>NC_138749.1:16593033-17193033 GCF_965113315.1 Podarcis vaucheri
AGTGCTCACTTTCTAAATGAATGGAATTTATGCAGGTACTGCATGGAACATCTTTATGGCCGTGGGAGTGAACATTCTATTTCACAACACGAGAATACAAAATAAGACAAAAACAAACCAATAACGGCCCCTCCCACGAAACATGGGTTGAACCTAACCATAGTTAGTCTGGAGCTCAGACAAACTGAATTGTGGTTAACCACAAGTGGAAGCTTCCCATCTTGGTGTCTTGGCTGTGTAGGGGGCTAAGTTGGGGAGTATGCGAGCCCAAGGCCTGTAGCGGTTCAGGCACGTCACACTAAACCATGGTTTATTTTGATGAATGAATGTATTCATTGTCTGTTTACCTAACCTCAGTGTGAAAACAGTGACAGTAAGCAAGGAGAAGGTGTCTCTGCTTGTCTTGTTCTCTCTCTTTTGGTACCTGCATAGTTTGGTTTCAGAGGAAGACGGCAAGGGAAGGGACGGGGTGAAAGTGACCAAATGGTGGTGGACTCATTTTTTTTTGGGGGGGGGGACTCAGCACTGCCCTACACCAGAAGTCCCCACACCAGCCAAGGCCAGGTGATGCCAGATGGTTAGTGCAAAAGGCACATCCTCGTTCAGACAATTGGATTGCAGGCTTGGCTGGTGAAGGAAATATGGCGATGCCAAAAAGTATTTCTCAATCTGGTGCTCCCCTGATGTTTTGGACTACAACTCCCATCATCCCTGACCATCACGCTGACTAGAGTTGGTGGGGCCTGTAGCTGAAGATATCTGAACAGGGCTGGGAATGGCTGACGTAAAAGCACGAAAGGAGGACATCCTCTGCCATAAGTGGTAGAAATGATACATGAATGAGCATATGTCTGCAGGATAATTCAGACCATAAATTTCCTTGCCACTTATCAGAATAAGATTGGGCGCACAGACTACTGTGAGGTACTTTGGTGTGACCTCGCAATCTCTCCAGCCTATAAGGCAAACAACATATTACAAACTTACAGCACATTTTAAATCATATCTCAACACATATAAAGAACAAATGCCTACAGAAATAGTAAGCGTCATGTTTATTTTCAAAAAACCACTAAAAAAATGGGGTGAGGGGGAAGAGAAGGATTTGCTGAGATGCCGATTTACATAAAGGGGGCAAAGCAAGTTCTGGAAAATGTACTCTATTTCCTATTATTGCACTTCTCTTATTACAACAAGGCATTTTAAAAATGTTCGCAACATGAATGATATATTTATATAAATAATGGTGCCAATATACAATATCATACAATCGTGTGTTACACTTAAAACACACACACACACACAAACACCCCACACAAATGTAGATAAAAATTGTGGTCTCTTTCCCCCCCAGAAAACAGATGAGGTGATAAACCTGTGTCTAGTTGGGACTATTTCAGATCATGGGTGGGTGGGGAATCACACTGCCAAATGCCTCAAAAACCTCTGTAAGTAGAAAAATAAGGTGTCAGGGAGATGACTAGGCTAGCACACTTCTTGCTTGACATCTACATTTCTATCTGCAGGGAATATTTTTGTATGGAAGAGCGATCAGTTATACGACCTTCCCAGCTGCAGTCTAAAGCGGTAGAATCCAGAAACAGGTTTGCTATCTCATTTGTTGCTTTGTGTGACCAGGCCTGTGATTTTGGTTTCTTACAGCTTTCACCTTTATTTTCATGTACTGCACAAATCAATTTTGTTATCTTTGTAAAAGATGAAGATTTGTAGCATCTGATTAATTCTTTCCTTGCGAAACTGGTTCATCAGAAGGCAGGTTTCTTATGACATGAAGAATGTGTATTCCACACAGCTTCTGAGAAATAATGAAATACTCATTTCAGCTTGCTTGAATTGGGGGGGGGGGGACATCCAGAGATTTTTACGATCCATAAAAAAGTATTATTATGACATTGAGTTAAAAGCTCAACAGTAACAAGTCATTTATATCTAGAACAAGTTAATGGATCAGCATAGAAATTTAATTAATCATAACTTTTAAATCGCCGTCAGCATTTTATTACGTAATCCTCTTGTTTAGTGTAGGCTTTTATATAACAGACAGGAAATGCAAGATGGTATGTAAACTATTTGACTATTTTCTGAACAATGCTCTTGAAATCACTCATACTCCCAAAGAAACGTTTCCCAAATTACAAGATATTATGCCTCAATTTCTGGATGAATATCAAATTCCTGTTGGTGAAACCTCATATGTAACACCTTCCTAATTTAAATGCATATCGATTATGGAGGAGGTGTTTGAATAAACCTTAAGGACTGAGGTGGGGGAAAGTGACAATTCTGAGAAGAAGCCCATTGCAATGGTTTAGCCATTTGGAAAATATCAATAGTGTAAAATCTGTATCTCCAGATCTCCTAGGTTCCATCTCTTTGGCATCTCCTCTGCTTCACATGCAGACATTGTCAAGGAAATTGAAGGCAGGCACCTGATTGGAGCAGAAAGTGGTGTCAAGAGATTGGGGTTACTCAATGGGGCCTGGGAGTGACAGGAAGAGGACAGAAGGGCATAGGAGACTGAAGAGAGGCAATAAGAAGATCTGCAATATTTCTACAACATCCTTGCTAATGCAACTTGCTGCCTCTTTGCTAGTCATCACATACGTACGCCAGACCAAAATAAGGGACCAGATCCCTCGTATGCTTTCTATATATATAGGGATGCTAACAATGTTCACCAAGCAGTGTGTAAGATTTACATCTTGCACAGAGGTCTCCCTGAGGCTGGCTTGGTTTCATTTTGCTTCAAGGGGAATGAAATTAAGCTCTACTCAAAGTCTATTTTCCGCCTCAAGAGTTGTAACGGAGAAAACATGCAAGACTCGAATGCATCGCCTGCCTGATGCCATTCTGGCAAACGTATGTATTCAGATAAATACATAAAATAAAACCACACAGAGTAAGGCTGGAATGGCCTGAGACAGACTCTCTCTCTCCCATCACAAATACTGAAGATGTTTGTATTTTTAAAAGAAAGAATGAAGCATTATCTCCTTTTGGAATTTTGACTCTATATCCCCTGACATTGACACAGCAATTTAAGGCAATCCCTGACGCTAACACAGCAATTTAAAGAGCAAACCATTATTTAATAAATTTGATCTCCAGTATTATTTATATGCCGTCTTTCAGGGCAAAGGCTTCCCCAAACTAATTTCTCAAGGAAATTATGTTGACACCTTTTTCAACCGCACCTGCTATCTATACATTAAAGCAGGGGTCAGCAAACATTTTCAGCAGGGGGCCGGTCCACTGTCCCTCAGACCTTGTGGGGGGCCAGACAATATTAAAAGAAAAAGAACAAATTCCTATGCCCCACAAATAACCCAGAGATGCATTTTAAATAAAAGGACACATTCTATTCATGTAAAAACACACTGATTCCTGGACTGCCCGCGAGCTGGGTTTAGAAGGCGATTGGGCCGGATCCAGCCCCCAGGCCTTAGTTTGCCTACCCATACATTAAAGACTATCTCAATCTCCCATCTTTGATCAAAATTATCTGTCAGAATGACATGTGCTTTGACTATGGATTAAATATTCAGCATCAGTGCATGTGATGCTCTGAGGAGTGTTTGTTTTTTAGGGAATTTCAAACTACACATCTGTCATAAAAATTCATGGGTGGTGGAGGGGGAACCCCAATAACTGGTGGACCTGAATGGGGTGCCCATATCCAGTTCAATGAACCCCGGTGAGCACTGTGATGCAGTGACAGATACAGCCACATTTCCTATATATGTAGAAGTCTGCCTCCACGTGTGGATCTCACTTGCTCGACTGGGGAAACGAGATTTAAGTGCCTTCCCAGTATCTGTTTCAACAAATGCAGCAATTGTGCTTATAGATGTATAGAAAACCACTTAAAACCAACGCTTAAGAATGGAAGCAGCAGAAAATACGGTCACTCAGAATTTACAGGTGAATTTACACCCATAATGCAAATGTTTTCTCATCTTTTGTTTCCTTCCGATTATCCAAACTCTGGGGGCCTATCCTTCTGGTGACTTCACCCCAGAAAGTACTTGTTAATGCAATTCTTTTCAGCCAGGCAAAAACATTCCAGTTAGGGCCAGTAGGGGAGTGTAGCTGGGGATGAGTTGTGGCGTGAGGAAATTCCCAAGGGCCAGACAGAGAGAGGCTCTGAGGGCCACATATAGGGCTGAGTTTCCCCATCCTTGATAAGGAGGAAATTTACCATGGCGGGAGTTCCAATTTTTCCGAAAACCAGACCATCTACTTTCTAGCTATCTAATTAGAGGCCAATAGGTTTGAAAACTAGGATCATAAACTCTGAATACTGAAAGAATACAATTTATGATGTGTTCTTCTAGGAAACTACCAATTGTCTGGAACATTTTCTCCCTAGACATATTGCTTTCTGTGGCTTTCTCCAGTGTGAATTGAGTTATAGTGGCTTAATCCTAAGAGCTGAATGAATTCATATAAGTATTCAGAACCACTGCCGCCCCCCCCCCCAAGAAATCTCACTTCTATGGTGGGAAAAAACCACACCACACTTGTAGTTCTGGTTTTAACCCAGTTATTCTTTGCTTTTGTTCATTGTTTGTCTTTATGTTGTTGTTTTTGAAAACTCTATAAATGCATTTTTTTAAAAAAAAATTCTATGCTTGCTTCAAACCATTTTGAGGAGGAACACTCAAAGAAACACCACTTAAAAGAACAGGGAGATTGTCTCAAACATAATAGACAAACGCTTGACCCACAAGTCAGCTGAAATCAAAACAACATGGTACAGCTACAAAATCCCTGTTGTAAAAAAAACAGGGCAGGTTTCATCTGTTAGGGTGCTATTTGACTAAGTTTTAGTCAGAGTACGCCCACTAACATAAACATAGCTAAATTAAGCCCAGTCATTTCAGCGGGCCTACTCTCGAGGAAAACTTAGTTGAATACCACCCCCTAGCTTGCTAAGTGTAAAAATACCCAGGACAGAGACACAATTCACCATCTTGACTTTTTTAAAACATTACCCAAACTTGCTAAAGTACTGTACGCTTTCCCAATAAATAGTTTACCAGTTATAAAAGTCGTGTTGTGTGTTGTTCGTTGAGCACTGAGTGAAACTCCAGCAGCTTAGCAAGGAAAGTGAGGCAGAGATTGTCACTTAAGCTTGAAATGCTTTCATGGCTTGCGGCTCCCGTATGAACATATGGAACTTCCTCATACCAAAATCAGATTGTTGGTCCATATAGCCCCAGCACTGCTTGCTCGGACTGGCAGCAACTCCCCAGGGTCCCAGGCACAGTTGTCCAGAGACTGTGGTACCCAAAATCCTTGGAACTGGCAAACACCAGCAACTGAATCTGGAAGCTAAACTATGTGTTTCACTTATTTCCTTACACACGAATGCCATGTCTTTCTTTAGACATGGAACCCAAGATGATGCTGTTGCTAGGTGGTCATGCACCCAAGCAGTCCCCAGACCTGCTTAGCTGCAGCATGACAGTAGCTTCATGTGCCTTGAGACCGTATCCTGGTATTTCCTCAGAGAGCCACAGGCTGTCTCCCTAGAGCACTGAGAACCATTTTCCCAAGTAATAGTTGGGTGGACCCAAAGGGGACATTTGAATCCTTTAACCGTAGCAAGAAGAAACCAGATACAAATCATATTGCAAATTGTACTCTGCCAAGCTTTCCCATGCAACCTATGCAAAGTACCGTTTATTGCACCATCTATGTAGTGAATCCAAAGTGCAGTAATTGATTGATAAAATGATAGGTTTGTTTCGCAGTCAAGCAACCTGACTTCCACCCATAGTCCACCCAGATGTGTGAGCTTGGTTGGGGGTTGTCCAGGCAATGCGGCAGCTGCACTCTGCACGTGCTCCGTGGCAGTCTTTTTCGCTTCATGTAATCCCAGGCAGATCGGAGCTTGCGTTGAAAACAGATTCCAAGACTGATTTCAACAGCTTTGCTCCGGTGCAACTCCAAACAGGTGACTGATGGAGCTGGTCTTGAGGAAGACAGGAAGGAGATTCAGATCAACAGAAGTCCATGCAGCCAATAATAATACTACTGGGGTTAGTGGTGGTGGAGGAAATGATGCCATTTACAAAACACTGGTGCATTCGCTGGGATACGTTCCTGGCTCATGTATCTTGATGTTCCTTGGCTGATTTTAGCAGTCTGACACAGAACAACGCCACTGAATCAACAAGGCTCAGCACTTGCAATGTGTTTGTAATGGTTCCATCGCACACAACCTGGAAGGGTGTGCCACAAAGGTAAGTTTAGGTTAACAAGTTTCAGTGCCCATCATACTGGAGGCTGATGCTTTCTGATAAGCAACTGGACAGGTCCCTCTGGGACAGATTTAATTATGTTCCAAGCATCGTAATGCATGAGTCCAAGTAAGGATTTCCCACCAATGGCCAGGATTTCATCGCCGGCTTCCAGTTTTCCTGCTTGTTCTGCAGCGCCACCTGTTGGGGGAAAGAAATGAAAGTTAGGACCAAAGAGCTGAAGCGCAGAAGAACCTCACATTCAAACACAATTCATTTTTGATTTCCAAGACTCAGCTCTGCAGTAAAATTCCATTCCAATTTGCCCAATAGCAGAAGTTCACTGTGGTTCCTGAGACTATATTGGACTTCAGTTTCTGGCCATCATTCCTAAAACACTTCTAAAGTTGCAAAGTGTGCTGCAGTCCGCATCCACAGGAAACTTTCAAGGCTAGCCTCTTTTATCCTCAGTTTCCAAAGCTTGAGGACAGGGACTTGCCTAAGGCCAGGCAGGGAAAAGGGAGACAACTTTCAAGCTGGAGATGAACGAAAAATGTCCTGAGGACAGCAAAGAAGTCCAGCCAGGATGGGGTGAGTAACTGAAAGGGTAAAAGGGTAAAGGTAAAGGGACCCCTGACCATTAGGTCCAGTCGTGGCCGACTCTGGGGTTGCGGCGCTCATCTTGCTTTGTTGGCCAAGGGAGCCGGCGTACAGCTTCTGGGTCATGTGGCCAGCATGACTAAGCCACTTCTGGCGAACCAGAGCAGCACACGGAAACACCGTTTACCTTCCCGCCGGAGCGGTACCTATTTATCTACTTGGACTTTGACATGCTTTCGAACTGCTAGGTTGGCAGGAGCAGGGACCAAGCAATGGGAGCTCACCCCGTCGCGGGGATTCGAACTGCCAACCTTCTAATCGGCAAGTCCTAGGCTCTGTGGTTTAACCCACAGTGCCACCCACGTCCCAACTGAAAGGGAAGGAGGACCAAAAATTCCAGCCTGTCCCTGCTTGAACATATCAACCTGCTTTGAGGTGAGTCAAACCTCAAATGGCTTGCCCCTACCTCACTCCTCCTCCCTGCCAGCCATCACGCGCTTCTCCAAGGAAGAAAATGTAGAAACAGGTTTAAAGAGACCAGTTATCTTGGCCCCCATGCCACCCTGGTGTCTCCCACCCCCAGGAAAGTTTACTGGCAGCTGCAGCAGATGGCGGTGCTTTGCTTTCATTTATATTTCTACTAGGGTGGTGAGGATTGCTGCAAAGCATTGGTTGAGGGTACAACTGCCCACTGTTTTTTTTCTTTGCAGGTAGTACGGGTAATTCCACACCTCATTTGTTTACACCGCCTTTCTCTGACTCAGCTGCTGATTTCCATGGATTATGTTTTATCACTTAATTTCACAGAATCATAGAATTGTAGAGTTGGAAGGGACCCTGAAGGCAGAGTAGTCCAATGCCCTACAATGTAGGAATCTCAACTAAAGCATCCATGACAGATGGCCATCCTGTCTCTGCTCACAAACCTCCAAGGAAAGAGAGTCCACAACATCCCGAGGGAGTCTGTTCCACTGTTTTGTGGCTTAGGGCCCTCATATTTATGGGACCGCCTCCCCTGGTATGCCCTGCAGAGGACCTTAAGGTCCATGAATAATCATAGTTTAGAGATCTCGGGCCCTAAGCTAGTCAGATTATCCTCCACCAGGGCCAGGGCCTTCTCAGTGATGGCTCCGACCTGGTGGCATGCTCTGTCCCATGAGACCAGGGCCCTGCAGGATTTAACTTCCTTCCGGAGGGCCTGTAAGACAGAGCTATTCCGCTTGGCTTTCAATCTGAACTTAGCCTGATCTTTTATTCCCCTTTCTTCCCTCCTCCTCCCCTTTTTATGAAGATTACCTGCTCTGGGATCCCACAGCTAATTCTCCCCTGGTCTCTCCACTGGCCCAAATAGGACTAATTTAGCCAGCTAGCCCTGGTGATCATCTAATGTTTATTGGATGGATTTCCCCCCTAAATTGAACTTTGAATTTATTGTTATTCACGCTTTTATACTGTATTTTATGCTGTTTTTTGTTGTATCACAATTAAGTGTTTTAAATTTGTTGTTAGCCGCCCTGAGCCCGGTTTTCTGAACCGGGAAGGGCGGGGTATAAATAAAAATTTATTATTATTATTATTATTATCTGATTGACGAAGAAATCATATGCATGCCTACTCTACATTTGACTTCAGTGAGATTTACTCCCCAGTAAGTTTGTATGGGATTGCTGCACGTGTCAGTTTGTGTCACGTGTAACGTGTCTGTCTGGAAACAAAAGCGGAGCCTCAGAGCAACCGTACGCAGCTGATTGCGGAAGGCATTGTTACTCCCCTCTGAAAAGAGAGGCAAGACTGTGCCTACAGAAAAGAAAACAGAAACTTTGGAAAGCGGTTTTCCAAGTACCTTTAAAAATCCTCTTGATGAGCAAAGGTCTGTCTCCTGAGATTGAAGCTTTCCCCCCATCCAGGCTGAATCCCAAGCCAGCAGAAGTCTTCAGAAGTTCGACACAAACGGCTTCGCCCAGCTCTCCATTTGTACCTTTGGGGTGAAGGGAAACATGTAAAGAACATTAACTCTGCTTTGTTCTAATGTCTAAGTTTTGGGTTGCCACCAGGACAGGGAGGTCAGGCCAAAAGGGAATGTATGAGGTAGTCTTTAACAAAGCAGTGCAAGTCTCCTTATTTCCCAGCCCCTTGGGAGGCATAAAAGATCATTCACAGTCTCTCAAACCCTGTGTTATTTCCATTCCTTGGAATTGCGAAACTGCTGGACGCAACGTTGGGATTCTTTCTGGCAATTGGCATGGAGCTCCAGCTATTTTGCTGGAATGGTTTGATCTTGGATTGCAAGAATGTGTGTAAATCCAAATACTTTTGTCTCTGGGAGCGAGGCTCCAAAATGCTCATATTCACTACATTATTTGCAAACCGGCATCTGAGAGGCCTGATCTGATTTCCAGTTGGTCAAAGTGGAAACCGACCAGTTCAGCTCCACGTTGGTTTGACGAGGCCTGGAACTCCTAAGCACCTATCGACCCGACTGTGAGAACATCTTAAAATGCAGTTTGGGTTCCAAAGAGTCCAAATTAAAACTCAGGTTTTTCACTTGCTCAATCCAAGTTCATAAATGCCCACCCCCAAACCCACTGGTTCTTCTTTGGTGTGAATTCATCCAGTTACTGTGCAACTGGCTCCAGGTTTTGGAGGGCCCTTGTGTAGACGCCCCTTATCGCCCACCATAGGTCTTCCTCCCCCGAAAACCTGGAGTATTTTTTATTACTGCTAGCTGCTTGCTTGTCAGGCAGACAGCCAATGACAGACCCTCCAAGTGTCCCCATTTTCCAGAAACAGTCCCAGATTTACAGAAGTCATCCTGGTTTCTGATCTGATCCCAGAATGTCCCTCTTTTCCTTAAAAGGTAGAGGTCCAGTTGTGGCCGACTCGGGGGCCGGCGTACAACTTCCGGGTCATGTGGCCAGCATGACTAAGCCGCTTCTGGCGAACCAGAGCAGCGCACGGAAACGCTGTTTACCTTCCCGCCGGAGCAGTACCTATTTATCTACTTGCACTTTGACGTGCTTTCGAACTGCTAGGTTGGCAGGAGCAGGGACCGAGCAACGGGAGCTCACCCCGCTGTGGGGATTCGAACCACCGACCTTCTGATCGGCAAGTCCTAGGCTCTGTGGTTTAACCCACAGCACCACCCGTGTCCCCGCTTTTCCTTAGGTTGTCCCTATTTTCATCAAAGAAATGTTGGGGGGGTATGGAGCTATCTGACCCCCCAAGCCATGGAGATAAGTAACCACAGAACATTTAGAAGACATCTGAGGGCAGCCCTGTATAGAGAAGGCTTTTAAAAAAATAATAATAATGCTTCATTATGTTTTTGTATATGCCGGAAGCTGCCCAGAGTGGTTGGGGTGACCCAGTCAGTTGGATAGGTTACAAATAATAATATTATTATAATTATTATTATAAAAGGAAGTATGGGTGATCCCTAAGAGGTAAGCCAGGCATAGGTAAACTCGGCCCTCCAGATGTTTGGGGACTACAACTCCCATCATCCCTAGCTAACAGGACCAGTGGTCAGGGATGATGGGAATTGTAGTCTCAAAACATCTGGAGGGCCGAGTTTGCCTATGCCTGAGGTAAGCGAAGAGGCCAGCAGTTGGCATTGGTGAACTCTGCATTGAACCAACAGCGTACCTGTTGCTCTTCCCGATGTTGCAGTTACTAAGGATTTCCTGCCAGGCGTTGAGGTTTCAGACCCGGCAGGAGACAGCTTTTCTCCGCCTCTCTCCTTCTTGATGACGACGACGGCGTATTTGTGGAGCCTGGCTTGGTGAAGAGCATTGAGCACATCCCCGTGTACAGAACCCGCAAGACAGATGCCGTTGATGGAAAGAATGTGGTCCCCTCGGTGGATGATTCCTTCCTGGGATGCCACCCCCTTTGAGAAAACCCGGTGGACCTTCAAGAAGATAACATTGCGGTGAAGGTCATCAGCCAAGTAAAAGAACTGTAAGTTGTTTAACACAGCAACTGATTGATTTGATAGAATGACTTGAACCCAAATAAATACGGACAGGGCTTCAGCAGAGGTGCCTTTTGGAGCTATTGGGAGGAAGTGTGAATTTAATAAACTGAATCTAATACTCTTTAGTAAGAAAAGCCAACCTTGGCATGTTCTTTTTCACCTCCTACATTGAGCTCAAACTTGCTAAACAAATATACAATTAATTCTCAGTCCCCACTGTTTAAAATCTCCCAAATTAATAGCTAAATATGTAGCTAATAATCTACTTAGTCAAGGCTGGCAGTCCAGCTTACTGTATAGAACTCCTAGTAAAAGTATATGCAGACATCTCTGAAAGAAGCAAAGATGTTTTTAAAAACTTGCCAGCAGTGCTGACTCTGACTAAAGGTAAATCTAGCCTAGCATTGTGTCTCCAACGGCAAGATGTCTCTGGGAAGATCACAAGCAAGCCATAACAGGGATAACCCTCCCCATCGCTGTGGGGCTATTTAATGGATTTATTTCTCGTGGCATGCTAGAAGGCGTTTTCTCATGGTGCATCGGTGTGCCCCAAAACAGGGAATCACTTGGTTCCTTCCAGCTCTATGATTCTGTGTTGAGATTCCTGAATTGCAGGGGGGTTGGACTAGATGACCCTTGGGGTCCCTTCCCCAACTCTTACAATTTTACGATTCTGCTGGAATCATAAAAAAATATATCAGTGGGAGCCGATACCAGGGGCCCTGATCATTCAGATGTGTGGTTTAAGGCTACCCCTGGCGTTCCTCTTTGGCAACCTTGTGTGCATCAGGGTTTATTTGGCACCCGGGCCCATTTCCCTCTCTGATCGCATTAGCAGATGGTACTCAGAAATGATGCAAGCAGCCGTTCGCAACAGGGCTTTATGGCTGATAAATGAGCACTTGATCTGATTTCCAGCTGGCTTTGCAACCCACTTATGAGAAAAGATGCAGTCACCACTTACGATGATTGATTTCTGTTCCAGGTCTACTCCTCCAGCAACGCTAAATCCCAGGCCAGACCCTTCCTCTTTATTCAAGACTACAAAGAGAACGTCTTCTTTGCTCTGACAAAAAAGACAAAAGAAGAAAAACATCCTAAAGTTAAAAACTCGGGAGAAATATTTGCAAACGTGATGAGAACAGACCCATGTTTATAGAAGTTCTTCCTGGGTGATATTTTTTTTTCTTTTTTGAATTAGACTGTAAAGGGTTTTTTTAAAAAATTGAAAATAGCTATAATTTCAAAATACTAAAGGAGTTCTGGAAAGACTGGGAAAGACATTCTGAGTTTATTTATGCTGCAAGGAAATCACAAAAAGTCAACTAAACCAGGATTCGGTTTGAGCTACGCCTTTTCAGGGGTTAACCCTAGAACCAAATTTAATGCCATGGCCCAGGCATGTTTTAACAATAAATGTGCAACAGCCCTTCCAATGGCTTCCAGCCTTAATATTATGAAGATATTTTACTACTGCCAATTTTATTTGTTGCCTTAACTTTTAAAAACCATTGCAATTTCATAGTTGTGTTTCATTTTAATAGTTCCACGGCTATTGGGTTGTATCCAATGGTGGCTTTGCCATAGCCCAGGAGCAAGGAACCGTCAGGCCACAGAGCCATTTCCTGGACTTATCCCTCACTGGTGACAATCCAAACAGTACCACAAAATTGCCAGCCTTGGAAGCCTCTTTTGAGTGGTAGCTGAAAAGAGCATCGCAAGCACTCGAGGAGACTGGGAATGAGAAGAAAAGAGGTGCTCCGTCACCTCTTTGCATCTGCCGCCCAAGGCGGATATCTCAATCTGCCTAATGGTAGGGTTGGCCATGGAGGAGGAAGCAGAAGATGGCTGGTTCCTTCTGATCACCTGGCCTCCTGGAAAGGGAAATTCTGCTCAGAGATTTCCAACCCCTTTGACTGGAAGGTTATGCACTTCCTCCTGGGACTGGCTTAAACCTGTTGGTACAGCAAGAATGGAGCCTGTGGCGTTCGTACGGAGCCCCCAGTTATCTCACGGACTATTGACCCGTACACCACTAATCCGCTGCCACCAACCAGGTCCTCCCTGTAAATTCACTTTAGTCTCAGTCAGCTTTTCAATTAATAAAGAAGAGTGTATTTTATTTCAGACACAAACAAAACTTTTATAGCATTCCAAACGTTGTTGCTCTTTACTTTCTTAGTCTTATTTTCCTCTCTCTATCTCTTCTACCTCCCCACACTCAAGAAATCACTGTCTCTCTATTACCAACTGCCTTTCCCAACCAGCCAACCCACGAAATCCAACCATCTACCCACCCACAACTTGCAACAAACTCCTCCCAGAACTAGTTTTATAGACCCACTGACTCCACCCCCCTGGGTCCTGTCTGTGCAACCCACTTAACTATTTTCCCTCCAGCACTCTCTCATATATGTTAACGTCACAGAGCCAATCACTGATTCCAGAGAGGTCCCAGTTTTGAGTTTACAGGACGTGGCAGGACAGGAGGCCCCCAGCAAGAGGTATCTGCCTAATTGCGCCAACAGAGCTTTAGATGAATTTAGAAGTTGACGATCACCCTACTGTAGACTAAGCGCCAGTGCTACGGATTGCATAATGTTTTCCAGCCTTTGTGCCACTTTGGACTTAAGAGCAGATGTGAGAAAGTATGCAGACACAGACCGTGTTCCAAGAAGCATTTCAGTTTCATAAATATTTGAGTTCTTGGATTTTACAAACCGGCATGAATAAATAATCTCTCTACAGATTCCATGTGAAAACACTTAAAAGTGCATTTGATTACTTTTGGCTGGGAACAAAACCCAGTCTTCGTATTTCTGCAAAACTCGCCAAACCCACCTGGCTCAGCTCAACTCGTGGGACTAACAAGCTCCAACCAGGTACCGGAATAGAAGAAAGGAGTTCTGGGAGGTCTCCTTCTCCCAGGATTCCCCTCACCTGGACCTACAGCCCAGATCAGGGGCCCGAAGCCAACACAAGGGATACAGACTTGGAGGCAAATGGAAGTTGGGGCTGGGCTGGGCAGACCACAATTGTGGTTGTTTTCAAATCTTGTGCACTCAGTTGAAAAAACAGAGTTTGCGCAACCATTATTGAGGTATTAAAGGCACCAGCAAGCAGACGTCTATGTAGCTTTATGCAAAGGTCTTGTGAAATTCTACCTCTGCATATTACCAGGCCTGGAAAATTGCTAGTAGCCCAGTTATTTTCCTGATGTGGTAACTTAATATCTTACCAAGTGGGGGTAAGGCCATTAGGCAAAGTGAAGTGGCCACCCTCAGACAGGTGATTTGGGGTGGCTTGAAATGGTGGCAACCCCGTTAGTTATTTATTATTGTAGTATTCTCTTACAAAAGACATTGGGGGGGTGAGAGTTTGGAGATGATCCCTGTAGAATGGTATGAAGGGGTGAAGCCTGGTTAGCTCTGAGAGATCCAGCAGAAAATGGCCGCTTACCCCTTTCATGGGTGGGCGGTAGCTGCCACCCCTCACATTCAGCCACTATCCCAGGCAACAATATTACATATGTCTGGCCGGTCATTTGACTTGTTTGGGGATTTCCCTGGGCTGGCCAGTCAGTGGGACAAATCTGCCTGCCAAAAAATAATTTAAACTGGCCAATCAGAGGCCCCACTTGGTGGGCAGTGCCTTGCTGGCTGACTGGGCTGCTCTCATAAAAGCCAGATGTACTAGACCCATTCAGTGCAGTTGTCAGAAGAACAAACCCTCTCTCCCTTCCTTATCGTCCATTAGATTCCAGGCCAATCATTTATCTTGTATCAGGTGCACCAACTCCTAGGGGCCGAGGCAGTTTTGCTCCTCTACCCCCTGGCTCCCCATGGCATTGCATAACATCGCAAATGGGTTCCCTCAATCCTCTTAAGAAGATGTCACCTCTGTCATGTATCCTAATGTGTTTTAACTTTGCTTGTTCCTTACATCCTCTATGTTTAGCCAAGATTCGATCCCTTGTGTTTCACAACCTTTCTATGATTGTCAATGGCTGGGAAGGAATTTCATTGGCCGGTCTAGAGGTTTTGCCTTTCCTCATAGCAAATCGTCACAACCTTTGGCAGTTAAGGCGTTGGGTGGAACCCTAGTCTTTGGGGTGAAGCAGTGCATCACCGTGTCCAGAACCAGCGGCGTACTCAGGGTACCCCATTAAAGGGGTCTCGGTGGAAGTCTCTGTCCGGAAGCCAAGCGCAGGGCAGTTGGGCCATAGAGCTTCCAGCAGCAACCTTAGGATGGCCACCTCAGTAGATCGACGTCTTGGGGAGGCCATAATCCTTGGCACAACCCTGAATAAGTTTCAGCCCTCCAGCAGAAGGCTGGAACAGATATACACCCAATGCCTGAGCCAAAATTCTACCTACATCTGCAGTCAATAAAGTTGTGGCCACTTTGAACCCAGATAGTTGTCTGCTTGGTTCTGTTTTAACACACCTTACAGGGGAGGGTGGAGCTGCGACTGGGACCACAACTAGTGTCTCTTGTAGCTTCTCCTGAATAAAACCTCCATGTTAACTATTAACTCTGCATATTGGACCCAGACGTGTTACACTTATTATTGTATGTTTACTGCCAGGGAGAGGAAGAGGTGCTTGTGGGATTTTCTGTCCCTGATGCCAAAATAACGTGGCTGGCCTTGGGTAGCATGCAACTCAACGTTCAGTGGTGGTGGTGGTTGTAGCTTCATTTGATGCCTCAGGCAGCAATATTTCTTCAGCCAGCCCTGTTAGCAAGGGACTGGCTTTCAGCCAAATTCGCATCACTTGCAAACTCCCTGTTTCTTCACTCAAAATCTCCTAACTGTTCTTCTGATGTTAAGAGTCCCACAACAAGGCTCTATTACATACACTCCTATGTAAAATGTAGCTAGCCTTGTGAGCCAGATGTTTGGTGGTTTAGGATCAAAAACTTGCAGCCCAAGAAGAGCTACTGGAGGATTCAAAGCTTTGCCCAAGTGTAGCAGTGCGTGTAATGTGAGCACTGATGGATCCCCTACATGGATTTCTAGAGCAGCCCTTTTAAATATGGGATTGTCAAATATTTCAAATGTTAAGAGTGGGGAAAAAGAAGATCCCCTTCAAATAAACCAAAGGAATTTATAGCAGACATATTAAATCGGCGAAATTCTGAGCTAGTCGTTAATGGTACAAGATGGTCGGTAAGAATGAGGGAAATATCAGTACTTCAGTTTCCAATCTGAGTCTTTCGTGGCTTGTATGAATGTTGCAAAAAACTGATTATCACCCAGTGCATAAGAAGGAAGCATCAGCACACTCAGGGCAACATCAAGGTTTGAAGGACTGGGTGGGGGGATCCTAAGCAAGGGGAACTTAAGGGGAGAGGGAACCCCAAAAAACAAGTTAATGGGGCACAAAATGTTCTCTCTCTCTCTCTCTCTCTCTCTCTCACACACACACACACAAAATCCCTTCCAACTGGATGGGAAGGGTAATGAAACAGAGATAGCTCAGTTGGTTAGATAGTGGTGTTGATAACATCAAGGTTGCAGGTTCAGTCCCCATAAGGGACAGCTGCATTTCCTTTTGTACATCGTTGCTGTTATTAAATGGTTGAAAATTCAGAATTAAAAACTATTAGAATGTATTCACAAGAATATCATGTGGATGTTTAGCATGTTAAATACATGAGAATAGCATGTGGCATGTTATTTTCACCACTACATGCATTCGTGTGCACATCTTGCACTAGTACGTGTGTTCTTGTACCCCTTACTTGGCTTTAGTTTGCATTGCAAAATTCAGAGAGGAGCAAATTTTCGAAGGATTACTCTGTTTCAGTTCATTAGAAAGTGCAAATTAGGTAAGTTTCTCTTTAAATGCAAATTGAATCAAATTCCCACTGTTTCCCTAATATTAGCATAAGGAATATGGTGGTCAGGGTGGCAAAGCAGCAGCTACTGGGAACAGGAGGCAGGCAAAACTGACCATGAGACCAGAGTCACTGACTAGCCACAAGGAACTTGGCTGATCACCTGTGAAATAGCAGCAGGGCCCCTCTTGTGGAAACGTTGCTCCAAATTGGCTACTGGGATCTTGGGAGCCTTTTTAAATATTTTTGAATCCTCAAGAATCTATCTGGTGCTGAAACACCAACAAATTACCTCTTTTGCTTTCCTTCGAAAGCACCTCAAAGTGCAAGTAGATTTACCTTCTGGCGGGAAGGTAAATGGCGTTTCCGTGTGCTGCTCTGGTTCGCCAGAAGCGGCCAATAAAGCGAGATGAGTGCCGCAACCCCAGAGTTGGTCACGACTGGACCTAATGGTCAGGGGTCCCTTTACCTTTACCTAACCTTTTCCACAAGTAAGTTAAAAATATTGGCCATTTTGATCTTGTGTACGCTTACCTCAGCTTGTGCTTTGGCCTCTCGGAGTAAAGAAGGAAGGTCGCATTTTGTCGTCACTGAAGAAAGAACCAACTGCAATTTCTGCTGATCCAGAGTGGAGACAAGGAGTTGATCCAAGCTAAAATATGCAAGTGCAAAAAAATAAAAAAAAAATAAAAAGGGTGCTCTGGATGAGACTGCATAATGGTGTAACAGAAAGAGAAATTTCTATTCCCAAAGGAGGAAACGGCCAGGAGTTAAGACATCTGCATTATCCTGCAAAATCTGGTTCGGAGGAGCAATACCGAGTCTGAGTATTGTTCCTCCTAGCTAAGTATTTTCTACACCAGCTGGCAGCAGCTGTCCAGAGGTTTGGAGAAGAATCTTCTCCCGGTCCTGCTTGGAGGTGTCAGGAATCGAACCCAGGACTTGCTGCATGCAAAGCGTGCGCTCTGCCACTGTGCTACAGCAATTCCTCAAGATGGAGTTGTGGCAGGGAAGGAGATGTGGTGAGCTAAGGGAGAGGGAGAAACAGAAGAAGCACTGGGGCTGCAGCGGAGAACAAGAAGCAACAGAATGTAGTCAGGGCAGGATGTACGCTGTGATTCTGCAAGAGAGCTGAAAAGGAGCAGAATGTGGTATATGGTGCAGAGGACAGCTTCTAACAAATCTTTGCATTCTTTTTTTTTTTTTAAAGTATCCAGGTTTCTAATTCTTACAGCTTCAAATACCTGTTTGGAAACGTGTGGGCAATGCCTTGTGAAGTTTAAGAAGCTGAACAGGGTTTGTAGGGCTGGTGTGGAGGGGCATCAGTGCCCTGTGCCACCCCCCTTGTCTTTCACTATGCTTAGCAAAACCAGTCTAGATTATGCAAAACAGTTTCAGAATAAATTTAGGAAAACAAGAGGAAGTACGCAAAGCTTTCTGCTGTGCATAAGTTGCTCGCTGTTGCAGAATCCAGCTTTCCATGGCACAGAATGAGATGATGATGATGATGATGATAGATTTTTATTTATATCCCGCCCTCCCCAGCTGAAGCTGGGCTCAGAGCGGCTAGCAACAGTAAAATAATACAGCATTCTAAAATCAATTCATTATAAAACCTGGAAGCAAGATTTTTATGCTTTTGTGCAGAGTCTGTAGCCCAGAATATGGGGTTGCTTCCACATAGGTGTTTATTATGGAATCAGTGCTCCCCATACATACAACATTTGGGTACAATCCACACAAAATGTCAGTCCATCCCCCCCTTTAATCTGGACTTACCCTTTCCAGAAAGAATCCTATAAGTTTGTTGCCGATGTCCATTAACCTGTTTGCAAATTCACACCCCACCCCCCAAAATCCGGAAGCACCCTACATCTTGTGACTTCTGGGAATGCTTTGCTCTGTGGCTTTCAGGCTCTGGGACCTGACTCACTCGCAACATAAAACCAGTGCAATGGAAACAAGGCCACTAACCTGATTGACCAGCTCTTCCCCGAGTGCGTCTTGTTCGGGTTGGCGTCGTGTTGTAGCACTTCGTCATCGGAGGCTGACCCAGGAGTGCCGCAGCTGCTGTTCCAGGGACTGCTTTCCTTCGAATGCTGCCTGCTTGCTGAAACAAGACTGGAGAGCCCGGGGCATTCATTCAGACTGGATTCGGTTTCAATGGGAAAGCCAAGAGGTCTTGCTGCAGGGGCAACTTCCAGTTCCGTTTTGAAATGAGAAGGTGCAGATTCCACAGAGAAGTCCTCGCTGCACAGCTTGTCGAGGTCGGGCATGCTCAAAGCCCGCAGTTCCCGGATCTTAGAGCGGGACAAGGGTGCGTGCCTGATGTGCCCACCTGAAGCTCTGCTTCTTCGGACGGTGGGGGTAGATGGCGGCAAACAATTTGGACCTCCCAAAGCACCACACCTTTCGCCCTTTTCTAAGTGATGAGCATCATCTTTGCTGTTCTCAGAGGGATTCTGCGGCAGTTGCATTAATGCCGCACTGGTTGATGATTTTGTCATCTGCGCGGGGGCCGGGGTTTCGCTTTCACAATAGGAACTCAAACTACGTCTCAGCGCCTGGACAGGGTCATTGATGTTGCTAGCCGAAACCGCAGAAGTACCGCCTGACAGCCTTCTACCAATAGGAAGCTTTGAGCCGAACGAGGTGGAGTGTATGTCTATCGCTTTGACCAGGGGCCTATCGAAATTGGCAAGGTTCTCAAATGATTTAATTCTCTGTTTCACGGAAAAAGAGGAAACGGGATCGTGTGGCCAGTTGAGCTCATAATAGTAATAATTCCTCCTGCAGGTTTTCAATTTGTCCGTGATTCTGCTGCTGCTGCTATTAGTCGAAGGCAATTCTTGACTGTTTGATTTGGGGGCGCTGTGAGGCGTCTCTATTCCATCTTTCGTGCCATTCATCAGACTGAGGCGGACAATTTTTAGCATGCCCAACTCTGAATGGGGGTACTTTTCGCCCGAAGTGTTGCTCAGGATATCCTGGACACAATGTGTCGGCGAATCCATAACATGGCTGTCCTCCCTCAAATGATTCGATAGCTGAGTAGGCACTGAGTAGGTCCTTGTCACAGGCTTCAATGCATTGTGCATGTTTTCTTCCTCAATGGTGCTCTGCCTAATGTTCTGAACATTGCTTTCTGGTTTGCTGGCCAACCTAGCGTGTCCTTCCTCCTTCTCCAGAGGCAACTCGGGAACCAATGAGGGTGGTGGGAAGGAGCTAGAAGACAGCCTCACCTCAATGAAAGTCCGCTGAATTTCCTGGCCTGGCTGGGGTTGCTGGGTAGGGGAACAAAGGAGGTTCGAAGACTCTTTTTTAAAAGGCTCAGGGTTATACAATCCCGACGGCTTGATTTCACACCCATCACGATTCAACAGTCCATGGTTTTCCGTCCTGTTACTCAAGAGAGTCATTTCAGAATCTGTATTTACTTGGGAAGGGTTTTCTCTTGTGTGGTGTTCATCCAATGTACCTCTTGTGTCATTATTTAGAACCACCTGACCTGTGACCTCTGCATCTTTTTCCTCCACAGGATTCTCTGCCGTTCCAGAATCGCCAAGTTCCAAACTGCTAATGGGTTTATCTTTCCTGGCTTTGACGCTGCTCCTGTCGCCGTTTGATAAAGGTAGAGGCGATTCCGGAGGCACGGCTGAACATGGCTTATTTTCCTCATCCTGTTGAAGAATCCTGGAGCCCATCGAAAGGCTCCTGCTGGGTGGTTCCAAATGTGTGGCCAAGTTATGGAGCGATGTGCCTTTCTTTGGGAGAAGCCTGGGTGACGACTGGAAGGGAAGGGATGCTTTCTTCGGATCAGGGCTGCCGGTTTTTGCAGGAGCAGCACTCGGGGCATCCGACTGAGTCTTGGACTTGCTTTTAATGATAAGACCCTTTAACTTTGGCCCTGGCTTGTTCCGTTGGTTATTTGAAAGAGTTTCTGCTATACTCTTCTGGGGAATCCCTCTAGTTTCATGATGCAGTTTTTTGGAAGAGGAAGGACTATGTGGGACTACTGTGCTCACTTTGCACTGGCCAGAACTTTGGATTTTGACGTTTGGACATTTTGAGGCATTTGCCTTTTCACTCTTTCCTGGCAATTCGTGAGCAGCAGCGGCCTTACTCAGATCTTTCGATTTTGTCAAAAGGGGAGATTTGGGACTGTTGACTGTTCTCTGTGACGTACAGTTCACAGGATGGCTGTCTGGTTTGTTCAAGTGGCTCAAATCACCGGTTCCTTTCTTCGTTGGAGCAGAATTGCAACCAGCCGTATGACTGCCATCATCTGCTGCTAAATCGTTTTCTGTATGCAATGGCTCCTTCATATTGGATTGGTCTTTGTCAAGCAGATTGCAGTCCCAGCCATTTATGGTTTTTGTCATGCACAAGTGCATGTCTTGGGCATCTCGTTTGGAAGCCTCACATGCCCCCGCAAGCCTTTCTTTGCTTTCCATGCTTATTCTCTCTCCTCTCCTTAAGGGGCCATCATCATGGAAAGAGCAAACTGCACCGCTGTGATCTAACCTATCAATCCCAGATGGAGAAACCTGAGAAGGAGAAGGAAAGGCTGTGGAGGGAGCCACCTGTTCTGTACCAAAGTGCCTTGGAGAATGTGGCTTTTCTAATAAGGCTGTCCCACTGGATCCTTCCAGCGAACCAATTTCTGCCTTGATTTCAGTCTGTAAAACACCATTAGAAGGACTGCATTCTGGTGGATGACGAAATACTTTGGGGGTAGGTGGGACCAGCTGTTCCTGAGGAAACTGTTGCTGCTCACTACTCAGACAGCAAAGTTCAACTCGCTCCTCGTCTGACTCAACTGCCTTATGGGTCTCCAAAGGATTGTCACAAGCAGGCTGCGAGGGGGAAGCTCTGGGAGTTTCCGCTACAGATTCTGTGTCTGAACTGGAATCTTCGGCGGTAGCATACATAGATTTTGGGACAGTGTTCACTTTGCTCTCCATGCCAGCCAGCGTGTCTTTGTTTAAACTGCTGAAATTCCTGGAATAGTTACTCAAACGGGTTTGGTTCACAGTGAAAATCTTGCTCGTGTTAATGGAATCCAAGACAGAAAACCCCAAGATTTCTTGTGTGTTAGTGGCATCATTCAGAGTCCTACCTGGAAGGTCATTCTTCATTATATCTGCTCCAGAATGAAAACAGGAATCTTCTCCCCTCCCATCCGCATCTTCCCTGGCACACCTGTCCCTGATGAATGAAGACTTAGCATCTTTTTCATTCGAGGAAAGTGTTTTGCCAAGGAAGTCATCCGTGTCTCTCAATGGTACCACAGTGCTGTCCTGAGCATAGCTGCTTTCGAAGGAATCTGCTGCTGTTGCATTGGTCTTTGCATCAGACGGCAACGCTGTCCCTTCTGCCACGTAATCGGGGTTGCCCCCGTGCAAAGGTTCTTGGTGGTTTGCAAAGCTCCTCTCTTCTTCGATCATGAGAATATTGCTTGGATTTCTCTGAACTGCTTCGTCTGCCTCCGAAGATACAAGGAGATTTGCAAATCGGTTCGTAGCTGCATAAAGAACGAAGCAAAGAACCAATTTCAGCTTCTAAAGTAGGCGATATTGCAAACCGTACACAAGTGTCTGGTTTTTATCTCTAAAGATCTAGCCGAAGTCCAGTGATGGATAGGAATCTTTCAACCAATTTTCACTATGCTCCCAGATAGTGGTAATATAATCCAACTAAAAGTAAATACTTACATAATATGTTATAAAGTGCTAAAAGTATATTTCACAACACATCTGCTATCTCTTAGTAGTCCTTACAACATCCCTATAGGTAAAGGTAAAGGTACCCCTGCCCGTACGGGCCAGTCGTGTCTGACTCTAGGGCTGTGCGCCCATCTCACTTAAGAGGCCAGGGGCCAGCGCTGTCCGGAGACACTTCCGGGTCACATGGCCAGCGTGACGAAGCTGCTCTGGCGAGCCTGCCCCAGCACAGCACACGGAAACGCCGTTTACCTTCCTGCTATAAAGCGGTACCTATTTATCTACTTGCACTTAGGGGTGCTTTCGAACTGCTAGGTGGGCAAGAGCTGGGACCGAACAACGGGAGCTCACCCCGCCGTGGGGATTCGAACCACTGACCATATGATCGGCAAGTCCTAGGCACTGAGGTTTTACCCACAGCGCCACCCGCGTCCCTTATAAGGCTACATCCCTATAAGGCAGGCCATTTGAGGGGGAGGATGCTTAAAGCCAAGTTAAGATCAGAACGGGGTCATCCAGTTAATAGTCTGGGCTCTTTTCTTGCACTAATTCTATTTCTTTGTTTCCCGATTTTTATTTTCTGCCTTAAGTCTCTTAACACTTGCAGTTTAACCCTCCAGCACAACAAAACCCCTCTCTGTTTTAACCATGCATCCTGTCGAAGTCTGAACAGCGCTATGAATAGTATTTTCATGTTCCAAAGGGATAGGATTGCAGGCTTGACCTTGTCAAGCAGGCCAGCAAGCTTTTGTTACATTGAGACAGCATCTGTTCCTCCCTAACCCAGCTGCCATCTTGGAAGGAATGTTTGGAAATCTTGGCCTGATGTGAGGAAACTTAGAACTCAGAAGCACCTCTGGAGTGCCTCTGAACCAGGTGCAACGTCTTATGGGACTGCGCATAGGATTTCAGGGCTGAATATTGAGGGATTCCCTATGGTCACTACGAACAGCAATCAGCTTGTGTTCCACTTCAGTTGAAGCACTGCCTAAACAGCCCGTGCAGCATTTATTTATTTTTTTAAAAAGCATTTGTTTTACATTTGTAAATAAAAGCTCTCTTCATTTATTTCACATGTAGCTGAATGTGCAAATACATTTGACCACTGAATGTATTTTGCCACTGATAAACATGATGTTGTTATGGGGACTCTGTGTGTGGTTTCTAGTTTGTGATGGCTCTTTCACACATCCCTTGAGGCAATTCTGATTTATCATAGTCTTTAGTTGCAAATTAATTTTATCTGAATGTTGTTTTTGTTATTATCTTTAAAAAGTTACCTACTGTGATCATCTGAGCCTAAAATGCATTACAGATTACCCTTCTGGTGCCATACAAAGAACTTTAGATTTGTCAGCCTTTTTTTTTTTTTTAAAAAAGAAAAAATTACATTGCTTGTATTGAATTATTGAATGCTAACCATACCCAGGGCAGTCCCACTGAAGTAAAGTATCTGATTAACTCAGATCTGTTAATTTCAGTGGGTCTACTCTGTGTAAAACTGAGTTGGCTACAACATGTGGGTTTAAAGCACTGTTCTTGGGTTTTGGATTGTATTTTTATTCTGTCCTGTCACATTTCATCTGTTTAATTGTAAAGCACCCTGGATGCTGATGTTAAAGGGCAGTATGCAAACCCACGAGCAAACGAATGAATGGATTTAAACAAATAAAGAAAATAGTTTCATTTCATGAAATGGCTATTGTGGGCATGCTACAAGGTCAGTCTCTGAATGGCAAATCACTGGGGAGCAATAGCGGAAGGGGTTATTATCCTCATGCCCCTAACCCAACCCTGTGGGCATCCTGGAGGCTTCTGACTGGCGACTGCTTGAAACAGGATTCCTGGACTAGATAGATCTTTGGTCTGATCCTCCAGGGCTCTTATGTTCTTAGCGTATATTTATCACTCCAGGGAGCAGCATCTGACTCTCACGCTGCAATCCAGTGCAAGTTTACTCAGAAGCAAGTCCCACTATGTCCAGTGAGCCTTACTTTCAGGAAAGTAAGTCTCAGGATTGCAGCCTCAGTGTAAATTTTGTTTCTGTAAAATAGTGGAAGGTTTAACACTTGTAGACTGGGAGACCCACTGTAAGGCAATTTATTGACAACAAGGTGTAACTTGAACATTGGAGAAACTGGTGTGGAGCTCATTTTTGCCCCCAAGTGAGTACCACTGAAGATATTTTTCTATGTTGGCATGCACGTGTGGAAGCTTTTGGGGGCCAAATCATACATAACATTGTTCCTCCAAATAGCAATTGCATGATTTTTAAATTTATTTAAGTAAATAGCAGCTGTCCTCCACCCTCTGTTCGAGATTGCAGCATGGGGGAAGCTTTTAACCCTTTGCCTCTGTCACGGTCACACTCCAGAACAGCTTCTATTTGCATCCAAAGGAAAGTTCCCACCAGTGATTTCCTCTCAATGCAAATAGCAGCTGTGGTAGGGCCCCCAATCTAGATTGACACTGTGATAAGAGTGAAAGGGTTGGAGCTGTCCTCTCCCTGACTTGGGTCTTTCCGCTCCACCCCAGCTATTATCTGCTTTAAAAAATATTATTATTGGGCAGTCGCTAATGTCATGTTGCTTATTTCATAAAATTGATTCTTGCTTGACTGTAAGGAAAAAACAGCAAAGCGTTTTCTCTGTATCTCCCCGTGCAACAGCAAAGGGATGCTTTGGTTTATGCTTCTTCTTTTTTAAAACCCTCTTTCGTTCCTTACCTAGATAATATATATACAGCATATAACTGCACAGATTTACTGATCGCCTACCCCAGCTAAATCTTGCAGTACCAAAAGGGAAGCAAACCTCTTACCAGCAGCAGCTTTCTGGATTTCCAGTGTGATGGATGTGGGGAGACCTCGTACGTATTGGCAGACCTCCTCGTAAGAGAACCCATGGATTGGGACTCCGTTGATGGCAAGGATCTCATCTCCTGGAACCAGCTTCCCCATAGACGCCTGTTAAAATTGCAGTTAGGGGTGCATTCAGAGGAAACAATTCAGAGGGCAGAATAAAGCTATTTATTATTATGGTTTAGCAGAGGGGCAGCCAAAATGGTGCCTTCTCTATGTTGTTAGACTACAACTCCCATCACCTTGTCAGCATGGCCAATGGCCAGAGATGATGGAACTTGCAGCCCAAGAACTTCTGGAGGGCACTACGTTGTCTACCCCTGCTTTATTGTTACACCTGAATGCAGCCAATAACTACCTTGCCAGATCAAGACTGCAGAACTCAACTATTCTGGCATGTGGTGTCCACCAGCCAGCCACCAGCCAGATGTCTTGGAGAAGCTGAAAAATCAGGCAGGAAGACAATGGCACTATCCCTATTACTTGACCCCACCATCTGGAACTCAAGATAGGCTGGCTTTGAACACAGAATATTACAAATTATCATGGCTATGTTGGCATCCATCTGTCTCGAGAGACAATGGTGTGAGCCTCCAGGGGAGAAGTCAAACCACGGTGTTAGCAGCACTGAAGTGACTTTCCACAGTGCCAAAGCCTACGGAGGTCCTGGGATGCCCGGATGACAAGACCCCCCTCTCGGCCTTTCTGATGTGGTCCAAAGGAAAGCAGAGCTGGTTTGGCATGGCTAATAGCATAGATAAACTTATCATTCACAATTCTGCCTTTTTATTTTTACTAATGCCACCTATGCCATGAGATGCCTCTGTTTCTTGTTTCAATGAGTTACTGCTGGCTTCCAAAAGGGGGCCCTCTTCATAATAATTTGAAAACCACAAGCCTAGGTAAAAGAGATGAATAAATAATCACGAGCTAAATTTTTTAAACTTAAATGGCAGTCCAGTTGTTCTTCCCTCTCAAGGAGCTACGGGCCTTTAAAAATTTAATATTTTCTGCTTCTAAACGACTTGCTCTCTATACGGCTCCAATCACTCATCCCGCAAAACTGGCAGAGCGGCAATGATCACTGCTGCAATTACAAAAATGGATTTGTTCGGAACAGTGAATTTTCCCATTGACTCTTTAGTTGAAGCCAGCTAGGATAGGTATGCGCTGCCAAGACCTGCCATTAATAACAGCATCTTTTTGCAGGGGTTGAAGAAACTGGAAGACCCACAAAATTAACGCTGCCGCTGAATATAACTCTTTAACAGCATCACCCTATATATGTTTATTCAAAAGGAAGCCCTGCTGAGTTTAATGCTCAATAAGACTTAACAGCACCCTAAATTTCCCTGCATATGCTGAGCTTCCTTCAGTACTGATATCCTATCAGGAAACGCAAAAAGCAGGGAAAATTCAAAGCGAGTACCCTTTCAGCTGCTCCTCCCGGCCGCAAGCCTGTTATCACGACACGCAAGGGGATGGCATGGATTTCCAGGTCAAGGCCAAACGATTCACTTTCATTCCGAGTTAAGGTGACTGCTTCTGGGTGGCTCTGCCCAAGAGGACTCTCCTGTGTTTCGCTCTTCCGGAGATGTGGAAGCATCCTCCCGCTAGCTCTGTTCGAAGCGCTGTGCTCCTCGTTCTTCTGCCGCGGGATGCCATGGTATTCGATGCTCATCAGGCTTTTGACTCGAGTGACGGCTTTGTGCTCCAGCTTAGGGGATCTCTTGGACTCCAGCTGCACCTCCCGAAACTCCTTCAAGCTCAGGTGACCCGGGTGAAGCTCAGGCACGTTCACGTAATCAAATGATTTGACCGGGAGGAAAGGGGAGTCCGCTGCGTGCTCGGCAGCGCTGTCTGACGAATCCCTAAAGCCAGTGGCAGCTGGATCGTTGTGCAAATTTGTCCCTGGTTCTCTTTCTGGGTTTGTTGAGCCACCTTTGACAGGAGAAGTTGCAGTGGCAAGCTCACAGTTGCCCTCTGCCTTCCTCTGGCCTTTGGGTCTTGGTCCCCTTTGTAGTCGAGCGCCATCTTGCTTGGAAAACTCATCCTCGTCGCTTGCGTCACCATCATAGAAAGCAAGTCTCCGCTGCCTCTGGAAGGAGGTACGCGGACCTTTGGGGCTATCGCTGAAGCTAACGTGCCGGGTAGTATTCTCCCTCTGCTTATTGAAGGGACCGGGTGAGTTGTTTCCACTACTCGGTGAATCGCATATGCCCGATTCTTTGGTAGCTAGGGAAGAATGCATGAGATTATGATTTTGCAACTTAATGACTTAAAAAAAAAAACAACCACCAGAAAATTGGTGGTAGCCAACCAACAAGTCCCACCAGTACAAGAACTTTTGATAGTGCAACAAGACTTCCCCCTCCCCCACCACCATGTGCTACCCAAATCTGCTCTGATGTCAGGGGCTGTGCTGAGGAGGGCTGCACTGAGGAGGAATGGTGGGAGCCTTCCCCTTCCCCCTGATCCTGAATCTTCCCAGGAGCAGGAGGACAGTAAAGATTTGGAACAGCGGCTTGCAGAGGGGCATAGTTCAGAAGGCAGAAGCTGGGAAATTCTGGATGGGGAACAGCTAGGAGAAGAAACACTGGGAGAGAGAGGGTTAACAGGTTCACTGTCTCTGGCAAGCATTCCCCAAGGTCAAGAAGAGCTCATAAAGTGGCTGAACAGAAAGCACACAAAGCATAGAGGGGGCAAGCTCAGATTCCATGACGTAGGAGTGACGTAGATATGGGGATGTAATGAGATCCTTAATTGGGAGCACCGCCATTCTAGGAGATGGATTCTTTGTTCTCTCGCTGTCATTATTAAAGTTTCTAACTGGTAAGAAGACTCCTTTTCCCTTGTTCTGCTTATCTACTGCCACCGGGGGGGGAGGAGCTAATTCCCTGAAGCCTGACATCTGGCGGGTTGGGGAAATAGATTTAGGGGTTGCAGGGGAAAGAAGGTGAGAAGTCCTGTTGCACAAGAAGAAATCCTCACGCCGATGGGAGATGTTGCTTTGCTCTACTTTGGATACAGCCCAATATCCTCATCCTCTTCCAAGCCAAAAACTCAAGACAATGCATAAAAAAGGCAGTAACAAAGGGAGTAACCGTCAAACATCTTTCAGGTTCCATGCATTGTCACTCTGGCTTACCTGGAATACCAGGAGAAGGAAAACATTCATCTAAGGAGCTGCTTCCACTCTTTGGCCGGAGCGGCTCCTCATCGCTAGAGCCAGTTATTGTAGTCTCTGAAAGTGACAGCTGGCTTGCTCCGTCTTGTAAGAAGTATTGGGAAAACTCCATTTCAGAATTGATGGATCCCTGCTGAAATAAAGCCCGGGGGGGGGCAGGGTGGTCAATTAGAGCAATGCTATATATATATATATTTGAAATTATATATAAAAAAGTTTACAACAAACAAGAATATCTATAGACAATAAAAACCACAAACATGTAAAAGTCAGAGAAAAGCAGCTAACCGCTATGGAAAGGTGTTTTCTTCGTTGCCTGCATTAGTTGGGCAGCACGTAAAAGTTTTTGACCAGCTTTTAAAGGTTAAAACAGGCTTCCCATGGGCAACTGGTTGGCCACCAGTAATCTGGTCTGGATTGGCCTTTGGTGTGATGCAACAGGCTTCTTCTTATATTAATACATAACTTGTTCCATTGTCAAGCTACATTTGCTACAACCCTCTGTGCTCTGGCACACTGTTACCCGGTGTGAGATGAGGGTGGAAAAACACATCTTTGCTCTCTTCTATGCTGGCTCCCCTTCCCACAACAGCTTCAAGGGTAGAACTGCAGCACATGACTTCCCCCAAAGGATCCTGGGAACAATAGTTTGTCAACGGTGAAAGGAACTGTAGCTCTGTGAGGAGTAAACTACAATCCCCAGAATTCTTTGGGGGAAGACATGGGCTTTTGATGTATGGTGTGTTGGCAGTCAACGTATGTTTGAGGGGCTGGGCTTTTGGATTGTGGGAGGTTGGTGAAGATGTTTCAACCATTTTATATTTTTAGCTACTTCCCTAAGATGCTCACAAAAGTGGATATGTGTGTGAGGAAGCTCCAGGATTTTCCCTGTTGAATAGTGGAAAAGATGGATGAAGGACACAGCTCTGTTGGATTCACATCTCTTTATTTCAGCAGTTAGAACTGCTCCTGGAATCAGACTGACTGCAACCTAGCTGGCTGCTTGGCAGGGGGTTTTCCTGCTTGGCAGGGGGTTGGACTCGATGGCCCTTGTGGTCTCTTCCAACTCTATGATTCTATGATTCTATGATAATACTAAGTAACTTGAAACAGTAACAACTCACAACCAGCTAACCAATCAGGAGCGACAGTTTTCAATCCTTCATTTACATACTGGTGGCCCTGAGTGAGAACTGCCACTAATCTTAATACATAACATTCCCCAAGCAATATAATGATCCATTGAAGTTCACACTCAAAACACAAATCATATTGTTGAATTTTAATTCTTTTACCCGGCTCCCTGGCTCCAAGAAACGCTTCATTGTCCAGCTCAAGGGTGAGGAGGCTTCTGTCTGCTTGGACTTCACACTAGGTGATGGGCTTTTGGGCAGATTCCCTGTTAAATACAATTTGGTTAGACAGTGAAGATTTCAGATTGAAAAACTATTTGCACATAAGCCATTATTATCAGTCTAACTGGAGTCTGTGCATGGTGGGGAGTAAGGTGAGGTTTCAATATCTTGGGGATCAATGTACAACATGTGACTGTTCAGGGCCCCAGAGTATGGAGCCCCACTCCTTGAGAAGTAACATCTAACAAATCATATTCAATATTTGGAAGAGGCGAGAATCTAACAGCCAGTCTTTTGAGATACTGTGTTGTGGAAATAACTGAGTGGATCAACCTAAAGAAGTGTCTGGCATGGCCCAGCTACAATTGGTACACCAACAATTCTCCTTTCTTTGCCTAATCGTTTTTTTGTCTATGGTTTTGTCGTATATAAAAATTAACGAGGATTTATGCCTTAGATAGGGACGCGGGTTGCGCTGTGGGTTAAACCACAGAGCCTAGGACTTGCCGATCAGAAGGTTGATGGTTTGAATCCCCACGACGGGGTGAGCTCCCGTAGCTCGGTCCCTGCTTCTGCCAACCTAGCAGTTCGAAAGCATGTCAAAGTCCAAGTAGATAAATAGGTACCACTCTGGCAGAAAGGTAAAAGGCGTTTCCGTGTGCTGCTCTGGTTCGCCAGAAGTGGCTTAGTCATGCTGGCCACATGACCCGGAAGCTGTACGCTGGCTCCCTCGGCCAATAAAGCGAGATGAGCGCCGCAACCCCAGAGTCAGCCATGACTGGACCTAATGGTCAGGGGTCCCTTTACCTTTTATGCCTTAGATAAAGAGCACTTTTGCCGTGCTTTTCATCCCATGTAAAAGCACAGAAATGGAAGAGGGTCTGTTTTAATCCTACTCGATCTACTTTTTCCCAGAACCCCTGGGAATGTGAACTTCCCCCCTGTAAGTGGGAGAGGAAGGTGACCTGAGGGGGAAGAGAGCTAACCAGAGAGGGCAGTGCCCATGACCCTCTCTCAAAATTCCAAGTGCACCCATACGGCCAAAAACATTAGCGACCTCTGGAGTAAATAACAGACCAATAGGATGCAGTGTTAAAAGCAAATGAGCTCGTACCTGTGGTGTGAGGGGAAGAAGCGTCCTTGCTTTCTCTCTGAGTGGTTCGGGCAATGGCTTCATCCATTTCTTGTTCAGAAACCTAACGTGAAGTTGAAAAAAGTACACTAAAGTTTATACAGCAAAGGATGCTCACTGCAAGATTTCTGGTTCTCGATTATTTATTATACATAGTTTTATATCTAAATGCAACCCCAGCCAATAATCTATGTTGAAATTGAAGGTTCCAAGTAATCTCCAAGGACACATACAGCTGATTACAATAATCCAATCAGGAAGTTATCAGAGTATGGAGTACAATTGCTTTTTCCAAAAGGCACCACAACTGGCAAACCAGTCAAAGCTGGAAAAAGGTGCTCCTAGCCACAGAGGCCACCTGAAACCAGGAGCACTCCCAAACTGCAAATCTGCTCCTTCCAGAGGAATGCAACCCCATTCAGGGCAGGCTACCTCCTCACCTCCTGGATGTGAGAATTAATTTTGGACACCAATGTCTCTTCAGGATTCAGCTTCGGTTTACTGGCCCATATCCAACCCAACATGACCTCCAAACATAGTCTAAACACCTCAACTGCCTCTCCTGATTCAGATAGAACAGAGAGAGAGAGAGAGCTGGATGTCATCTGCATATTGATATACCTGAAGGAGCACCTCTGACCCCATCTTTCAGCCCAGACGCCGAGGTCCAGCTCCAAGGTTCCTCAGTGGTTCTCTTATTGTGAGAACTGGTTACAGGGAACCAAGCAGAGGGCCTTCTCAGTAGTGGCGCCCGTCCTGTGGAACGCCCTCCCACCATATGTCAAGGAGATAACCAATTATGACCTTCCATAGATATCTGAAGGCAGCCCTGTATTGGGAAGTTTTTAATGTCTGGTGTATCATGTGTGGTTTTTATATTCTGTTGGAAACTGCTCAGAGTGGTTGGGGCAACCCAGTCAGATGAGTGGATGGTAAATAACAAAGGGGACAATATGGAACCCTGACCCACATGACAGGACATCACCCACATCCCTGGAGGTTGAAGCAGAACCATTGAAGTACAGCGCCCCTAACCCCCACCCTCAGAAGGTCCACAGAAGCAACAGCTATAGAGAAATCAAGGAGAATGAGCAGGATTGCAGCCCGTGCTCCCCATTTCTCTCCCTCATGTTGATAAATGTCACCAACAAAAGTGGCCAAGGCAGTTTCAGTGCCATAACCAGGCCTGAAGCCAGACTGCAATAGATGGAAATAATCAGCTTCCTCCATGCCAGAACTGCAACAAGAGCCTTGTCCAGAAAGGAGATATTTGCAACTGGGGCCAAAGTCATTTAACACTCCTGGTTCTTGGGTGGTCTTCTTATGAAGGGGCTGTACCACCGCCTACTTCGAGGCAGATGGTACCTCCCCCTTCTTCAGTGAGGCATTACTCCCTCCCTGGACCCACCCAGTCAACTCCCTATGGCTTGTTCTAAGAAGTCCATATGGTCAAGGGGTCAAGGAGGCAGGTAGTCACTGTGTTTCTTCAAGGAGCGTGTCCACATCCGTCTGGCTGTGGATTATTTTGTATGCTCTGAGATACACATTAATAAAATCCATACTTATTTTTTAAAGCCAAAATGAAATCGGTGGTCTGTGGGTTTGTTTTTTAACTGCCCACCCAAGCCTCGGATACTTTTACTCCCAATAAACAATATACTATACAGTGTTTGGATTTAAATGTGGGAGCTGGAAAGGAATTGAAATGCACAATCAACTTTTGTGGTTTGTAATGCCAGTGGAAATCAAATGCATCTTTCGAGAATTAAAATTAGGCACGTGGGTGGGTCAGAAATCAGAACTTCGTTGACTAGAGAAGAACAGAATTAACCCCAAAGCAAACTCAGCAGTTTAAATGAGGTTTTAATGTCACATTCACTCAGAGTAATGAGAAAAGGGAGAAAAATATATTTTGTGGTAATGGTTTTGGAAGGACATAAAAACCCCGAATACCAGGTAATATGGTAACAAAAATATTCTGTGTGATGGAATGTAGATTAACTATAAAAACATGGATATTTAAAGAAGGATGCCTTTTGTATATGCATATGCATGTATCGTCGTCATTAATATGCACTGAGAGCCTTTTGGGCTTAAAGAGCAGGGTATAAATGCTTTCAACAAGCAAAAATTAAAATAAACAATGTTTTCATGTAAAACTAGACAAGTTCAACAGAAGTGAAACTTTAAAAGCTGTAAAGAGCAAAATGCAAAAATAATGGGGAAATGTCCACTCCAAAACACAAGGCACTCTCTGAAATATGAAGGACTTTACTTACAAGCTACAGAAGTGGGCTTTGTGGAATTTCCTGGGGAAGGATGTTCTCCTATATCAGGGGTGGGGAACCTTTGGCTCATAGGCCAAACTTGGCAAGCCAGGACATTTTGGGGAGCCATGCCCACTCGCCCCATGTGTGACACTGGACAGGACACCAGGTGGATAGTGGATAATGGCAGAACTTTAAAGGAACAAACAAGAACAAAGCATGCTTCCATCAGCTGCTGGGAGGCGGGAGAGCACCTTGCTCAAGGAAGGAAAAGCTGTTTGTATTCAATGGAAACTCCTTCTCCCTCCCAGCATTGCTTTTGGGAGAAGGACAAACCTGTCCTCTTCTGGTACACCAATTAAAACAACTTCCTCCAAGAAGCAGGATATATGAGTAGGAAATATGGACACCTTTTGCTCCTGAAGAGGATCACTGGTCAAAACGCACTAGGCAATCCTCTAATAGCCAGTCTAAGGCCTGCCACGCCTTTGCTTTCCACAACTTAAGTGCCAACACCAAAAAGGCCCTTCTCCATCCTGCACCCTATCTTATAGGACAGAGATAGGATACAGGATGGAAAAAGGCCTTATAGGAAGGAGACAAAATGCAAGCAAATCTGGTCTCTGAAATATGCAGGGCTAGAAAGGTGATAACTAGCACTTTTATTTTGGGGTTGTGAGATAGGTTCAAATCCACTGGATGGAAACTTGTAGCAGCAACACTCCTATTGGTTTTAAAGGGGGGTCACAAAAAACTCCTCTAAACTGGAACTGCTGGGAACTAAGCTTAATGACACATTTGGATGAAGATGCATGGATGCCCTGTTGCAATAAAGTATTTCTACATGTGCACCTATTTCAGACATTTGAGGATAATAAAGGTGTGGGACAGTAATGTTCCAGGTTGCATGTCTCCTTACCTTTGGGTTGGGATGGCGGCTAATGATAAGGCTAACTGGGCCAGGGCCACATTCGCTCAAAATGGCATACGCTTCGCTCAGAGCCGCATGACGCAAACTGACCGAATCTGCTTCCAGGATCTGATCCCCACGGCTAAGGGAGCAAACACATGCAGCTGGTGAGATGAGGCATGGACATGCTTGCAGGGTGCAAACACACGCCAACTGCCGAGTCCAGGAATTGCTTTTATCCTAAATCACATGCCTGGTCCACGTAGCATCGTACTCATTGTTTGTTTGCTCACGAATTCATTTCTGAATACCTTTACCCTGCTTTTCTCAAGTCAGCTTGTTCTGCAGCTAATGAATTCTTCAACATCAACTTTGTTGGACTGGTCATGTTGTGCGGATGCCTGATGATCGTCTCCCAAAGCAACTATTCCGAACTTAAAAATGGAAAGCGTAATACTGGTGGTCAACAAAAGAGGTTTAAAAAAATGTAGTATACACACTGGCAACTGGGAAACCCTGGCCTGCAAGTGCTCCAGTTGGAGAACAGGCTTTACCAAAGGTGTCATGGGCTTTGAAGACACTAGAATTCAGGACGCAAGGGAGAAACGTGCTAAGAGGAAGGCACGCTTGGCAGATCCACACCATGATCAACTCCCACCCGGAAACCTATGTCCCCACTGTGGAAGGATGTGTAGATCCAGAATTGGCCTCCACAGTCACTTACGGACTCACTGTTAAAACCGTGTTTATAAAGGACAATCTTACTCGGTGACGAGTGATTGCCGAAGAAGATATTGGGAGTTCAAGGTGATTCACATTCAAGGACTGGCTAAGCACATATCATTCTGTCTAGGCCTTAAGATTGGCCATAGAGGTTCTGCTTGTAGGCCTTTCAGCAGAGTCAATTAAACAGGAGGTGAGGACTTTTCAGTGGTATCCCTGTACCTATGGAACTCCCTCAGGTCTTTATTTTATTTATTTTTACTTAGCAAGGTTTATGTACTTGCTTAATCAAAACGTATAACGAAGCAGTTTACATAAAATAGTATGACATGTTCATTTTTTAAAAGCTGCGATGAAAGTATACCTTGAAAACACCGGGTAGAATAAAATTAGAAAAACAGACGGTTTTAAAACAACCAAACACAATAAAATTACGTATCTGAGCAAGATTGCCTAAACAAAAATATTTTTAGCATATGCTGAAAGCAGTACAAGAAAGGTGCCTGCCTAATATTAATAGGCAGGGGGTTCCAGTGAATGGATGCTGTCACACTAAAAGATTGGCTTCTCTCAAGTGTGCAACGAACATTGTGTGCCACATGTAAAAGGGGCAGTTCCAAAGACTGAAGTGGTCAAGTGGGGGCACATATGGAGTTGGACAATTCTTCAAGGAAAGAATTGGCCCCAGGCTTTAATATCTTTTCACTTCAATCTGCTTTTAGTTAAATATGTTGAGCTATATTTTAAATTATGGCTGCTTTTCCTTTTTATATCCTATAAAATTCTTTCATTTGTTTTATCTGGACTGCTGGTGCAGACTAGGGTGTGTTTTCTGCTGTGGTTTTAGTTTTGCATGTGTGTGTGTGTGTTTGGGCTCTGGAAAGTGGAATTAAAAAAAAAAAGGGCTGCAGGGGAACTAAAATAAATAAAAGCAAAACAAATTCTATCAATAACCCCAAAAACAGCCCTGTAAGGCAGGTCAATATGATTATTCCCATACAGTGGTTCCTGTATGTACTTAATTCGTTCCGGAGGTCCGTTCTTAACTTGAAACTGTTCTTAACCTGAAGCACCACTTTAGCTAATGGGGCCTCCTGCTGCCGCCACACCACCGCCGTGCGATTTCTGTTCTTATCCTGAAGCAATGTTATTAACCTGAAGCACTATTTCTGGGTTAGCGGAGTGTGTAACCTGAAGTGTATGTAACCTGAAGCATATGTAACCCGAGGTACCACTGTAAAGGAAATGGGTGGAGAGGATTGGCTGGCTAGCTGATGCATTTATGGCAGAGATGCGGGCATGAGTTGGGTCTTAAAAAATGAAAATTCAAAACGAGGATTTCTACAATGCGATTCCCCTAAGCCCTGTCCTCTCTCTTTTTTCCTCAAACTTATCTGGCTATTAAGAGTCAGTGTGAAGTTACCATTAGATCACAGCTGTATGAAATCACCATGCCCGAAATGCCCAGGGCCACCGGGAGCCACAGGCAATGCAGATTCCATGGCTCCCAACATGAGAAACTTCAAGTGTGCTTTCTTATGTTTATATCCCTGTATCAGAACCCAGGGTGCCATGGTGAGGTGCATGGAGGCCACTAGGCGCCTTTGTATTCCCAATGGTATCACTGGGAACCAATTTTTCGAACCAAATATATAGGCATTACAGTGGTACCTCAGGTTAAGTACTTAATTCGTTCCAGAGGTCTATTCTTAACCTGAAACTGTTCTTAAACTGAAGCACCACTTTAGCAGCCTCCTGCTGCTGCCACGCTGCCAGAGCACGATTTCTGCTCTTATCCTGAAGCAAAGTTCTTAACCTGAAGCACTATTTCTGGCTTAGCGGAGTCTGTAACCTGAAGCGTATGTAACCTGAAGCCTATGTAACTCGAGGTACCACTGTACATTGGGAAAACCAAAACAACCAGACCCATGTTGACAGGACACTGACATCAGCATAACAATATTTGTGGTTGACTAACCTTAACCTTCCATCCATCTTCGCCACTGATCCTGGGGCCAGGCTGTGGATATAAATTCCTGGAAGGCTGTTCTCCAGCGTGAGACAGCAAACACCAATGCCCAGCCCAACACCTGGTTCTGAAACAAAGAGCAAAGATTGAGCACCGCCATTACTGCACTCTTTATTGCAATAATCACAATGGACACTGGCAATTATTACAGTTTGTTCTTTATAGGATACTTATAAGAATGTGTGTAAAGGTAAAGGTAAAGGTAAAGGTAAAGGTACCCCTGCCCGAACGGGCCAGTCTTGACAGACTCTGGGGTTTGTGCGCCCATCTCACTCAAGAGGCCGGGGGCCAGCGCTGTCCGGAGACACTTCCGGGTCACGTGGCCAGCGTGACAAAGCTGCATCTGGCGAGCCTGCACCAGCGCAGCACACGGAACCCGTTTACCTTCCCGCTGGTAAGCGGTACCTATTTATCTACTTGCACCCGGGGGTGCTTTCGAACTGCTAGGTTGGCAGGCGCTGGGACCGAGCAGCGGGAGCGCACCCCGCCGCGGGGATTCGAACCGCCGACCTTTCGATCGGCAAGCCCTAGGCGCTGAGGCTTTAACCCACAGCGCCACCCGCGTCCCAGGAGACTGTGTGTATGTTAATTAAAAAATATATATGATCAGGGGGTGCAAAAACCTTGCCTTAACAGGTCACTGGGTGCTTTCAGATTTGTTTGCAAGGGAGAATAGGTAAGTTAGCTATTTAATGAGCATATATACCAACTTTTTTGCAGGTAAGTGAGATGATGTTTTTCAGTGATTGTCCCATCACTGTTCTTATTGCAAATGGTCTGGTCTGTTAAAGGAAGCAGGTTGGTTTCGTGAGACTTCCCAATCAGTTACAATGGTGCAACCTGAATTTGCTGGCATGTGATTGAATTTCCCGTGAAAGCAGCAACAGTTTGGAAGCACCCTACTAATCCTACCAGTTGAATAAAGTCTATTATCCTGGATTTTCCCACAGAATAGGCCTTCTGGAAGCTGGTGGGGGATGAGAGAATTTCACAGAGGTCTATTTAAACATTTGACTTTATGTTCATTTCTTCTCCCCCAACCCCCCATCTGTGCTTATGCCCAAGAGCAAATTTAAATAATAGAAAGCCCATTACAAAGTCTTTCCATGTCAGTTTCCAATGTGAACATGCAGAGTCCTTACTCCCAAGCTTTTAATAATTGAATGGACTCTCTCAATGCAAAAATGTCACTGCTTCCAGTGAAAATTCTTGACGAAAGTTGACTAGGGGTTACATGAACTATAAATTTAAACCAGATTTGAACTGTTTTCATTCACATGGCTTGTTTGTTTGTTTCTTTATTGGATTGGTACTTGTTGTGTTTTTTTCAGAGGAGTTCCCAAAGCAGCTCACTACATTTATAAAAGGCTATCATTCTGTAAGAACGATCGCTTTAAAAAATGAAACTCACAAAGGGACCCATGAGGAGGAGGACTTGGAAAGGAAGGACAAAAGAAAAGGGGAACAGGGTGAAAACCAGGATTTTAGCAACTCAAAACCAAGACAAAATAAACACAAACAAATAAGGGGGGTGAAATATACTCGGAGTTGAGAGTGGATTTCATGCTCTTTATTCAGCTCATAGTGGTGAGGAAGAATGGAAGTTCCCCCAGAATGTCTGCTTTATATACATTGTTTACAAAATGGGCCCCACATGACTGGCTAATTCCGGGATTCACCTGTAGGCCAATCAGGTTGCGGATTCACTTCCACCTGGAGCTGGATTGGGTGGTTCCTGTGGACCAATCAGACTGCTGCATTCTGGATCCTATTGTTCTAGGACCAATCAGACTGCTGCATTCTGAATGCTATTGTCCTAGGGGCAATCAGACTGATGCATTTTGGATCCTATTCAACTCAGTATATAACAAGGGGGAACCTTTCACACATGAATAGTGTTTACTTCCTCTAAGCGTGGAGGTGAAGAGTCAACTCTGCAGCAAGCATATGATGGTGCCCTTCAGCTGAGTTCCCTCACATAGGTCAACTTGTGGTAGGGGTGGGATTAGTTCAGCCCCTACAACACAGAAACAGCTCACACAGCAAGGAGTAGCTGCAATGTTAGCTTTCTGGCAGCAGGGGTCGCTGCCACTAACTGGGAAGGAGAAGGGGCAAACAGACAGTGAGGTCAGAGGTTTGTGGGTGCAACGGTAGAAGCACTGCGTTGGCTCTGCTGGTGCACCCTCACAGCCCCATATTTCCAATAGGGGGCAGCAACACTGCTTCTGGGAAGTTAGCATCATGTCTCCACTCCCCAGGTGAGCTGCTGCTTCTGGTACAGCAGCAGGTATATGATGCTATTTCTGCCTGTCTCCCTTGGCTTCCCCCACAGAAGGTTATTAATCTTTCACCACTGATGTGGTATGGGAAAGGTCAATGCAGCTGAATGAGGTTGCATCTCTGTCTCCCTTGCTCTCCTGGCTCTTTCACACAGAAGAGCATTTGGCCTTCTGTGGTTTCCTGGTGGGTTCACCCTGCCCCAATTCAAGGGCGTCATTAAAATGTGAGCCTGTATTTTCACTTAATCCAAGGCTTTACCCTTTACAGAGAAAAACATTTGATTGAAGAAGAAAATCTGTTGCCAATGACATGTTTGCGATGGATGAATTTGTTAAATTTGGCCTCTCTCTGTTTCTCATTTTTCCAATCCTAACTTCCGTTCTCCACACTTCCACAGCAGTTTGCAATCCGAACTGCAGCAGAACGGAGACTGCTCTGATTGTGACGGATAAAGGTCAGAACGGAAACAGCTGTCTTCTTACATCCCAGCTGAGAATGTGCTCAGAGGCACTGGCTCTGGTTGGTAGATCTCAAGGTTAAAGTAAAAAATCAAGCTAGATTCCTCAAACTTTAAGTCTGCCTGCTCTAAAGTAGGCACAGTATCATTACCGTTTTTTGGTTCCCCACCCTCCAAAAAGCCCCATTGCCTACAAGGTTTCTGTGATCTTCCACAACCCTTTGTAAATAGTAGCCAAAGTTTCCTCAAACCTTTATTGAGCGTCACTTCCATGACGACCCTGTCCTTGGGACCAGGCCCCTTACGATTTGCAGGGGAAATATCTCCATCTTCGCAGCCGGGCAAAGGAGGTCCTGCACTGGCAGTAGAGCTTGGGGAGCTGGAACGGCTCAATAACGTAGGCGTTGGACATGGAGTAAGGCTTGGGCTGCGAAGCCTGGTTCGTACTGTGAGGGTCACCACGCCTTTCTTGAGTTGCTAAAGAAGCAACAGCACAGTTTGTTATGTTTACCATTGTGTTTATTATTCTGAATATATTTATTTCCCATTTTTCTGTCATCATGGAACTTAAGGTGGCATTATTATCCCCTGATAAAAACCAAGGCCTAGGACTGACATCTAAGTTAATGTTGCCACTGTGATAGGTAAAGGTAAAGGGACCTCTGACCATTAGGTCCAGTCGTGGCCGACTCTGGGGTTGCGGCGCTCATCTCACTTTATTGGCCGAGGGAGCCAGCGTACAGCTTCTGGTCATGTGGCCAGCATGACTAAGCCGCTTCTGGCGAACCAGAGCAGCGCATGGAAACGCCTTTTACCTTTCTGCCAGAGTGGTACCTATTTATCTACTTGCACTTTGACGTGCTTTCGAACTGCTAGGTTGGCAGGAGCAGGGACCGAGCAATGGGAGCTCACCCCGTCACGGGGATTCGAACCGCCGACCTTCTGATCGGCAAGTCCTAGGCTCTGTGGTTTAAACCACAGCGCCACCTGCGTCCCGCCACTGTGATAGGGAAACATAAAAACATAATGTGAGATCTAAGAAGATCCCTACAGGATCGAGCCAGTGGCCTATCTAGTCCAGGATCCTGTTTTCCTAGTGGCTCAGGGGAAACATGGCTCCTTGCTCATCAAAACAAAGCCACCATGTGATGAAACTGAGATCCAGACACGTAAAGGGCAGCCACGGAAATAGAGTATTTTGGGGAGAACCCATGTTTCCACTCCAGGACATCATCTACTACTGCTGGAAGGTCCCACCTGAAGTTATGTTACCTTAAACGTTTGAATGGCTTCCTGGTGAGTCAGTCCTTGCAAGGACTCTCCATTAACTTCTAGGAGTTCATCTCCTAGAAAGGCAAAACAGGCGTTAATATGCAGACAGGAGACAAAGTGCTTATCCTGAGAAATATGAGCAGGCTCCCTGGTGTGTTCCTGGTTTATTGTCATAGAGTTGGAAGGGCTCCCCAGAGTCATCTAGTCTAACCCTCTGCAATGCAGGAATCCTCAGGAATCCATCACTGAGGGGGGTGCCATTCAGCGTGCCGCCCACCTGGGACTCCCAAGCCGACCCCGAAGCCAGCGGCCTTCCCCCCTTCCCCTTTCATTTTGACAGCTTGGGGGAGGCTTGGGAGTCGTGGGCGGGCAGCGGGCCATTGTCCCTTGTTCCCGGGCTGCTTCCTGGGGGGGAGCCTCCCCTGAGCTGTCAAAAGGAAGAGGGAAGGGAGGAAGGCTGCTGACAAAGCGAAGCAGCTCCTCCCCGCCGCCCAGGAAGCAGCCTGCCATAAGCGGCTTCCTTTGCCGCCATGGGCATCTCGCCCCTGGGACACTCACCCTGCCATCATGGCCCCAACCCTGGGTTGACAGCATGTGCCGGAGCAACTAGCTATTGCTATTGAAAAAGAATCTTCATGGGATGGGGGTAGGCCAAGGATTTGAGAATGGTATGAGTGCGATATATTCTGAACAAAAAACTAAGCTGATTGTAAATAATGTGATAACTGAGGAACTTAAGATAGAAAAAGGAACACGACAGGGGTGCCCAATTTCCCCATTGTTTTTTATTTCGGTTCTGGAGGTGTTGCTGAATATGATTAGAGATGACCAGCAAGTTAAAGGTGTACAGGTCGGAACTAAACATTACAAGTTAAGGGCATTCGCAGATGACCTTGTATTGACTTTGCAAGAGCCAAACACTAGTACGAAAAGGGTGTTAGAAATAATTCGACAATTTGGCCAGGTAGCTGGATTTAAATTGAATAAACAAAAAACTAAAGTCTTAGGGAAAAACTTAACAGATATGGAGAAGGAGAAGTTTCAAGAAGAGACAGGTCTGATGGTGGTTAAGAAGGTAAAATATCTAGGGGTGTATTTGACATCTAAAAATCTGAATTTGTATAAGGACAACTATGAAAAATGTTGGGCAGAAATTAAAAAAGATTTAGAAATATGGTTAAAGCTGAAATTGTCAATGTTAGGCCGAATTGCTGTCATTAAGATGAATGTATTGCCTAGAATGTTATTTTTGTTTCAAACCTTGCAGATTATTGACAAGATGGACTGCTTCAAGAGGTGGCAGAAAGATATTTCGAAATTTGTCTGGCAGGGCAAAAAGCCCAGAATAAAATTTAAAATACTTACAGATGCAAAAGAAAGAGGGGGATTTGCCCTGCCGGACTTAAAATTGTATTATGAAGCAGCGGCTTTTTGCTGGCTGAAAGAGTGGATGCTCCTCGAGAATACAGATATCTTGGATTTAGAAGGTTTTAATAATACATTTGGTTGGCATGCATATTTATGGTATGATAAAATCAAAGCGCATACGGCCTTTAAAAATCACATTGTCAGAAAAGCGTTGTTTAATGTCTGGATAAGATATAAAGACCTGTTGGAAAACAAAACCCCTAGATGGGTGTCACCCTTGGAGGCTAAGGCACTGAAGAAACTCAATATGGAGGCCGGATGGCTAAAGTATTGGGAGATTTTGGAACAGGACGGAGACAAATTGAAACTACAGAGTCATGAGAAATTGAAACCTAAAGTATGAGATTGGCTCCATTATTATCAAATAATGGAGGTTTACAAACAAGACAGGAAAATTGGCTTCCAGGTGGAAAAATCAAAATTAGAGACTGAACTGTTAGAACCCAATACTAAGAATCTGTCAAAAATGTATAATTTGCTGCTGAAATGGAATACACAAGATGAAACAGTTAAATCAGCCATGATTAAGTGGGCACAGGATATTGGTCATAATATTATGTTTGCTGACTGGGAAAGGTTGTGGAACACCGGTATTAAATTTACGGCATGTAATGCCTTAAAGGAAAATATTATGAAAATGATTTATAGGTGGTACATGACCCCAGTCAAGCTTGCAAAAATTTACCACTTGCCTGACAACAAATGTTGGAAATGTAAAGAAACTGAAGGTACTTTCTACCATCTTTGGTGGACATGCCCGAAGATCAAGGCTTTCTGGGAAATGATATATAATGAAATGAAAAAGGTACTTAAATGTACTTTCCTTAAGAAGCCAGAGGCCTTTCTCTTGGGCATTGTCGGCCAATTGGTGCCAAAGAAAGATAGAACTTTCTTTATGTACGCAACAACTGCAGCAAGAATACTTATCGCAAAGTATTGGAAGACACAAGATCTACCCACCCTGGAAGAATGGCAGATGAAAGTGATGGACTATATGACATTGGCAGAGATGACTGGCAGAATCCGCGATCAGGGAAAGAGACGGCGGAAGAAGATTGGAAGAAATTTAAAAGCTATCTAAAGGACTATTATAAACTTGATGAATGCTAGAATGTTGAGGTTTCCGGAAAGAAAGGGTTACAGTGACATAAGATTAGATTAAAGAAAAGATTAAGACGACAGAGGTTGGAAAGAAATATTTAGAAGTTGCTAAAAAATTATGGACATTGGGATGCAGAAAGGGGAGGTATGGGGGAGTCCGAGAAAAGAGGTTTATGGAAAAAATATTATGAAACTATACGTGTTTGTATGTCTTTATATGTGTTTGTTTGTTTTAAAAAACTTTGTAAAACCAATAAAAAAATTAAAAAAAAAACTAGCTATTGCCTCTGCCTGCAGTGTATGGTTTCATAAGCTGAACCGGCAGAAATCTCTTCTCTTGCGCTACAAATACCTTCTTTCAGTCGGCCGTCAGCAGCTGCAGCCCCATTGGGGAAAATGGTCTTCACAAAGATGCCCATGCGTCCCCGGGCAGAATCCTGCCCTCCCACAATGCTGAATCCAAGACCCTGCGGAGTATGGGGAGGAAGAGGGTGGAGAGGAGAGGAGTGGAAAACTGAAATGTTAATTCATCTTAACCTTACGAGAATAAGCGGAAACAAGATTATCAGCTAGGTTGAGCATCCACTATGAAAATTGGAATGGTGTAAAATAGGAGGTGTGAGATTTACCACTTTTTTTTCAAAAAAAAAGGAAAGCATTTTTACTGATATTTTCAAGATGTATATAAATCGGAGCACATACAACAAAACAATGAATAAACAACAACCCAAACCAAACCTGGAGCAACGAGATACCAACTCAATTGTCAGAAACTATGTTTCAGTCCAAGCAGTTTAAATGTGCTGGTTATTAGTACCAATATGTGGGCCTAAATCATTCCAGTGCGAACCATGAGTTTGCGGTGGCGCCATTAAAGGCACATGCCTTTAAAACAGCACCCGCATTTTCAAATTGGCGCAACTGATATTCCCAGAAGCTACATTTAAGGGCGTATATAAAGGTAAATTAGCGGTAAGATGGGAATATAAACTGTAACTCAGAATTCTATTAGTATGCATAAGATTGACAGACACTAGAGATGTTCCTATTTGCAAATAATCTTACCTTGCCTTGCCCCTTCATCAGGACAATGTTGGAAATAATAGATGGCTGGGTGAGTCGCCATGGATATTCAACCTGCGCAGCACTTAAAGAGCGAGTAGATTTCTTAACGATATGATATTCCTGGGCAAATGAAACAACCACAATATTTAGAAATAAGCCAAAACTGTTGCGTCGCATTTGCTGTTTCCCAAAGAAGCTTTCTTTCTTTCTTTTAGTGTTTGCTGTTCCATGTCTCAAACATTTGGCAATTCTACGTCTAGTCTTTACTCTGAATTCACTGATTTAAAATTTGTGTGCGTCTTCAGAAATCTTTTTCTGGTGAGGTGAAGTACCTGCCCTTTCAGGGAGGTATCAACCCAATGCCTGTCTCCAATACTCTCCCCCTTCTCACCTCACCTGGATGCGCACCTGAAGACAGACAGGTGTCCCTGTGTTTAGGAGGGGGGAGTGTCCCTTTTCTTCTTTAACCCGCAACAATGAAAATTGGGACTAATGGGAGGATTCCTTGGACATTTGAAGACAGTAAACTGTGCAACCCCTCACCTGTCTGGTTCCTGTGTCCAAATGCTGTGGGAGAGAATGTTTTCTCCCTCCCCGGGAATATTTCATGGCTATTTCATAATTCACATCTCCATTTTCCACTGTCAACTCGTCATCTTCGCCTACGGATTCTAAACGCGTTGCCGCCCCTGAGGGAAAACCCAGAGATGCCGTTTATTACACACATTTCAAAGCATCTTTTAACATCTGTCAGTTGTGATGGGATCAGGTACACTGCTTTTAACATTTTGCATGCACATTCGGAAGTGATTGATGGGTAAATTTCCTAAGTCATATAAACAAATGATGATAAATTTTATCTTCGTCTCTAGATATATATAGAGACACACACATCCAAGTGGGTAGCAATAATTTATCCCAGTAGTCAGATGCAAACCACCATTCTCAAAACACTTTCAGAGCAGAGTCTTAACACTTAGACCCTGGTGTGTTTAAAGGGTCGCAGTCAAAATTAGTATCAAATAACAAAGTATGCTGCATATACAGCTTATAAGATTTAGGACTAATCTCATATTATGAGTTTCAGTCTGGCAAAAGCAGTTTATTCTTAAAGCCGGCACTGTCTCTCCAGGTTCTTAGGCAGAGTTTTTGCTCATCACCTATTTTTTACCTGATTACCCTTTTAGCTGAAGGTGATGAGGACTGATCCTGAAACATTCTGCATGCGGCAAGTGTGCTCTGTCCCTGAGCCACGCTCCCTCTCCCAATGGAAATCATAGTTGGTGGACAAGGCCAGAGCATTGCCTTATGGGTTAGCTCAGTTGGTTAGAGCGTGGTGCTGATAACGCCAAGGTCACCAGTTTGAACCCTGTATGGGTGCATATTCTTGCATTGAAGGCTTGGCCAAAGGATCCATTGGGTCCCTTTCAGCTCTCTGATTCTATGAGAGCCTTTCTTAACTACATACTCTAAAATCTTTTATTCACCCACTCAATGAAATCAACTGTACCTTGGGATCTGCTCCTGTACTTCAATATCCCACTTCCCAGAGTTGGACTCTGACAGTTGTCTTTGGATCCCTCTGCACCAGTAGGATCTGCAGGGTTATCTGGATCTGCCAGATCTGGCTCCTGAAAACAGAAGGAAAAAGAATCCAGTTAAGTTCTTGGGATGGTCATCATTTCCACAGTCGGGTTAGCCATTATCCTAATGAAGCAAAAACAAAATTAGGCAAAGTCGAATCTATTGCTGTGACAAAGTTATGCAGAGGCTTCTAACCATCCACTTGTTTCTGTCCTGGCACGGGGTTTCTGCAGTTTAGAACGCAGGAGCTTCATCAGAATGAGGAGTAACATAATCTCTGTACTTCAGTTGTACTTCGAGTCAAGGTGAGGTATGAAGCAACGATCGAAATAATTGGTACATGAAGCCGTGACTGCACTTTGGCTGTAGCTCGGTCTCTGTGTATGATTATAATGTGTGTGAAAGAGTAAAAAAAAACAGCAGTGCACTTAATCCTCACCCACAGCCTCAACTCATGTTTTAGACCAGGCCTGTCTAACCTGATCAGCAACTCTGGTCTCTCCCCCTAAAAAAAGCTGACCAACTTCGACTCACCCTCCCCCCAAAACGCTCAACAACTCTGGTCAATCCAATGGGTAGTTCACTGCCAGTTTATTTATAGTGGGAGTAGATCGCATTCTCTTATGAATTGGACACCCCTCTTTTAGACCCACGTGGCAATGCCCCAAGAATTCTGACACCTTTGGCTCATTCACAGGTTCCTTTCTACAGGCAGGATAGCTGCTATATCAGGGGTCTGCAACCCGTGGCTCCGGAGCCGCATGTGGCTCTTTTACACCTTTGCCGCGGCTCCGGGGCAGATACTAGCGAGGGGAGGAGGCGCATTGTGCGCCCTGACAATCCCCACTGTGGCGGGCGCTGTACTGGCTGTGACGTCGCATGGGGGCGGTGCGTTAGTCACCTTCCCGCCCGCTGTCAGATCGGGCATTAAGGTAAGAAACAATATATGCAGTGTTATATTTGTTTTAAATGTCGCAATGGTTTTGCGGCTCCCAGTTTTTTTTCTTCAGAAACGGGTCCAAGTGGCTCTTTTTGTCTTAAAGGTTGCAGACCCCTGTGCTATACCTTAATCAGAGCTACCGTATTTTTCGCTCCATAAGGCGCACCTGACCGTAAGGCGCACCTACTTTTTTTTGGGGGGGGGGAATTCAAGAAAACAAATATTATTTAAAGGGAGCGCTGAGCAGAGCCTGTATGCATCCCAGGCTCTGCTCAGCGCTCCCTTTCATGAGCCGCGTGGAGAGTGTGTGCGGCGCTTGCAGGCTTTTCTCCGGAAAAAGCCCCCAAGAGCCACACACACACACTCCGCGCAGCTCTTTAAAGGGAGTGCGGCTATCCCTGGCTTTTCCCACCTCTCGCAAAAGCCCAGGATAGCCGCGCGAAGCCTCCCCAGGGCAACGGGATGAAGGCTCCCTGCTGCCCTGCGGAGGCTTCGCGGGCTACCCCAGAGCTGCTCAGGAGCTTGTCGGGGCTAGCAGGGGAAGCTCAGGGAGCAGCGGACAGGCTGCGTGCAGCCTTCCCGCTGCTCCCAGAGCTTGTGGGGCTGGCGGGGGAAGCCCGGGTCCCCCCCCCAGCCCCAGGGACCACACATTCGCTCCATAAGACACACAGACATTTCCCCTTAGATTTTAAGAGGGAAAAAGTGCATCTTATGAAGCGAAAAATACGGTATGTATCCACGGTGGGGAACCTTTGGCCCTCCAGATGTTGCTGAACTACCGCTCTCATTACCCCTGGAAATTGTAGTTCAACAACACCTGGAAAGCCAAATATTCCCCACTCCTGATGTGCTATAGGTCTTGGTCCCTTTGCTGCCTTCCTCTGGACCCATTCCAGTTCATCCATTTCCTTCTTAAAATGTGCTCTCCCTCCTCTGTAACTGTTAGAAAGCAGCAACTGTCTAGGGGTTCTGCTAAACTCCCAGAGCAGCCAAAGGAAATTCTGCCTGATGATGGCTTCATATATTCATTCCTCCTGCGTGGGAAATGGATTAATTACTTTGTACTACATTAAGGATGGCATAAGTGATCATCCTACACTGTGAAAATTGAATTGTGACGATGTCACACAATCATGCTATGGGCCTGTGGCAGGAATAAACTATGTACACTATGCTCCACAAATTGCAAAATATCTCCTGTTTCCTACATTGTTTTTTGTTTTGTTTTGTTTTTGTAATTAAGTTAGATCTTTATGCTATCCTTCAGTTAAACATTTCCAGTTTGATTCTAATTTGATCTCAGTTGGTGGGAAGGTCCTTACAAGAAGGAAATACTTCTGTTTAGATTATTATGGCAGTATGATACAGTGGAACCTCAAAAGCCTCAGATACAGGCAGTGCTGGATTTATGTATAAGCTAAACAAGCTATAGATTAGGGCCCAACTCTCTTGCTCCCCCCAAATAAAGAAAAAAACCTGGACGTACATTTCCAAAATAAGATAAAGAAAACAAAACAAAACCTACATGCAGCAACAGTGTTTTGTGTTGTGTAGGCTCCTATGATGTAAGTAATGGGCCCTGCCTGCTAGCCTGCTCCCTAAAATATCACTGGTTTGCTCCTTTCTATATATAGGGCGCCTACATTCTGCATGGATCGGTTGCATACAACATGCGTAAATGGTTTTAGATACCTATTAGGTCCATAAATTACCACACAGCATATATTCAACACAAAAAACAGCGACTATTTGTTGTTGACGAAGGACAGCTGGACATATAAAGGGCCCCATTACCTTCAGTAGCTAAAGGCCTCATCAAAACTAAATCTGGCCCTGGATACAGGCTAAATTGCATGTTAGGAGGTTCTGCAGTGTGATTGTTTTTTTTTTAAAAAAAACAACCTTAAAGGGCCATGGCTTAGTGGCAGGACATCTGATTTGCATGCAAGAAGTCAGTCCCATGTTCAGTCTCTGGCATCTCCAGGTAGAGCCCTGGAGAGCTGTTGTCAGTCACTATAGACAGTATTGAGTTTGAGGGATCAATGGTCTGACTTAACATAAGGTGGCTTCCTAGGTTTAACCACTGTGGTGGGAAGGGAGCAAACTGACAAAGGGCAATGGCACTGGAGAAGAGGTTGTTTAACCATTCCCCGCACTTTTTTCCTGGTTGAAATCTCTTTCTTCCGTGTGAGCTGCTGATACACTTTCAGGGCAAAAAAAGAAAAAAAGGAAAAAAGGGGGGAGATGATCAAAATATGTAAATACACAATGAGCACAGTTTCAAATTATTTATATTAAGAAAAATACAAATACATAAATATGCAACACAGTAGAACCTTGGTTCTCAAACAGCTTAGTTGACGAACAAATCGGAACTGAACGCCGAAAACCCAGAAGTAAGTGTTCTGGATTTTGAACATTTTTTGGAACCTGAATGCCTGGTGTGGTTGTCGGCTATTGCTTCCAGGGCGCCTGCGCCAATCGGAAGCCGCGCCTTGGTTTTCGAACATTTTGGAAGTCGAACAGACTTCCAGAAGGGATTATGTTCGAGAACCAAGGTAGCGCTGGATCCATATCTGCAAGAACCCTATGTAGCCAAGATAAGAGAAAAGCACTAGGCAGCACAATACAAACTCCCAACCAACATAAAAGCACACAACCACTACAACCATCTACCACCTCATACAATATATCTGCCAGCCAACAACGACAGAATCATACCACACATAACACACCCCCAACTCATGGCAAATAACCAATCAACACTGGTAGAAGACACAAACAAAGAGCAGCATCACCCTTGTGTTGGCTCTGGAGGTGACCATGAACTCAGTCTTTGGGGGGGAGACACCTAGCAGCTCCACTTTCCTCCTCTACTTCAGCATTGCAGATGTGGCTGGTCCCAGTCATCTGCCTCTGGAGTGGAACAGTAGTCTGGATTGCAAAATGGGCTGCCTCCTACTGGCTGATCACTTTCAGCCGAGAGCTGCAAGGCTCCCACTAGAGACATGGAATTGCCATGCTTCATTCATTCATTCATTGTTTACAGAGCATCCACATGCTACCATCGTCCAATCATCGTCCAGTTGAATTTTCTGGGTGCTGTTCCATCTCTTCTCAGATAACAAAAACTCAACATTTTCCAAAAGAAAATAATAGCAGCGCAATCTCCACAGATGCAGATGCCTTTAGCATTTCTCTTCCAAAAAAATTCAAAGGGTGGATAGCGAACCTATCACAGCTCAGGACACCTTCAGTATAATATCATAACATTTCAATCTTTTAATTATCACTAAAATACTTTTTCTGATTATATATTTTTGAAAGAAAGAAAGAAAGATTAAAAAACAAATTCTTTTTTGGTCACTGCTGTTAATCCTGTTGCTAAAATGGCAGTGAACAAAAATGTGTTGTTGTTTTTAAACACACCTCAGCACTATTGTAGCACAGTGTCATAGCACCACAGTAAATTACTATTATAACTCTGCGGTGTTCTAGAGCTACACCTTTCTTTCGCTATATATAAATATTTTAGTGTTAATTTAAAATATTGATTATTTTTTTAAAGTAAATAAATGGGGGTCATAAAAGGCACCCATCTCAAGGCTTATAGTACATGTGTGCGGAATTTCAAGTGCCCCCACCTACAAGCTCTACGTCATGCCCATGGGTGTGAGTGGAATAAAGCAGGGTGCACAGTTATCTGTTTTAGTTATTAAATTTGTTTCCCACACTTCCTCCCAAAGGAGCCCAGGATGGCAAACCCACAAGCGATAAAACATCTAAAAACAATTGCAGTATAGATCCAGGCTAGGAAACATCTCTCTATAAAAGGTTGGTTGGAAGAGGAAGGACAGTGATGTATTGGGTATACAGTGGTGCCCCGCAAGACGAATGCCTTGCAAGACGGAAAACTCGCTAGACGAAAGAGTTTTCCGTTTTGGAGGTGCTTCGCAAAACGAATTTCCTATGGGCTTGCTTCGCAAGACAACAATGTCTTGCGAGTTCCTGCTGGGTTTTTTCCCTCCCCCCCTTTTTCTAAGCCGCTAAGCCGCTTATCAGCTGATCCGATCAGCAGATAAGCCGCTAAAAGGCGCTAATAGCGCTAATACGCTAATCCGTCAATGGGCTTGCTTCGCAAGACGAAAAAACCGCTAGACGAAGAGAATCACAGAACGGATTCTTTTCGTCTTGCGAGGCACCACTGTATAAGGGATTAGATAATCTGTCAAGTATCCTGTCCCCAAACTACATAAGGCTTTATACACCAAAACCAGCACATTGAACTTAGTCCGGTAGATGCTAAATACTCTGAATTACGTTCTGAAGTATGATGTTTATTTATTTTAAAGCATTCTAGGCCCACTTAATTTCCCAATGGAACTCAAACTGGCTTAACCAATCAGATCGTCACAGAATAAACAACAATAGCCACCCCCACCCCCCAAATTAAACCCAATCAGAACATGCATGTAAGAAGCAAAACAAAACTCACAAATTCCAAAGCACTAGTCAGAAACTCTCGACAACAAAAGGATCATTCAGTCCAATGGCCCTTTTCAAAAAGCCAGGTCTTCATCAACCGCCTGAAGAAATATGATGATAGCTCCTGACTCACTTCGCTCATTGGGACACATAGGGCAGAAGATTGGGAGACCACCAGTAGGTGGAGCCAGAATAAAGAGCAGGTAGAGTTATAAGTAATTCTAGTTTTATTCGCCATCTTCCTCCCTGTTGAGCACGAAGGACGACCCTGAGATTAAGGAGGAGGAATCAGAGGCAGTGCCACCCACTGGATTGGAGGTCAGTAAGAAGTCAGGAATTTGAGGAACGGCTGAAGGCAAAAGTTGATGAAGCAGTGCCTCATTTGACACAATGGACCAGTTCCAATGCATGACTACTTTTTCCTCTTTGTCTTCTACAAAAGGCACACAAAGCATCTCATACAGGTATTTTACAATGTTCTAATTGGCGTGCTGGATTATTTGCTTTGTTCCAGATCTCCATAAAATGAATTATTATTAGGCACAAAAGTAAGGTAATATACCTCTGATAAAACACTATGTGGTTGTGAAAAAAGGATCAGGGGCATGAAGTTTATTGTACACACTGAAGCTTTTCTACTTTCTAAAAGACCCAGATTTCTTCCTGCTTGGAAAATAAACAGAAACTCTACCCATTAAGCTTGTACAAATTTCTCATGGGCCCCAGTTTGTAATCCTTGGCTACAGAAAGGAGCTGTGGTGCCACAGTTCAGTGAAAACGCAACTCTTGTCTTATTCTCCCAGCCACACATGAATGTAATCTTTTTACAGACTGCCCCTCTGCCAAAACAGTAACCATGCCATTCTGGGTTCCTTTGCTTTCCAGGAAGCGCCGCTTATTCCGCTCTGAATTCATATTGCTAATTGAAAACAGTGTTTCCCAAACTGCATTCCAGAAAATTCAAGCTGCCAAGGAAACCCCAATCAGGGGTTCCTGAAAGAAAAGTTCAGTAACTGTGGACAAACTATCTGAAAGGACAATTTTGCATCACTACTGACCGTTCTCTTCAATATCTGGCTGCAGACTGTTCTTGCGCACATGTAACACTATCAGTTGCTGCACTTCTGTTAGCAAAGCCATGGTTTGGCTTAGCACACCATCCAAACCGTGAGCCATGACCAATGTTTGTTCTTGGTCTACAAGGTCCACCATTTGAAAGGCTGTCGGAAGACAGACCTCTACTTTAAAGCATCCTTTATTTCAGGGATGGGGAACGTGTGGTTCTCCAGGTGTTGTTGGACTACAACTCCCATCATTGCTGATCTCTGATCAGGCTGGCTGGGGACGGTGGGAGTCTGGAGGGCCACAAGCTCCCTAACCCTGCTCTGTTTAAACAGGGATGTCCTGTTTAAGTCAGATTTAAACATAAGGATCCATAAGAAAAGAGAGCAGGGCTGCTGAGTTTGCTCCTCAAAAGTTAGCACCCAGAGAACCAATTGAGGAGGCACAGGTCACCTGGTCTTGTCTTCTCTATTATTGTGAGACATACTATATTTCTATTTAAATTATAGCAATGGTTTCTAAATTTGCATCTATACAGAAATTAGAAAATGAAATTTTAATGCAAATCTTGTCCTCTTTTCTGGTGAGGCAAAGTGGCCTATCAAGGGAAGCCTTGCTGTGAGCAAAATGATCTCAGCAGGGTAAAGGAGTGAGGCCTTTAAAAGCTCTAGTAATGTGTGACTATGCCCCCTGGTTTGAGTGTTGATTACTAATTCTGAGGGGCAGAACAGAAAGCAGAGTTTGTGACACAAAATGGCACCAAACCAGAACTTTGGCACCAGTTTGCAGTCAATCAGACAAGGTTGGGTTTGTGGGTATACCTATGGTCCCCAGTTTGAGTGCCGGTGACTTACGTTGCGGAGGGGGGCACAAAATGCGGGTTTTGCGGCACAAAACTTTGATGCCGCTTTGGAGACCATCAGACAAGATTGGGTTTTTTGGCATTAGCTTGTGACTCCGATTTGCTGTGTAAATTCCTCAGTTTGGGGGGGGCGGCGGCATGAAACACAGGGTTCACAGCACAAAACTAGCACTAAACTTTGGCATCAGTTTGGGGGGGGCATCTGAAATTTCGGGGTCACACGTTAGTGGAGCTGCCTTTACAGCGTTGCCTCTTTATGCTGTGGATTCCCTTTTAAGAAAGTGCATCAACAGTTTTCATTTTGATGAGGTTTTAATCTTCCATAAGGAGGTAGTCTTTTTTTAAAGGCTATTATGTTTCTAAAGAAATAGGATTCTGGAGGCTGAATCAATGTTATTGCAAATCTAAGACAGCTGATCTGCTTGCTTGCTTCTTTTCCTCCTTCCTTCGCAGTATTTCCAGTAACAATCTCAAAGGTGAAGCCAGCTTATTCCTATTGCTGCCACCACTTCGCCCAGTTGTGCCACTAGGCAGAAAAGCATATCTCAAAGCTCATTTTTCTATGGGTCACCAACTCTTTGTTTGCATGTAGGAGGTCTCAGGAAATACAGGCTTCTAAGCGGCCTCTTAACAGCTCTTAGCAAGAATCTTTTAAAGTTCGGATTTGTTTACTTAGCATTTCCCCCTATTCAGAAAGCCACAAGGGCAGTTCCAGCAATTGAACATTAATCTTGCTTCCTGATCTTTTATTCTGACAGACTTGCAAATAAAAGGTTCCCATCACTTTCCTTTCTAAACAGGGGATGCCATGTTTATCATTTGTCCTCAGGTAGAGATGCAAAAACAAACGTACAGGCATCTTACAGTATCATCCCTTTCGTCATTTCCTCCAATCTCTGGCAGGCAAGTCTACCACTGATTTTTTTATTTTAAGGCTCTTGTGTTAACACACATCTCTGTTGGGTACCTTGGTGTGTGAACCTGCCACTCACTTTTCCCTTTAAACACACCTCCTACCTAAAGAGGAGGGGCATCTTTCCCCAGATATAAACCAGGCAATGTCCTTGAATGTTATTGAATTAAATTTTAATATGGCACATTCACATATGAGGGTTCTCAAAAGACATGTATGCAACACTTAGGGGTCATTCAGACTTCCTTCTGTGCCATGTTTCTAGGCACAGGTTTGGGCTTTAAAGCTCCATGTCTAAGGATTTTTATTTTTGGTCCCAGTGCTTTCCCTCGGAAAACCTGCATAAAAACTGGGAAAAACTGTCTGCAGACAAATGTCGGCTCCCTTGGCCTGTAAAGCGAGACGAGCGCCGCAACCCCAGAGTCATCTGCGACTAGACTTAACCATCAGGGGCCTTTTACCTTTACCTTTTTGGGATGTGGGTGGTGCTGTGGTCTAACCACTGAGCCTCTTGCGCTTGCCAATCAGAAGGTCGGTGGTTCGAATCCCCGTGACAGGGTGAGCTCCCATTGCTCGGTCCCAGCTCCTGTCAACCTAGCAGTTTGAAAGCATGCCAAAAAGTGCAGGTAGATAAATAGGTACTGCTCTGGCAGGGAGGTAAATGGCGTTTCTGTGTGCTGCTCTGGTTTTGGTGTTCCGTTGCACCAGAAGCGGCTTAGTCACGCTGGCCACATGACCCGGAAAAACTGTCTGCGGACAAATGCTGGCTCCCTCGGCCTGTAAAGCAAGATGAGCGCTGCAACCCCAGTGTTGTCTGCAACTGGACTTAACTGTCAGGGGTCCTTTACCTTTATCTTTTTACAGCTGAATCGGAGCACATGGAAACTGGGTTTTCCATAGATATCTGCTCCAATTCAGCAGTAAAAAGCAGGTTTTCCCAGGGAAAGCACCAGAGCAACAAGCAAAAACAAAAAAACCCCACTTCGACACAGAGCTTTAAATCGCAGACCTGTGCCTGGACAGCGCAATACAAGAAGAACTGTGGCTGAGCCCTTCCTTACACACGGCAGTAATTCTGATGGCATGATCCCACAAAGGTTGGAAGCAAATAACACCAACACATACACACACAACTTTGCAAGTTCCAGTCTCATCTAGGAATGCATGAGCATTCTTAACTAGCTAGAACCTTCCTCTGTTGCAGTCTCTCCTTTCCCTTTCCCTCCCAAGGGCCTGGAAGGGGAAGTCTTCATATCCCCAAATGAAAAGTAATACTATTTGCATCCCTTTCTACATTTGAACCTCCAGGCCAAAGGTTTTCCCCACCCCTGCTTTGGATGCTGCAATCCCCACTTGCAGCTCTCCAATTAATCCACGCCAAGGCATCAATGTGTAGCTCTCAGCTTCATTCTTGCCCAGACAGGACTCCTATGTGACAGTACAACTTATTCAATTTTTAAAAAGGATTTTTATTTATACAGCCAAGAAAGAAGAACAATGCCAGAGGAAATAGTCCTATGTAAACTAACCGCATATAGCTTTAGCACGGAGGACATCCCTTTCATGCCATCAAAGACAACAAAAAATATGAAAGGATCACTCCCAAGATATTTTTCTGCCTGCCTTTTGCACTGTTCGCGCCATGATGCGCTCAGAGGGAAAACCTGCAATGTAGCACATTACTTTCCAAAGTATTTGATCTAAAGGCCCATTTTCAAATTATGTAGATGATGCTTTTTGAAGCACAGCATGTTTAAAATACATTTTTAACAGAGCCCAGTAGGGTTCAAATTGCAGTCAGCTGCAGTGTTTTTGCCGGAAAGCAAAGTGCAGATGTGATAGAACCACACATCAAGTGAAATGTTATTATATTAACAACAGCTAGATTGCAGAGTAACATTAGTGTTCATTTTGTTTTAATATCTTGTTTCTAAGATCAGGTATTTCCACTAAAATTGATTGGTGTATCCATGTGACCTAAAAAGAAGGAACGGAATATTTGAAGTCAGCATATTTAGGGAAATATGCCTCTCTGGGTAGATGCATGCTGCTGCACATGCATGCCTACCAATGCCTAGATGAAACATGGGACACCCGTACTCAAATCTTGACCCAAATGTCCAAATTTGTGAGGATGTTGGGTCTGCCTGCAGCTTCCCTGTGTGGTGAGCCTTTGAGAGAAGCAACTCACCACTTCTAAGCTGGAGGTAGGGAAACTTCCTTCTGCTTATCAGGGTCGGCCTCATAGGTCAGCTTTGACAGGTGTGCCTGGAAGGGCCGGTCATTGTTTCCGCAGGAATGCTGCTGCAAACCCCCGCCAGAACCAGAAAAGGGCTTTGCATTGGACTCCCCTGTTGAAATGGTGTCCATGCAGACCCTGGAATCCTGCCAAACTGAGCAGGATTTAACCCCCGCTCATCAGCTGATGATTGGGGGTTGAATCCTGCTGAACTCACCTGTACCTGCTCCACACAGCCAATGCAGGATTTCACTGCATTCTCCTGCTCATCATGAGTGATGTCAGCTGATGGCTGGGTGGGTGTGGTTTGCAGAATACGGTCTTGCGAGTCAAATTAGACCCCATTGGTGGGCCAAGACTGGCCCACAGACCAGCTATTGCCCACCTCTGTTCTCAGTGAAGTACCCTCAGGCCATATACTGGCTTTACCCATGCAGGCTGGCCAATGAGACGAGTATAAAAGGGGTTCCTGTTTCAGCTGATGTGAAAGACTTATTGAGCAAGAAGTCCCTGTATCCTCTCCAAATGAAGAACCGTCCCACAACAGATAGGCGTGTGTGCAAGACAACAGAAGAGGGAGGGGAAATTACATTGCAAAGTCAAAAGTCCTTGTGCTGGCACCACTGAATATCACCCAGGGTTTATTTATTTACCGTATTGGCCTGAGTATAAGCAGCACTTTGTTTTTCCAAATTCCGATTGTGAAAAGTTAAAGTGCGGCCTATATTCACAACCTTACGGTATCGCTGCTGAAACAGCTGCCACGGGGGCCATCGGGGGTGTGGGACAATGGCGCCTGTCCTGACCGTGTCACCCAAACCTCCGCCGGCAAAGTGTGGCAGCTCCCCCACCCCAGGAAGCAGCCCAGGAGTGCAGGGCAACAGCATGCAACCCGCCCGTCACTCCCAAGCCTCTGGCTTGGGGAGGTAGTGACGGAAGGCTGTAGTATCAGGAGGTAGGCGCACAGTGTGCTCAGAACCGGCACTGGCTTGGGGAACGGGGTGCCGGCCGCCCCCAGTTCAGGGCAGTAGAGCCAGGAGGCAGGCCACACCCACAAATAAGCCTTGAATTTTAAAGGTGCATCTTATTTGTGGGTGCGTCTTATATTCGGGCCAATATGGTATTTAGCCTATTTCCATGGTGCGATTTTGCTAAAATCCAGGGGTGTCTGAGGAGCCCGTTCTTTGCAAATCTTGGTTCAAACTATGCTGTCCCGCAACTCCCAGACTAATGTGCAGATCAGGAAGCCACTACCCACTGGATTCCATGCTCTTCCCAATGTTTTCATGCATTTCTCAAGAAACGGTGCACTTGGTGGAGAGAGAACACATTTTGGAAATGTGTCTTTTGTGAGAAAGTAGTATTTAAATGTGTGTTTATTACAACAACATCACAAAGCTTTTCATAAAATTCAGATCAAAAGTAGAATAGCACAGACTTAGAAGCGTAGAGTTGGAAGGGACCACAAGGATCATCTAGTCCAACCCCCTGCAATGCAAGAATTTTCGGCCCAACATGGGGCTCAAACCCACAACCCTGAGATGAAGAGTCCCATCCTCTGTCAACTGAGCTATCCCAGCTTGGCTTGTAAATGAACAGATGCAAAAACCAACCCAGGATGGAAATAGACTACCAAAAACCCATTTAAACTTTAACCAAGGATATCTAGTTTCTGTTACTAAAAGTAGGAGCATTACATCTCAGCACGTGAACTCCATGTGCAACATTCAAAACACTGACAGGCGAGGAAAATTCGCTCCATAAATTTATATAGGAAAACAAGCTTTTCAAGACTACGAGAACAGCTGCGAGGGAACTTCTAACATCGTGGGTGTAGACATCCTAGCATCAAACGTTTGGCTCAGTTTGCATAATTAGGCAGTTTGATTGAACCTGTAGTAGCACAGAAAAACCAGAGGAGGAAGAAAGTGACGACCATCTCCATTCTGGGAGACTGTTCACTCATGCTAAGCTATGGTTGGAGGTTGGATGGCGACTAACAGATTGAGGTTGAATCCTGACAAGACAGAAGTACTGTTTCTGGGGGACAGGAGGTGGGCAGGTGTGGAAGACTCCTTGGTCCTGAATGGGGTAACTGTGCCCCTGAAGGACCAGGTGCGCAGCCTGGGAGTCATTCTGGACTCACAGCTGTCCATGGAGGCGCAGGTCAATTCTGTGTCCAGGGCAGCTGTTTATCAGCTCCATCTGGTTTGCAGGCTGAGACCCTACCTGCCCGCAGACTGTCTCGCCAGAGTGGTGCATGCTCTGGTTATCTCTCGCTTGGATTACTGCAATGTGCTCTATGTGGGGCTACCTTTGAAGGTGACCCGGAAACTACAATTAATCCAGAATGTGGCAGCTAGACTGGTGACTGGGAGTGGCCGCCGAGACCACATAACACCGGTCTTAAAAGACCTACACAGGCTCCCAATACGTTTCCGAGCACAATTCAAAGTGTTGGTGCTGACCTTTAAAGCCCTAAATGGCCTCGGTCCAATATACCTGAAGGAGCGTTTCCACCCCCATCGTTCTGCCCGGACACTGAGGTCCAGCAGCGAGGGCCTTCTGGCAGTTCCCTCGCTGCAAGAAGCCAATTTACAGGGAACCAGGCAGAGGGCCTTCTCGGCAGTGGCGCCCGCCCTGTGGAACGCCCTCCTACCAGATGTCAAAGAGAAAAATAACTAACAAACTTTTAGAAGACATCTAAAGGCAGCCCTGTTTAGGGAAGCTTTTAATGTTTAATAGATTATTGTATTTTAGTGTTTTGTTGGAAGCCGCCCAGAGTGGCTGGGGGGACCCAGCCAGATGGGCGGGGTATGAAGAACAAATTATTATTATACTATTATTATGGTTTGGCTTAGTGTGATGAACAAACCAGGTCAAGGTCTGGGAGAAATTTCTTTATCTGCTAATTTAATTTATACCTTACCCTCCCATCAAAACAGGTCCCCAAGATAGCTTACAAACTGATAAAACCCAAGGCATGTAATCTTTAAAATGTCAAGATACGAAACATATCGGAAGAGTTGTTCCATATGTTTTTATATATCACATGCCCTGGGACAAGGTCTGGGCCAGGACATTAGCACTTCATTTCAGCTGTCCCCTAGGCAGGAACCTCTACTTAAAGAGTGAAAGGGTTAGGAATTTTAAAAGCTTAACAACGCAGGAAAAGGTCCAGTATGGCAGTGAAACTGTACACAAATCTCAGCAGAAAATGTCATTTTAACATCCTTCCTTCCTTAACCTATCTGTAGCACTTTGGAACTTCAGTTTTAAAAACACACAAATATCACATTCGCATGAATCATCATGGTTATTTATTATCATTAAACTCACTAGCCAAGGCTAAAGGGGAAGAGACAACTTAAGACAAATATGAGAACGTTATAGATCATTTCGGCTGTCTCAGTCCTGCAATAAAAACTTTTAATGTGTTCCCATCCTTCATCTTTCCAGCCCAGGTTTTATTGGTTTGGATTATTTTTGCGTAGGTTTCAACGCTGTACCAAGCTGTACCTTTTGCCTTTGTAACAAAGAAGCACTTTCCTTTTTAAACTGCAGCTATGAAACTTTGTTGCTACAACAGGCAAATCAGTTCAATAAGCTAGTAGAGTAATAATATCTCTGTTAAACTTCTGTCTGCCTCCAGAGCAAATTTGCTGCTCTGTAAACCTTCCTGGAGTTGAAACCGACTACAACTTGGCTTTAAATTATTGGATCAAACAGCGGAAAGATCCACACCATGATTTAAAGACCATCCAATGCACATTCAAAGCACATCCCCCAAACCCTGGGAACCGTAGTACTGGGAATTGTAGGCCTGTGAGAAAAGTCAAATGCTTAAAATATCCTTTAGATGCCCTCCAGTGTATGTGGTGGCCATACCCAGAGTCTTCCTCTAAAACTCAGTGCTCCTGAAGGAAGTCTGCACATCCAATGTGTGTCGTTTCATGCTACCTCCTTCCATGGCTAAGAGAGAAGTTCCAGGGCAACCTTCACAGGGTCAGCTTCCTTGTTATGACAGGAGACTTGTAGGGCTTCTCAGAGCTGTCTAGTGCCCATTGGGACTAGTGAGGCAGAAGGCAGGTTGTCCAGTAGGCAGAGCCAGAACCAATGGCACTTGGAGCCAACTAAGTCTAGTTTTGTCCCCATCCTCATCCCTGCTGAGTTCTTCAAAGGCAACCCTAAGACAGTGGAGCTAGGGGCAATGACAGGTGGACTCAACTACTTTGGGTTTTTACCCTCAACCTCCTCCCTTCTGAGTTCTACAAGGGCAATGCTGAGATTAAGGAGGAGGAAGGTGACAGGCAGTCTCGCCCCCTAGACCAGTTGCAAGCAAGAAGGCAGGCGGGTGGGGAATGACTGAAAGCAGTCAGAGGTTGGTGGAGCATTTCGTCAGTCACCTAATGAGCATTTCGTCAATCACCTAATGGACCAGCCTCTGTTGAATTACACATGTCCACTAGTCCATTTGAACACCACCAGTCCATTTTTTTTGAATTGGGGAGGGCTGGAGTTCCTCCTTCCCCATCTTGCTTTCTCTGCCATCAGCCAGATTTTAGCTTTGTAGAAATGACTACGATACGATATGATACGATAATCTTTATTGTCATTATCCCAAACAGAACAATGAAATTGAAAAATCTAAGACATTCAGAAACCAACAAGCCTACTATCCCAGCTATCCCAACCTAGTTAGCCCCCTAAAAACTCTGATACCCCATTTTTAAATACAATATACACCCATAGAGACTACTTACACTGCGTTTAAAAACCAAAATCACATTTGGATAGAAACTGTTTCTCAGGCAGGTAGTCCTAGTCTTTATAACCCTGTACATTCTTCCAGAAGGCAGAAGCTGAAAGAGATCATTTCCAGGGTGCGTACTATCCTGCGCTATCTCTGCAGCTTTCTTATGGCACCTGGAAGCATAGATGTGATCCAAGGTGGGAAGAGTGCACCCAATTATTCTCTCCACATCAGTTGAATTTATAGGTGTCATTGTTTCGTCCTTATAAGCGTTCACTTAATTAAGTGTGATCTACTTATAAAATTAGCCCAAAGAAGGGGGACTACCTTGGGCCTTTCCTTTTCCTTTTCCTCATGTTGTATCATTTATTTAATTGTAAGCTTTCAAGGCAGGCCCATGGCGGCTTCTTCCTTTAAATAATTGTGTATGGCACATAGCTATTGAAGGCACTTTTAAAAAAACAACGTGTCCTAGGAAATAACATATAATTACGTTGTAAGGAGTGCTCTAGTTTCTCTTTTCACAACGAATGTATAAAGTCATCTGGGAATGCAGAAGCCAAGACCAGTTTTCTGCCTGGAAGGGGTTGTTCCAAGAGAGATGCCTTGAAGGGCTTCTGAAGTTTGTCCAATTGCTTCCAAACGAGGCAGGATATTAAGGCAAATTTTAACCATAGTTTCATATCCAGGCTTGTTTAGTAGCCATTAACCATAGTTGTGCTGGGCTCACACGTAATAGCAAGCTGTGGTTAAGACTTGAATTCCCACTTGTTCTGCCACTTGTGTCTGGGGAGGACCAAAGCAGTAAGAAGAGGTCCACCTGTTCATGCATGATGCTTGTGCATATTCTGACTTACTAAGCAGGTGAACTAATTCCAGTGTACTAGAAGATGCAAAGATCACTAGTGTTAAAGCGATTCTTCAACAGCAACTTCGTTGGACTGGTCATGTTGTGCAGATGCCTGATTATCATCTTCCAAAGCAGCTACTCTATTCCGAACTTAAAAATGGAAAGTGCAATGCTGGTGGTCAACAGAAGAGGTTCAAAGACTCTCTCAAAGCAAATCCTAAAAAATGTAGTATAAACACCAACAACTGGGAAGCACTGGCCTGTGAGCGCTCCAATTGGAGAACAGCCTTTGCCAAAGGTGTCATGGGTTTTGAAGACACTCAAACTCAGGAAGAAAGGGAGAAACGTGCTAAGAGGAAGGCATGCTTGGCAAACCCTCACCATGATCAACTCCCTCCCAGAAACCTATGTCCCCACCGTGGAAGGATGTGTGGATCCAGAATTGGCCTCCACAGTCACTTACGGACTCATTGCTAAAACCCTGTTTTGGAAGACAATCTTACTCGGCTACAAGTTGATCTCCAAAGAAGAAGACTATGTGTGGATGGTGCTTCAAACTAGCTGGCTATTATTATTATTATTATTATTATTATTATTATTATTATTATTACAGTGGTACCTCGGGTTAAGTACTTAATTCGTTCTGGAGGTCCGTTCTTAGCCTGAAACTGTTCTTAACCTGAAGCACCACTTTAGCTAATGGGGTCTCCCGCTGCTGCCGAGGCGCCGGAGCACAATTTCTGTTCTCATCCTGAAGCAAAGTTCTTAACCCGAGGTAATATTTCTGGGTTAGCAGAGTCTGTAACCTGAAGCGTATGTAACCTGAAGCTTATGTAACCCAAGGTACCACTATATTATGATGATGGTGATGATGATGATGAAGAAGAAGAAGAAGATCCAATGGGCATCAGCCACCATGGCATACAGCCCTCAGCTGAATTGGGGTCACTGCTTATTTGTAACTGAACTTATCAAAGGCCAGAACATTAATCCTTACAAAGACTCCTGCTCTTTCTCTCTCACACACCCCTTCTCCAGTAGCTTCCACAATGGCTGCTGCTCTCCACTGCAGAACAGGGTGTGGGAGTCCTACGCTCCACTAGAGAGCGGTTTTACTGAATAGCCAACAGGATAGGCATTTTGGGGGGGAAATGCAATGAATCAGCGTTATCACAAATGAGCAAATAAAGAGTTCATTCAGGTTTTTGTGTGTGTGTTTAACTTAAACAGATTTTTTTTTTGTACAATGTAAAGCAAAACAGAGCCAAAGATTTTGCAACACTGTAAAACTTCCAGAAACCAAATTCCCTCCCTAAAAACAGATGGTTATTATTTAAAAGGGGTGTTAGATTACGCACATACATTGGCTATTTCAGCACCTGCAGGAAACAGACTTCTTGTACCTTTTGCAGCCCTCACTGCTGCAAGGAACGAAAAGGGGGCTTGTTTTTCATGGGGTGTTTTCCCATTAGACATTCCTTTTACTGGGTTCAAGCCACAGTACTGGGTAATCCATATGGTTACTATCAAATGGGAATAACTTTTCTGCATTATTATTTTTTTAAAAAAAATACGCCCATCTTGTTTATACAGTTATGCTATACACTTTGCACTTAGAAATATTTTTAGCCTGATATCTGGATCTATCCCTAAGTCTAATTAATTAACAGAAAGCAACGGTGTGGCTAAGCCCACAAACCAAGAAGACAGCCGCTTCGACTCAAGAAGAGAAAGTATAAAGTAGGAGCAGATCCAGGAGGAGAGGATGTGTGCAAAAGCATGTATGCCCCAATACTAATAATAACAATAATGTATTACTTATACCCCAACCGTCCAACTGGGTTGCCCCAGCAATAAAATGGGTGCGTGTAGGATAGATGGCACTGGAACATTCATCATAATTTGCTCACACAAAGCTTGCATGGTGGTTAGATTATGTCTGGTCTTTATTGAGCCTTTGTTCTGACTGGTTTGCAGGGAGGTTATATGGCAATGAGCATTCATCCCACAGTTATCGCAATTTGCTTGCAGGGTGTTTATACATGTTCCTGCTAATCATTTGTTCATCCCATACTTTTCAGGGTATTTCCCCATCACTCTCCAAACTACAAAAAGACATTCTTAAAACATTGATATATATATTTTTACACGTAGGGCAGGAGAACACTTTAATCCACTGGGCAAAACTAAAGTTCTGGTATGCACTTGACTCCCCCCTGTAAAGTACCGAGAGTCCGTACACACCTGCTGTCTGCACACTTCAATAGACTAATGTTTGTGAGGAGTCTATAGGGCAGGATGGGCACCACATAAATGAGGATCTACAAGGAAGTGACTGGGTGATTTACCGTAGGCTGACAAAGCTTTATGACTCTCAGTTGGTCAATAACAGAAACAACGAAAAGGGGACACACACACACACACACAGAGAGAGAGAGAGAGAGAGAGAGAGAGAGAGAGAGAGAGAACCCTTAATTAGGCTGCTGAATTGAAGCTTCAGAGCCAGGGGTTGGAATTGACCACTTGGCCCCGACTTGGTGGAACGCTCTGTCACAAGAGACTAGGGCCCTGCGGGACTTGACATCTTTCCGCAGGGCCTGCAAGACAGAGCTGTTCTGCCTGGCCTTTGGTTTGGACTCATTCTGACCCTTATGTCTTCCCTCCCCTTACGGTTTTGATTTATGGGCTACTTTTTAAATGAAGATGCTTTTTAAATTGCATTTTAACCTGTATTTTAAATTGGGTCCCCCCCCCAATTATGTTTCTGTTGTAATTTTATTGGTGTTCAAGGTAAAGGTAAAGGGACCCCTGACCATTAGGTCGAGTTGTGACCAACTCTGGGGTTGTGGCGCTCATCTCGCTATATTGGCCGAGGGAGCTGGTCATGTGGCCAGGATGACTAAGCCACTTCTGACGAACCAGAGCAGCACACGGAAACACCGTTTACCTTCCCGCAGGAGCGATTCCTATTTATCTACTTGCACTTTGACGTGTTTTCGAACTGCTAGGTTGGCAGGAGCAGGGACCGAGCAACGGGAGCTCACCCCGTCACGGGGATTCAAACCGCCGACCTTCTGATTGGCAAGTCCTAGGCTCTGTGGTTTAACCCACAGCGCCACCCATGTCTCTGGTGTTAGCCGCCATGAACCCGGCTCTGGCCGGGGAGGGAGGGATATAAATAAATTTTAGTAGTAGTAGTAGTAGTAGTAGTAGTAGTAGTTCCCTTATGACTCTATGATTCTATGATGTCAGTCCTGGTTTGATATCTTGATGTTATGATGATAAGACTAACTTACTGGAAAGGGAAGTTGTTGCATCATGACACATTTCCAAAGCGGTAGACATAGTTGCTGAAGGTGGCAGTCAATTTGCTAACCAAGCGACGTTCAAAGCAGCATATCCAAAGCCTCACTTACGGGTTCCAGGACTTCTGGCACCAGAGTCTTTCCTTTGTCCTCCTCCTCCTCCTCCGGCTCTTCGTTCTCTTTATTGTCAGTCCAGGGAGCCGCATCTTGAGCAGAGCAAGTGCTGATTAAGTCTGGCAAACTTGTAGATGGGTAACTGAGAAAATCCTCTTCTGCCCCTTCCTGTGAGGAGGAAGGAGGAGAGGGAGAAGAACACTTGGCATTACATCCTTGCACATACAAGCTTAGTACAACAACCCTGCAAAGTTAGTGGTGTATTAGTATTGAATGATATATTGTGGGTCGGTGTAAAGGGAGATTGCAATGGTACATACTGGTGAAGACAACTGTCTTGAGACTCCCAGGAGTGATCTAATCATACAATACACACAAGCAATGAATGCAAGAGCACAACACCCTTCAAAAATATTCACTTCCATTTTTGTTTTTATTTTAACATTAGTCATCCAATGGTTTTATTACCTCCCTGGTTTCCTGCTTCTTTAATGGTGTGTGTGTGTGTGTGTGTGTGTGTGTGTGTGTGTAGCACTTGGAAGCTCTTTTGGTATTAAGCAGGATATAAATGTATGAAATACATAAATTTCAAAACTTAGTTTGTGTAGCTTTCACTAAAGTTGGTTACAGCATGGCGCTGATAACACCAAGGTTGCAGGTTCGATCCCCGTATGGGACAGCTGCATATTCCTGCCTTGCAGGGGGTCGGACTAGATGACCCTCAGGGTCCCTTCCAGCTCTACAATTCTATGACCCTCATAGCCTTTCTTGTCTTGTCTTACTGTAGGCTTGTAGAACTCACTGCTTTCAGTTGTGCATACTCTCAGGAAATCATGCTGAGGACTGTGGGCTTCATCCATTATCCTCAAACCATGGATAATTAGAGTACTACTCCACTCTGAGAACTGTAGCTGTGTGAGAGGGATAGCTACTCTCACACCTTTAGCAAACTACAGTTCCCATGATTCTTAGGGGGAAGCCATGACTGCTTAAAGCGGTATGATACAGCGTTAAATGCATATTGTGCAAATGTGGCCCTAGTGAACCAAGGAGCTGAATCTGCAGTCAGGCTGGATTTATTGGTCGGAAACGGACAATAGTTTTGAAAAGAGCTGAAATCAATGTGACGTGCCTGTGGTATACATTTCTTTGGTTCCATTTTGCATGTTGCTTTAAGAAAAGGGAGGGAAAACAAGAGGTCATAATGTGTTCATTGGAATAATTCCCACTAACATGTTCATAAGCTGATGACGGCAGCATCAAATGGCAAGTCACATGTGTGGAGCAGCCATTACTATCCAACATGATAGACCAGCCTTCCGCAACCTGGGGCTTTCTAGATGTTTTGGACCAATTCCCATCAGCTCCAGGCAGCATGGCCAATGATGGCAGCTGTATTCCAAAACGTATGGAGGACAGCAAGCAGGTCAGAGGAAGCTGCCACAGAAAGAACTTTCCCTCCATCACAATGCTTGCTTTTCAGCCAATTCCCATTCACCCATTCAGTTGCATCGAATGTTGACTAGTCAAGTGAAGTGTGTGCGTGCCTGAAGCAGCCCTTCACATCTCTTCTGAAAATGAACACAGCACAACCTGTAGTTCACCTGAAGCAGATTCTGGCACGGTTTTCTCCTAGGAGAATTCATGTCAGTGGTAGAGATTCTGGTGTGGCGTGACTGGAGAAAGGACTTTGGGACGGTGTGGGCCAAAACCCAGCTCTTGAAACGCAGCCCAACTCAAAGGCAAACACATTAACCTACATTCTGAATGGTTCTACTGACAAGGTGAGGGATACACTGCGAAGCTGCTGCCAAAGTGGCTGATGCTAAATAACTCCAGCTGAAATGTTGCAGAAGTCATCGCAAGCTAGCGACTCTTGAGTCTTGTCAGTGGACTTGGCGGGTGTGTCTTTTGCTCATGGTACAGGGTTTTAAATTTTGGACATGGGCTGCAAGAAGCAATGTTGTAATTCATGGTCATATTCTAGCCAAGGAATGTGTGATCTGGGCAAGGAGGGTGGCCTGGGAAAAGTTGGATAGAGAAGGCCAGACAAAGAGGTCTCAAGGGCCACACTCGAGGTTTCTCATACGTACTCTGGCATGTAGTGGAAGCATGAGAGAAGGTGGTAACCGGGTTAATAAACAATCCCTATAAAACTTTGTTAAATGGCATGTGATAGCCAGAAAAAATATTTGCAAAATTTTGGAAAAGTAATAGAAGCACAAATAGAAAGATTTTGGAACTATTAGAAATATCTACACTGACAACACTTTTGAGAAATATAGATTAACCATGAGGTAAGTGTGAGAAGGTGGGATTTAATGTCACAATATGTATATTACACTAATATACCAGGAATAAAATTTATGGTGAATGAGTATATGATGCTATTCAATGAACTACTGAAGATATGAGAAACTGGGCTTTTAATAGGTCAAAATGAATTCATTTGTCTTCCCTTAATGTTCTATGTATTGATGGAAACTATTAGAAGCATATTTTGCACTTTAACCATTACAGCGTTTCATGCCGTAGAATAACATGGGGTGACAATGGTTTGAACACATATTCTCCGCCTCCAAAACAAACGTCTCAGGAAGCAGAAAATGTGTTCCACGGCCACTTTGAACATGTATAACACCCCCATATAGCTCAACCAGCAGCCATTGTGGGACCTCTTCTCCATTAATTTAATAAAACAAACTAAGCTAATTGCTATTGTCCATTGTTGCAGTGGCAAATTCCCCAGGTTATTGATTCATTGAGTAAAGATGTACCTTCTTTCATCAGTCCTGAATTTTCCCACCCATTTTTCAAAAGCCATCTAAGCTAGTGGCTACAGTCACGTATTGCAGGAGTAGATCTTCTGTGCATACCTAAACATACTGAATCCATTTAATTGACTATTACCTACCCTGCTTGCAACTACCAGGTACACAAGGCCTTCGGCCGACCGAAGAAGAGCGACAGCATCTTGATGGGAGAGGCCAACCAAAGAGTGGCCATTGATCATGAGCAGTTCATCGCCAACTTTCAGTCTACCATCTCTAAGGAAAGAGGAAAAGGACAACAAAGACTTTTAAGTTTCATGGGGAATGTTTCTAGGTTCTGAAGCGTCAAGAAAGTTAGTATTCTGTAGGATATAATCAGAATTATATTCTGATGCTACTGCTCAAGGAACAACAGGAGGTACCACATCATTTGAGCAAAAGTGTTGTGTGTTTTTTAATAATAATAAAAAATGGGTCGCCGCACAAACCTCTTGCCTAGTCAAAGAAAGCAAGAATAAATGTCGGTGCTTCCTTTTCCCCATACTCCTACTTTCAGTGGGGAAGTTTCAAGTCGAATATAGGAGGCACCGCTTGCATTTTGTTAATAATGAATATTCAAGTCACTCCACATTTACTTAACACCTTCTCTGGAGCGTTTCGGAGCACTTTATAGACACTAACGATATCACTGGTAAGTAGGTCAGCTTTAATATTAAATTTTCCGTGGAGCAGTTAACTCGCTCACTTGTTGTGGAGTAGTTAGCTCGGCACGCGCCCTTTCCTGTAGTACAACTGCCCAGCACCAAATCCATCTCCCCAGGTAGGAATAGGTAGGAGCACTGGCAGACTTCTGCCAGCCTCTTTTTCAAGAGATGGACTAGTGCCCTGCCAAGGCTTATGTGTAGTGTACCTGACCTACTTTCTCACTGTGGCGAGGGAATCCTATAACATGTTACAACAGTAAGGTTGCCAGACAAAAGCTCAGAAACAAAGAACAACCTAAAGCAGGAATGGGGACCCAGTGGCTGTCCAGGTGGTGTTGGACTCCAACTCCCATCCGTCCCAGACAGCATGATCAGTGGTTAGGGGTGGAGAATGAAGGTACCCTTCGTGAAAATGAGGTGTACATGTACAGTTTATGCTGGGCCAAAAAAACCTCCAAGGATCCTTTCTTCCACCTGCACAGGAAATGCCATCCCATAAAGGACGACGGGATCTAATTATATGGCTGTTTACATTCCCAGGTTCAGGAACCTACCACAGATTTCTGAAACACATGAGAGTTGCACACATCTTACTACCCTGGTGGCTTCCAGATTTCCAAATAAGCCTCGTTCGAATTGCTTCAGTCTCCGAGATCTCTGATTTTCCTGGTGGTAGAACTGGAACAGCAAGAAACTCAAGGGTGCTCCAGGCAATTTATTTACTAACATCAGGCACACCACAGGTAGGAGGATGCCCTCAAGAGGGTGATGGCAAAGGGAGTAACCTCTTTGGGGTTGTTGCTTCAGGGGCAGGACACAATCTTACAGGGACTTATTCTATCAAGCCTCATATAAAGGTTTTTGCTTGGTTGCAACTTCTGCTTCTGCTATAGAAACTAAAAACCCTGATATGAGACTTGAAAGAATCTAGACAGAGCAGGGGGCTAGATGGGTATCCTAGAAAAGCTCTAGTGGGTCCTCTGGAAGTTGCTTTCAGTGTGAGGAAGGCTTGAGAAATGTTTTTAGTGGTGAGATTTGGTGGGAGTGGCTGCGTGGGGAAACAACTCTTGCAACAGCATCAATTTATTATTTTACTTTTTCTCATTTGTTTTGGATTTGAATTTTAAGTTGCTTTGAGGGGCCAATCCTTGCTGAAAAGTGGGGAATATTTTTTTTAAAAAAACTAATTTGGCAGCCACCTACTGCTTTCATTTACTTAAACCTTTGTGTTACACCCAAATGATGGGATAGTCAGATGATGTGACAACAGAACAAATTGTACCTGTGAGCAGAGCCTCCTTCTTCCACCCGTGCGATAATGATGGCGTGAGGAGAGCGTTTCGATCCTCGGCCTCCGGTGATCTGGATTCCCAGCCCATCTGTTCCCTTCATCATGGTCATCTTCCATATCCGGCAACCTTCTCGCTGGGAGAGGAATTTTCAGAGAGTTCTTGCATTTTTATTTAGGAGAAGACACTTTCCAGCTGCATCCTAAAATTTCTCACTCTGGCTGAGAGATCTAGCGGACCAGATCAGCATGTACAAAGTGGGCTTTTGTTTTGTTGGAAAGGGAAAGGCAAGAGACCTCAGACAGAGACCTTTGGCTTCTCCTTTGCCAGCAAAGGAAACCTGGGTGCTTGAGATATTACAGGTCATAGTTAAAGCATATTGTTTTGGCAGTTTTTGCACATGCCCATCTCCTAAATATCAAAATGCAACCGTGTTATGTCCCATTTTACATTAATCATCATGGACGCACATATATTCAAGTTAATATTCAGCTGTAAGTATTTTGTATTAACTGAAGTAAGAACAGTGGTACCTTGGTTTGCAACCGCTTTGGATTACAACCACGTCAAAACCCGGAAGTGCATGTCCCTTTTTTTGGATTACAACCATTTATTTATTTTTTGGAGGCCCCATTGGTGAAAGCGTGCCTTGGGTTACAACCTGTTTTGTTTACAACCGGACCTCCGGAATGGATTATGGTTGTAAACCAAAGAACCACTGTACAGGCAACTCCCAATTTACGTGTCCCTAATCGATGTGCGACCACGCCAAACCCAGAAGTGACTTAAAAAATGGTAATAAGGGCCCTAAAAGAGAGAAGGCAATTTATAAGATATTGACAGGTGGGGCCTACCAACTTATCAAGGGATATTACAGCTCCCTCACTGAATTTTCAACTTGCGGTATGTCTCAAGACGTCTGGAAGAACTTTCTTTTGGTAAGAGTTGTTCAGTAGTGGTATGGATTCAAATTTGATTCAGACTAAATATCAGAAAGAACTTTCTGACAGTAAGAGCTGTTGGACAGTGGAACAGACTCCCTCAGGAGATTGTGGACTCTCCTTCCCTGGAGGGAAGAATTTGGGGGGCCATCTGTCATAGATGCTTTAGCTGAGATTCCTGCGTTGCAGAGGGTTTGATTAGATGACCCTCAGGACCCCTTCCAATGCTACAATTCTATGAATCTATGATTCTAAGATTGCTTAGTATGCAGGCAATATTACTCCTAATTGCTCACTTAAGAGGCGATACCATGAACTACTTTGAGCATATCTGGGTACCTATGTTTATGTCCTGACTTTCCCTGCCCCTTTAGGCTCCTGCGCCCCAAGATCCCAGGCTAATCGGCCTGATATCTACTGGGACAAAACATGCACACTTCGATTCCAGGAATCAAATATTTCTTTGCTCTTGCACTGCACAAAAGTACAGAAACGATGATGGCAATTTATCTGGAGGCAAGGTGTACTGGGAGGCTGTTGGGTAGAAAATCCAGCTCGGTTTTCAGATGCGAGCTGACACCTGGGGTTACAAGGGCGACACCCCACCCCCACCCCCGTACTTGGCAGAGACTTTGCTGCAAAAGGTGAAGAGCTTGTGGTAAGAGTGAGATGGTTGTCTTTTGGCACGTCTTCCTTGTCAGCAGCACTCAGCAGACAGGACAGTAGGCTCCAAGCACTTAAGACAGGCATCGTTTAAAGTGAAAGTGAGGAGCATTTGCCATAATTGAACATAACAGTTTGCAGAAGAAGAAGATGTTATTCTAGGTTCTTTCGTTCTTTCTTTCTTTCAAAAAAGGGATTCCCATGATACACTGAAACTCAGGTGCTTACTGCACTGCAGTATTTTACCATTCTGTACTCATTTATTCAATCCCACCCCCTACCCCCCACTTCATATTCATGCGCTTCGTTATATCAAACACAGATAACAGAATCACCGCTTATAAGGACACAACAGAGTGCTTTATATCAGATCAGACTATTTGCCTAATATTGTCTTCTCTGACTGGCAAAACAAATACAATACAGTAGTACCTCGGGTTAAGTACTTAATTCGTTCCGGAGGTCCGTACTTAACCTGAAACTGTTCTTAACCTGAAGCACCAAAGATACAAGATACAAGTTTATTAAATTTGTGAGGTCCATGCCTTTACACAAAATACCATAAAACATTATTAAAAGATAAACAATAAAATTATAAGAGTAAGCTAAAATTCATGCCATGCTGTCCCAGCAAGGAAACTACCCAATAAACCCCACCATTCAGGGAAGAAGATATAGCAACAGGTTAGGAGAGCAATGGAAGGGACCTCACCGTTTCATCCAGGAACCATACCCTAGTTTTCATAGCCTTCACCACAAAGACCGCTACCACGTGAGAAATCCGTGGATCAGCGTCCACCAGTAAAAACTTTACTTGGTCCTCAGAGTTGACTATTGATTTGGGAATAGTTTGTAACATCGCATCCCTGAAAGCCGAATAGATGGGACAATACAACATGTAGTGTATGAGATCCTCTTTGGTTCTCATATAACAAGGACATATACGCTGCTCTACTGGGATTTTTGCATATCTGCCTGACAGATAGGCCGTAGGAATGGTTTGAAAACGGGCCATAGTAAAGGCTCTCCAAAGAGTGGGATTGATGATATTCGCCAAATAATTGGCGCAGATTTTGACTGCTTTCAGTCGGGGAAACCAGTGGGAGGACCCTAGGATCTGTATTTTTGTGATATCTAACAAAGCGTCTCTCTCCAGGATCCATTTCCAGACTTTGTCCGGGCTCCACAGTTTAAGGATATTAAACTCCAGTAGGGTGTATCTAACCAGGATCTCAGATAAGTTTTGGCACCAAGTGGTGTTCTTTTGAAAAGATACAAAGGCTTGTTTGGCCAATAAGGTGTTTGAAGTGTTTGCAAGATTGATGTAAAATCGTAGGAATCTTAAGTGGGCCCTGGCAGATACAGAGGGTAATCCAACTTCCACCCTCAAGAAAGCTGCTGGGGTTCCTTGAGGAAGGCCTAGAATCCTCTTGAGATAATAATTTTGCGAAATTTCAAGCCGTTCCAACAGCCTCTGGTTCCACCCCCAGAGTTCTATCCCATATAACATCTGGGGGATAGCTTTCCCAACAAAAGCTCTTAATGCCGGGATCACCAGTTGTCCCCCCCTGGAATGGAAGAAACTAAGCAAAGCACCAATTGTTCTTCGTGTTAAAATGGTTACAGCCTTAAAGTGGGCTAGCCAGCTAGATGTAGCCTGGAATGTAACACCCAGATATTTAAAAAAAGGACACTGTTCAATCACATGTCCATCTAAAGACCATCTAGAGATGTGGCGAGCTCTAGTGAACACCACAATTTTTGTTTTGTCATAGTTTATCTTTAGTGAGTTATGGGAACAGTAGGCTGCGATCCCCTCCAGCATGCTGCGTAAGCCTCTTCGGGTGAGTGCCATTAAAGCCATGTCATCGGCATATAGCAATATATTCAGGCGTTTACCTTCGAGGGCTGGAGCCGATGACTTGTACTTTGCCATGTACTGAACAATGTCGTTTATATAAAAGTTAAAAAGAAATGGGGCTAGCAGGCATCCCTGTTTGACCCCTTTCCCCAATGGCAGTGGGTCCGTAAGAGTTCCCGATGATCCAGTTCTGATTTTGACTGTAATGTCTGTGTGTAGCTCTCCGGTGCTCCATTCTTAACCTGAAACTGTTCTTAACCTGAAGCACCACTTTAGCTAATGGGGCTTCCTGCTGCAGCTGCGCCGCCGCTGCATGATTTCTGTTCTCATCCTGAAGCAAAGTTCTTTTTTTTTTATATAAAATTTTTATTGGGTTTTCACATTTTTTATAGACAAACAAACAGAAAAACAAACAAACAAAAAAGACACAAAAACAAGAAAGATATAAAGTTTCAAAAAAACACTTATTTTCATAACCCTGGTCCCTGACTTCCCCCCACCCCCTCCCTTGCATCCCTATTCCCAGAGTTGTATCAGCAAATTGTCGTTTCTCAACATTCTAACCTTCTCAATAATAGCCCTTTTAAAAAGAAAAACAGTTGTTCTAAGTTGGACCTCAGTTCCCTTCCATCGATTTCCCATTTTGTCTTTAATATCGGTCCTATTGATTAATTTCCATTGTCCTGAGTGTTGTTAAAATTACATCTTTCCCTCCCTCCCATCCCCGGTTTGCGTCCCTTCCCAATACATGTCCACAATGTCAGTTCTTAGCCTGGGTCCCACACGTCCGAGGCTCTCAAGTCTATCACAGTCCCTCTCCGCCGGTCTTGTTGGTAATCCTTTGTGTCAGTCATCAAATCTCGAAAGAGTTCTATCACAATCCATCCATAGTCTCTTAAGTACAACTGCTGCAGAATTTCCACAAGGCATGGATCTTTCAAATCATAGTCAGAGTCAGAGTCAATGTGGAGGCCCCAATTATATTTCTTTATTTTAAATTCTTGCATTCCATAAGCTTCCAGGGCCTCCACTTTCGTCTTTTGCATCTTTCGTAGATTTGTAGTAGATTTAATCCAATAGTCTCCTTGCTTGTATTCCGCAGATGTCAGATTCTGGTTAGCATTTCCCAGCTTTACTTTCTCTTTCTCTTGTTTTGTCTCCTTTTCTTTGATTATCATTTCAAGTTCAGCTGTGGGTTCTTTCTCATTCCAGTCCTCCTTGCAATCAGCAGAACTACTTGTTTCAGTAGTCAAGGTCATCATATGTTTACTCATTTCCGAAATATGCTCTTGTAAGGTTCCCACCAGATAGAACATCCTTTCGATTTGCTCCAGTATCTTTCCATCCACAGCCATTGTAATTCCACAGAGTTCCCCCTAGAGGGAATCTGATTACTTAATGTTGTTTTCTCCAACAGTCCTCTTTCTTATTTTTATTACTTTGTTTCCAACAATTTAAGTTCAATTGTAACACCTTTTATTCCAGAGGGGTCTTATGTAGCAATTTTTTTCCTGTAGACTGTCTATTTGACAGCTTTGACAGCTGTCAAATTCTGTGCTTACAGGCTTCAAAATAGGACGCTCCCGGGCCCGGGGGGGGGGGAGGGTTGTTTACAGCAAAAGAAGAAACCTCCAAAACTTCACTCTCCTGCACAAAATTAATTTTTTTGCCCAATCTTGGAAGTTGCAGTCCTTTTAAACTCACCCTTTGCAGGGTAGACTCTCCAGCTTAGTTCGTACGTCGTTGCTTTAGTTCGTCTGCAAGGGGGGGGTGCGGACTTCCTTTTAGCACACCCCCCGATCGTCTCAAATTCAAACAGGAAAATCTTAAAGTCCGATTCCAATTTACTCACGGGTTGTTCTTTTCGGCCGAATTTCAAGGAAGGAAGTCAGCGCTCTCCGGTCATGGCTCGCGGCTTCGCTCAGCGGAGGTAGCGATGGACTCTCAGTGCCACGCCACCCCCCGTATCCCCTCCACAGCCTTTAAAAAGGCTCTTCGCGGATCGGGGGCGCTTAAGGCACCCACCGAGTCTTCAGTCCGCAGGCTTCCGCGCCTGCGGTTTTAAGGGTCCCCGTGTCGCCGGCACGGCAAAGACCCGTCCCCCGCTGAGCCGATTCCCTCCGGAGCTCGGAGAGAATCCGCCATTCCCAGATCGCGCCAACCCCGGAAGTCCAAAGTTCTTAACCCGAGGTAATATTTCTGGGTTAACGGAGTCTGTAACCTGAAGCGTATGTAACCCGAGGTACCACTGTACGTACCTTGTTACGCAGATGCAATAGTTACAAGATATAGAGTGCAACAGGCTGAATGGTAATGTATGTAACAAATTTCTTTACTGGTTACTTCCTAACATACGAATCAAGTCCAGGATGTACACCATATACAATCCTTAAGCAAGGTATAGAACCTATTCAATTAAATCCAATGCAGATATATTTCTTCCTTTCTTAATACACTGGCAGCATCTTTCCAGGACCTCAGGCAGAGAAAGATCCATCACACCATCATAGGAGGCTGACCACCTTCACCCTTCATCATTACCCATGCTGATGAACCTACGCAAGCCAAACCAACACAGGGCACTTCCTCTGAAGAAAGGTGTATCCAGAGCAAATCTTTCCTGGTGATTTAAGCAACAGAACCGCACACCTTCATTTATGAGTGTGGCCAACCCTTGGCAATGGCGCTACAAGTGGCACAGGCAATGGGAGCCTGCAACAGTCCTGCCTTGAACCATGAGAGGAGACCCAGGCTATGCTATGGCAGACCTAAAGGCCTGCCAGGCTGTCGGTCTCCCCTCCGGCATGATGGTGCCATCTGCTACTTGGCTCAGGAAACTAGAGGCAATACCGTACCAAGGTACCGTATTTTTCGCTCTATAGGACGCACCGGACAATAGGAGGGGGGGAACAGGTAAAAAAAAAATCCCCCTTTCTGCTCAGTGCCCCTTCAGCAAAGCGGCAGGAGAAACGGAGCCCCTTCCATTTCTCCTCCTGCTTCGCTAAAGGGGCGCTGCGCAAAGAGGGAAAACTGTGCAGTGCCTCTCCAGCGAAGCAAAGCCTGGAGAGCAAGAGGGATCGGTGTGCACCGACCCCTCTCGCTCTCCAGGCGGCTATCCGCAAGCCTTTGGAGTGCAGCGGGAACTCCAGCTGTGCTCCGAAGGCTTGCAGATAGCTGCCTGAAGCCTCTGGAGCGCAGCAAGAGTTCCTTGCGCTCCGGGGGCTTCAGGCGGATTCAGCGAAAGCAACGAGAAGCCTCCAGAGCACGGAGGGAGCACTCCCTCTGTGCTTCAGAGGCTTCGCATTGCTATCGCTGAAGCCAAGGAGCCTGCATTCGCTCCATAAGATGCACACACATTTCCCCTTCATTTTTGGAGGGAGAAAAGTGCATCCTATAGAGCGAAAAATACGGCAACTCAGCAGTAGTGTGTGGCAGAGCCAACACAAAACACCATTGACCACCATTACCTTGGGGCAAGTTAAGCACACACCTTACATTTAATGGTTGCAGTGGGTCAGGTAGAACTGCAGGCAACATTCTGAGCCTTAAGCAAAAAATCATGATCGATAGCAGATAATAAATAAAGAGAAGTAGACAAATAGATAGTAGATTGATAGATGCAAGTGTTCTTGTTTCCCACAAACCCTTGGAATCCCTTTCATTTTTGTTTCTCCTTCCATCAGCAATGGCTCCTTTGGTCTCCCCAGATGTGGTCACCTTCCTTCTTGTCGCTTGGTACTTCCACAAAGTGGTACCTTCCAGTTGTTTTGATCTACAACACCCGTCAGCCCCAGCCGTTACGGCCAAAGTTAAAAATATCTACAGGACATCAGCTTGGGAAAGGCTCTCTTCCCCAACTATTGCAGTTGCAGATGCCCATTGGTTGCCCTAAAATGCTTAACTTTAGGTAGATCATGCCCTATGGTATATTTTTCTTCTTACATGTGACTTTCTTTCCCCTGAACAGGTCTTCTTTTTGGATATCAAGGGATCTAGCTAAAATTTGCATTTAAAAGAAACGTAAATCTCCATGTGCGTACACTACAAAAACAATTAAACTGTGTTCAAAGTGGCAAGAATTTCATTTTCTGTCTCATTATGTGTGAAAATGGGTTATCTGTGTTATATAACAGACCCCGAGTGAGAATAACATTTGTTAATTTCATGCTGCTCCCAGGAGTTATCTGCCTACGTCAGGAAACTGCATTGACCGTCCGAAATATACATCTATCTTTGGAACCCATCTACAGATTGAATTGCAAGTGCCTGTGATACAGCTGCTAAGAGGTTATGTCTGGCCAGGACTAAGCAGGAAAGCTTGAATCGCTCTTGGCTCAAGGCAGCGCCATTAAACCCCTTGATTTCATAAGCACCAAATTCCATCATTAATAAAACAAAAAGGAACGCTATTTGTTCTCCTGAGTAAAAACACAGCCTGTGTGAAAAACATTCTGTTATCAGAAATTCAATACCTTTGGGCTTAAAAACTGCATTCGTACACACACACACAAACCATGCACAGTTGTCTTAAATTTGAAGAAAACATTGTTAAAAACAATGTCAGTCTCCAAATTTTATTTGCTCTTTCACCTACGTATTGTTTTGTTTTCTGCAGCATCTTTGTTTTGTTACCTTATCATTTTGTAAGCTACTTTGAAAATGCCTTGACTTGTAAAGTAGGTTCATAATTTAAATGAATGAATAATTGAATTGGGGCTTCTGGTGAAAGGGAGTTAGCGCTCCGCATCACAACATCATGAAAACTGTACTATACACTGCAGAGGAGGAAGAGCGAAATCAACAGGTTCGGGGGCAGGAATCCAGTTTCGAATAATGGCCACATTCGGGTGATCTCAGGAAGGCAAGACATGCACAAATCCTGTGCTCCCACTTGCGAGTGCTTTGCTCCTGCCATCATACATTCAAGGGGCAGGAAATCCAGCTCCAACTGAGCTGCTCAGCCAAGTCATAACCTCCGTTTATGGATAGCTGCCAGACCTGAATGAAGACTAGCCAGCCCAGGTCCACCAGCCAAGCCACACACCCTGGCCTGCCTGTGAGTGGCCATCGGAGGAAGGTGAAGAAGAAGAAGAAGAGTTTGGATTTGATATCCCGCTTTATCACTACCCTAAGGAGTCTCAAAGCGGCTAACATTCTCCTTTCCCTTCCTCCCCCACAACAAACACTCTGTGAGGTGAGTGAGGCTGAGAGACTTCAGAGAAGTGTGACTAGCCCAAGGCCACCCAGCAGCTGCACGTGGAGGAGCGGAGACGCGAACCCAGTTCACCAGATTATGAGTCTACCGCTCTTAACCACTACACCACACTGGCTTTCCAATGCTCACATGGGGCTGTATGCTGGACTGCAACTGCCAACTCACAGGATCATTTTTCTTATCCAAAATGATAAAACTACAGTTATCGCCTTCTAATCAAAGCAGGTTATGAAGCTATGTTTTAAAGCTGGCTTAATAACAGGTCTTCTTCAGAAGCTGCTAACCATTGTTTCCCAGTTTGGAGAGACTCCTGGCTTGTGTGCTTGCCTGGTCAAATGGAAGAGCTGAGAAGGCTGCACACAGAGGAATGAGACTTTTCTCTGCTTGTTATTATGAGTTGCAATAATCTGAATGTAGGACCAGAACTATCTTTAGCCAGAGTGGCGCAGTTGCCCAAGGTGGCAGAGGATGGGGAACAGGAAGCTGTGGCAAGATGGTGGAGGACAGAGCTGTATTATAACATGCAGCCTGCCCCGTGTGCTCAGTTAGCTTGCTGCCCTCAGGTATAGTGGTAGATGCTGCCCTATCACCAAGGTCAGAGGCAAACTGTAGTTGCCTGTGCGGCTGACTCTTGAACTTGCAGCAGGGGAGACGGCCATCTTGTTTTTCACCTCAGGCAGCAAAATTTCTTGGACCTGCCCTTGCTGAATATGGCCGCTCCGTAATTCCCTCCAGCCCAGAAACAAGAAAGCCAGACAACTACAGCATATATATATATATATAATCTTTGAAGTGAACGACTGTTATTAGACTTTAAGCCTCCAGGCCAGGCCTGTCTTCATTTTTACCTGAAAGTGCTTTTAAAAAATAGTAAATGTGATTATTATGAAGCAAGCTGTTACCATAGAATATAACAGGAATTGATTTTCTTTTCTTTTTTTAATAAAAGAAGCAAATAAATGCAGAGGAAGGTCTGAGAAAGCTGGGATCACTGAGCATTACGGTATACATTCTTAAAGGCTTGCATTTATTGATTATTTTTACATTAATATATATTCCTTTAGTAGGAGCTGCACATTTTCAACCACAAACTAGCCTTAGGTATTTTCACACCTAAAGTAAAAAAGTTATGCTCCTGTTTTGGAATTGCTGCTGTTGTTTTTAATAGTACACAAGAAAATAGAAACTGAAGGCAGAAAAATTGTGCCCCCTCTAGAATCCCTGCGCAAAGAGACTGTTTTGTATGGACCTATGACTAGCCAGCCCAGGTCCACCAGCCAGGTCCACCGGGACGCGGGTGGCGCTGTGGGTTAAAGCCTCAGCGCCTAGGGCTTGCCGATCGAAAGGTCGGCGGTTCGAATCCCCGTGGCGGGGTGCGCTCCCGCTGCTCGGTCCCAGCGCCTGCCAACCTAGCAGTTCGAAAGCACCCCCGGGTGCAAGTAGATAAATAGGGACCGCTTACCAGCGGGAAGGTAAACGGCGTTCCGTGTGCTGCGCTGGCTCGCCAGATGCAGCTTGTCACGCTGGCCACGTGACCCGGAAGTGTCTCCGGACAGCGCTGGCCCCCGGCCTATAGATGTGAGATGGGCGCACAAACCCCAGAGTCTGTCAAGACTGGCCCGTTCGGGCAGGGGTACCTTTACCTTTACCTTTATGGAGCTATTTGTATAGACCTATGGAAGTGAGAGCTGCACCATAAAGAAGGCAGATCGCTGAAGAATGGATGCTTTTGAATTATGGTGCTGGAGGAGACTCTTGAGAGTCCCATGGACTGCAAGAAGATCAAACCTATCCATTCTTCAGGAAATCAGCCCTGAGTGCTCACTGGAAGGACAGATCCTGAAGCTGAGACTCCAATACTTTGGCCACCTCATGAGAAGAGAAGACTCCCTGGAAAAGACCCTGATGTTGGGAAAGATGGAGGGCACAAGGAGAAGGGGACGACAGAGGACAAGATGGTTGGACAGTGTTCTCGAAGCTACCAGCATGAGTTTGACCAAACTGCGGGAGGCAGTGGAAGACAGGAGGGCCTGGCGTGCTCTGGTCCATGGGGTCACGAAGAGTTGGACACAACTAAACAACAACAACAACATGGAGCTGTTTTACCAAGTATCAGACCACTGGTCCATCTACGTCCTGTTTACTCTGATGGACAGCAGCTCTCCACAGTCTCAGGTAGGACTGCTTCCCAGAATCCACTGTCTGAGATATTTCAACTCAGGGATGGGGAGCCTGTGGCTTTCCAGGTGTTTTGGCCTCTGATCCCCACCTGCTGTTCAGAGGAAAGTGGAGATTGGGCTTCAGTACCTCCTGAAGGCTCACAAGTTCTCCACACCTGCTTCAACTGGAACTACTAGAGATTGAACCTGGAGCCCATCACCTCCTGGCAAATAGAAGGGGAAGAAATGGAGGCAGTGAGAGATTTTACTTTCTGCAGATGGTGATAGCAGTCACGAAATTAAAAGACGCCTGCTTCTTGGGAGAAAAGCAATGACCAACCTAGACAGCATCTTAAAAAGCAGAGACATCACCTTGCCAACAAAGGTCTGTATAGTTAAAGCTATGGTTTTCCCAGTAGTGATGTATGGAAGTGAGAGCTGGACCATAAAGAAGGCTGATCGCCGAAGAATTGATGCTTTTGAATTATGGTGCTGGAGGAGACTCTTGAGAGTCCCATGGACTGCAAGAAGATCAAACCTATCCATTCTTAAGGAAATCAGCCCTGAGTGCTCACTGGAAAGACAGATCCTGAAGCCGAGGCTCCAATACTTTGGCCATCTCATGAGAAGAGAAGACTCCCTGGAAAAGACCCTGATGTTGGGAAAGATGGAGGGCACAAGGAGAAGGGGACGACAGAGGACAAGATGGTTGGACAATGTTCTCAAAGCTACCAGTATGACTCTGACCAAACTGCGGGAGGCAGTGGAAGACAGGAGTGCCTGGCGTGCTCTGGTCCATGGGGTCACGAAGAGTCGGACATGACTAAACGACTAAACAACATGGCGTGGAAAGCATCACCACTGAGCTATGGGCCATCCCTTTCATGTTGGTTAGGCTTTCCCTACCAGGTGCACAGGAAAGAGCTGTTCTCCTCCTTGCATATATGTAACAGAGGATGGCCTGCAGGCACATGGTGCCATTGTACTACTGAAGCTAAGGAGGCCTGGCCTTTTAAGCAACCTGGATTGGAAGCCATCTGGGAGCCATATGTGAGCTGCTCTGCAGATCAAGAGCAGGATACTTCTATTTATCATAGAAGCAACTCTGCTTAACACAATGTCCGTAGTTTCCTCTAGGCTTGATTTCAGAACTAAGCTGGGAAACGTGGGTGTGAAATATCTTCACAGTTCATTGGGGGCACCAAAAATACAAACACCTAATAAGCCTGTAGTCTCCCGGTTGGTTCCCCATGGCGGGCAATTTCCTCACACGATAAAGAGGCAATGATCTGTGAAAGTGGATTAGGTGATAAATAATTGCGCCGTTTCAAATCTTCAGGTTAATCGGGTGCATCTGCAATTATCTGGTGAACTGTGTTCATGTGTGAATTCAGCCTTTAAATGGGTTTCTAAGACGTCCAGGATCAAACTGTCAGTCAGTCATTCCAGCATTTAGGAATAATATAATTACCATTTCCATGGAAGAGTAATGAAATCCCCTCTATACAAGATTGGATCCAAAAGCTGACAGAATATGCCGAATTAGATGGTTTATCAGAAAAAATAAAGAATAAATCAAAACAAGAATTTGTTTCTAAATGGGAGGTTTTCAAAGAATATCTGAAAAATAAATATAGTAGTTTAAATTCTGTTGCAGCATTCGAGGAACTTCAGTGATAGTTGCTAGGTAGATAGAAGAAATTAGATTTATTGAGAATAAGTTTCATTATTAAAAAAAAATGTGTATTGGCAATAAGTAATATGAATTTGAAATATGGAATAGACGGGAAGTTGGGTCTTTAGTGTTAAGACCAATAGATGTTTTATTGTTTGCCAAGAAAATTATGTGTCTATGGTTATTTTTGTAATTTGTGTGTAATTTGGTATTTGTGTTTTTCTGTGTGTGGTTTTTTCTTGTTGTATGTATAAATAAATAAAATTATCTTTAAAAAAAAGGAATAAGAAAATTAATCCATCACGGCCAAAATATGACAGTTTTGAATCCTTGGGGAAAGAAAATAGGCTATTAAAGAACACACAAACCCGGCAAAGCTTCCATTTCTCTTTCTTCCCTTTTATTGATCCCCTATATTTTTCTAAAACTGGTGTTAAAATGAATTCCTTAATGCAACAGTGTACTGTTTCAACACATTTTTGTGGATTGAACCCTGAGCACCAAACAACAGAAGGGGGCTTTGATCATAATAACTTATTGTTAAAATTACTACAAGCAAGTATAATGGCATGAAAGAGAGACCACTAGAGGAGGAGGAGGAGGAGGAGGAGGAGGAGGAGGAGGAAGAAGAAGAAGAAGAAGAGGGGGGGAGGGGGAGGAGGAGAGTTTGGATTTGATGAGATGAGTGGGGCTGAGAGACTTCAAATAAGTGTGACTAGCCTAAGGTCACCCAGCAGCTGCATGTGGAGGAGCGGGGAAGTGAACCCGGTTCACCAGATTAAGAATCTACCACTCTTAACCACTAACACCACACTAGAACAACTGGCAAAATCTCTACTGTCAAATCTCAGGGCACTCTCCCATCAACAAAGAGGGCCAATTCACACAATACATTCTTAGGTGTGTACTTAAGACAATTGCAGTGGACAACCTATAAAAGTAAGGTGTGAATACAGTGAGCATGCATCATTCAAGTACACTCAGAAGCGAGTGGCACAGATGGGTGTTTTGGTACTCGTCTATCCTTGCAGATATCATGTGAGCAGCTTGGTTCTTTCGAGCAAGTGGAAGGTGGCTTCATTAGGGAAGGCTGCCTCACATTTTAAGATCCCACTTCATAGAATCATAGAATTGTGGAACTGGAAGGGACCCTGAGGAATATGCAGCTGTCCAATACAGAGATCGAAACTACATCCATTGCATTATCAGCACCACGGTCTAATCAATCTATCCAGGCATTCAAGAAAGAGGCAGTGAAGTTGTCTTTTGCAGGTGGGGGGTCAATGGCAGTTCATATTTCCTCTCACACCACAGAGCCAAGAAAGAAATTCAAGGTGGGGTAGGAAGGTAGTTAAAGTACCAAAAAAATAAATCAATTATGGAGCCAATGTGTTGAACCAAGTGCTGAGCCAAGATTCAGCCCGGGACTTCAGAGAGCTGAGTTCGATTCCCACGCAGCCACAAAGTCCACCTGGTAACCTTGGGCCAATCACGGTATCTCCCAGGGCCAAAGGGAGGGATTCCAACTCAAATAAGCTCCACGTGACATGATCTGGGGTGGTAGGAGTTGTTGTCCGCTGGTCACCCACATCCTTGATGTCGATATTCAGGTGTGTTTATCTCTCTTTAGTATCCTTCACAGAATCCAGGGCTTAGGGTTTAACATTGATAATAATAATAATAATAATAATAATAATAATAATAATAATAATAATAATTTATTAATTATACCCCGCCCATCTGGCTGGGCTTCCCCAGCCACTCTGGGTGGCTTCCAAAAAAATATTAAAATACTGTAATACACCAAACATTAAAAGCTTCCGTAAACAGGGCTGCCTTCAGATGTCTTCTAAAAGTCTGGTAGTTATTGTTCTCTTTGACATCTGGTGGGAGGGCAGGAGGGTGCCACTACCGAGAAGGCCCTCTGCCTGGTTCCCTGTAACTTAGCTTCTCGCAGGGAGGGAACTGCCAGAAGGCCCTCGGTGCTGGACCTCAGTGTCCAGGTAGAACAATGGGGGTGGAGACACTCCTTCAGACATACTAGACAGAGGCCGTTTAAGGCTTTAAATGCCAGCACCAACACTTTGAATTGTGCTCGGAAACGTACTGGGAGCCACTGTAGGTCTTTCAAGAGTGGTGTTATATGGTCTCAGCGGCCGCTCCCAGTCACCAGACTAGTTGCCACATTCTGGATTAGTTGTAGTTTCCGGGTCACCTTTAAAGGTAGCCCCACATAGAGCGCATTGCAGTTTCAGGACTAAGATGTTGTATGAGCCCGGGGGGGGGGGTTGGAAAAAAAAAAAGCTCAATCCAGCCGGTGGTGTTTCCAAATGACTCTTAAAAACAAAGGGTGATTGCATTAGTTCAGGTGCTTGCAATGGCTTGATAGAATGTTTAAGGACTTTGCCAAGGAAATTATGTCAGCAGCTAGGCTGCTGATATAGATAGTTCCCTGGAGCTCATTTCTGTTCACAGGCAGCAATAACACGAGTTTTTCAGCTCATCATCTGCAAGGCCTATTTCGTGCCTCTGCATTCTGCAGCCCTTTAATCATCGAGACTCGCCAGGCTTCATGTCCCCAGCAGGTTCCCCCTCTCCTGTTATGCATGGAAAACAAATAAACTCCGCTTGCTTTCACTGAGGGAACGAAATAATGGGAGAAACAGTTTGAAGTCAGAACTCCAATAAAAAGCCGGGCAGGTCCAGATAGCTCTAATTGAGGGAATGTGGAGCAACACATCAGTATTTCTGATCTCTACAATGTAGAGGTGTAGGAGACTGCAGCCTGTGCTGACCCCCTTACTTGTAGGAAAGGGGTGTGGGCGGGGTGGGGTCCTAAGGACCAAAAAAGAGAGGAACAGATGACTGCATATGGCCCCTAGGCTTGCAGTTCCCCATCCCTGCCCCAAATGCCTTCACATGGGGTGGTTGCTGTTGCTGGGATACCGATCCCTTGCAAAGGGATGCACAAATTTCAGCCAGGGACCACACTAGGCTTTGGGTTGCCAACCTTCTGCAGTTAATGTCTAGTTATGTCTCAGGACTGCAGTACTGAAACTACATGGACCCTGAGGTCACACTCGCAAGGCCCTTCTTTGTGTGCCTCCCCCATGAAAAGTCTGGAGGGTGGCCACACAAGAATGGGCATTTTCTGCAGTGGCTCCCTGCTTGTGGAGTCCTGTTGCCTTCATTATATATATTTTAGGTGACAGGAAAAGGCTTTCCTCTTTAACTAAGCCTTTGGATGATTAACATCCGATGCCCTTTATTACTGGTTTGTTATTGTTCTTATTTTTATTATGTGTTTTGTGTTTTCTTTATACAGTCATTTTACGTTTGCTTCATGTTATGTTCTTTCAGGTTACGTCCCATGGCGACCCGGAAGTACTGGAAAGGGTTATTTCCGGGTTTCGCCATCCGCGCATGCGCAGAAGTGCAAAATGATGTCGCGCGCATGCGCAGAAGCGCTGAATCGCAGCCCGTGTGTGCGCAGACGTGCCGCTGCGGGTTGTGCTCTTTTCATGTAGCGAATGGGCCTCCAGAACAGATCCCGTTCACAACCCGAGGTACCACTGTACAGTCATACCTTGGTTCTCGAACGCTTTGTGACTGGAACATTTTGGCTCCCAAACGCAAACCCGGAAGTAAGTGTTCTGGTTTGTGAACTTTTTTTGGAAGCTGAATGTCTGACGCGGCTTCCGACTGCGTGCAGGAAGCTCATGCAGCCAACTGGAAGCCGCCCCTTGGTTTATGAAAGTCAAACGGACTTCTGGAACGGATTCTGTTCAAGAACCAAGACACAGCTGTACTGTAATTTTATGCTGTGAACCGCCCTGATATCTATGGCGTATATGGCGGTATACACATGTAATAAATAATAATAATAGAGACGGAAGGGAAGAAAGTCACAATGTAAGCTTTGCGCTCTGTAGACAATCTACCTGGACCATAATTCCAATGGAAACTGCTTTGTTATTGAACCACCTATGCTTCTGGTTGGTTTGTTTTCAATTAAGGCGACACCAGGAGCAATAAAAATGGGGAATTAAAAAATTCTTTACCTGCAGCGAGAGTTCACTTGAGGTTAGGTCTAGAATCCCTCCGTCAGAAAGGCGGGAGCGGTATTGCCCTGCTGGAAACGGCGAGTCAGCTTTTTGAAGTCGATCCTCCAGTTTGCTTTCTGTGCTGGATGCCTCGGGGTGCAACCCATCCATTTCCATAAGGGTGCAATGTCCATTTCCCTGCTCAGTCCTGGAGCTGCCTTTGCCGCTTTTGTTGCCTTTGCTTTCCTTGCCCCCGGGAGGAGTTCTGGTGATGACGCCAAACTTTCTAGTCCTTTTGCCATTTTGTGCTGTCTTCCCGCTGGGCTCCGAGGTAGGCCGGGCTTTGGGTTCGTTGCTGCTGCTGTTGCTGTTGTTGCCGTTCGACGGAGGAAGAGGAGCCTTGCGCTTGATGCGACGCAACATGATCAGGTAGATGAAGCCGCCATTCCAGCACTGGTCAGCAAGGTAGCTGCAAGAAATGAAGGAGTTGCACACATTAAAAACACCCCGTTGCAAAATGCTGCGTGTTAAGCTCTCATCCAAGTCCTTTATGTTGGAGGGAATGTCAACAGAGGTTCATATTTCCTTATGTGGTGAGAATGCAAGCCTGTGCAATTATTTTGGGAAATGGTCTTTGAAGAAGTCTCTTCTATTACAAGACAAGATGATACAACCTGACCCAAGGCCTGCTTTATTAAATCTGTTTATAGATGACCATAATTATTTACTGCTTAAGGACCAACTAAACTTTTCCACATCTGCAGCTAAAAATGTATTTACACAATATTGGAAAACAGCTACTAACATACGTACCATAATGTTCTATGGCAAGCATAGGCAAACTCCGGCCCTCCAGATGTTTGGGACTACAATTCCCATCATCCCTAGCTAACAGGACCAGTGGTCAAGGACTATGGGAATTGTAGTCCCAAACATCTGGAGGGCCGGAGTATGCCTATGCCTGTTCTATGGCATTGGCTGAGATGCTCTATGGTCATGGAACGTAAATCTGATGGAAAGACAAAAATCATTGGGCTCAAACTAAGGGTGCTGGGAGTTAGGCTTACAGCAAGCCTTGGAAAACTAACACTGCAGCGTTTTTTGAAGACAGCACAATGAAGCTCGTATATTAAATCTCACCTCCAGTCATTAGATGCCCAGGTGCCAATTGGTTTATCATAATGCTTTTCTGTCTTATCACCTCAGCTGCTTCGTCAATAAAATGAGATAGTTATAATACAGGCCTATTTTACAGGGTTGTTAAAAGGTTTGCAAAGCTAATGCTTGTGAAGCACTTTGAGCTCTTAGGGAAAGTGTTGTGCAAAATCTAAATATAATTTCTAAGACTTATTTGCCTAATTGGGGAAGTAGGTTCCTATAACTCTGCTTATCTGCTCAGAGAACCTGAGGCTTGTGTAAAATGTTGAATTCTCTGGCTACCTGTAGACTCCCCAATCTGCACATCCCATTTGCTCAGCCCATGGTAATCCAGGTTTTAAGAGTTCTGTGAATAACATCAGAGACGTGCTCCTGCATGCAATCAATTTCTATGAAAGATTTAAACATGTTGACACCACGGAACAAATGAGAACCCCTGAACAGCATTAAGTAGGACCGAAGCTGTATCACTTCAGGCAAAGAAAATCCCAGCAGATCTTAACAGGCAGGAGGAAGCCAAGGTGTTGAAAGAGAATGGGTGGTATGGCCCTTGGGAAGAGCCTAAACACCAGGCATGGGGAACTACAACTCTACACCATCAGCCTTAGCAAGCATGGTCAAGGCTGATAGGAGTTGTAGTTCAACAATATGGAGGGCCAATAGTTTCCCATCCCTGCTAGTTGCAATAGGAACAGGCAAAGCTGTGTTATAGGCCCCATCTGCACTATATGTTTAAAGCAATACCATACCACTTTAAATAGTTACGACTTCACCCAAAGAATCCTGGGAAATGTAGTGCTGAAAGTTGTTAGGAGACCTCCTATTCTGCTGATAGAACTTCAGTTCCCAGAGTTCCCTGGAAAGAGGGATTGATTGTTCCCACTGGAAAAATTGAAACTTGTAACTCTATACATCCAAAGCAGGCATTCCAGCCCAGAACTATGGTTCCTCCACTAAAATGACGTTTGTTTGTTTTTCTTACAAATCAAGCCATATATAAAATGTATCTATCATCTATCTATCTATCTATCTATCTATCATCTATCTATCTATCTATCATCTATCTATCTATCTATCATCTAATTTCTATACTGCCCTGCACCTGAGGATCACAGGGCAGTTTAGAATATAAAAATACTTAAGACAGCTACAAGCAAAAACAATGCTTCCCCCAAAAAAACATACAATTAAATAGCCCATAGATTGTTTAATTAGCCAAAAGCCTGGGAGAAGAGGAATGATTTTGCCTGGCACCAAAAGATGTGCAATGAAGGTGCCAGGCGTGTCTCCCTGGGGAGAGCATTCCACAAGCGGGGAGTCACTGCAGAAAAGACCCAGTCTTGTGCAACCACCCTGAGAGTCACAGCACTCTGCTCACCTGAAATCCCCAGCAACCTGCATTCTGAGACATCCAGCCTGCAGCGGCGCAGGTGGGACCCCATTGTGGCTATTATCCTCTAGGAGAAGGATGCTTCTCCACACTGCTTTCAGGTGCCCCTTCGCATCCCATTGACTTTTCCCGCCTGGTTGGGGCAAGAGACGGAGTTCCACGCACCCAGCTCTCAGTGCAGCGGCTGAGACTGGATGCCGCAGCATCATGCAAACAGCGGCTGGATTCAATCAAGTCTCTGTTCCGTTCTGGCAGCCAGGAAGCCAAACAGGACCCCAAACCCCACTTTTGGCAGCTTGTAAAGTGCTTGAAACCAGCCAAGCTTTCAATGAATCTGGCCTCAGAGTATTCAGAGGGTTTTGTGTTTTATTTTTCAGTGTTTAAAATCCAAATACCATAAGGATTTCAGTTGGGGTTATATGGGAATTTGCTACGCGGTTCACTCTGTATATGTTCCTCTCATTATTAACTTGGAAGCCCCGGGCTCTCATGGAAAGCTATTTATTTTTCAGTGCTGCTTTCATATTTCAAGGCGGGCTTTTTGTTTTGTTTTTGTTTTGGGGGGTGGGGAAGAAATAAAATATTATTGCTAACCAGATTTCAGTTGAGCTGAGATATTGAAAACAGAAACTGCAATCACTGCTGTAGAACTGGAATATTCACTTCAGTTGGTGATGGGTGGATTCAATTAAAATCCTTGACATTAAGAAGCTGGTAAGTGATTCCACTTAACCAACCAGTTCTTAGTACTTCTGAGTCACTATGCTAAATCATTATACCACAGATTCTCTAACGTGTCTGCAGTTGGTCTTATTAGTACAGGATTTCAACAGTACCCAGGTGGTTCTCTGAATGTAGCTAGGATGGAATTGGGCACATGTAGTCTTCAGCCCCATCCCCAAAGAGAGAAGGGAAACCTGAAACCACCCAATGAGGGCTTAGCATGCTCAGTGTCATGGATGGGTTGGCTGTAGAGGAATGGTGGGAGGAACCAGCCGGGGAACCCCCAGGGGAAGAAGGCTCAGAGCCCAGGGATTGGTGGTGGGACAACAAAGAGGGCATTGAGGGAGAAGACTGGGGAGAGGAAGTGTAGGAAGCTGAAGAGTAACAAGACTTAGTGAGCTGGGAGAGTCTGTGGCAGAGAGAAGTCCGGAAGCAGGGGAAACAACTGAAGCAGGAGAGGAGGGAGGGCAAGAGGCAGGGGTGAATCCATTCTACTCCCTTGACCTCTATTTTGGAACTACTCTGGGACTAAAGAGAGCCAGTGTGGTGTAGTGGTTAAGAGCGGTAGTCTCGTAATCTGGGGAACCGGGTTCGCGTCTCCGCTCCTCCACATGCAGCTGCTGGGTGACCTTGGGCTAGTCACACTTCTCTGAAGTCTCTCAGCCCCACTCACCTCACAGAGTATTTGTTGTGGGGGAGGAAGGGAAAGGAGAATGTTAGCCACTTTGAGACTCCTTAAAGGGAGTGAAAGGTGGGATATCAAATCCAAACTCTTCTTCTTCTAAACTTGTCCATGTAGCATCACACCATATAGATGGATTTATATCTTTCACCCCAGCCCTAAGATAGGCCATGAGAAGCCCTGGACTGGATAAAAGTAAGCAGAAAGATAGTCGTGTGTGTGTGTGCGCACGCGTGGGCACGCTGCCTATAGGTTGGAGGAACAGTTCCCCTGCTTGCCCTAATGCACTTGTGTCTGCTAGACCTTTCACACAAAAATCCATTTCTGGTTTCTGTTCTCCTCACCCCCATTTTTCTTCAGTTTAATTTGCGGGGGAGACTCATTGGTCTTGTCAAACAACTGGGACCTTGGTGATCTACTGTGATCACCCAGAGTTCAACTGGTCTACCTTTCACCTACCTCTCCCTTAAGGGAGCTGTGGACAGTCCAGATCACCTCCTCACCATGACATCATCAGTAATGGCCCTTGAGCTTGAACAAAGCATTCAGATGGTGCCCTGTGACTGCAAGGAGAGTCATACTCTGAGCTCATCCTTCATCCCACTATTAGTAAGCACATTAGCTCTGTCATATTTCAGGTAAGGCAGGATAATCGGCCTGAGTGGTATTCTGCTGCTTCTTCTGCTCCTTCCACCCACCCACAGCTCCAAACCACATCAGATGCAGCAAATGCAGAGTTCACATCCAGCACCCTCTGGCTGGGCTTTAGGGAGGCAACATGACCATATTTGAGGCTCTGCTACCCAGAGCGTTTCTGTATTGTGGTATCCTAGGAGAGCTATGCAAGCCATCTAATTCATGGTGCAACATGAAGCAACTGGCTCGGAATAGCATGGAGTCTTTGACAGCCATGTATGGCGCTGACTGGAAACACAGATCAAACATGATATTCAAACTCTGCATTTACTGAAGTATCCTGCAGGGAGGGAGAGCGGGGCCCTGAGCTCAGTTCCAAAAACAGCACTGCCCACCCCCTTGGAAGCTGTCCTTATATGCATCCAAAACCATCCCTTGGCTGATACAATCTACACGCACTTTCGTCGAAAGTAGGGTGGTCAAACAAGAAAAAAATTACTGGGTGTTCAATGACACCCATCCTTCCCCTGTGGGTGTTTTGCAAAGGGTGGAGGGAGGGACATAAAGGCAGACCCAAGTAATTTCGCCCCAAAGAACTGTAAAAATAAGATGGCAGGCATGTAATTAATTCTCCGGTGTCCCTTCACACCACTTGTGTCATAGGGCTTGTGTTTCAATCCCATGCACCAGGTCCCATCAAAACTTCAGTGACACACTGGGCTAGAATGTGCTTCACAAAGCAATTATTGTACAGTACAACGCAAGGCTATCGCTGCCTCTCCTACACTCCACCCCTGGATCCCTTAGTATATCAGGCAGCTAATCCCCCTCAATATTCAGGGGGCATTCGGCTCCACCCCGGCTCCTTGCGGCATCGCACAATTTCAGAGTGTCATATGGCATCATATGCGTGATGTCAGGGCATCGTATGAGATCACACAGCATCAACACAGGCCCCCTCAATCCTTTTGAGAAAATGGCGCCTCTGCCTTAGTGAAATTTTATAGGCTATGGAGGATTGAAATAAATGCACTGACATGCGCAATCAGAAAGGGAGGCTTCTGTTATGGTACATCAGGCTATTTGTACCATTCCCTTTATTAATGATGCTTCTGCTATGAATGTTGTTGGTTATGCAGCCAGAACGGCACTACCTGTGCACAAGATGGAGGAATCAGCAGGCTCAGCAGAATCCCCCAGTTTGCAGAAGTAAAGAAAATAAAACATTTTGGGAACTCCCCAAATCAGCACGAAAAAGACAGAATGCTGATAAATTCCTCTTGCATCATCAAAAGAGGGAACAGATGTGCATAAAATTTATATGCATACGTAGAAACTAACAAATAATTGCTATAATTTAAATAGAAATACAATATAACTCACCTCTCCCTACTTATGATTCTGTAACTTTAACCTGAATTCAGAACAGAGAGTCATTCAATGGACTCCTTCAAACAGAGGACTCCCCTCCATAAAATCAGACACAGGCCCGCCCTATCAAGAGTTATTTTTCAGCAGAGAGAGTCAGCCTTCGTAAGGAAGATCCTCATCTCCTTGATCAGTCACACTCCTTGGCATCTTCAACTCAGCTCTTAGCTAAGGCGTCCATTGTGATGGTAGTGCACAGTTTGGTTTATTAATGAGGACATCTGTCTCCCACCCATGGCACTACAGTTAACATAAGGCCTCTGAAGATCAAGCCCTGAAAGGAAGATCTCATCAGACAAACTGGGACATATTCAGAAGGCAAAAAAGTTATATTAAGCTCCCGTTTGGGGGCATTGTGCCACAAAGCGAACATCAATCAGTTCGACTCAGCCAACCCTCCCCGTTTCCTAAAAAAAATCACTGCACAGTCCAGACTGCCACTGTCGCACATCTCTCAGCTGTACTCATTTAATTGAAGGCTTTCAGGGTGGCTTCAAATAGTAATTTTAGTTGTCAGGCAGCTAAGTGGTTTAATTAGTCATTTAATGTAATAAATTCTTGCCTCCTCTTTCAGTTGCCATAAGGCTGGAAACTAGAAAAAGGTATCACAAACCTGTAACCTGCACTCCACACCCCTTCAATTAAAACAACCGCATCTCCACAACAGACACTGATCTCCTCTGCAAACCCCAAATCAGTTTTTGATTTGAAACGCCCCCACCCGCATCAAGCTATGGGAAAGGCGGTTCCGAGACTTCACCGAGAATTGAAGAATCCTAGCCCCTCAGGTAATTCCAATTCCCATGTCTGTACATCTTCTCAGAGAGAGAAATTGTAAAAGCTGCTGAAAGTTAGCTGTAGTAAAGGGCCAACTAGATGGGGCCTGGGAGACTAATTAAAATGTAATAATTAGCAGCCTTGTGCAGCTGTCAGAAAGATCAGGGAAGTGGCACTTTGGGCAAGGACGATCAACCCCTTTCTTCCCTTGCCCTCTCCCCAGTCTAAGTGACCCCCAACTCGCTTATAAAAGAAAAGGAGGGGGAAGATGTGTGCCTTCTTCCACAGTGCTTTCAATTGAGGATCTCATCCAGTCTGCAATTTAGAGAAGGCACAGGAGCATACAGTATTTTTCTTCCCTCTTTCTTGCCCTCTTTCAATCACATTTCTGCATGCCTTTCAGGATGCAGGGCCGGCCCAAGCATTAGGCAGAGTGAGGCGGCTGCCTAAAGTGGTCGTAAAATGCTGGGAGGATAGAACCATGTGAGTGACGTGAGCTGTTCTGTGCCCCCCCCTCTAAACTAGCCCCCAGTCCTTAAGTGAAGGACTGGGTCAAAGTAAGAGTCAACTGCCAGTTAGGTTAGCTTCAGGACATGAATGAGAGGGGATGACCTCTGCCTCAGGTAGCAAAATGAATTGGGCAGGCCCAGATTTGATTTATCATACACCACCAAATAACTGTAACTGTGAACCAACTGAATGGAGCTGTGTACAAAGTAGGCATGCCAAAGCCGTACATCCTTTCACTTTTTAAAAAGAACCACTGTAAGCGGATTACTTTGCATAGCCTCACAGCACTGAGAATTTGGCTCTTTAGATATTTCTGGGCTACAACTCCCATCAGCTCCAACCAGCACAACCCATGATCAGAGATGATGGGAGCTGTAGTCCAGCAACATATGGGGGGGTGTCCCAGGTTTCCCATCCTTGTTAGAGAGTATGCAGCAATAGGGACACGGGAAAACAGTACAGTGTTCTGCAAGGCTGGGTTTTGGTGTTATGTGGCAGAACATAACTACAGCAAGCATCTTTCCTGGCAGCTGGGTGAGAGAAGGAGAAACCCATGTCTGTCTCCAAAAACTGTCTTGTGGGCGACAAATCTGCTAACATTTCTCCTTCCCATTGTTTCTTCCAATTTCTCACGGCAAAGAGGTTACACCACATCCCTGAAATCTGCAACAGTCCAATAGCTTAAAGGGTTTCATGGCACCTCCAAGACTAGTAACCGTATTGCACCATGAGCTTTCATTAAATAGTCAGAGTACATTTCATCAGGTACACAAGGAAGTGGGTTCTAATCCGTGAAAGCTTCGGCTACAATAAAGCTGTTAAGCCTCAAAGGTGCTACAGAACTCCTTGTTGTTCTTGCCACAATAGGCTAAAACAGCTGCTCCTCTGGAACCTGCCTGTGGCTGTGAAGTAAGTTCCCATTACCCACTGTGTTTTTACTCTCAACATCCAATTTCTTTTCGCATTTAGAGAAGAGTAGTGGAGAACAAAAGACACCGGCTTGTTCCATCATGTTATATTGACCGCAATGAAGACACAACCTGATCTTTCGCAAGCGACTCCTCCAAGCTTAAAACTCTAGAGGCATTTTGGCTAGTAGCCACTCTCGGAGGCGGTATGCCAGTTTCTGGAGACCACAGAAGGAGAGAGGGCTGTTGTGTTCAGGCCCTGTTTGTGGGCTTGCCATGTTCAACTGGTTGACCACTGTGAGAAGAGGATGCTAGACTAGATAGGAATCAGGGTTGATCCAACAAGTCTCTTCTGATGTTCTTATCTCCTTATGTTTTCAGGTGATGAGTCAAGCTGCTTCTAGGATCAGGTGCTTTGCTGTTCTGGGGAAAGTAGAAGCCCTGATCCCTAGATCTCCTGCCCCTTCTACAGACGTATTTAACACTATTAAAAAAGACTTTGCTTACAGGGCAGCTGGGCAAAGTGAAGTGCCATATTTGTTGCTCCATAAGACACACTTTTTTCCTCCTAAAAAGTAAGGGGAAATGTCTGTGCGTCTTATGGAGCGAATGTGTGGTCCATCGCTGGCTCCCTTTCCGGCGCCGCCCCCTTGCCCAGGCCTCCCTTGTTGGATGTTCTGCAGGCAGAGGCTGTTTGATTCCCCAGCGACATGTGACTGGCTGATTAGATTGTCTGGAATTGGCCTCAAAAAAAAAAAAAATATTGCCATGACCCCACAGAGCTAAGGCACCCACCAACCTAATTTGGCTAGAAGAAAAGTTAATGTTCCAGCCCCACTAAATCCTCTTAGCACCCCATAACCTGAGCGCACAAGCCAGAAATTTTGTTTTGTTTTGCTTTCTTCTCTGCAAGTTGACCTAAATTTGCATTAGATATGCATGTGTTCACATATGCAAATCAAATGCAAAATCTGGGTCTGTGCCTCAAGCCTTTTATGTACCTGCCCAGGGCCCAGTCCCACAACCCCTTTTGGCAACCAGGGTTGTCAGTGACATACAGCAAATATGGATTGCAGTGCCGGTTGGTCAGCGGCCGCAGAACATGCAAGCAGCGGTCAAGGTCACCACAGGATGACACACACAAAATGCCCGCCACAGGTTGTGAGGTTACCTCAAGCATTGGGGTCATTGTTAAGTGGGCAAGCTGAAATGTGTGCTTTGATCATCCTGGTTACAACACAGTTGGCAGCATTCTGCATAAATCCCCAAACATCTAATTCTGCCCTGAAAAGCCCCCAAGATAAAAAATGCTGTAGACTGAAAAGTGCCAGACCAATAACTAAAAATAGCTACTCCCCACCCCACCCCTGCAATTGTTTGCACAGGTTTAAATTTGCATTGGGGTGCAAAGGAGACATAGAGAAGGTGCCCTTCTTATTGCTTCTAACTGTTGCCAAAGGACAAAAGCAATGGAAGGGAAAAACAACCAACAAACAGAGAAGCATCCTCTGTTAAGGATCACGCTATCTTGTTTCTGCCACACAGGCTGAGTGCTAATTGATGCTTGTCGCTGGCTGTAAATCAACATGCCTGCTTCGCTGGAACCCCTTTTGGATTTCCAAATTGGAGCCGAAGGATGTTTACTTATAACGACATTTCGGCAATTAATTCAATCTGTCAATTTCTGTTTCATAGGGTTTGCAAGGACTCGGCAAAGCAGGCAACACCTGTTTCCACAGATAATACAGGCACGCTCCAAAAGACAAATCAGCAGCTAATACTTTAGCCTCTGCAATAATTACTTTTAATGAATGAGTCATAGTACAGAGCAGGAGACAAACACTGATCCTGCTTAGCCATGCAGGCTAGGTGCCTTCCAACATCTACAAAGGAGGACGTTAATGTTGCGTTTCCAAAACAGAAACCCTAATCAGCCTTTGTTAAGGAAAGCTGGGTGTCTCGCAAATCACTCCCAAGATCATAACCATACAATCAGCTCAAAGCATGCTGCTGCCACTCGCTGCCCTTGCAGGATAGTCCTGGAAGTCCCAATTCAAGGATAATAATCCAGTTCACATTACAGATAGGTAGCCGTGTTGGTCTGCCATAGTCAAAATAAAAAAATTCCTTCCAGTAGCACCTTAAAGACCAACTAAGTTAGTTCTTGGTATGAGCTTTCGTATGCATGCACACTTCTTCAGATACACTGAAACAGAAGTTGCCAGATCCTTCTATATAGTGAGAAGGTGGGGAGGGGTATTACTCAGAAGGGTGGTGGGAATGGGAGATAGGCAGATAGCTGAGATGAGCCTGTTGACGACTCTTAACGACTGTAATAGGTCTTACAGGAAAAGGCAAGGGGTGAGAAGGTGAGAAATGGCTTAGTCATGTATAATGAGATAAGAATCCAATGTCTCTGTTCAGACCAGGTCTCTCCATGGTTTTTAGTTTGGTAATGAGTTGCAATTCAGCAGCTTCTCTTTCCAGTCTATTTCTGAAATTCCTTTGTAGTAAAACAGCTACTTTGATCCAGTTCACATGTAACAGATGAAGAAGATAGCCTTGCTACAACCTTGGGGTGGACAGTTTCATAGTGTATCAGTGGTCTTTAGCTACAAAAACTAAATAGAATCTCATGTCCAAAAGGAAGATATCACTGGATACTAGATGCTGGAGACAGACGATAGGGGAGGGTCTTGATAACATCATAAACTTTCTAGAGGCAACTAGAAACTCTATGATAATACACAGCTATAGGGTTTTGCAGCAACACCATACTGCAAAGAAGTGGGTAATCAGCAGTTTGAAAAATCAAGGATATTGTGGGCTAACCAGCCTCATATAAGCAACATGCTGAAGTTTAGATTATGCATGCAGGGGTTAATACCATAGAGTAAGCTGTCCTGCCAGGCTTAGCTATGTCCAGTTCTCTTCACCTTGGGAGAAACTAGGTAATCAAGACTTTATTCTTCTCTAGTTTATATGTGAGCTTTGGTGTGTGTGAGCAGCTCTGAGCTGCTCCTTCCAGCCACATGGCTCTCACAAGCCATTCTTGAGTTGCTATACAAATAATTTAAGAACTGTCACCACTAAGCTACGTTTTACTACCTGTGCAACTTTCTAAAGCACATGAATCTGACCTTTGGAGAGTTTGTAAGTAAATCACTTTTTAACTTACCAAAACTGTGGTCCTTTTCCTATGCTTGGCGAAGAGGGAAACTTTTTAAGGGGTCATTTTGGAACTCACTTTGGGGGGAGGCATATTTTGAAAGTGTGTAAGAGCCTGTATTTCCACCCTTTATTTTACTGCATATTTTGTGGTTTTAAGTCTCTGCTGGGCTTCTCTCACCAAAGAGTGATTGCCCCAAACCAGGATTTTGGCATCTAGGGAATTATTTTCTCTCTCTATATATATATTTTTTGCACCTACAAATATTAGGGTAGATTTACAGGTGCTCCTAATAGCAATGCCTTCTGTCGGTGAAGTATACTTTCCTCCCAAAATTTTTATTCTTCTCCCTTATTACACGTGCAAATCTACTCATTTTGCAACAGTGGAAGAATACTAATCGTTCCACCAAGTATTAAGTGGATTGTGTTTCATTGCAGGCATGATTTTCTGATTTCTATGGTAATTTCTCCTTGTGCAAATATTTACATACCCTGGGCTTTGGATATCATGGCCCTTATCAATCGAGGGTTTTCTTAATTAAGTCTGCCAGACCAAAGTGAGAGCGGCTTTTATGGAATGGGCATTTGCTCTTAAGAACAAACCATCATCTTATTTCCACTATGGCAACATCAAACAACCCACTGAAACACTTTCTGTCCCTTTAATTTATGTTTGGATTTGATCAGGCTCCTTATCCCATCACTAGTCTCACAGAGCAATTCAAGCCCGGGTTTTCTTCCATTTCCTCTTCACTAGTTTTGTAAACAATGTTTCTGTGGGATGGAAGCTGTTGGATTTTTAAAAAAAAAACTCCCAAAGCTGTTGCATTCATATGAATTGAGAATGAATCAGTTGTTGGCTACTTTAATAACATGCTGGCATCAACGAAGCTTCACAGAAGAAGACAAAAGCCAGTGAATGAACAACCTTCATTTCTGACTTGCTGAGCCAACCATGCCTTGATATGGGCTGGAACAAAGCTCCAAACAGAGTAATCCAGTAGGTTAACACCTCAATGTGCTGGAGAGTACACATGCCTAAGTTACAGTAGACTATTGGGGCCTTTCTATGCTACAGTGGTACCTCGGTTTTCGAACGTGTCCATTGACGAACGTTTCGGAACTCGAACGCCGTAAACCTGGAAGTAAATGCTTCCGTTTTTGAATGCACCTCAGAAGTCGAAAGCTTCCGCTGAGTGTATATGTTATTTTTCTCAATTTTCTCAGTTAAATTTGCAGGCCGCCATTTCCGCCTCGGTTTTCAAATGTTTAAGAACGCAAACGGTCTTCCGGAATGGATTATGTTTGAAAACCAAGGTACCACTATACTTTCATTTAACACCTAGCCACACCGGTAGCAAACCTTCCCAGCAAGCACGGCATTTAGTGCCACTCAGGTGTGTAGCATAATATATCTATGGTGCCTTAAACACCTTTGTGGGCTTTACCTCTAGCCAGGAAGCAGCCACGGTTGGGAGGGACAAACTGGCATGTTCCCTCCCTCCTGGTCGATCATTCAGGAGCTTCAAAAGCTTTCTTCTGCCCGAACATCACAGCGACCGATGCCAACAGATATTGGCGCACTTAGGGATCCACAGAGTGTTCGCAGTTTGCGTGACAGACCTCAGCAACTCAGCATTTTGGCTAATCTACTTTATTTACATATAAACACACACGGAGCACTGCAACATGGCTTCTCTCTCTCTAGCATCAGACAGCAAAGAGAATGGACAAAGGACAATAGTCCCACTTCACAGCACACAGTAACACAAACATCCTGTCTCCGTCACTTCCCACTTTGTGGAGTCAAAGCATACACCGTCATGTGAAAGACAACAATCCCATGACTGCAATCACGGGGCAGGAATTCTAACAGTGCAGACACACACACCCCATCCAAGGCATAAACCTGCTTGTCCCCGGCAAGGTGTGTCACAGACTTTTGTGGGACCCTGTCTATAGGCTGGCCACCCGTGACTTACCTTATTTTATTGGCTCACTGAGCAGATGCACCGCAACAGTTCCAATATGGTTACATTGCCCTAAGTGACAATGACAGTTCTGCTCAGAAGACCATATTGCGATAACCAGTAAGTACATCCAAGGGACTGAATATACAGGCATACTGAAATACACGGGCAATATTTTATTTTTATTTTTTTGTGAGCTGGGCTTTGATTGTCACATCTCTTCAAATCAAATGTTTGTCCTAGTAACAACAGCCCACATTCCCAGATAGCAGCGGCTGCTTCAGACTGCTGTCTTTTCTAAAACATGGGCTTCATCTGCCTGTGTGTTTCATCAGCTACCTAAAGTGGTCAGATAGCGGTCACCCATTAGTCAGAGTTCTTAAGTTTAAAAGCCCTGGGTTATGACATCTATAATCTTGACAAAACACGCTGACACACAGCTCCAGTCCAGCCTGCAAGGCCTTGACACCAGCACAATCGAGGTCTCGGCAACAGCAGCACAGAAGTGCCCTTGTGCATTGTTAAAAATTAAAACTAGCTTGCATTTTTAAAGTGGCAGGGATGAGGTAGCCTCAAAGTCCTTTACATCACTTGCAACTCCTGCCTCATCTGAAGAGAAATCTTATCACACGACTGCTACACCAAAGATGATGTGTTCGAGGCCAAGATGGGCCTGCAAGGAACAATGGGGGAATCTGTCAATTTTGCTTCTCACAGTTTTTATTTTTTCCAATGTTAAATTCAGTTCTCCACATTTTTTTTAAAGTCCTCATGAAGATCCATCTCTCCTGATATACATATTTTTGTATGCAATTTTTCCTCCATGTTCTGTTTACAGAATTCTTAGGGCCATTTCCTTAGTCCATGATGGAAGCAGAATACAAAACTAGGTGGGTTTCCTGGTCAGATCCAGCAGGTTCTCTCCCCCCCCCCCGCCCAAACATCAACCCAAAAAATCAGATCTGAATGCCTGCCTTCTTCAGTTCTGATCCCTCTGATCCCTCTTGCTCAGGGGATGTTAGAAGGCAGATCTGGATGTGCTTTGCAGTAGATCAACAAGGATTTCTGATGGCTAATTGTTCAACAAAAACGACTCCTTTCCCACACTAAATTACCGTATTTTTCGCCCTATAGGACGCTCCGGCCCATAGGACGCACCTATTTGGGGGGGGGGGAAATCAAGGGGAAAAAATTGATTTCCCCCCAGGTTTGCGCAGCCATCCCCAAACGAGAAGAGGGAGACGGAGCACTTCGTCTCCCTCTTCTGCCTTCAGGGACAGCCTCCCAAGCCTCTGTGGGGCAGCGCACTGCGCTGCCCAGCAGAGGCTTTGCGCAACCATCCCAAGCTAGAAGAGGGAGACAGAGCGCTCCGTCTCCCTCTTCTGCCTTCAGGGACAGCTTGGCCCGCTATCCCGCGAGCTTGTGGGGCTGGAGGGGGGAGAAGCAGGCTTGCTTCTCCCCCCGCCAGCCTCCAGATCAGGTCGGGGAATAGCGGGATGGAGCTTCGCCATCCCCCTATCCCCCGAGATTGTGGGGCTGGCGGGGGGGAGAAGCAGGCTTGCTTCTCCCACCCCCAGCCTCCAGATCAGGTCAGGGAATAGCGGGATGGCGGCGCTTCGCCATCCCCCTATCCCCCGAGCTTGTGGGGCTGGCGGGGAGGAGAAGCAGCCTTGCTTCTCCCCCCGCCAGCCTCCCGATCAGGTCGGGGAATAGCGGGGTGGCGGCGCTGCGCCTCCCTGCTGTCCCCAGCTTTTGGGTGCAGGCTGCTGCCCACAAGCCTTGCGAGCCCGCGGGACCTCCTGCCGGGCTTGCAAGACTTGGGATAGCTTCCTGAAGCCTGGAGAGCAAGAGGGGTCAGTGCGCACAGACCCTCTTGCTCTCCAGGCTTCAGCGAAAGCCTGCATTCGCCCCATAGGACGCACCCAGATTTCCCCTTCATTTTTGGAGGGAAAAAAGTGCGTCCTATAGGGCGAAAAATACGGTATACTGCTGAAATGAAGAAAGCTTAGGGCAAGTGATGAGAAATCTGTGGCTTTTCAGATGTTGCTGACTCCATTTCCCATCATCCCCAGCCAGCATGGCCAATTGTCAGGGAAGATGGGAAGTGTGGTCTGATAACTTCTAGAACTTCATAGGCTCCCCATTCTTGGCTTGGTATACAGGAGTGGAATTGTGATTGCAGACCACAGTTTGGAAACCCCCGGCCATAAAGAACTTAGGCCTCAAATATCTGAAAGACCTCTTTCTTCCCTACAGACCCTCTCAGGTGTTAAGATCAGCAGTGGGGCCATCTTGGTAGTTCCACCACCCTCAGAAGCTCAGGGTGGCAGCACCCTAGGAGAGGACATTCTCTCTGGCAGTCCCTAAACTGTGGAACTCCTTCCACAAAGAGATGTGTCAGGCACCTTCATTTTACAGTTTCCATCAGCTGCTGAAGGTGTACCTCTTAACCCCGGCCTTTGACAATTGAGATGCATATTTTTAGGACAGACCATACTCTCATGGTAGTAATTCATTTTAAACTGTTTTTAATGATGTGTTAAAATTTACTGTAATCTGCCCCAGGACCTGAGGGTAAGGGTGAAAGGCAGGTAGTAAACTAAAATAATAATAATTAATAGCCGCCTACATGGCACTGCTAGGGCACTCTAAGAAACAAAATAACCAGAACAGTTTTGAAATTAGTGGTGAAAATCAGTGCTGTTTTGAAAGGTTCAGCCCACTGACTTGATCCAAAATGAAATCTGATTGTATCCAAACATAGACAAAGACCTGCCGTTTTATCTCAAGAATGAGCAGGCAAAATTAGGTTTACAGTGGTACCTCGGGTTAAGTACTTAATTCGTTCCAGAGGTCCATTCTTAACCTGAAACTGTTCTTAACCTGAAGCACCACCCTAGCTAATGGGGCCTCCTGCTGCTGCTGTGCTGCTGGAGCACGATTTCTGTTCTCATCCTGAAGCAAAGTTCTTAACCTGAAGCAATATTTCTGAGTTAGTGGAGTCTGTAACCTGAAGCGTATGTAACCTGAAGCGTATGTAACCTGAGGTACCACTGTAAATTAATGTAGTTTTGAGAGCCATCATTTGCGATCTTGATTCAAGATGGAGTCACATTGTCTCCAAACATAGATGAAAACCTGCTCCTTGATCTCAGGAACCATCAGGACTTCCTTGTTTTCATCAGAGAAATGTTGGGAGGGTGTGTCATGGTTGCGGTTAAAAGGTATCAAAATGCATAGCAAAGAGACAAACAACTTTCCAAAGTATATGGAAGATTATTATAGAGCATTTAAAGAAGATGAGGCAGGAATTTCTAACCACCATACCTCATGAGCATGAGCAAACGAAGGATATTTTGAACCTAACAGTCATCAGGATGAAGTGATCCTATGTGATTTTGAAGTAAGGCCTCGTGGGGCTTTGTGCCATTTGAGATCAACATTGGCCTCAGCCTGTTTCATCAGATTCAGCTCTCATGAAGTAAGCTCTTGCCATGATAGCTCACGCCACTCATAAACCACAGCACTTTTTGTCTGTTTGAATTATACAGTTCTTGCTTAAGGGCTGTACAACCAAATCCCAAGCACAAGGCAGCAGGGGAGTGATCTGACTCACAGGTAAGATGGGGAAAGGGGCTGAATTATTCAGGCAGGAGTGTCTGGGAGCTGCACAGAAGAACATGCCAAAGCAAATAGTGTGCTAATCCCCAAGGATGCATGCTTCCTTTAAGATGAGAGGTTTTGGCAAATTCCTACACGGAAATAGGAATCTGCGTATAGGTCTTTCATCATGTGCAAATGAGATCTTAAAGGTGCGAGGTAAACAAAGAGGAAAAATAAAAATTATAAAATCTAAGCAAGGCAAGGCATAACTAAGAAATGTCTTCCCTACACAGCTTTTATTCTGTGCCGCGACGCACCAGTAAAAATTACCTTATTTTGTGATTTCAGGTTTGAAGTGCATTAGAATTGATTTGAGAGCACTAAAGCATGCTGAAGTGCATTTTGTGGTTATGTCTGTTGCTGTTTTTAATTTCTTTCGCTGCAAGGAGACGTTTGGTAAAGGAAAGGGCTAAGATTGGAAGGACGGAAAGAGATTTTCATGAAAATCTTCATCAGCCTCAGCAGACAAATATAGTGGTACCTCGGGTTACATACGCTTCAGGTTACAGACTCCGCTAACCCAGAAATAGTACCTCGGGTTAAGAACTTTGCTTCAGGATGAGAACAGAAATCATGCTCCGGCAGTGCGGCGGCATTGGGAGGCCCCATTAGCTAAAATGGTGCTTCAGGTTAAGAACAGTTTCAGGTTAAGAACGGACCTCCAGAACAAGTACTTAACCCGAGGTACCACTGTAGTCACCTTTTTCCATTGTGTCCATTTTGGGTGAGAACTGACCTCAAATCAGTGCAATCTTCCCAAAACTGGTGCTGATGGCACTGCTGCTTCTCTGTCTGTGACAGGTGGCAGCAGGAGAAGCAGGTAGGTAGTAGTGGCGGCAGCAGTGGCGGCGGCGGCAGAAGGCCAAGCAGCCCTTCCTGACACAAGATGCCCCTGAACACTCGCCGTCTTCAGAGCCTACCTGGTACCCACAGTGGCATCTTTGGTACCGGCCAAAGAAGTTTCTGCTCACCTGGATCTCCTAACATATTTAAAGATTTTTAATGGGTAATTACTGATTACTATTTTAGTCTATGTTCTGACAGTGTTTACGCATATTATTTGACATTATCGTAGCCCTTCATGCCTTTCTATTTTTCTTGTGAGGCTGAATGTTGCTGTACTACAACTCCCATCATCCATAACCACTGGACATGCTGGCTGGGACTTATATGAGTTGAAGTTCAGCAACATCTGGAGGGCCAAAGGTTTCCCACGCCCAGAGGACTAGCAACTAAGAAACGTAATTCAAAAATAAACCCAGGAAGTTATCTAGAGATGTACAGTGAGCGTTAGATTCTTCACCAAAGCAAACACCATTCCCAGCTGGGATGCCTCAAACAACAGGGAGCCTGATTCCCCAGAGATTAAGGATTCAGACCCATGGCACCAGACAAGGTGTTGCCTATTGCATATTTAGAACATGTGGTTCAAAGGTATGCTAAAGACTGTGGCCTCTTTATACAGGCACTGATTTCTTACACATCCTTCACCAGCCAGGATTGGTCCCACTCATTGCAATGGAGGCAGCAGAGCCATTCATGTAGTCCTGTATGCGGCTATGCTCCCACGCACATAAATGAATGCAGTGGCCTGATTACATAAAATCTCTGTGGGGATCTGGATCACAGTGGCATTTGATGGTCATTTGAATCATATGGTGGGAAGGGAAGGGGTGCCCATTCCACCTTGCTGAAGATGCTGGTACCCACTTCCTTTTTATAAAATGTCCTATACCAGGACATAAATACTATTCCCTGGACATAGAATTCATGGCATCCTTAAAATTCCCTCCCATGGATAAACCACTGTCCTTATTGGTTTCAAAAAGCAGATTCTTAATTTAAAGACTCAGCTGACAGGCGTTATCAATTATGCATTAAGAAGACCACATGAGGCCATTGCCATTTCCTTAAGAGCAGTGTGCACAATTTTTGCAAGGGCTTCCATAATCTGGGCTGATGGCACGTTTAACAACCCACAGGGCGATCATCCTAGAAGCACACAGACCTTTAAAAAGATTTCCAGGGCTTCTGTATTTGTGGCAGGCGCTACCCTAGATTCCACCAAATTTTGGAGGTGCACAATGGTTGCCCAGATGGTGGCGTGCCATACCTTGTGGTTAAGACATTGGGAGGTGGGTTCCCAGTTAAATATAAACCTAGCTACTGTGCCTTTTGTTGGAAGCCAATTATTCAGAGAGGAGACCCTGAAAGACATCCTAACAGAGTCTAGGGATAAAATGAAAGCACTTGTGACACAGAAGCTGGACAGGAAGCGTACTAGATGATACTCTCCATACAAATTCTCCCATTCTTATAACCCACAGACTTATGCTCCACCATATAACCAAACCTTTAACCAGCCCTTTCAAGCATTCGACAACACTGAATATTCAAAGGATGCCAATGTGATCAGAAGTACTTGAGAGAGACACCGTTCTGCAACGAAAACCCTACTCCCACACATAGCTTAAGGAAGCCAAAAACCACCCAGAGTCCTAGGCCAGATCAAAGCCAAAACTCAGTCACCCAGTGCAGATATCTTGCTGGCTCCCTCAAACCACAGTTTGCAAAATTTGTAGCCAACCTTGGGAACACAAGCTTGGTCCTACTCTCACACCTTTCCCTCATTTGCCTTACCCATAGTTTAGCATTGCACATGCACTAAAGCTAACCATGGTTAACACGAAACATAAGCCGCATTCTGGCATTCGTCTGAACCTGTAAGCTGTAAAACTGGGGAGGGGAACACAACACACCAGCACACAACAGCTCCAGGTATATGGGCTGCTTTTCAGACCTTCCTGGGATTACTGAATAGGTCTGAAAAGTTCTTTAAGCGTGCTTGATTGAATGTATTAGGAAACCCTCCCTGTAATCCGGAATCCTGATAAGATCCTGGCAGGACTGGGAATCCCAATAAGATCTGAAGAGCAGCCCATGCACTTGAGGATGTTGGAGGTTAGGTTTTGGGTTTTAAAGCTCAAAATTGAACTCCCTTCCTGCTTTAAAAACTGCTCCACCTTCGAAAGTATGTAAAAAGTTGCTAAAACCTAGGAGTTCCTGGGACTTCACTGCGGTAAGTTTAACAATTCAACCAGACAAAGGCAAGAACAGCTGTTTGCCGCATTTTTTCCCCTCTTCCCAAAATTGTTCCTTGGCAGGGCTTGCATTGTTTTGAAGTCAGCCTCGTTCATTATGTCTGAAGAAGAGATACGCAGCCTGGTTTACTGACAACTAAACCCCATCGACCTCAGTGGGACTTGCACCCTAACACGTGGACCTAATACTGCAGCCTTCAAAAAGAGAATCTTATTTATTTCCTGGAGACTATTGCCAATGCATCTAAGACTGTATTATCTGCGCAAAAAAGGAGGAAGCTCAGGAGCCTATGAAATTTTGGATATTTTTAGGTTATACGCCAAGCGTACGAGGCAAGGTACAGAAACAAGCCTGCAGTCCTTGTCCACCTCTTCTGGACTGCACCACTGTTTGCACTACAGCGTAGTAGACTTGGGGTTGCATGCTCAGTCTGCCACATATGCCAGTAGATTTATTATGTCTGGACCACGATGCCTAATTATTAAGACTTTTTTTAAAAAAAGAAGAAGTGCAGTTCTGGAATATATTTATTCTAAGTGCAGCTTTGCAAGGAAGAGACCAAGTTTAGTAAAACCTATTCTACTTCAGTTGCAGTGATAGATGAATACACTGTTGTTCAGAAGCACAACATGGTACTTTTCAATGCTGCGTGCCCAGATGTTGTGGGGCTAAGCAACGTACTCAGTGGTCGGGGATGATGGGAGTTATAGTCCAACACTGTTTTAGCAAACAGAGATATATGCAATCGCGAACACCAGTAAGGAACCAAACAATTCACTCCCAGACCTTTTTTTCACAACCAAGGATACTCCTGGGCGTTGAGCACAGCTTTGTTCAATTGCAGAATACTTCCCTTAAGATATTTATTTCATTACTTCCATCTTCCACTGCTTCAACACTCAACAGTAAGTTCTTGTCATAGTCAGTGAAATCAACTGATTTCCAGTATAAAAACCCCCCCCAACTATCCCTGTGCTGGGCTGATGCTTAAAGCATGGGATGGTTGCCAGTTTGTCCACCGCATTTAAAAGACAGATTAATGCTGTTACATATTGTAGTTGCGTAACTATGCTTCCAGATTTCAGCTGTAGCCACCCAGAAAAATGCAACGATGAGAAATGAAGAGATGAAAAATGGTATTTTCAAATATAAATAAAGGATAAGAACAGAAGAAGCAACTCTCTCTCTCTCTCTCTCTCACACACACACACACACACACACAAAGTTTAGTGGGTAACAAGTCAACCATGTTGCAGACTTTGCTAACAGAGGAATCAATGTCTTCTTAATGCATAGAATACAATGCCAAACTTTTGGTAAATGAAGCTAGCAGGGAAAAGGAAAGAAACAGGGAGATTCTCCTAGCCTGGGAAGTTTACAGGAACTATTTACAAGTTGCAACAAATCTGAAACTCAGCAAGGTTCGCATATCCTGACTTCTCCTTACCTGCTGGAAAATCCTGCTCTGTCAACCAGCACGGCCTGAAATCCAGCTGCCTTAGAGAGGAAAGAGCCCGTCTTCATTTATCCTCATTATTCCACCTGCCATTTTACAAGTTTACTTGCTGCGAGGAGGAATGTGAAGCACGCCAGGGTCCTGCCCCAGACTTCCTGTTGATGCTCCATGCTCCAAGTGCGCCCCACATCTGATTTCGCCTCTTCGTCCTCCACCCTGGCCTCCTCCTCCACCTCCTTTGGCACCAGCTTGCCCCGCCCAATCCACGCTGAGCATTTCTCATTTAAGAATGCTTCCAGCTAAATGGCGCTCGTAAGAGAGTTATCTATTGCTTTGGCTGGGCTGCAAGATGAGGCATTTGTTTCCAACTAATTTTTGGCACGAGCGCAGCAGATGTCAAATAAAGGGAAGGAAATGCAAACGTTGTCGAGAAGTATTGGGAAAGGGAGATAAAACAAACACCTGTATAAGACCACCAGATGTAGACGTTAGTTGATGTCACTCCCCCCGCTTCAGTTTTGCTGGTGGGATGTCACATACCAACGCAAAATGGCCCTTCACGTAGAAAGCTAGCAGCTCAGTTCTGTGTACATTTACGGAAAATTAAGTCCCAGTTTGTTCAGCTGGGCTTAGTCACAGGAAAGTGGACTCTGTCTGTATTGTAATCAAAATGTCAGACAGAAGAGTTCTAGCCTAGTGTCCTCCATGATATGCTGGTTTTCTATGTGCAGGTAGTTTTTACTTTTTTAAAAAATGAAAGAGTATGTAATCATGCTATCTTCACCAGCAATCTGCAACAGTACAGGCCAGACACAAGTTTACCTCCTCAGTGACAAGCCTTAAAATAACTAGAATTTACAATACAGTAATGTCTTAAGGGATGTGGGTAGCGCTGTGGGTTAAACCACAGAGCCTAGGACTTGCCGATCAGAAGGTCGGCGGTTCGAATCCCCACAATGGGGTGAGCTCCCATTGTTCGGTCCCAGCTCCTGCCAACCTAGGAGTTCGAAAGCATGTCAAAGTGCAAGTAGATAAATTGGTACTGCTCCGGCGGGAAGGTAAACAGCGTTTCCGTGTGCTGCTCCTGTTCTCCAGAAGCGGCTTAGTCATGCTGGCCACATGACCTGGAAGCTGTACGCCGGCTCCCTTGGCCAATAAAGCAAGATGAGTGCCGCAACCCCAGAGTTGGCCACGACTGAACCTAATGGTCAGGGGTCCCTTTACCTTTACCTTAATGTCCTAATACCTGCAGCCTCCTTTTAAGCTCTGTAAAAAAATAATCTATGTCCTCTCTTCTTCTTCCTTTGCCCCTCTTTTTGAGCATCAAAAGCTATTCCTTCCACAGTGTTTCATGTCACAGCTGATGCAAAAGGTGCTTCCCCATACCACATGCTCTCCTAGGTTAAGCATTATGAGAATGAACCTCAATGTGTTTAGGGCTTAGACACTCTCCGTCTGCTCCTTCAACTCAGCTCCAAGCAGAGACCAGAAGCTTGCACTTCTATGTTAGAATGAGTGACGTGCAAGCAAGATGTCAGCAGCAAACAATAACTAAAGTTAGAGAAGGAAAACATGGAAAGTTCATTTTGAAAAGGAAGTAGTTCAAGCTCGACAGGTCCAAAAAGGAACTACCGTATTTTTTGCTCTATAAGACTCACTTTTTCCCTCCTAAAAAGTAAAGGAAATGTGTGTGTCTTATGGAGCGAATGCAGGCTGCGCAGCTATCCCAGAAGCCAGAACAGCAAGAAGGATTGCTGCTTTCACTGCACATCGATCCCTCTTGCTGTTCTGGCTTCTGGGATTCAGAATGATTTTTTTCTTGTTTTCCTCCTCCAAAAACTAGGTGCGTCTTGTGGTCTGGTGCGTCTTATAGAGCGAAAAATACGGTAATACCAGTTCACATCCATTTCTTAACACAATTAACTAGTTTGGTGAACCTTCAGTTCACAGTTCAATCCAAATTCATCCCAATGATCCTTGGCCATTCCCCCCCTGCCCCCCCAGTATTCAGAATGTTACAAGCTGCTGTGCTGAAGTATTAAAAAATACCGTATTTTTCGCTCTATAAGACGCACCAGACCTCAAGATGCACCTAGTTTTTGAAGGAGGAAAACAAGAAAAAAAAATATTCTGAATCTCAGAAGCCAGAACAGCAAGAGGGATCGCTGCGCAGTGAAAGCAGCAATCCCTCTTGGTGTTCTGGCTTCTGGGATAGCTGCGCAGCCTGCATTCGCTCCATAAGACGCACACACATTTCCCCTTACTTTTTAGGAGGGAAAAAGTGAGTCTTATAGAGCAAAAAATACGGTACTTAAGAAAACTAAGAACACATCAGAATCCATTTCTCCCAACAATCATTATCTTTAAGCCCAAAGAGTCTAAAAAGTAAGAAACACATCTAACAGAACGAACTTGAATATGAACTAGAAAAATCTATCCCAAAATGAACTCAATTCACATTTAGTGTCCCCAGCAATTATGGGAAATACTTTCACGTGTAGCTCAGAGATGTGTCAACTCATTCAGCAGACTTAGTTAAACTCATGTAGTTTGTTCCAAGCACTGATAGAAACACAGCAAATCTCAGGAAGATGGTGTTGCTTGAGCAAGGCTTGGCTGGAACAGGAAGTCCCTGATACTTCTTCATATCCAGAAGGATCAACAGCTGAGCCTGGATCAGTCCAAGACCTGAAGGTACTTCCCTGAGAAGCTGCCACCTGCAGCTCAGTGGTTCACCACAAGGGGCAACAGCACTTGGGTCCATCCACTCCTGGCATGAAAATTGGCCATGATGGCTTAGTAGGAAAGAGTTACTCTGGCCCCTGCAACTTTGGCACCAACACTTTGAGTGGGGACCATGTTCAAGTTAATCCTGGGTCCAGGAATGTGCTGGGGTTGACCCCTTGATCTCAACAGTCCTTTTCAAGTTTCCCAAGGGAAATAACATCAAGTTACTACTAGATCTTCCAGCTGTGAATTTCAAATCAGCTGCCACTGGCTACGTGGTAAGTTAGAAGTCAACCAGCTGAAGAGGAGCAGCTTTTATCTCTTTTTCACAACGTAGTACGACTCAAAAGCAGCAGCAAAAAATTCCAGACAGATACCGAGCACTGGAAAAGCACTGAGCCGATACCAGTAAAACATTAAATCTACATTCATCACTCGCTAGAAGGCTCTTGATTAAGCGAATATTTTTGCAGCTGAAAACCTCCACCTGCATCAACTTGCACGATTGTATGTAAACAGGAAATATTTTTCATGCTATCCTTGCAAACCTTCTAATCAAATTAGTGAAGCTTCTGCCTTCTTTGCATCTGCCATTCACTCACACGAACCTTCTGTAAACTAAGAGGGTTGACTTGTTCCGGTAATGAAAGTTGCACAGATAGCAACTCCCGTGAATGAATAGCTAGCTGAACACATCTGTCCGCAGCGATCAGCACACACAACCACACACCCGCATGCGCACAGAAGCAAATCAAATGCCTTCATCCTTATTCATGTTTTGTTTCCACATCAGCCTTGAACTCTGTTATGAATTAGAAAATACCTGGTGGTGTAGTTTTTTTGTATTTTATTTTAAAGATGAAATGCAGGTTAGACTTGTTTGTGTGACGTCTGCTTCTTCAAACAGTAATCCAGAATCAAGTGGCAAATATTTTAGGTTATGAAGCCCCATTTCACACAGTACAGTGGTACCTCGGGTTACATATGCTTCAGGTTACATACGCTTCAGGTTACAGACTCCGCTAACCCAGAAATAGTACCTCAGGTTAAGAACTTTGCTTCAGGATGAGAACAGAAATCGTGCTCCAGTGGTGCGGCGGCAGCGGGAGGCCCCATTAGTTAAAGTGGTGCCTCAGGTTAAGAAAAGTTTCAGGTTAAGAACGGACCACCGTTAAGTACTTAACCCGAGGTACCACTGTATTCTTTTTATGAGTTGCAGCAAATCAGCCAGGCCAGAAAATAAAGAACTTGTTTCATATACGCTTTGTGCAGCCATAACTGTATACAGTGGTAGCTTGGTTCTCGATCTTAGTCCATTCTGGGAGTCCGTTCAACTCCCAAAATAATTCAAAAACCAAAGCGCGGCTTCCGATTGGCTGCAGGAGCTTCCTGCACTCAGGCGGCAGTTGCGTCGGACGTTCAGCTTCCAAAAAACGTTTGCAAACCAGAACACTTGCTTCTGGGCTTGCGGTGTTTGGGAGCTGATTTGTTCGACAACTAAGGCATTCGAGAACTGAGGTACCACTGTATATAAATAGCACCCAAAATTAAAGAAGAGATGGACAGAGATGGTGGGATTTTACACCTATGGCCAAGTTGATAAATTCTTCAGATATTGAGAAAGAAGACAGAATTTTTGGGGGTGAAGTGATGTATTGACAGTTTATTACCAATTTGTATCATTATTTAAATTCAATATGAGCTGTAGGTTCACAAAGTCACAGAATTTGGTTGATCTCCTTGGCCAGTCACTAGCTGCATGAGCTTCTCATGTTTTTGTGCTTGTGACCCCGCTTTTCCTGTTCCCCATGAGTTCTTTCCCAATATATCCATGTTTTCTAGGATCTGCCTTGCCTCGACGTAAGGGGAAACATCTTTCCTGACTGCGGGCTAGTTCTGTCTGTAAACAAGATAGTTCTGTCTGTAAACAAGATACCACAATCAGGTCAAAAAGGACACATCTTGCCTAGAGAAGTCTTTGCTGGACTTACACCAGACCAAAGGTTTATCTGGTTTCTGTGGCCAAGCTACAAAGTCGGGCATAAAAGATGCTCCACCTCACTGTTTGTCCCTCGCACTGGCCTCATTCCCTCTCTTTCTGATGTTCTGTTTGGGACTGCCATTGCTTATTTTGCAAAATGGCACAAACCATGCACACAGTAGACTTAGGAGATTCCCCCTGTTCACAGGAGTACAGAAAAAATATTTATGGGAGCAGCTCAGGTGGGGCTAAGCATGCTCAGTGGCCACAAGATGAAGACTGATTGTTGGAGCAGGGCAGATGGAAAAGCAGAGGAGAGGAGACTGAAATAGAGTGACTGGGACCCTGAACAAGGAACACTCCACGATGCAACATTTTGTTGCAGCACTGACTAGTTCAACTCTAAATTGTCCCTGAATGTGGAGGCTGAATTTGCCTCTAACGTGAGACCTATGGAATTACAGCAATTGCAACTAGACTTATTCTTCAGAAATCTACCTAATCCTTCCCCCAGCCCCACCTGTAAAATCTACCCAAACTTGTGGCAAAGAATTGAATAAATCAATTTCTCAGTGTGCAAATCAATAGACTACTTTCACGAATATGTCCCTAAAATAAAATAATAATAATTAAAATTGTATACCGCCCTATACCTGTAGGTCTCAGGGTGGTTTACAACACAAAGTTACAGTATAAAAAGCACAAAACACATAATAAAAAATAATCAGAGCACAAAATAAATAATCAAAACATAAAGACAGTAAATGTGGCTTTTTACTCAGTGAGCTAAAACCAGACATCCCTGCAAAATACAGGCTGGTTGATGAACTAGATCAGAAGGACCAAGAGCCCAGAGGTTTGGGGCAGGGAGCTCGCTGTCTTCCAAGAGGGATCAGAAACGTATCTCCAAGGATGGTCAGGTTCTTTCTGAGTATATACAATTCAGCACGGGGGTAGTGAATGCAATGCACTTCCAGGTATTGTTGGACTCCAACTCCCATCAGCCCCAGCCAGCATGGCCAATGGCCAGGGAAGATAGAAGCTGCAGGGAACCACCTTGACTACCTCTGATCTATGCTCACTGAGCCAAAGACTGTAGCATTGAAGCACTGATGGTCTCCAACAACCTGAAAACCTTAATTTAAACTTGCGAGTGAAAACTGTGAGCAACTACTACACCTTGGTTAAAATTGGGTAGGGCCACCAGGAGCCAGATAAAACTGCTCTTGGGGCCAGATCTGGCCACCAGTTTCTACGCCTGGCCTAAATACCTGAAGACACCCAAGCAATCTTCATTTTCTAATCTGCAGAAAAAGCAGCTAAATTCTTTGCAACAAATAATGAACTAACGTTCATTATATATAGCACTTTTGTGGTTCAGTGAGTTTTACCTATAGGCTCGCTCTCCCTCCTTTACCTACAGATTTCTCAGGCTGCTATAGCTCTCAAATATCGGCCGGTTTTGACAGCTGCACGGGGACCTTGTTGTCTTGTTGAGCTTCATTTCCCACAACCTTCTCTAACAATGAGCTGCGTGTGATTTCCGTCCGTCCCAACCAGCATGTGAGCCTGCTGAACTGGTAGTGACCTCGGGAACAAAATAGGCCTCTTTGCCAAACAACAAGGAACTGCTGAAACAAGCGCGATTTGGAGCTGAATTCTAGCATGAAAAGTGCAGCAGTGTCACACCGGGGCTCTCCTCTGCAGGCTGGGCATGGGTTGAGTCAGGACATCTTGTGCAGAAGGCAGAGCCCTGAAATGTTAGGTTTTACAAATCGCATACTGTTTTAGGAACGCAGGAAGGTGGCTTATGGAGTTAGGGTGCTGGTCCATCTGGCCTAATGCCGTCTACACTGACTGGCAGCAGCTCCCCAGAATTTCTTGTAAGAGCCTCTCCCTGCACTACTCGGAGATGGTCAAAGAATGAACTTGGGTCCTTCTGAGTGCAAGGTAGAGGCTCTTTTACTGATTCTATGGTGTCATTAGGCCACCTCCACCAGGGTCAGGGCCTTCTCAGTGATGGCTCCGTCCTGGTGGAATGAGACCAGGGCCCTGCAGGATTTAACTTCCTTCCGCAGGGCCTGTAAGACAGAACTATTCTGAATGGCTTTCAATTTGAACCTGGCCTGATCTTTCGTTCCCCTTCATTCCCTCCCCCTCCCCTTTTTGTGAAGATTGCCCACTCTGGGATCCCACAGTTGGTTCTCCCCTGGTCTCCTCGTTGGCCCAAGTGGGACTAATTTAGCCAGATAAACATCTAATGTTTATTGGATGGATTTTTCCCCTAAACTGATTTTTGATTTTTGATTTTATTGTTATATACTCTTTATACCGTATTTTATGCTGTTTTTTGTAGCGTCAATTAAGTGTTTTAAACTTGTTGTTAGCCGCCCTGAGCCCGGTTTCTTGAACCGGGAAGGGCGGGGTATAAATAAAAATTTATTATTATTTATTATTTGTCTAACCGCTGTTAAGAAAGCCTAGATACTAGAATTAACATCACTAGCCCCTGCTCCCCCTAGAGTTTCCCTAGGGAGAGATCACTAGGAGTTCTTGAATTCATGCACTTACCACATTGTCTATCCTTGTGGCTACACGTAAAGAGAACCTACTCCCAGAGTTAGGGGAAGATACTGCTTCCAGAAACTGCAAAAACCTTCTGGCTTAAACACAATGGCCCCGTTTGGACATAACACTAAGCCAAACCATGGTTTAGTGCAAATGAGAAAATGTGTGGGAGCAAAAATCACAGCCGCTACACTCCTCCCCACGTCTTGCTGCTGCTGTGCTACTCAGGATTAAGCCCTATTTTGACTTGATGTTATATCTAAACCCAGATCTTTGGTTTATCCCTCCCCCACACCGGTCAAACCATAACTAGCAAACCCAAAACCTTTTGTCTGAAGCCAGGCAAACAATAAAGCTGTGTTGGGATACAATGCTAAGCCAAACAATGACTAAGCTCTGGGTGGCAGCGGTGCTTTTTCTGGAGGTACGCATACCCCTAAACATTTTGTGAATCTAAGTTTGGCTTCATTGAGGGGAAGTATTTCAATAGGAGTAGAAAAATGAGAGTACCCCTAAATATATTTTTTTAAAAAAGAAAAAAAGCACTCGGTAGCAGTACAGTGGTACCTCTGGATGCAAACGGGATCTGTTCCGGAGCCCCATTCGCATCGTGAAGCGAATGCAACCTGCGTCCGCACATGTGCGGGTCGCGATTCGCCGCTTCTGCGCATGCACATGACATGATTTTGAGCATCTGCGCATGCACAAGCAGCGAAACCCGGAAGTAACGTGCTCTGTTACTTCCGGGTTGCCACAGAGTGCAACCTGAAAATATTCGTCCCAAAGCTACTTCAACCCAAGGTATGACTGTATGTCTGTAGGAGGAGTACAGCAGCTGTGATTTTCATCCTGGGATCCTGCACATTTCCTCATTCATGCTAAACAATGGTTTGGCTTAGCATTACGTGAGAACCAGGAAACTGAGTGTAATTTCTAGATAGAACAAGTTAGCAATGCATTATCTTAGGCTGCCAGCGGAAGCAACAGAGTGCACCACAGGTTAAGAAAATACTGAAAGTTGTGGTGTTGGTAGGTGCAAAGACAAGAAAGTATCCACCTGCTTGTGATACAGCAGAGGCAAAGAAGACAACTTTTTGCCTCACTTTTCAATGAATACTTCCAAAAGTCTCTTCCACCAAGATTTCTGCACAAGAGCCAATGACGCCATCTTCCTGGTGAAGCTTCAAGAAATTGCAGGTGAGTCTTGTACAGGAAACTTTAGAACAGAGCTGTTTTAGAACGTTTCATTCCCTGACCTATTTTACCAGGTAAACTGCTTTGGGTACTGTTGAAAAGTAGTGTATGGATCTTCCAAGTAGATAAAAATAAATAAAAAAGGAGAAGCTCCCTCCCCACTATCCCAAAGAGCAGGGCCAGATTTAGGTTTGATGAGGCCCTCAGCTACTGAAGGTAATGGGGCCCTTTATATGTCCAGCTGTCCTTTGTCAACAACAAATCGTCACTGTTTTTTGTGTTGAATATATGCTGCATGGTAATTTATGGACCGAAAAGGTATCTAAAGCCATTTGTACATAACAAAATACGTCTTTTATCAAAGTAGTTGATACGGAAATGAGCAAACCAGTGATGTTTTAGGGAGCAGGCTAGCAGGCAGGGCCCATTACTTACATCATAGGAGCCTACACAACACAAAACATTGTTGCTGTATGTAGGTTTTATTTTGTTTTTTATCTTATATTTTGAAAATGTACGTGCGGTTCTTTTTTCCTTTAATTTTTTTGGAGGGCCCCAAGTGAGTGGGGCCCTAAGCTATAAGCTTGTTTAGCTTATACGTAAATCTGGCACTGACCAGGAGGGGAACTGGGCTCTGACTTTAAGAACCATCAATGAAGAAGTGTTTTTTTATTTTAATTTTAATGACAGGTGCAAACAAATCTCCAGAGCAAGAAACACAATATGTAGCAATTCAATATGGGGGTGAAGGGGAGAATCATTCCAAGGGAAGTGGAATTTAAATAAAGCTTTATCAGCATGGGGGGAAAGGCTGGCACAATCGTTGAATCTCCTGAAAAGACAGGGGACTTAATGACAAGAGGTACAGATTTAATGACCCTTGTTGGTCATTGACCGTATTAAAGATATTTGAATTTTAGAATTTGAATGCCAAGTTTACTACGAGGTTTTGGGAAGCGATGGGGGGGGGGGGGAGCCAGCCAGCTAGCCAAACTTCAGTCATGAAGGAACACAGCCTAGAAACAAACAAATAAATAAATAAAACCCAAAGATTTAATTAACTGCCTTAATTGGGCAGGGGGGAAGAACAGCGCCTGTCAACTTTACATATGCTGCAACGGCAGGAGACCCTTTTAGCATAAGCCAGAACACCTAGAGAGTTATTAGAGACCGCATGCCTTTCATGTTACTCAGTAAAAAAAAAAAAGTTCAGACGCCTATTTGTGAGATCAACACAAGGAGATGGACACTGATTATTTTTTTTGAATTAAGGAGAAATTTAATTATTTCAGCCATACCGAGCTGTGCTGAACAGAGCTCTTATAAAGATCTCTCCTTGAGGGGTTTTAACAATTAGCAACGGTTGGCATATCTGGGATCGAACGAGAAAGTAAATGGATACAGAGATCTTTTTGTTCTGCTGCTCACATAAATACTAGCACACCGAAATAATGAGGTCGCCTGATGTTAAAAGTAATTAACATAAAGACATTGGGTGCCAGTTTCATCAGGGGCACTTTTTTTAATTGATCAAAAGTCTTTTAGGCTGCAATCCTGTATCCACTTACCTGGGAGTAAGTCCCAATTAACACAATGGAGTTTGCTGTTGAGCAATGTGCATAGAACTGCACTATGCATTGCGGTAACAGATAAATCATCGCTGCAGCTCTACATGATAATAATGTAATATCGCTAATATATTTTAATTGATTCTCCATTGACTGATTGTTTACTAGTAAGATTCTGTGAAACCATGCTGTAAGGCACCTTAAGTGCTTCTTCTGAAATATAAAAAAGGCAGCATACAATTTTTCCAATTTTTACCCAGCATAGTCCTATTGAAATTAATAGGCGTACCCTAACCATGTTTACTTATTTCACTGAATCTACACTTAACTGAATTTAAATTTTAAAAATGCTCTAGTGGCAGGATTATATACAATATAATATTGACTGAATCTAAGTCTCAATAAGAAATAGTCCTTTTTTAAAGCCATTGTACCAAAAGGTAAGAATTCAAGTTGCCTGGGCATGCTCAATGGCCACAGAATGCTGACTGTTGTGTGGGTGGGGGGAATGGAATGGAGTATCCTAGGAAAGGGCAGAAACAGGTGCACTCCACACTGCGACATTTTGATCCCAACATTGTATCCAATATCTGAAACACGTAAATCTACAATTGTAAATGAGAACGTGATTGGTATTTGGCAATTCCCATGCACAAGCACATTTTTAAAAAGGTAAAGGACTCCTGGATGGTTAAGTCCAGTCAAAGGTGACTATGGGGTTGCAGCATTCATCTTGCTTTCAGGCCGAGGGAGCCAGCGTTTGTCCACAGACAGCTTTCTGGGTCATGTGGCCAGCATGACTAAACCGCTTCTGGCGCAACGGAACACTGTGATGGAAACCAGAGCGCACGGAAAGGCCATTTAACTTCCCGCCACAGCAGTACCTATTTATCTATTTGCACTGGTGTGCTTTCGAACTGCTAGGTTGGCAGGAGCTGGGACAGAGCAACAGGAGCTCGCTCCGTCACGGGGATTCGAACCACCGACCTTCCTCCAACATGTTGAGGTGAAAAACGGGGGAGTGCCGTCTTCCAGGGCTGCACTCCTGCACAAATCATGTGACTTGCGTGAGATCGTGCCCCACCCAAAAAGCGCTTTTTCTGGGTGAAATCACATGAGATCGCGGTGCCCAAAACAGCTGCTGTGCTCTTGCGTTGACAGCGTTCCAAGGTGAACTGTGCTACTCAGTTTGAAGCTGGTCTTCAAGGTCTCAGGCAGAGAGAGGTCTTCCCCAAGGTCCCTTTTAAAGTGAAGGTGCTTCTGCATATCCAACCTGGGGCCTTCTACATGCAGAGCACGTGCTCTGTCACCTCCCCTAATCCAGCAGTTCAGAGCCAAACTAGGACTTGTTGCTGTGCAATGTGTGAAATGCCCCCACAGGCCCTTTGCCAAAACCCATTTATCTTCTCTCCATCTTAATGAAACAGGAAGAACGATGCTTTCTCAGATCCGTACTAATTGGCTTTCTAATTCTCATGAATGGGATGCTTCACATAGTTAAAAAGGAAGCTAACGTTAGCCTGCCAGCCTGCCTGCCTGCAGGCAGTCTCAAAGAGCTTAGCGAAATGCGAGTTGTAATAGCTAGGTATTCACATTACAACTTTCAAAGCAACCACAAATACTCTCCCTTGGCCACTTAAGTTTGCCTAGGAAACCAGTCAGACAATAGTATTTCATTAAAGCAGATGCATTCTTATCCTGCTTTTCTGAACTTCTTCCCTTTTAAGGTTAATAACTCTCCCCTCGGGGTAAAAGGGTGGGCAAGTCCATTAGCAATGTTTGTGCAATCAGCTGGGTACACTGAACACTTGATGGTGTGCAAACATTTATTACTTAATTCCCACAACCCTCCTGGAAAAAAAAAAACAGGTTCATGGAACTATCCTGTACAGGAAGCTGCCTTAGGTTGTCATCCAGACTTGCCCTTGTCCTGCTGCCCTTCCCCTGAGGAAACCCGATCTTTACCGTTGAATCAGAGCAAACGTCAATGAGTTTTCTCCAGATGGACGATTGCTCTGGTTTATCGCTAAAGAGTGGGTTTTCTGGGGGAAAGCTATGGGGCAAAGGCAAAGCTGTCGAGACCCATACCTCGAAAGCATGGGACAAGCAGAAAACTGGACGAAAGACACAGAAAATAAAGTCATCCGCACACTCCTAATCCAAGACAGAAACATTCAATCCATTGTTGTTTCAATAGGGATGGGGTTTAAACTTGGGTGGGTGGCGTTTTATTTGGAGGGTGGGGTTGTTTTAAATTGTTGTTAAATGCTACATGTTAATTTGTATTTTTGTATTTTTGTATTTGTGGGCGGAGTATGGTTTAGGGACCTTTGTTGCGGACTGTATTGTTTATTAGTGTGCATACATTAGGATTGCTAATTGTTTCAATTATTTTATTGTGTTTTTTATTATGTGTTTTGCAGTTTGATTGTTTTTATTATGTATTTTCTACTTCAAATATTGTAACCTCCCTGAGACCTATGGGTATAGGGAGGCGTAATAAATAACAACAACAACAACAACAACAACAACAACAACAACAACAACATTACAATTGTCACATCCACACCATACATTTAAAGAACACAGCTTCCACTGAAGAATCCCTGGAACTGTAGTTTATCAACAACAACAACAATAATAATTTTTATTTATACCCCGCCCTCCCCAGCCAAGGCCGGGCTCAGGGTGCCTACAAGTCCCATCACCCTTAACAAACTAGAGTTCTTAGGATTCTTGGGGAATCATGTGTTTGGAACATTCTTTATATGTATGGTTTGGATGTGACCATCGGGGTCATGTCACAAGAACAGCAATGAGCAGCTAAAAGAGATGTGGCTCTGTGATGCTTTGCGTGCAAAAGGTCCTACGTTCAAGCCCTGGCATCTCCAGGGAGGCCCCAGAGGGAAACTGAGTCAACCCTCAAGAGGCATTGCCAGGCAGTGTAGACCGGGCTGAGCTAGATACACCAATGATTTGACACAGGATAAGGCAGCTTCTAATGGTCCTACAAATTACCCTGCACCGTTTAGCCATCTTGTCTGCCAAGCTATTTAACAAGCTGTCGGAAGATGTCATCAGGAGATCTGGAATGAGAGGCCACCAGCATGTGGGTGGCAACCAGCTTCCTCTCTCTGAACCATGTGAATGAGAAGTGGTTGAGGTGCTAGATCAGCGCCTAGAGGCAGCGGCGGGGTGGACGTGGGCCAACATTGTTGTCGTTTAGTCGTTTAGTCGTGTCCGACTCTTCGTGACCCCATGGACCAGAGCACGCCAGGCACTTCTGTCCTCCACTGCCTCCCGCAGTTTGATCAAACTCATGCTAGTAGCTTCAAGAACACCATCCAACCATCTCATTCTCTGTCATCCCCTTTTCCTCATGCCCTCCATGTTTCCCAACATCAGGGTCTTTTCCAGGGAGTCCTCTCTTCTCATGAGGTGGCCAAAGTATTGGAGCCTCAGCTTCACGATCTGTCCTTCCAGTGAGCACTCAGGGCTGATTTCCTTCAGAATGGAGAGGTTTGATCTTCTTGCAGTCCATGGGACTCTCAAGAGTCTCCTCCAGCACCATAATTCAAAAGCATCAATTCTTCAGCGATCAGCCTTCTTTATGGTCCAGCTCTCACTTCCATACATCACTACTGGGAAAACCATGGCTTTTACTATACGGACCTTTGTTGGCAAGGTGATGTCTCTGCTTTTTAAGATGTTGTCTAGGTTTGCCATCGCCTTTCTCCCAAGGATCAGGCGTCTTAATTTCGTGACTGCTGTCACCATCTGCACTGATCATGGAGCCCAAGAAGGTAAAATCTCTCACTGCCTCCATTTCTTCCCCTTCTATTTGCCAGGAGGTGATGGGCCCAGTGGCCATGATCTTCGTTTTTTTGATGTTGAGCTTCAGACCATATTTTGCGCTCTCCTCTTTCACCCTCATTAAAAGGTTCTTTAATTCCTCTTCACTTTCTGCCATCAAGGTTGTGTCATCTGCATATCTGAGGTTGTTGATATTTCTTCCGGCAATCTTAATTCCGGTTTGGGATTCATCCAGCCCAGCCTTTCGCATGATGAATTCTGCATATAAGTTAAATAAGCAGGGAGACAATATACAGCCTTGCCGTACTCCTTTCCCAATTTGGAACCAATCAGTTGTTCCATATCCAGTTCTAACTGTAGCTTCTTGTCCCACATAGAGATTTCTCAGGAGACAGATGAGGTGATCAGGCACTTCCATTTCTTTAAGAACTTGCCATAGTTTGCTGTGGTCAACACAGTCAAAGGCTTTTGCAATATGTGGGCCAACATATTGAAATGCAATCCAGACAAAGCAGAGGTGTTAAGCACTTCATGTTCTCAGATCTGAAAGGTGGGGAGGCACCCTGCTCTGGACCAGGTTGCAGTCCCCTAGGTTGCAGTCCCCTGGAAGGAACAGCTGTATAGCTTTGGGTTATGTCTGCATCCAACATTGCCACTAGCTCAGGTAGGTCTATTTCCAGCTTAGCCTGGTTCACAAACTGCAGCCTTATTGGGACAGAGATGACTTAGCCATTGTACTCATGTTCTGGTAACCTCTAGACTGCTGCAAAGTGCTCCACCTGGGACTTTCCTTGAAAATTGCTTAGAACAGCCTTTCTCAACCTGTGGGACCCCAGATGTTGTTGAACTACAACTCCCATCACCCCTAGCTAGCAAGGCCAGAGCTCAGGGATGATGGGAGTTGTAGTCCAACAACATCTGGGGACCCACAGGTTGAGAACCGCTGACTTAGAAGCTTTAACAGATGCAGACTGCAGCAGCCAAGTCATTGTTGAGCACAAATAACATCTGTTTAGCTTCGGAGCCCAACTCAAGGTTTTCACATTAGTGTTTGAAGCCCGAAATGACTTGGACCCCAAATATCTGAAATGGAGTTTCCCTTTCTATAGAACGGCTTGGGAATTAAGATCAATGGAGCACAGTTCCACCCCTCTCAGAGATTCAGGGGGCGGTGGCTTGGGACAGAGTCTTCTCAGTGCTGGCCCAAGGAATGTGGTGTTTCCTCCCCAGAGAGGTGCATCTGGGACAGGTCCTTTCAGTTACTGAAGACACACCTCTTGCTCCTGGCCTTTGGAAACTGAAGAATTGATTGTGGTGCCTTCCCTGTAATGTGTTGTATGAAATTCTTGTTTTGGGGGGTTATGGGTGAAGTCAGTGTTGTTCGTTTTAATTGGATTGTGTTTTGAGACCTCCTGCTGAAGAAAAGGTAAGAAATACATCACCACCGTCTGCTCCACCTGGGAACAAACTAGAAGTAAAGGCAGGTATGTAAGGAGGGTTATTCCATGATCAGAATGGCAAGAGAGATGAATGATTTAGTGCAGCCTAGTTCTGGGTAGAAAAAGGGTACAACAATGGAAGATCAGGGTGACTAAGGTTGCAGGAGTCAAGGCGAGAGGTGACCAAAGTTTTTGCCAAGTTCAAGTTCTGCAGTGCTGCAACGGGAGAATTGACAAGACTTGACAATAGGAAGTGAAGCAGAAAGAGGAGTTAAATTTAAAGTCAAGGCTCCATGCCTATAGTAGCAGTAGCGGAAAGGTTGTGCACATGCATTCAGGAAGTCCCAGTTCAATCTCCAACATCTCCAGGTAAGGGCTGAGAAGGTCTGAAAGCTGGAGAGCTGCTGGCAGTCAGTGTGGACAATACTGAGCTAAATGGACCAATGGTCTGACTCAGTATTGTGATAGGAATTTTATGGTCTTAGATATATGGTAATGTTCGTAAGTGTACCAACCAAGTGTACCATAGATCAGCACAGGAAGACCGACCTGGAACCATTTTGATTCCCAAACTGTCCCAAACTGACCAAATGTTTTCTCTGCAAGGTCAAAGCGGGGAAAACCTCCCCATTGTCTCTTTCCTCACAAATCGTGTCTGAAGGGCACATTTAAGATATGAATAGGGTGTGAGCCTGTGACCTGGCCCAGGAACTAAGTATTTATCATTACAAAAGACTGGCCAGGCTACCTAGGCAATCCAATCAAGTAACCTGCCAGACAGGAGATAAACAAGGACAGGAAAAAAACAGCATTCAAATTTCTGTTTTAGACCGCCTTTTCTGTGATGTAGGTGTGATGTATCTGAGGGGTGGTCTTAGGTTACACCCCTTCTGTGATGTATGTATGATGTTTCTGGGGGTGGTCTTGATCTACAGGGTGGCAATTTCAAAAGTCTTTATAAGGCCTTGCACGCCATTGTTCTGGGTTCCTCCTCTCTCCAGGGTGAGGGGAGCACCCTGTTGCAACAGATCAATAAAGATGAAGCTTACTAGCTGCTTTGCTTCTCAGTATTCTCTGGTTGGCCTCTGTTATTTTCTCCTACCAATAGGGAACCTATGTAAGGACTCTATATGGGCTCTTGGATACCCCATAAGGGAAAAGGGCAAATTTTTGTTTACAACTGTATACTGTACATCATCTTCCTGTGTTCTAAGTGATTTTTAACAAGCCTGAATTAACTGGTAGATATCCAGAAGGTTGACTGGAAGAATATCCCTCATCTGAGTGCATTTAGATTTTAGTATTTCTTTGTGCTAGGAATCTGCAAACATTCAATCTACCAAGTGGTACAACGTGTGTGTGAGTCATGTTACCAAAGTAATACAATCCCTCCCAACAATGAGAAACCACCCTGCAAGGTGCCTTAATTCAGAAAACAGGCTCTAACTTGTGGTGCAGGGAAAGTCACATTACTCGCTCCTGAAAGCTCTAATTTATTGGGAGGATACTGGCTTGTTTCTTCTGCCAGCCATGAAGAATCAAAGCTGCTAGCTGTTAATTACCTGTATTTCCTGAAAGAAGAACAACCAAGAACTCAGAAAAAGCTGCCCATCCTATCTGTGCCTAGCAATTCTAAAATTGTTGGCCGAGATTTCTCATAGGGTGGGCAACCACCTCTGAGGATTTCCTCCATTAAAATAAAATAAAAAGGGGGTCAAGCTTCATTCCACTCTGAGCAAGTGAAGGGAATATTAAAATAACCCTGGGTAGGAGCTCTAGTACTCCAGGACCGACAAGTAATTAAGCCAGGCTGTCTTTGCAAGTGCTGAGAACACATCAATCAACTTGCTTTTGAGAAACATTTGAGAGGACGATGAGAGAAGGTTTGTTTGTATGTGTGCATGCATAGCCTCCTAATTAAAACTGAACCTACGCTACAAGCAATGTATTGTTTATTTACTTCTGTGCCAGCAATTAACATAAAAAGTTCTCTGGATAGTTCACTAATAAAAGGCAAATCTGTGGAGTATAAAAAAAGAAGAAAGGAAATAAAATATAACACAGCCATGAGATCCTACACAGCGATGACAGGATCAGAACAAAACTAGCAACGGAGAACAAAAATAGTCTGCAGAACTTTTAAAAAGCAATAACGAAAGAGCCAGGGGAGGGGGGCGGAATCTTTATCTGGCACAAAAAGGGCCACAAGTTTAGGATCATAGAATTGTAAAGTTAGAAATAACCATTAGTACGTTTCTGAGCACAATTCGAAGTGTTGGTGCTGACCTTTAAAGCCCCAAAATGGCCTCGGTCCAGTATACCTGAAGGAGCATCTCCACCCCCATCGTTCTGCCCAGACACTGAGGTCCAGCGCCGAGGGCCTTCTGGCAGTTCCCTCACTGCGAAAAGCCAAGTTACAGGGAACCAGGCAGAGGGCCTTCTTGGTAGTGGCACCTGCCCTGTGGAACGCCCTCCCACCAGATGTCAAAGAGAAAAACAACTGCCAGACTTTTAGAAGACATCTGAAGGCAGCCCTGTTTAGGGAAGCTTTTAATGTTAAATAGACTATTGTATTTTAATATTCTGTTGGAAGCTGCCCAGAGTGGCTGGGGAAACCCAGCCAGATGGGCGGGGTATAAATAATAAATTATTATTATTATTATTATTATTATTATTATTATTATTATTATTATTAGGGTCATCTAGTCCAGCAGGAATCTTTTGCCCAATGTGGGGCTTGAACTTATAAACCTGAGATTAAGAGTCTCATGCTCTATTGCCTGAGCTATGCTGGAGGTGCTTGGTGAGCCACTCAGGAGTGCGGTCATGCCCTCTTCTCCATAGCAGCCATCTGCATCATCACATTTGGTTGGGGAACTTAGAGAAGGGCATATGGAAATGATCTTGGTGGAATACCTTCAGGCAACCTGGCTCCAAGCCTTAAAATGCCTTATAAGGTTCATGCAAGCAGAAACAAGTATCAGCCAAATGAATGAATCAGTAAAGGCAACTTTCCCAGATCCATAGGGTGGCATTCCGCTTTACTCAGAGCAGACCCACTCAAATTAATGGGCCTCACTTGGTCATGTTCATTAACCTCAGCTGAACGCCACCCATGTTTTTCCCTATCCTGATTCCTCAGAATGCAATCTCCCCATTGGCTGAGGGCCACTTTGGAATTTCCTTCTTGGGTAATCAGGAGGGGAGTGCACACCATTCTTCACTACACAGGAACATAGGAAGTGGCATTGTACTGAGTCAGACCATTTATCTATCTAGCTGAGTATTATCAACACTGAATGGCAAAGTACACCCACTGAAACTAGTGGGTCTAATCTTAGTAGGACGGTAGTGCAAGGGCCATAGGTTCTCCATTGTCTCAAGACAGGGTTGTCTCCCATGCCTATCAGCAGATGTCAGGGACTGAACCCACTCAAATTAAACTCATTAGTTTCAATAAAAAAATTCCTTCCAGTAGCACCTTAAAGACCAACTAAGTTAGTTCTTGGTATGAGCTTTCGTGTGCATGCACATGAAAGCTCATACCAAGAACTAACTTAGTTGGTCTTTAAGGTGCTACTGGAAGGAATTTTTTTATTTTGACTATGGCAGACCAACATGGCTACCTATCTATAACTGTCATTAGTTTCAATGAGTGTGCTCTCAGTAAAATCTTAATTGGCGATAACACCATGCACTGAATTCAACGACATTATTTGCAAATTAACCAACCAATTTCCATGTGCATATGTGACAACTGGATGATCTGTCTGTATTCACACACGAGAGTGGCTGATACCACCAATAAATAACGTTCTTTTTTTGTTTGTTTGTTAAATCATTTTTATTAAGTTTCCAATAAAAAACATCCAATTAACTTATCAAATCATAATCCAATTAAAATAAAAAACTAAAATAAAAAGACCAAATTATAATTATTAATTTTTCAGGACTTGGCATTGAATGTTAAATCGAGATGTGGAAAATATGGAGACAACGAGGAGAGGCAAGACTGAGATTTGGAGATATGCTTCAAGGTCCAGACTATGGGAAGTCCTTTTTTTTATTTTTTTTTTATAATAATTTTTATTACATTTTTTCCAAATTACAGATAGAACAGAAGAAAGAAAAAACATAAAGAATAGAAAGAAAGAAAAAAAACAGAAAATCACAACCATTTCAACAACTTATTTCAAATTTCTATCGGACTTCCCAATTGGTCTCATCTGCAATACAAATTTTGCAAGGCTGAGAGTGTGATTTTTTAAAATTATGATTTACTCTTAGATTTTCGGTAGGGGTTGCTTTGTCACTGCTTGGACATAGAAGAAGAAGAAGAGTTTGGATTTGATATCCCGCCTTTCACTCCCCTTCAGGAGTCTCAAAGCGGCTAACAATCTCCTTTCCCTTCCTCCCCCACAACAAACACTCTGTGAGGTGAGTGGGGCTGAGAGACTTCAAAGAAGTGTGACTGGCCCAAGGTCACCCAGCAGCTGCATGTGGAGGAGCGGGGAAGCGAACCCGGTTCACCAGATTACGTAACTACCGCTCTTAACCACTACACCACACTGGCTCTCTACCAGGTGTAGGTTTTAAGCACGCTGCTTTATGGAAGTGAGTCATGGGCAGCTTACAACCATCAGGAGTGACATCTTCCACATGCACTGCGTCAGGAGGATTTTGGGTATCAAATGGCAGGACAGGGTTTCAAAAAAAGATGTGCTCTTCCAAGTCACATCCCCAGCATGTCCGCACTCCTGTCTCAGTCATGTCGACAGAATGGAGGCACCAGGCCCATAGGCAAACCAACTCTGTCTTACAGAGATGTCTGCAATTGGGACATGAACGCTGTCAACAACCACACTCCCATGTGGGAATCCCTTGCAGACGACCCACAGTGCCTGGAGACAGGAGACAGGCAGTCAAGTAATGTATCCACAGCAGTGACCAGAGGAGGAATGACCACTGGAAAGAGGGCAAAGAGAAGAAACCCCTTGGTGCGTCTGCAGCAGCACAACCGGATCCCTTCATCTGCCCCAGCTGCAACAAAACATGTCTCTCCTGTATCGGTCTCTGCAGCCACAGCAGGCGCTGCAACCTTCCAACAGTATGACTTCACCCCGAAAGCTCATTACTTTGTTATCTTCTGAGACAGACGGATGCCAACAATGTGGCAACTGGGTGATCTGTCTCTGCATTCACACATGAGGCTGGCTGAGGCAGAGACGCTGCTCCAAGTGCACATCTACTGTCTATCCGTGCATGTATTATGGAAAAGGATGGGAACATAAGAAGGTCCCTTATACTGGCTTTGACCATTGGTTCATTTAGCTCAGAACTGTCTGCACTGACTGGAAGTGGCTCTCCAGGGTTTCATTTTCCTGGATTGAACCTGGGACCTTCTGCATGCAGAACAGGTGCTCTAACACTGAGCTACACCCCTCATCCCAACCAACCCTTTGCATTGCGTCCTTAGAATCAAAACCTTATGTCTGCAGTCATTGTGACACCACTAGCAGTATTATTTCCAGCCCGGCTAAAGCAACCTCACTTTACTACAGCAACTTTCACAGACTTAGCAAAGCGGCCACACTTTATTAGAGCCAATGGAGCACGGTGACTTGCAATCCACACAGAACTCATATTGGAATGGATGTGTGGGGTAGGAAACGGAAATGGGAAGAGAGGTGTTTCTGAGAGAGGGAATGGCATTAGATAAGATGGTAGCACAGCGAGCTCTGAAACAGGAATAGTTTTGCTGGAGCCGCGCCACGTATTTAAGTTCTCAAGTTAACACAGAAGCCTTTTAGGTCCCTACTCGTGTGAAGAATCATAGAACTGCAGAGCCAGAAGAGACGCCAAAGATCATATGGTCCAATCCACTGCAATGCAGCTGTCTCATATGGGAATCGAACCTGCGACCTTGGTGTTATCAGCACCAAGTTCTAACCATCTGAGCTATCTGTCCCCTCAGGTGGGGGAAGTGCAAAGGGGAAGCAAACAGACTGAGGAGAAGGACACACTCTGAGTGCTGCCCCATCACTGCACTACCACCCATGCCAGCGGCTCAGGGCTTCAGCTGTAACTTCATTATTATTATTTGTGGATTTATATACTGCTTAATGGGGGCGCGGGGGGCGCTGTGGGTTAAACCACAGAGCCTAGGACTTGCTGATCCGAAGGACACGGTTCGAATCCCTGCGAAGGGGTGAGCTCCCACTGTGACACAGTGAGCTCCTGTTGCTCTGTCCCAGCTCCTGCCAACCTAGCAGTTGAAAAGCACGTCAAAGTGCAAGTAGATAAATAGGAACCACTCCAGCGGGAAGGTAAACCGCATTTCCGTGCGCTGCTCTGGTTTGCCAGACGCGGCTTAGTCATGCTGGCCACATGACCCGGAAGCTGTACGCCGGCTCCCTCGGCCAATAAAGTGAGATGAGCGCCGCAACCCCAGAGTCGACCATGACTGGACCTAATGGTCAGGGGTCCCTTTACCTTTACCTTTAAGCAAATGTTAACAGTGGCGGGGGTGTGTGGCAATCCCGACCTCCAGATGAATTATAAACCCCCAATTCCTAGTTTTCATTTTTAAAAGGACAAAGTTTTAATCATGTGTAGAATCTGACATATGAGGCAAAATGTACAGGTACAGTGGTACCTCAGGTTAAGTACTTAATTCGTTCTGGAGGTCTGTACTAAACCTGAAACTGTTCTTAACCTGAAGCACCACTTTAGCTAATGGGGTCTCCTGCTGCTGCCGCGCCGCCAGAGCACAATTTCTGTTCTCATCCTGAAGCAAAGTTCTTAACCGGAAGCACTATTTCTGGGTCAGCAGAGTCTGTAACCTGAGTGTTTGTAACCTGAAGCGTATGTAACCTGAGGTACCACTGTACTGTTCTTCTCATTTCTTTGGTGAGAAACTACCCTGCTACAACCTTTTCATGTTTTATTTCTCACTCACCGAACCCTGGAAAAATTATTGGAGAGGCCGATGGCTGCAAGATAAATGGAATGGGTGAAAATTTGTATGGCCATTGACAGTCAAATAGAAAGAACCATTATTTACCTGAAAGTGAAGGAGTGGCAAAGCAGGGATGTGACTCCTAACTGAAAGGTTGTTTGCAGTTTAATTTTCATGCGCAAACAGCATTCCACCCTTTTCTCCACAAAGAAGCAATCAAGGAAATCTGACTGGTGACAGATTTCAGAAGACAACAATGCCTAGTTGTTGACTGTCACTTTTTCCTTTCAACATGTTGGCAAATACTAGCTTTTGACTTAGGGATTAAATTATCTTTTCTTTTTTTTTTAGTTGGGGATTTTATTATTATTTTAAAGACCAAGGAAAGTAGGTCAGGGGAATTTACCTCCTAACCTAATAAGCTGCAATCCTCCTTGGAAATCTTAAGAAGCAAGACGGGGGGGGGGGACACACGACGACGTGCGCAGAGAGACACCCTTTCAAACAGCGGAAACTGGAAAATAAAAGCCCAAGCAAAATTGCTTGAACTTGCATAGAAAAACAGAGATAAAAATTTTCTGCTTCCTAATCCAAAACTCACTATCAATTCTCTTTCATGGGCCTTGCCTAAATGACACTTTGCATTAAAACTTTTCATCTGGGACCTTCAGGGGGAAATCTTGCCAAGAGGAGGATATGAAGCCAGCCAAGAAGGGACATTGACAAATCAGTCTTGGAACAGGAAGCAGAACCTTGCAGAATGTACAGCAGTGCATAGGATCACCACTGGAACATTGGAAGCTGTGAAACAGACCATTGGCTCAGCACTGTAGCTGGCAGGGGGGGGGGATACAGTCTCAGACCCTACAAGTGTCCCCATTTTCCAGGGACAGCCCTGTATTTACAGAAACCATTCCAGTTTCTGATTGGATCCCGTAATGTCCTGCTTTTCCTTAGGAAGTCTTTATTTTCATCAGTGAACTGTTGGAGGGTATGGAGTTATCCAATCTCCTGACTCATTTGAAGGCAGCCTTGTATGGGGAAGGGTTGTTTTTTAAAAAATGTTTAATGTTTAATTATGTTTTTATATATGTTGGAAGCCGCCCAGAGTGGCTGGAGGAACCCACTCAGATGGGCAGGGTTTAAATAATAAAATTATTATTATTATTACTACTACTACGACGACGACTATGACTACAACTACTATTGAATAGAACATGCTTATTTTCTTCAGAGAAATGTTGGAGGGTGTGCAGTCTATTCCAAATACCTAAGCGTTTTATTTATTTACTTAACTTACTACCACCGTACCTTGGATCCCGAATGCCTTGCAAGTCTAATGTTTTGGCTCCCGAACGCTGCAAACCTAGAAGTTAGTGTTTCGGTTTGCGAACGTTCTTTGAAACCCGAACGTCCAATGTGGCTTCCGTGGCTTCCGATTGGCTGCAGGAGCTTCCTGAAGCCAATCGGAAGCCACGCCTTGGTTTCCGAAAGTTTTGGAAGTCGAACGGACTTCCGGAACAGATTGCGTTTGACTTCCGAGGTACGACTATATTACATTTATGCTTCACCTTCCCTCTAAGGAGCAAGATGGGGCATGCATGGTTTTCGCCTTTCCCCGTTTTACTCTCAAGAAAACCCCATAAGGTAACTTAGGCCAAGAGATGGTGACTGGCCCAAGGTCAGTGAGCTTTATGTCTGAGTGAGGCTGTGAACCCTAGGTTCTAGTCTGAACCTAGGTTCTAGTCTCCCAGGTTCTAGTCTGACACTCCAGTCGTTCCTCCACAGTGGCTCTTGACATCTTTCACGGTTTTATCCTGTAGCGTAGATTCTTGGATAAGTGTAGGGATATCGCGGAGTGGACAGTGAGGTCCGGAGGGAGCACACTCTCCACCAGCAGGCAGCCACAATCTGCCTGCATGCGTGACCTTGGGGTACAGGGCAACCCCCCCCCCCAGACAAGCCACAGCTGTCTGTACATCGTTCCACCTATGTCTGACCTTTTGCGGTCTCAGCAGTCAGCGGTGTCCTGTCTGTAACCTTTTCCCCTGAGACCTTTTGTCTCCTTCGTCATACACTGTGCAAGGGGGAAATGACGCTGTGGAAACAGGTGCCAAAATAGCTTTGTACCACCCCACGATCTCGGGACGGAAGATGTGTAAAGGTCACAGCCCCAAATGTATCTGCCTAGCTTGCACATTTGTCTCAATAAAAGGAGGCTCCACAGGAATGGCAGCAGCTCGCTTCAGCCCACCTGTGCACAGCTCATATGATGATCAACACCTGTCTTGGGCCTTCACTTCAGATAAGCCTTATGGGGACAGACACCAAACCTTTGGTGGCCACACAGAAAGATGAGCTTCTTGGGGCAACCTGTTTTGGTGCTTTAAAGGTCTGCTCATCCTCCTTCGTTCCCTTTCACGGTTTTATAGGCAGAGCCTCTTCTCTGGCTCCTTCTCCTTTTGAAGTCTCCAAAATGGAAAGCAGATGGTCTGTAAGTGCTCTCTTGCCAGTGCTTGGAGATGTGCCCTGGACTAAGCTGAAGAATATGCAGCTGGAAATATTCTTGATAGTACAAAGGAGGAGGAGGAGAGAGGCTTGATCCCTTTGTGGTGCAGGAAAGGTAAGTCTGCCAGTGCAAAACACCAGAAAGGTGACATTTGGAAGGGTGTTTGTCTTTCTACCTTGGTGTCCTACAAAGCTAATTCTTTGTGATCCTCCATGGGCAAGAGAGAATTGAGGATCAGAGGCACCAGCTGCAAAAACCCAGTGGGGAAACAGGAAAGCTTTTTAAATTTCTCCTAAAAGTCAATAATGAGGGAGGCAGGCAGGCACACCTCACCACATCTGCAACTGTAAAGGCCCTGTCAACTCCATCTGGTCAGCCTCCAGTAGCATCACCTGTGGAGGAAGATGCTCTTTCAGGTACTCCAGTCCCAAGCCATTTAGGACCATTTATTTACTAGTACTAGGACACGGATGGCGCTGTTGTCTAAACCACTGAGCCTAGGGCTTGCCGATCAGAAGGTCGCGGTTCGAATCCCCGCGATGGGGTGAGCTCCCGTTGTTCGGTCCCTGCTCCTACCAACCTAGCAGTTTGAAAGCATGTCAAAAAGTGCAAGTAGATAAGTAGGTACCGCTCCAGCAGGAAGGTAAACAATGTTTCTGTGTGCTGCTCTGGTTCGCCAGAAGCGGCTTAGTCATGCTGGCCACATGCCCCGGAAGCTGTCTGCAGACAAACACCAGCTCCCTTGGCCTATAGAACGAGATGAGGTCAATCCACCCAATAGGTCATTGGCACCCAGTGCAATGTTTTCAACACATGGTCTCATCAGGCTGCCCCACTTACCAGCTGCATTTTCCACCAGCTGCAGCTTCTGGACTGCCTTCAAGGGCAACCTCACGTAGAGCACATTGCAGTAGTCTGGAGAGGAGGTCACCAGAGCATGAACACTTGTTTGTTTGTTTTTAAATGATATTTATTGAAAAAAGATTTTTTTAAAAATTACAAAGAGAAAAGACAAAAAGACAAAAACAGAAAAAGTAAAAGTAAAAGTAAAACCAACATTTTCAAATTCTCCACTTTCATTACCTTCTTTCCATGACCTCCTCCTCCTCCCATCTCTTGTATCTTAATTAATAATTATCACAGCAAATTTTTCCATAATTCATAATATTCTGTCATTGCATTACCTTGCTCTATTTTCATCTTATTTTATAAAAAAACCTTAAAATCTTATTTTTACCAACTTCTCATAACCATTACCTTTTTACCTAATTCTTTAAACATTTTTTACAAGAGCCAAGTAATTTCATTTCAGCATTTTCCCAACGTTCATCAATTTCATAGAACATTCCTAATGATAAAAAAAAGAAATAAAAACAATCCAATCTTCTTCCAGCGTCCCCTCCCCCCGGTCCCGGGATTGTCAGTCCTTTTTATCCCATTAGTCTGGCACATTAACCTGGTGATCTTATATCCGAGGCCTTCAACTCTCTTCCATGTCCCTTCCTCAGCTCTTCTTCATATCTTCCTTTCACTCGTGGGAACTCCGGCTTGGTAGTGTTTTTGACCCTTTTCAGCAAATCAGCCCCTTTCCTATAGTCCAGACTAGACTCCATGTGGTATTTTTTCAAATTCCCTCCAAAATTGGAAGCCCCAACAGCTCCAAACCTCTGACGGCCCATTGTCAGACTTGGAAAATCCAAACATCCCTGCATAGGGGGGTCAGTCCAACCCCCCATTTCCAAATCAGTCCAAACTTTGTCTTTCCTAATCCACCAGAGCATGAACACTTGATGCCAGGTTACTCTAGTCCAAGAATGGTCCAGTAGCCACAATCAGTACCCAAGTTTGTATGACGGTAATAGGGTGTGGGAAAGAAGAAAGACCTTAACCATGACTCCCTGTTTGGACAACACTCTAAGCCAGATGGTGGCTCACCTGCTCTGACCTGAAAAGCTCTGGGAGGAGTAAAGAGGGTGGAAGCTCCTTTCTGGAAGCCAGCACGTTCAAGGGTCCTTTCTCAAAGGTAAGTGTATAAACTGAGGACTGAGTCCTTGATAGCTATCAGCCATGATAGGTAAAGAAGAAGAAGAAGAAGAAGTTTGGATTTGATATCCCACTTTATCACTACCCGTAGGAGTCTCAAAGCGGCTAACATTCTCCTTTCCCTTCTTTCTCCCCCACAACAAACACTCTGTGAGGTGAGTGGGGCTGAGAGACTTCAGAGAAGTTTGCCTAGCCCAAGGTCACCCAGCAGCTGAATGTGGAGGAGCGGGGAAGCAAACCCGGTTCACCAGATTACGAGTCCACCGCTCTTAACCACTACACCACACAGGCTCGTGGAACCTCCCTGGCCAGAAGCAGGATACCTCAGAATACCATTGCTGAGGATAGGACGACAAAGGAAAGCTACTTTCCTCAGTGGCTGCGTGTCAGCATCGGAAAGTTGGCTGCCCTGAGGAATAGCGTGCAGGGTTTGATGAGCCCTGTCTGATCTAGCAAGACAGTTCTTAAGTTTTTGCATTCAATTTTGGCTGGATTGGGTCCTATGTATTTAACATACCTGTTAAGAGGGGATTATTATTATTTCCCGGCCAAGTATTAAAAGCATTCCTACAGCAATCAGACCAGAGATCATTATTTTTTCTCTCCCACACACAAGCAATCTGTTTCTCATCTGCCCCAAAGTGTGCTGGCGCTACCTTTAAGTCAGCCTTGTCTACAATTGCCAAAGCAAGACGTGAACCAAAGCCCAGTTATAAATACACTTGACTGCAAAGCTCTGGCAATGGCACAGCCTTGACCTAATATCACGTCTTCCGTGGGTGATTGTCACCCTAGGCTTTGCAATATGAAAGCAAGACTGTTTCCATTTGAAAAACAAGAAAGCTGAGGCTCAAAAGAAAGCATGTCTCGGATACATTTCAAATAGTTCCAGGTATTTTTATTCTACTTTTCTTTTTAATGGTCAAAGTGGCTAACAATGCTTATAGCAGTTTAAAACTTCCTGGTACAGTGGTACCTCAGGTTACATATGCTTCAGGTTACAGACTCCGCTAACCCAGAAATAGTACCTCGGGTTAAGAACTTTGCTTCAGGATGAGAACAGAAATTGCACGGTGGCGGCACAGCGGCAGCGGGAGGCCCCATTAGCTAAAGTGGTACCTCAGGTTAAGAACAGTTTCAGGTTAAGAACAGACCTCCAGAACAAATTAAGTACCGTATTTTTCGCTCTATAAGACGCACCAGACCACAAGACGCACCTAGTTTTTGGAGGAGGAAAACAAGAAAAAAAATATTCTGAATCTCAGAAGCCAGAACAGCAAGAGGAATCACTGCGCAGTGAAAGCAGCAATCCCTCTTGCTGTTCCGGCTTCTGTGGTAGCTGCGCAGCTTGCATTCACTCCATAAGACGCACACACATTTCCCCTTACTTTTTAGGAGGGAAAAAGTGAGTCTTATAGAGCAAAAAATATGGTACTTAACCCAAGGTACCACTGTACTGGTAAGCTATTGAACACATTTAGTGTCATTAAGAAAAAGACCTTTATCCCAAGTCAAGCCCTAGGAGACAAGAGTTGAACCTCCTGATGAACACTCTCACCTGCCTGCCAATACTATACTCCACAAACTGTTCCATTCAAATCAGGCTTCAGCCTGATATCCACTATTATGAACCCGTCTATCAAGCTCCCCAAACCTCAAGGCGAATGTTTACTTGTGAAATTGCAGCTTTTACAGACTTAGGAAGTGTCTTTGAAGTGTTTCCTCCTCCTTCTTCTTTTAACATCCTCTGTTCAGAGATAACCATTTTAAATTTTTCAGTCTGTTGCTTACAGCATTTCCAGGATTCAGAGGCCAAGGTGTATTTACACATTCAGAGAGCGCTAATTAAGCATGTGCCCCTTTTTGTAATGGAAAGCGACTGTGCGCGCATCAGATGCAAATACATTGCAGCAGCATGAAATTGAGAAGCGCAGGAGCTCTCCTAAGGCTAAAAGCAAAGGCAAGTGTTCCTACCTAGCAATTGCGAATTCCACACTCATTGCTACATTCTCGGGTGGCTCACAACAAGACCCATCATTGACTTCCGACTAGAATGAAATTTTCGCCCCACCTACGAAAAGAATTAAGCTCATCTGCTTGTGCCAAGATTCCTATGGTGAACTTTGTGGCTTGTTTTGGAGGAAACAGTGAGCAATTGTTTTGGGAAGACCACCAAACCAACGGAGCCCAGCGTTCAGGAAATAAAGGGCAGCAGAGAACCTTACTCATAGCCTCACCCACCAGGAATTCCCACAACCCAACTGGCACTAATTAGATCTACGCCTGGCAGACCCAGCTCCGTTTGGGCACAAAAAAACAAGAGAATATATTTCACTGAGCCAATGGTTGTGGCCAATCTGAATTTTCCCACAGATTTCCACTTGTACGTGAACCTCTCAGCGTTATCCGCAACAGACAGTTTAATATCTCAGAGTTCTCTTGCCTGGAAATTTTCAAGCCTCTAACTTGCCTCTAAAGACTTCATACATCTGATGAAGTGGACTCCAGTCTATAAAAGTGTTTGCCAGAATAAATCTGTTAGTCTTTTAAGTGCCATAAGACTCTTTAGTTGCTTTTGCTGCAACAGACTAACATTCTGCAACAGGCTAACACAGGCATCCCCAACCGGCGGCCCTCCAGGTGTTCTGGCCTACAACTCCCATCACCCCTAGCTAACAGGACCAGTGGTCAGGGATGATGGGAATTGTAGTCCAAAACATCTGGAGGGCCGAAGGTTGGGGATGCCTGGGCTAACAGATGGGGAGGTGGCTAACATGACAAGCACACCTCCTTCCTGCACTCTTCTAAAACACTCTGTAAAGTGGGCCTATTGCTCTTGGGCAAAAGAAGCGTTCAGAAATGTGTTAATTATGCAAAATGCACATCAACATTCATGCAATATTTTGTTTTTATGCTTTTTTTAATAAAGATTAATGAAAATTAATGTCGGAAATAGGACAGACTGCACTCACGGCTGGAAAAATGAGAACCTGAGAGCAACAGACATTGACAGGTTTGCCCATCCTTAATTTGACAAGGTTTAAAGGGTAAATTCTGTGAGTATATAGCTGAAATTTTCACAGCAGGTGAATTGTATTCCACAACCGAAATGGATAACGTTAGGGATCTGACATTGGTCAGATTCCAGCTTTGCCATCTTCAAGGGAGCTTCTATCTTAAGATGGGTGTTGGGAGAACGATGTTTTTAAAAAGCTCTCTCATATCTAACGCAAAGTGAAAAAGATTGCAACAGCATTACACAAGTCCATTATTGCAGCCTCAATATAGCAACATCAATTAGCACAGCCTTTCATCTCAACCAATTAAAAAAAGGAGGGGATTAAAAAAAAAATGTTCCCTCCAGCATGCTGGGGAATGATTCAGAACCATTGATTCGCATATACATTTTCATAAACTGTGACAGAATGTTGATACTCTCATTACAGATTTCTGGAGCATCGCAGGGTACTCATTCAACATGGCAAGTACTTGCTTTGGCCAAATCCCAGACTCTTGCCGCGCAGAAAAAGCAGCTGTCACACCTGAGCGGCTGATAGTGAGGTTTAATGCTATTGTGTTATTTACGGCTGACACCCTGCAGGCATCTCCTGCCACCAGACTGCCAATTTGGATGACACTCCAATAGAAGAACGTTTGGCACTTGATTATGACGGCAAATATGACGGGCCCCGCATTGCTAGGGACACCAATTTCCTTATTCACAGCACCGTAGCAAGAAAGCCTCACTACCACTACATTTCTAACTCTGCAATTATTATTACCATAGTTGTTTATCAAATTTCTATACCGCTTTTCATCCAAAGATCAAAGGGTGGTTTACAATATAATAGCACAAAAATGCATAACAGAATAACCAATCAAACACTATCTCCCCCTCCCCAGACAGAACCATAGGATTGTAAAGCTGAATGGATCCCAAGGGTCACATAGTCCAATCTCCTGCAATGCAGGAATCTCAGCACACAGCCCCCGAAAGAATTTGAATCCATACTGGACCCTGCTTAGCTTTGCAAATGTGCTAGCGGGTTTATTGCTGCCCCAGGTTAAGTTGCAGTTTAAAAGGCCAAAGATTGTTTAATTAGTTAAAGGTCTCGTGCATGTACAGTGGTACCTCGGGTTAAGTACTTAATTCGTTCTGAAGGTCCGTACTTAACCTGAAACTGTTCTTAACCTGAAGCACCACTTTAGCTAATGGGGCCTCCTGCTGCTGCCGCACCGCCGGAGCACGATTTCTGTTCTCATCCTGAAGCAAAGTTCTTAACCTGAAGCACTATTTCTGGGTTAGCGGAGTCTGTAACCTGAAGTGTATGTAACCTGAAGCATATGTAACCCGAGGTACCACTGTATGTGTCTTCCCTGCTTTCCTATGCTTGATTACAGCAGACTGAATGTGTGAACCGTGCATCTGAGGAAACAAAATAATAATATAATAATTATTTGGTTTTTGAACCTCACCCATCTGACTAGGTTGCCCCAGCCACTCTGGGCAGCTTCCAACAAAAATACAGGGAAAACAGTAACAACAAAAACCATTAAAAGCTTCCCAAAACAGGGCTGCCTTCAGATGTCTATGAAAAATTATATAATGTAGTTGTTTAACTCTTTGACATCCGATGGGATACCTACCACCCAGCCTGTCTTGAGGGCCTCCTGACAGAATGAAAGGTCCCAAACACAGGACTATTGATGTTTCAGGATTAAATCTGTCCAGCTTTTGTGTGTGTTGTCCCCCATGTTCCAATGAAAACAGGGCAAGGGGTTAAGAGCCCAGACCCTGCGTTGCACTGCATCGTAATTGCACTGAAAAGTCATCTAGATTTGACAGGAGCGAGTTTGAATTTGGGCAGGTTATTAAGGAGAAATAAGCCACAAGGAAGCAGAAGAAGCAGGTTTGCAAGCAAAGTTTAGATGGCATCACTAGGGAGGGGGAGAAACTTTGTTCAGTAATCCATTTACCTTACTCACGCAGACCAGCAATGCAAGTGTTAACACAGCAGCAAGCCTTTTAATGAAGCCACTATGTTGCAGGCTCTGTTAAATGAGGAAAAACTGCCTCCCTCCAACTTTCCGCAGGAAAGCATATACTTATGAATATTGCAATACTATGGTTAATGCATTCAGTTGGGATAAACTAAGCATATTCTGCATGTCAATGGGCTTTATAAAACAGAACCTGACATCACAATGTTTCACACATACAGCTATTTTAGAGACTTCAGACATTAACCAATATTTCCTGCCTTAGTATCGAAGTTCAGATTGTAAGTCTCCCTGGGGCCGAGACCTCTCATGCTACCCTGAAAACCAGCCAACTGTGGTTTGATCTACCTATTTATCTCCCAGTTTTGCACAAAAATAAATATTAAATTCTACATTCAGGTGGGGGGGCACATTTGTAAATATACGCCCAGTGGATTACTTGGGCTAATCATCACTTGCTTCCAAGACTCAAGTTTCTGAAACATGTGTATTTTTTAAAATTGAATAGAAAGAGGGAAATGTGGACTGGGAAGAAATGAGAGACAAGAGAAAGAACCGGTAATAAATATGTAGAGTGGTTAAACTCCATTGCCTGGTGACAACACTTTGCTCAGTCCCTCTTGGATCTGAGGTTGTACCTGACATTGCCCACAAGCTTTGTAGCTCCTTCCAAAAGTCGTAATGGTTAGAAATTTGAAATAATATCTCTGTGTTGAAGTCCAATTAGAATTGTAGAATTAGAAGGGACCCAACAGGTCATCTAGTCAAACGCCCCGCAACCAAGTTTTCATACTTCTGTGGCAAACCGACATGGAACACATGCCACTCTGGGTATCCCTATCTCATTCATCTGAGGGGATGCGCATGGCGCTGTGGTCTAAACCACTGAGCCTCCTGGGCTTGCCGATCAGAAGGTCGCGGTTTGAATCCCTGTGACGCTGTGAGCTCCAGTTGCTCTGTCCCAGATCCTGCCAAGCTAGCAGTTCGAAAGCACGCCAGTTTGAGAAGATGAATAGGTACCACTGTGGCGGGAAGGTAAACAGCATTTCCGTGCGCTCTGGCATCTGTCACAGTGTCCTAGTGCACCAGTAGCAGTTTAGTCCTGCTGGCCACATGACCCAAAAAGCTGTCTGTGGACAAACACTGGCTTCCTCGGCCTGAAAGCTTGATGAGCGCCGCACCCCATGGTCACCTTTGACTGGACTTAACCACCCAGGGGTTCTTTACCCACAGCATGTGCAAATGGCTGTGATTAGGTATCTGCATTGGGGTAGAGAGCCTGATCTCGACAGAGGGTCAGATTCTTATTTCCCTCATCCCCTGCAGTTCAGGTTTGACAGCTGGGCGGAAGTATCCGGCTGCCAATCACCCAACATCACAACAGTGTCAGACGAAGATCAAGATTTGAAAGCACCCGTGCAGAGCTTGCAAAGACAACCATATCTCTACCTGTCCCTTACCTGTTGTCACATAAGATGTCACGCATGGGGCAGGTGGGTGTGGTTTGTGCTGGGTCCAATTTGGCCCATGGGTGAGAGGTTTTGCACCCCTGCCCTGGACATATCTTGCAATTGCACAGCTGCACAAATCTTTCACTTAGTTAACTCCATACAGTGGTACATTACCTTGGTTCTCGAACTTAATCCGTTCTGGGAGTACGTTCAACGTTCGAAAACCAAGGCTTCCTGCACTCAAGTGGGAGCCACGTCGGACGTTCACAAACTGAAACACTTACATCCAAGTTTGCAGCGTTCGGAGCCAATTTGTTTGACAACTAAGCCATTTGAGACCCAAGGTATCCCTGTATGTGCCCAGTCACTGCTTGGGACTGCTTGCATGGAAGGAAAATAAATGTGTAAAGCGGACCAGAGTATGCTAGCAAATCCCCATGGAACTTTTTGCCTGGAAATCTTGCCATGCGATTGTGTGAGCACATGCACCCACAGACATGCAACAGATCAAAACTATGCGCATCCACACTCGAAGCCAAAAGGCCCCATTTCTTCCTCTTGCCTGCTGAATCTTGCCCCTTACTCTCTTGGCTCCTTGAGCTTCTACTTATTCGCTGCACAAAAATCTCCATAGAACGTGACTTGGCTGCACACTTCTCCTCTCAGAGATCTGTTACTCTTATATACATCGGTATCTCATTACAGAGCTGTAAAACCTCCTCCAGCCAAACATAATACCGAGTCTCTGCACATCAGATGTCGATCTCTCTGAAAACGAGGAATTTGGCAGACGCTCCCTGTAGCAAAACAAAAAGTCCTCTCTTTGTGCGATTCCTGAATGCAGCCATCACCCATTCACAAATATTGTGACTGTAGCAGCCATTTATCACAGCCACTTAGGCTGGAGGCAGATGACAGTTGTTACGGCGGCAGAGGCACAAGAGAAGCATCCTCATTGCATGATGGCGCAAACTCAAGACTCTTAAAAAAAACCCAAACCATTGCCAAATCTCTTTAACCGAAGTTTAAATGGGACATTAAAGAAACGAGGGTCTGTATCAGGATCAACAGTGACTCTCTCATACCTCTTTTGATGCATGTACAAACTATGGTCTCTCTCAAGCTTTAAAATATGGCGCTGTGGGTTAAACCACAGAGCCTAGGACTTGCCGATCAGAAGGTCGGCGGTTCGAATCCCCGCGACGGGGTGAACTCCCGTAGCTCGGTCCCTGCTCCTGCCAACCTAGCAGTTCGAAAGCATGTCAAAGTGCAAGTAGATAAATAGGTACCGCTCCGGCGGGAAGGTAAACGGTGTTTCCGTGCGCTGCTCTGGTTCACCAGAAGCGGCTTAGTCATGCTGGCCACATGACCCGGAAACTGTACGCCGGCTCCCTCGGCCAATAGAGCGAGATGAGCGCCGCAACCCCAGAGTCGGTCACGACTGGACCTAATGGTCAGGGGTCCCTTTGCCTTTACCTTAAGGCTCAAGATGGACTATAGAGTTTTCTACGGGAGTTGAAGGTAGCATAATGAAACCATCATAACGCACACATATTCAGCTGGAACCTGGGTAGGTAGATCATCCCACCCAACTCAGTACTGCCTACTCCTGTTTCCCTAACATGAGCACCACAACACTCTCTTTATTTTATGTATATATTTTATTTAAGGCATTTACATGCTGCCTAATTACTTGCCGTTCTAAATGAATTACACCTTTTAGGAGCCTGTTGATGCCCCCTGCTGCTCCTAATTTTTAATTTTCTTTTAAACTGAGATGTGAGGGGTAAACTGCGCTTCCCAGAATTCTTGGGTAGAGGTGTTTTAGATGTATGGCGTACACATAGCCACCACTTCTTGCTATAAACGTTTTTCAATAAGCAAAAAAGCACATGGCACATTATAAAATTGTTGTAGATTGCCCTGCATTGGGAAAGACAGAATTGCATGCTGGGATGGCAAAAAACAAAGCTCTGCACAGACAGAAAGCTAGCAGGTGATGCAGAAGCCTGAGCCAGAAACCAGCTCCTTTGATGTCTACTTTTCCAAGAGCAGAGGCAAGGGGATCATACACCTGGTCACATAATCCTCCGCCTTAAGGAGGGAGCCAGGGCATACCTAGAAATTAGATTGGTCCAATTAAAGTGGATTAAAGTGCTCTGCTGTTCTGTTGCAACAATCCATTAATAAACGGACTTTTTGCAGTTAGGAAAGTGACAGGGAAATACACTGGAAAGTGTGGGGTAAAACAGGAAGATGAATAAGCAAGCAAATCAGGGCAACTGCTCATTGTTGTTTAACCTCCCCACAAACATTTCAGAATAAACACAAAATAAAGACTGGATATAGTCTGGTCTTTGTGCAAGTGAATCAGGATAGATGCTCAACGAATGGGTCGTCTGCAAAAGTCTTAAGTGCTGGAATCTAGGAATAGTGATCTGCTGTACCTATTCTGGAAGGAGGCAGTGTAAAATTGCCACTGAATTTCTCCTTGCCCAGATCTTACTCAACTGCAGTCCATAGCTGCCCTTTAAAAGCAGCTGGACTTCTTTAAAGCTTGCATGATCTTACTAGAGAAAATTGAATTTGCAGCTGTGAAGCAACATTTGGAGCATCTAACAGCTGCTTCTGGAAAACAACCGCAACACCCAGTAAGAATGCATATGGGGGCTTCTTTTGAAGTCACCCCACCGAGAATAGCTTGAGATAACGCATTGGCTGCCCCAGACTTCTGACTTCAGAGCAGGGTAAAGAGTTTCACAGCTTCCTACCCCAACAGCTTTTTGGAATAACTAACCATTCTGAAGGATTGAATCAGCTGGGTTTTAAGGTGCTCTTGGGGGCTTCTCTATCTTATTTGTAGGAAATTGAGTTTAGAAAAAGAGGCAGGGCAGTCTTTTTATTACCTTTAACAAATTCCCCCCACTCCCTTTTCCTTTTACTGATTTTCATAGGACATTTTCCAAGGCACTTTGAAGTTGTTGGCTACAGACCACTGGGAGTTAGCTCAGGAATGTTTCCCAGCCAAAATTCATCCAATTGAAAAAGCAGGATCTTCGTATGCGGCTGTGAGTACTTACTGCAGACCCACACAAACAGGATTTATTTACTTCCTACAAATTAATAATAATAATAATAATAATAATAATAATAATAATAATAATAATAATAATATTTTCCCAGCCACTCTGGGCAGCTCCCAATCAAGTGTTAAAAACAATACAGCATTAAATATTAAAAACTTTCCTAAACAGGGCTGCCTTCAGATGTCTTTTAAAAATAGGATAGCTGCTTATTTCCTTGACATCTGATGGGAGGGCGTTCCACAGCGCAGATGCCACTACCGGGAAGGCCCTCTGTCTGGTTCCCTGTAACCTCACTTCTCGCAATGAGGGAACCGCCAGAAGGCCCTCGGCGCTGGATCTTAGTGTCCAGGCTGAACGATGGGGTGGAGACGCTCCTTCAGGTATACTGGACCGAGGCCATTTAGGGCTTTAAAGGTCAGCACCAACACTTTGAATTGTGCTTGGAAACGTACTGGGAGCCAATGCAGATCTCTCAGGACCGGTGCTATGTGGTCCCGGCGGCCACTCCCAGTCCCCAGTCTAGCTGCCGCGTTCTGGATTAGTTGTAGTTTCCGGGTCACCTTCAAAGGTAGCCCCACGTAGAGCGCATTGCAGTAATCCAAGCAGGAGATAACTACAGCATGCACCACTCTGGTGCAGTGGACCAACATCAGCTGATGACATGGCTCTCCAAATCTCTTTTCTGCTTTTGCATCTCATTTGGAAACCAAGGACCCAGAATCTGGAGGAAGAATGGGGAGGCACACAATGCCAGATGCTTGAAGTCCAGTGTGAAGTTTCCACAGTCTGTGTTGATTTGGGGAGCCATGTCATCAGCTGGTGTTGGTCCACTGTGCTTCATTAAGTCCAGGGTCAACGCAGCCGTCTACCAGGAGATTTTGGAGCACTTCATGCTTCCTTCCGCAGACGAGCTTTATGGGGATGCTGACTTCATTTTCCAGCAGGACTTTGGCACCTGCCCACACTGCCAAAAGTACCAAAACCTGGTTCAATGCCCATGGGATTACTGTGCTTGATTGATCAGCAAACTCGCCTGACCTGAACCCCATAGAGAATCTATGGGGCATTGCCAAGAGAAAGATGAGAGACATGAGACTGAGCAATGCAGAAGAGCTGAAGGCTGCTATTGAAGCATCCTGGTCTTCCATAACACCTCAGCAGTGCCACAGACTGATAGCATCCATGCCACACCGCATTGAGCCAGTAATTGATGCAAAGGGGCCCAAACCAAGTACTGAGTGCCTATGCATGCTTCGACTTCTCAGAGGTCCAATATTGCCCTATTTGCAATCCTTGTTTTGCTGATTTCATTTAATATTCTAACTTTCTGAGATTGTTAATTTGGGGTTTTCATCAGCTGTACGCCATGATCATCACAATTATAACAAATAAAGGCTTGACATATCTCGCTTTGCATGACATGAGTCTATCTCATATATTAGTTTCACCTTTTAAGTTGAATTACTGAAATAAATGAACTTTTCCACGATATTCTAATTTTCCGAGTTTCACCTGTATATAATAATACCAAATAATATTAGGAACTCCAAACCTCCTTTTGTGTAGCCTTGATATATCAAGTTGGCAGTGAATGACTCTTTCTGTCTTATTTATCCAGACATCTTTTTTATAAACTAAAAATCCCTTTCCTGATAGGGAAAGGGCTCCAACCCCCTGCCCTGACAATCCATTTGACTTTTATCAATTTGAGTGTCCTTTTCCACGGTATCATTTCTGAGATGTTTGGTTCCTGGTGACCATATCAGAAGGAACTCTGAAGCAGCTCTGATGATGCCGCAGTTTAAAGGGCAAGATTCCAAAGGAATTTAGCCCACCTCTGAACCAATGGCGAAAACCGTTTCAGCTCACTTAATCACACTTATCTCAGGGTCACTGGCCGATGGCACTGAAACCAGGAAGTTGTAACTTTCTAAATAAATATTTGTACTAAAAGAGCACAGAAGAATGTCTAAAAGAGCACAGAAGGATCTTGGGAGAGTGTGCGGCTTTCTCCTGCCGGATCCATGGCATGCGTAAGAAAAGCAACTCATTGGGAGTTGGCCTGACAGTAATTCCCGAGATTCTCAGTTTCATTCATATACTGAGAAGGCAGCACTCCTTCCACATTTTTGCACAATAACTGTCACCCTGGCACTGGGTGATAGAGGGTCTTTAATTTGCCCCCCTCCCTTATCAGCCAGACAGAGGCCTAAGCAAAGCACAAATTTCATCTAGCACAAATTGCCCATCATTAAAGATGGATGATTAGTGCTTAACTTCCACTCCACTTACTGCCAAGCTCAACACAGCTCCAAGGGAGGAAGGAGAGCAACGATGTGCCCGGACCAGCCAATTTAACTCAATTTACTACCAACAGACACGCAAGGCGGGGTTCACTGCCTGCACTGCGTTCTTCGGTTTGTCACTGCGAGACGGGAGTTAAAAGGTGCAGAAAACCAACAGCTCTTGTCATCAGATCTCTGTTGCATTAATTTGTGCTACTTGGGGTCCACTGAGCTGATTTTGGGGCACATCAATGGTCAAAAGGGAAAGAAGCAGAACTTTCAATCTACAAATGCTTCCCCTTAAACCTTGTCTTTAAAAGTCACTACTTGCCATAGGCGAGTGGCTATCTGCAAGCCTGAGTCATGGGAACATGAGAAGTGTCCTTAGACCAAGTCAAACTATTGGTCCATCCAGCTCATTACTGCCTATTTTGGGGATGGGGAACTTTTTTCTTCCCCACCTACTATTTCCAGATGTTGTTGTTGTTGTTGTTGTTTTGTATCCTGACCCCACCCATCTGACTGGGTTGCCCCAGCCACTCTGTGCAGCTTCCAACATACATATATAAAAACATAATAAAACATTAAACCTTAAAAAGCTTTTCTGTTCAGGTCTGCCTTAAGATGTCTTCTCAAGGTTATATAGTTACTCATCTCCTTGACATCTGATGGGAGAGCATTCCACAGGGTGGGTGCCACTACCGAGAAGGCCCTCTGCCTGGTTGTCTTAAGAAGTTGTCTCTCCCGGCAAAGGATACTAGGACATCCAAATCCTTTAGGCCAGGAATGGAGAATCTTAGTGTGCTCAATTATGGCCCTCTAGGCCACTCTGTCTGGGTTTGAGACTCTCCCCAGCCACACACCCTCCCAGTCCACACCTGCCACCAACTTTGCTTTGCACTCTTCCTCGAGTGCTTCTGCCAGACTGGAATATGACCTGCAGCTAGGGCTGGGTGATATCTGGTTTCCAAAACGGCAATATGTCACCAGCTAAACATTGTTGTATACCAATATATTGTAATGTGTAAAATAAGGATGGAACTATGTAGAGGCGAACAGTAGGGATGGGCGATATCTGGTTTTCAGCTTCATGGTATGTCACCAGCTAACCATCACAATATACTGATCTATCACAATGTCTGCATGTGAGAGTGAGATCTCACAGATCAAACACACCATGCAGAGAACTTGTAAAACAATGCCTGAAGTCAGCTGCCTGTAATCTAAGTGTTCCAATGAACCAATGAAATGAACTGGTGTACATTCATGAATGGGTAAGGCTATAGCTCAGCGGGGAAAGCAGTGTTCAATGCTGGCATAGAAGCAAAAGATGACTTATGCCAAGTCCTTCTAGCACAAAACTGTCTCTTCACTGACTGGCAGAGGCTCTTCAGAGTATCAGGCAGGGGTCTCATCCAGCCCTACCTAGAAATGCCAGCGATTGAACCTGCAACCTTCTTCACGCATAGCAGATTCTCCACTGCTGAGATTTGCCCCACCCCCAGGAGCAAGAGGCTCTCTTCTCTGGTGCATGTGAACCAATCCTGGAAATCAGATCAGACCAAGAAATGTTAAAAGTTATCTTGCAGTTTTTGTTCTGCACATTCACAAGGTCCAAAAACTTGGCGAATTTATATTTCGAACCTGCAAAATAAGACGGCAAGCACACAGCCAATCTGTGGGAAAGCACAGTGGCGTTTTAACACAGTTTGTCTTGCTGGGCATAATGGAGCATTTCAAAACTAATTGAAACCACAATTAAAGCCATACAGGGAGTCCATGGCAGAAACAGGATTACTGAAAATTATTCCCTGGCTCACAGCACCTGCTCAATATACCAGACCTCAGCACTTTAAGAAAAACACAAACACACAGAGAGAGGGACACACAACTAAGTCTTATTTCAAGCTATGATGTTGAGATTTATTGCTTGTTTTTGCTGATCAAGAGTTAACTCCAACTTTGAATGGTGTGATTTACTGACACCTTGCTCTTTGACAATAGGCTAAGAACACTTCTACAATTCCCTACATTGTGGGTGAGGAATATGTGACTCTCCATATGTTGCTGGACTTCAGCTCCCATCATCCCAGGCTGATGGGAGTCGCAGCCCTAACAACATCTGGTGGGACACGGGTTCCCCATTCCTGCCCCACATCATGTTCAACCACGAAGACATGTTACAAATGCAACTGAATGCTGATGAATATGGGTTGGCAACCTCACACATGGATGGCATTAATTAAGAACACAAGAAGGGGCCTAGCTCATGTTTCTCATGCACAAGGTCCCAGGCTCAGTCCTTGCCATCTCAGGTAGACCTCTGCTGGCCACACCTTGGAGAGCTGCTAAAGGAATGCAATTCAAGCCACCCGGCCGAAGCCAAGCAGGAAATATGGGCGAAATCACCTGGGGAACCCAATGTCTGCTACCTTGAGTTCCGTGGTGGAAGGAAGGTGGGAAATAAACAATAAAATATTACTGGGAATAATTGGGAAAGTTATTTAACTCTGCATTAGGCGGGTGGCACTGTGGGTTAAACCACAGAGCCTAGGGCTTGCCAATCGGAAAGTCGGCGGTTCAAATCCCCACGACAGGGTGAGCTCCCGTTGTTCGGCCCCTGCTCCTGCCAACCAAGCAGTTCAAAGGCACGTCAAAGTTCAAGTAGATAAATAGGTACCACTCCGGCAGGAAGGTAAACGCCGTTTCCATGTGCTGCTCTGGTTCGCCAGAAGCAGCTTAGTCATGCTGGCCACATGACCCGGAAGCTGTACGTTGGCTCCCTTGGTCAATAAAGCGAGATGAGTGTCGCAACCCCAGAGTCGTCCGCGACTGGACCTAATGGTCAGGGGTCCCTTTACCTTTAAGGCACTTTATGTATTCATGTGAATTTTGCGAGGAGACCCTAAAGACCCAAAAAGACATGCAGACCTGCTCTTTGCTGAGCAGGGAGTCAAAGATGGAGTTCTGCCATGTGCAACAAGGGTGTGCACTTGAGAGATAAAGAGGAATGGGGCAGGGGGTTGGATAGAAAGTGCCAACAGAGAGAGTAGAATAATACCACCGACTAGGTCTAAGGCCATCATTCTCTGTCTTTTAATGTCCTTTCAAAAAGGGAATCCTTTATTAATACATATTTGATGAGATACTATTGACCGGTGCACAACAGAGATAGATGCTAATTGGTCTTCTTGCAATGTGTTTACTTATTCATTCATTCACAAGAACGGCACGCACACCGATATAATTTGGGCATTTGTCTTTGCCAAGACCATTCCAAAAATAAAGGCTCTGAGTGTGGAAAGTCATTTGCCAAAAGCTGCTGCCATGGGAAAGACGCGGTTGAGCAATCTAATATTCAACAGTCCCAGCTGCCTTTTATTTCAAAGCCATATTTTAGTTATTAGTATCATTTGCAATCTTTCCCGCCCACCCGCCCCCTCTCACAGTCCCAAGACCCTGCCAAAATGCAGTACTAAGCAGATATTTTGCATGTGCATTAAAAAAAAGTTTATTTTAACCACATCTATTCTCCGTAAATACAAGGTGATCCCTTAAAATGTATAACCTGCAACCTCCACACAATCAAAAGTCTGGTTAAAAAAGACCTCCCTACAAGAACTTTTACCCCATCTATTGTGTGTGTGTTTGTGTACATATGACATCTCACACACAGAGTGCAACTTTCAATACACATTTGATTATAGCAATCTGCTTACAATTCAGCACAAAGTATCCTTTTCCTATATTAAAAAAAAACTTTCCTATTTCTCCTTGCTATAGAGAATTATTTTGGGACTAGATTTTTTTTAAAAAAAACTTTTCATGCTGCCACACAGGATGCCTTAACATTTTGCTGATTTCGATTCTGAAACATTTTCCTCCCGATGAAGTGTTTAGTGGTTTTGGACAGAACCCTGTTTGCCTTGGGCCAGAACCTAATCTCAGGCGAAATCGTAAACAATGTTTTGCCCAGAACCCCATCCAGTTTTGCATTGGAGCTGAAAGCTCCAAAAGCAAAACCACACTGGAAATCAAAGCACCGATAAATTGGTGTTAGTCCCAGATTAGCTGGCTTTCCTCCCCACACTCTCCCCCACCCATACGCTGTTAAGCCGGGGCTGTTATCGGCTTGTTGCACAGTCTCTGCTGACTTTTCACCTTGCCGCTGCTGAATGCAGTCGGAGTTCTAATATACCTTCCAGATTTAATCAAGACAGATTAATTCTGATTGCAAACAGAAGTCGCAACAGGAGGGAAAACCGCAAAGGATAAGCAGCAGCAGCAGCAGCAGCAGGTAAGTATACCTGCGGCATAATGTGGCAAGGAAAGTTAACCCGAGCAACCTTCTGAAGAGCCCGATTTAAAAATAACCAGCTGCAAATGGGAGCTTTCACAAGATATACTTCAAGCCATAAAGCAAAAATTATGTTTCATCAGCACCTTTAAAAAGAAAACAGAGGAAAGCACAGCTGGCGTTTGAACTGGCTTTTTCGCTACATAACTTTTCAGCCTCTGGATACATCCAACCAAGCCCTTTTCTGGAGCAGACCCAAACACACGCCTGTTTTATTTGCAATTCTTATGGTATGTTGCACATACCTCTTTTCCTTCTAAATCCCCTTCATGGGTTTTCCTCCTCCTCCTCTTCCGTGATAGCCTCGTCTTCCCTGGAATTCCTGTAAGGAGCAGCTGGCGTCTCTCTCTCTGGGTTAATCCACGAGCGGGTGGTTTAGCAATCCCATGAGTCTGTTAATTAGTTTAATCGCTTGCTGGCACCCAAGACGAGAGGCCACTTGAACACCCGAGGAGGGAGGGCGATCCAGCTGCTGCTGCGGCTGCTACTACTGTGTCTGCCTCTGCCCAAGAAGCACTCCCCCTCCAAAAAAAAGACAGGGCTTGTTTACCCTAAAAAAACAGAAAGCAGCAGCAAACCCTTCTGGAGCAGTTCCGTTACATGAGTTTCCAGAAGGCTGGGAGTGCTTACTGCCCTCCTCTTCGCTGCCTCTGGCTACGGGAGCACGAATAGTCTTCCGTGCATTCCTGATGCTGCTCTGTCAGTTGCAATGTGCTCAGCTGTCAAAGCTGCCCAAATCGGACCTCCCCAAAAAATATGCACAGAAAACCTCACCAAAACCCACAGAAACACAAGGGGTAGCCAGCCAAACAATGAGAGCCTTCAGGTTAGCCAGGCAGGTGAATCTAACATTATTTTCTCAGGTTGCCAGTTGGTGGGACGAACGGGGGTGACAGCATCCAAAGCGAAACAGAAAGAGAGAAGGGGTTTCAGCTGCACAGCGAAGCCCAGAGATCTTCTCCGCTGCGAAAATAAAAACAAAATCCAATCTTACCCTGCCACTAACCAGTTATTTCAGGCATGATCAACTCTCTGCTCCCTTCCCCCTGCCATGGAGAGTCTTGGAATTAACCTACGGGGTGAGAAGTCAGGAAACGGGTTGAAAGAGACCCTGGAATTCAATTGTAGTAAAATACGTCCCTCCCTCAACCCCGCTGGCTCAGAGAGTCTGATCTGACTGTACAGCTCAAGCATTTCCTTTCCACCTTCTTTCGCACAGGGTTCCTCCCCCTCCGTTCAGGCTAACTTCAATCAGCGAGGTCCTTCCCCGGGGAGAAGCGCAGCCCCCCCTTTCCCCACACGTTCAAGCGTCCAGCTGCAAAGCGATTAGGAAGCATGACCCAGGCAGCTAAGCTGTTTATATCACTTCTCCAGAGGGCTTCCTGTCTTGAATTAATGGGAACACTAAGTTGCCCACCCCACCCCACTCCCCCAAAAAAGAGCAGTCGGTGGTGGTGCTATCAAACAGGGAGAGGGAAATTATCCTGCATTTTTTTGAGGGACAGCCATCTGGTCACTGGGGGCAAAACAACCTGAACATCAAAAGTTTGCGATGGATAAACTCGGACGGGGGGGGGGGGAAGGTTTCCCCACTCTTACATGAAGAGCAAACGAAGGCTGCAAACCATCACACCATTTGCTCAAAAGTAGCCCCACTGGCTTTCACAGAAGGATGACCCCCAAAGGAAGTGGTTTGAGGACTGCAGCCAAAGAACGCTTGTCTAAAACCACCAGCAACTGTAAAGAATTTCTGCATTAAAGCTCTCACGTTTTCTCTAGGTGAACATGAATTCCGCAGGTGGGTGGCTGTTGAGTACTGAGACACAAAGTCATGTTTCTGACCTCTTGTGGTCGTTCAAGACTGACCCCCCAGGCAATTCTTATCACAGGTGTTCCTGGCATGCTGTTTTGTTAAAGTCACATTGCCCCAATCTGCCAATAATTTTTCTGTGTTTTAAGTTTCTTACCGTGGTTTATGTTGTAAAGCATGCTCTTCCCTTTTGGGAAAGGGTGGGATATAAATTTCTTAATACAAACTACATTATTAAACAAAGAATGCAAGCATTAGCCCTCCCTCCCCCTCCCTTGCTATTTGGCAAGCCTCCCTCAAATACCTGGCATGGCTCATTTTTTAAGTTACCTGAAAATTCAAGGGAGGGGCTCACAACATCCCTGACAAAGGAAGAACCCCATTTCCTCCCCCAGCCACATTCCTGTTCAGCCCTGCTTGGCTTGACGTGGTGGTAGCTATTCTACTCCCTTGTTGATGTCTCGCTCCCAGCCGCCAACTCAAGTCTGCCTTAAAATTATGAACAATGTTGTTGTTGTTGTTTAGTCGTTTAGTCGTGTCTGACTCTTCGTGACCCCATGGACCAGAGCACGCCAGGCACTCCTGTCTTCCACTGCCTCCCGCAGTTTGGTCAAACTCATGCTGGTAGCTTCGAGAACCCTGTCCAACCATCTTGTCCTCTGTCATCCCCTTCTCTTTGTGCCCTCCATCTTTCCCAACATCAGGGTCTTTCCCAGGGAGTCTTCTCATGAGGTGGTCAAAGTATTGGAGCCTCAGCTTCACGATCTGTCCTTCCAGTGAGCACTCAGGGCTGATTTCCTTCAGAATGGAGAGGTTTGATCTTCTTGCAGTCCATGGGACTCTCAAGAGTCTCCTCCAGCACCATAATTCAAAAGCATCAATTCTTTGGCAATCAGCCTTCTTTATGATCCAGCTCCCACTGTTATGAAAGCTTTCACTGTTATCATCCTATTATGCACAATAGGATCTGATGATTCTGTCAGTGAACTGATGGTTTCCCCAAGTATATCAGCCTATGTTCCATACTATTGTACATGAAACTTAAAACCCCTTCATAGAGAAAGAGTTTTCCCTTTCTGCCATTATGTCAGGTGCCAGCATCCATCTGCCTCAGGAGACAATAGAAGAGTGTGCATTTGGGGGTGAAGTCAAACTGTTGGAAGGTTGCAGCGACTGCAGCGACTGCTGTGGCTGCAGAAACTGATACAGGAGAGATATGTTTTGTTCAGCTGGGGCAGACGAAGGCATCTGGTTGTGCTGCTGCACTGTATCTTCTCTCTGTGCTACTCCCGGTGGCCATTTTTCTTCTGGCCACAGCTATGGATACACAACTTGACTGCCTGTCTGCTAAAACTGGGAAGACAAACCATCCAACAACCTTCCAATGAAAGCAGAGGCACTTATTTTACAACATGAAGCGAAACAGCAGCTCTTCATAGCGTGGAAATGAGTAAGTGGCCTCAGAAAGGTGTTTCCCAGGGAGCCCTGAGGCAGCTGGAGAATCCTTCTTCAAATCAAACTTCTCTCTACCGCTTGCTGTGCACCCTGCTTGCTTTTACAGTTAAATACCACAAATGCTCAGCGTTGTGCCAATCTACCATTAACCATGGTCCATCATTCAAAACTCACAGTGTACGGTAGCCAGGTTGACTGAGTTTGTATCTGAGCAGAACAGCTGGTGCTCCAGCAGCCAAAGAGACATATTTTGGTAGATATGCTCCTTTACAGAGTGCACACCAGCAACTGTCACATACAGTGAGAAAACAGTTACAGATAGGTAGCCATGTTGGTCTGCCATAGTCAAAATAAAAAAATTCCTTCCAGTAGCACCTTAAAGACCAACTAAGTTAGTTCTTGGGGACACAGGTGGCGCTGTGGGTAAAAGCCTCAGCGCCTAGGGCTTGCCGATCGAAAGGTCGGCGGTTCGAATCCCTGTGGCGGGGTGCGCTCCCGTCGTTCGGTCCCAGCGCCTGCCAACCTAGCAGTTCGAAAGCACCCCCGGGTGCAAGTAGATAAATAGGGACCGCTTACAAGCGGGAAGGTAAACGGCGTTTCCGTGTGCGGCTCTGGTTCGCCAGAGCAGCGATGTCACGCTGGCCACGTGACCCGGAAGTGTCTTCGGACAGCGCTGGCCCCCAGCCTCTTGAGTGAGATGGGCGCACAACCCTAGAGTCTGGCAAGACTGGCCCGTACGGGCAGGGGTACCTTTAAGTTAGTTCTTGGTATGAGCTTTCGTGTGCATGCACACTTCTTGTGCATGCACACGAAAGCTCATACCAAGAACTAACTTAGTTGGTCTTTAAGGTGCTACTGGAAAGAATTTTTTTATTTAGTGAGAAAACAGGTACCGTATCTATTCAATCAGCGCAGGTAGAGGAGATAATAAAGTTGCAGCGCAGCGTTTTGAAAACCATTAGAGACTAATGAGCATGTATGCACAAGCCCACCATTCATTCTTCAAATGCCAGAGATTCCAGTCCCACCCACCTCCAAACCCTTGCTTGCAGCCATGGGTGGGAAGACTGTGTCCGTAATAAAGACCATCGTCTCTCTGGCTGCCAGCTTCAAGCAACTACTGTGGTGGCACACTTGGGCTTCACATAAATATGGTAATGCAATTGATCGCTGCACAAAAAAGACTGACTTTATTTACTAGCCCATGCCACCCCCACTCCCCATATAACCAGGGTTGCTGGTCCTACCCGGGCCTCCCCTGCCACTCTGGGTGGCTTCCAACAGGATATTAAAAACACAAAAAAATTCCCTAAACAAGGCTGCCTTCAGATATCTTCTAAAAGTCAGATAGTTGTTTCTTTCTTTGACATCTAGTGGGAGGGCATTCCACAGGGCGGGCGCCACTACCGAGAAGGCCCTCTGCCTGCCCGATGGAATCAGTCAACTGTGTGTGCAACTATATAGCAAAACTGGCCAATATTTGAATTTTGCACCAATATGATATGAGCATTAGATGCTGAATGTCACTGTCTGGATGTCATGAGTGACCTAGAACTTTCACGTCGCACGAGCACAATCCACGGGTTGACTACGTATTGGCTGCCACAAACCACAGGTCAGAGCCGCAGTTGGGTCCCCTTGTTCCAAATGTGTTAAGGCCAGCCCTTTCTGTTTCCTGCCACATAAGATAAACTAGAGACCCATTCACGGCAACATTTAGCAATGTTTATCCTAGTACATGATGCCCATTTTCCATAACCACTGTTTCCACATGGTTTTGATTACTGAGATAACTTGAACCAAAACAAAATATTTTGAAATTTGACAGGATTTCAAATTTGAAACTCCTGATTTCAAATTTGACGACTTTAACCTTACCAACAGTCTCTTTTATCATTCAGGTGTGTGCATGCAATAGCAGCTTCCCCCAAACTGGTGTGCACCACATGTCTTGCACTACTACAACAACTATAACTCCCAAGCAGCATGGCCAATGGTTAGAGATGATTAGAGTCCTGGTTCAAAACATTTGGAAGGCAACAGGTTGGGGAAGCCTAAGCCAAGAGGAGTCAACGTAGTGCCTTCTAGATGATGTTGGAATATAATTCCCATGAACCCCAACCAACATGGGCAATGGTCATGGATGATGGGAATTGTACTCCGACAACATCTAGAGGCTGCCATATTGGATACCCCTGGATGAAGCTGTCAATTATCAGATGCTTCAAGAATTCCAGCGATAGTTAAAAACATCATAGTTTGCTAGCTATCAGATACCAAAATGTATTGTGTGTCAGCTATTAAATACTGCCAAATATAACTAATTAATTACTATGTGATAACCAGCACAGACTTCAAATATCATGGGATTGAAAAGATTGGTGTTAAATTTCAAATTTTCGACATCCAGATTTGTAGCGAACAATTTTCAGGAGAATTAATGGGGGTGGGATTCATATCGGCTCTCCAGCTGATCAGGCAACTCTCTTGACACATGGAGATATGGTATGCTCTCAGCCCATCATTATTTAAACATGGAAATGGAGCACAAGAAACCTGCTCGCTTGCATCAGGTCTGACAGAGCGCCGCATTTTATTTCCCATTTAGAGCAGTCCCTCGATAGCCATACGAAACAGAAAACGTTAATTCAAGGAAAATATAAATAAGCTTCAGAACTGGAATGTGTCGTGGAGGGGAAGGAGGAGGGGGGCGTGATGTACAAAACATTCCCACAGTGCAACATAAATAATGCATTGTTGTGTGTGCATTCTTTGAAAGATCTAATGCCAATCAATGGCTGAAGAGAAACAGACAGACAGGAACACTTCCGTTTATCTGGACCCCACTACCCAAGAGTATGTGACCCATGTGCTCCGATGGGAAAGAACCACAGCTCCATCTTGCAGCACATTCTCTGCATGAAGAACATCCTGGCTCAATCAGAGGGATCTCGCCTTAAAAGCAATCTCAAGCACCAGGGCTAGAAAAGACCCTTGCCTGAAATCACACAGAGAGGTCAGCAGCTGCTGTAGTTATAATACTGGAACTCATGCGGATATCCTATACCATCAATCCATCTAAATCAGTATTATCAGCCACCATGGTTTTCCAAATTTTAGTCTCCAGCTGCTGTTGGACTACAACTCCCATCACACCCAGCTAGCAGGACCAGCGGTCAGGGATGATGGGAACTGTAGCCCAAAAACAGATGAAGCCCCAACCCAAGTTTGGGAAACCCTGGTTTTACACTGAGTGGCATAAGGACATAAGGAGAGCCTTTTAGGTGGATCAGGCCAACGGCACATCTAGTCCATTGTCATGCTCTCACAGTGGCCAAAAAGATGCCTATGGGAAGCCCCAAAGCGTGACAGCAACCGACTCACCTGTGTCACCTGGTAACTGGTATTCAGAGACATGCTGAGCTAACCATCAGACTCTGCATAAAGCAGGTTCAAATCTACTTTGCCCCTATTTGATTTAGGAAGCTGGGCTTTAGATTTGGGGTTTTTATCTGCAGTGGTCCTAAGCGGGCTGAGGTACATGATGTGCAGGCTTGGGAAAGGGCTTTTGCAGTGGTGGCTCCTTGCATGTGGAAATCTCTCCCTGCTGAGGTCCACCTGGCCTCATCTCTATAGCTCCAGGTGGTTGGCCAAGATACATACTTTTCAGAGGGCATCTGGAGGAGAAGAGACCCAGCTGCTGCTACTGTTATTGTCAGTCAATGATCTATTGTTGTGAGTTTACAACGGACTGTATCTCTTAATGGATTTTACGTATTCTTATTTACATGTTTTTATTTGTAAACCACCCCCTGTGGCCTGTGGGAAGGGTGGTATTTAAACCATCTAAATAAATAAGGAACCCCATCAGTTTTACAGCTCGGGAATGTTCAGGTACAGCACACAGGAGCCTGTAAGATGACTTAAACTTGCAATCCTAGGGAGTAATTGGAAATAAGTGTCACTGAATTTGGTGAGGCTTCTGAGAAAGCATATGATAAGATTGTATGGTAACACTCTTGATAAAACCTCCATCCCGCCGGCATCTGCGTGGATTGTTATGTGCTGCTCCTTTGAACTTGCCCACCTGGGCTCCTGGCAGTGATGCTACAGGAGCTGAAGAGGAGGAGGATGGATCAGGGAGGGACCAATTGGAAGGAGTGTGTGTGTGTGGTTGTTTTTACACTGAACAAAATGGGTTGTAGCAGGATGGGGAAGAAAGAGATGTTAGAGCACGAAAGGTCACTCTGGTAAAAGACTTTTCTTGCAGCTTCATAAAAACATTCCGCCTTCCCACTCCTGGCTATGCTAATCTGCTGCGTCTGTCAAGTATCATAAACTCAGACAGTTCAGACATCTACTGTGAAAAAATATTGCCGGAAGAATCAAGCAGAGTTTCAAATGGCACCCAGGAAATGGACACGAACGAGCACAATGCTCAGCACAGAAAAAGAGGGACCAGACAAATGTTACAAGTGTCCAAGAAGACCCGAGTTGACTTGATTCCCAACATGCTTATTTACAAAGTTTGAATACCTTGAGGAGAAGTTATATTTGAAATGTGTTGGGAATAAAGTTCATGTACTCAGCTGGTCTATTTCCATGGTTCCCGTTCTGAGAACCATAGCTCTGAGAAGGGAATAGTGGTTTCCTAACAACTCTCAACACCCTTAACAAACTACAGTTCCCAGGTTTCTCCATGAATGTTGAAATGGTTTAAACGAGCTTTAAATGCAAGGTGAGGAAGTGGCCTAAGTCATGTGAGGACCTGTTTAGCCTGGGGAAAGAAAATTAAGGTGAGGCATGATAGCTGTCTTCAAATATCTGAAAGGCCCTCACGCAGAAGGTGGACCAAACTTGCTCTCTGTTGGCCCAGAGGGTGGGAATAGAGACAATAGGCAGAGACTACTGGGAAACAGATTTCAGCAAAAGCTCCTAATGGTAAGAGCTTTCTGACAGTGGTACCTCCTGCCTTAAGAGGCAGTGGACTCTCCTTTGCTGGAGATAAATATCTGGACAACCATTTGTCAGGGATGATGATGTAGCTGCACCCTGCAATGCAGATCCAGCCTTGAGCAGGGCACTGGGCTGGATGACTCCCAAAGGTCCTTTTATAGGTGGGTTATAAACCCTTTAAATAAAAATAAAATGGCCACGTATTATAAATAACATGGATGAACATATATGGTACAGGCCTGCTTTGGGCAGGGCAGTGAGCATTCTAAGAGAAGACTTCAGGGTCCCCCAATGAAACGTATTTATAGTCAGTGCAGATGTACAGAAAAAGAAAGTCCTTATTTATTATCTAATGGGATTCATTACCCTTAGAAGTGGCGATGGCCGCTATTTAAATGACTTTTTTTTTAAAGGACAAATTTGTGGAGGAAATATTAGTTTACTAGCTAACGGGGACAGCGCCCCTCTGAATACCAGGTGCTGGAGACAAGCAACAGGGGACAGCTATTCATGTCTCCTCTCGCTGACCATAGGAGAAAAAAACCGCCAGTCTACTTGGATCCTTGGCATGATCAGTAATGGAATTCTCGTGACATTTTCATTCAGAGGCGGTAAACAGGAGTCATTAAATGGGCACATCTGAAGTTTCTCTGCACAGATGTTTGCATCACTTGAAAACAACTCAGTAAAACCCAGACTTCTGTTTATACGTAATTGCCCTGTGTTAATATTGAGGGCTGATTCCCACGCACTGTATCAGCATGTATATGCCTGCGGTGCATTTGTTAGTGTCCGACCATTAAAGACACATTTTGAATGCAGAAGATGTGCACACGCATTAGGGGACCTTTAGCCCAGGGATGGAAAAACTGTTGATCTCCAGATGTTGTTGGGCTACATCTCTGCCATCACCCCTAACCATTGACCATGCTGGCCATGCTTCCTGCATTGCAGGGGGTTGGACTAGATGGCCCTCAGGGTCCCTTCCAACTCCACAATTCTATGGTTCTGTCTCCCATGTTGTATAAAGTGGAATGGACACCATATGGGATGGAATCCAAGCCATATAGAATGGACACCAACCATTACTCAGCCAAACAGGTTTACACACACAACCCCAATAAACATTACCTCAAAATAAGCAGCTCTTGCTTTCTTCTTCTTTCTTGCTACATAAAATACTCATTTGCTTCCAAAGTGAAGAAAGTGTTTCTTCAACGCTCAATTTGTCCCCGATATTATTTCTGCAACTGTTTTGTTCAGCCAAAGGCGGTACGTTGAATGTTTTCTTCCCTTGTCTAGTACAAAGGTTATCGTTACAGAAAATAACCTAAGGACATGTATAATCCTGAGAGATTTCAGCACAAAAACTATTTTTAACTCTGGTTCTGTTTAATGTTCAGAGTAACACAAGAAGCACGTATAACCAGAGGGGACAGTGTTATCAAAAGGTTGTGTTTCCTTTCTCTTCACAAAAATAAAAGCAGCAATTTATGAACCTCTTCAGAGCACACAAACATACTACTCTCTGCCTTAGATTTCAAAACACTAAAATTTGCTTTAATTTGAGCAAATCTGGCAAGCACATGAGCTTACTTTCCCTAATGGTAGCCCAAGTAGGCTTCTGGTCATTGGTGGTAAAACGACATGTGAGAAAATGTTTTGCTTACATTACAAATGCAAAGTGCCGCGTACATGGCAGAAAACGTCTAGCATTTCTGTGTTGTTCTGATGACGGGACCTTGATGTCTCCAGCTTCTTAGTTACTGAACGTGCACCAGGCAGTTGCAAATGAGTCTCCTTCATCTTTGAATATAAAGCCACTCGTTTCTGAATTCAAGCAGAGGGAAATTTCCCCATCACTAGTCACAGGTAAGTCACATCAGGGATGCTGCAGGGATACCCTCACTATAAACACAGGTATGCCCTACAGATCAGTAGTGGCTGGTGTAGTGAGAGAGAGCACGTCCTCCCCAACATCAACATCGCTACAACCACCTGGATTGGGCAGGGCATGGGCAGAATCAGGGCTGTGCAGCAGTCACACTGGCAAGAGAACCAAATTGGTTCCATCAACCTTGCTTCCACCTTGGCCCACCCTAGCTGACCTCCCAGGTGAGCTGCAGCAATGTCAATGTTGGGAGTACAGATGGGATAGAAAAGCAACCTACTTCATATAGCTATAGATGTAGGGATGCAGGTGGTGCCATGGTCAAAACCACTGAGCCTCTTGGGCTTCCTGATCAGAAGGTCGTGGTTCAAATCCCCATGACAGCGTGAGTTCCCGTTGCTCTGTCCCAGCTCCTGCCAACCTAGCAGTCTGAAAGCACGCCAGTGCAAGTAGATAAATAGGTACTGCTGTGGCGGGAAGGTAAGCGGTGTTTCCATGCGCTCTGGTTTCCATCACGGTGTTCCGTTGCGTCAGAAGTGGTTTAGTCATGCTGGCCACATGACCCAGAAAGCTGTCTGTGGACAAACGCCAGCTCCCTTGGCCTGAATGTGAGATGAGCGCCACAACCCCATAGTCGCCTTTGACTGGACTTAACCGTCCAGCGGTCCTATAACTTTTACCTTTTTTTAGACATAGAGCTATACGAAGCCGATTGCTTTACTATCTCATCCAGGCAATTTCCACTGCATTTTCATGCACCAGCAAACACATGTCCAAAACGTGCCATAAGCCTGCCACTTATTAATGTTTCAAGAATCCAGGCTTAAATCATAGATGAGGATTTTCTTCCTGGATTTTCCCTTGATCACTTTCTCCAGTCAGGAGTCTGGGCATTCTTTCAGACGTCGAATTTAATGTTGCGAGCACAGATGGCGTCTCCATTAACTCCCCACCCCCCAAAGACCTTTCTTCACCCTTTCCAACTTCACTGCCGTCTTCAACGGGAACCTGCCCTTTCCCTTTTTCACAGGCAGTGACACAAAACTAGGTTCTTGGGTCCAAGGCTGCAGGCCAGGCTCGCGTAATTCTGCTAAAGTAATCAAAAAGATACACAGTTGGGGTTTATTTTCATGGAGTCAGTGTGTTAGGCACTACCAGATGATAGTGCTGACCAGTCATTGCTTTTCTGATTTTTGCTGCAGGTGGAATAGCCAAATACCTTCTCCACATGACAGGAAGCACTGTGGACTTATTCATACATAGGAGTCAACTCCTAGGGGCCGAGGTCCCTTCGACCCCCCCCCCAATAAAATATCTGAGGTGGCTGGGGGCCCCCCAAAAGTTGATAGGAAGTTCTCTGTGTTATAATAATAATAATTTATTATTTATACCCCGCTCATCTGGCTGGGTTTCCCCAGCCACTCTGGGCGGCTTCCAACAAAACACTAAAATACAATAACCTATTAAACATTAAAAGCTTCCCTAAACAGGGCTGCCTTCAGATGTCTTCTAGAAGTTTGGTAGTTTGTTTTTTTGGGGGGGTTTTTTTGACATCTGGTGGGAGGGCTTTCCACAGGGCGGGTGCCACTACCGAGAAGGCCCTCTGCCTGGTTCCATGTAACTTGGCTTCTCGCAGCGAGGGAACTGCCAGAAGGCCTTCAGCGCTGGACCTCAGTGTCTGAGCAGAATGATGGAGGTGGAGATGCTCCTTCAGGTATACTGGACCGAGGCCATTTAGGGCTTTATGTTGGGTTACAACTGAGCCAATTCACCCATAAAAGTTTTCACATGGTGCTGCTGTTGCACATATTCCAGCCCAAAGCCTTCTCATTGTGTTTGTTTATCTTGCTGTCCAGACCCTTTTTCATTCTTAGTTCCACAGCTTTACAAAAGGGCCTCTTTGAAACTTGCGCAGAACGACACTCCAGAATAGATGCTTAAACAAAATATGAAAATATAACCAAATAGGATAACATTTCATCCGCGCTAATACATTTTCCTTTGTTGCCGTGCTTATTTTTTCATGAGAAGAAAGTGCGGCAGAGAGTTTAAGCTCTGGGCTTCTCAGCCAATTGGGCTCTGCTGAATAAACCGGCGTGGGCAGAAGTTTTATAAATATCGTGAGCATCTTTTGTTTGGAAGCCTCTCTTTCAAAACAGAAAACTGGCGGCTCCAGCATCACTTGGCTTTGAAGCCTGAAATGACAGCAGACATAAAGTACAGTATCTTGAAGCCAAATGTGATATGTACATTGGCTGGAGCAACAAATGTGCAAGGGGGTTCATTTCACAATGTATGCGCAAGAAGCATAAAATGAGACACACATCAGGGCCAAAGGGGAACTTCTTAGCACTGTGGAAAAATACATTCCCAGCTACTCCAGTGAGTAGATAATTTGCAAACCTACTTTTATTTATATGTCTCTCCTATCTAGAGCCACTAAATATGGTAGGCTTTTAAAAATGAAATTTAATTTGCTTTAGAGTGCCAGCATGAAAAAAAAACCCCACAAAAAACCGCACAGCTAGTTCTACACATCCGAGGCTGCTTTGGATTTGAGCTTCTTGAATAGCAGCCTCTGCTGATCATAATTCCACATGGCAAACCACTTTCAAAAGTGATGGGAGCTTTGAAAACCCTTATAATGCAGTACAGTGGTACCTCGGGTTTCATACGCTTCAGGTTACAGACTCCGCTAACCCAGAAATAGTGCTTCAGGTTAAGAACTTCGCTTCAGGATGAGAACAGAAATTGTGCTCCGGCGGCACAGCAGCAACAGGAGGCCCCATTAGCTAAAGTGGTGCTTCAGGTTAAGAACAGTTTCAGGTTAAGTACGGACTCTGGAGTGAATTAAGTACTTAACCCAAGGTACCACTGTATAAGGATCTACTGCAAAAAGGGCAAAGAGGTCAAAAGTTCACCAAGAGATTGTATACACATTTTTCTTCATTAAATGAAGCACCTTGCATGCTGCGCCATCAAAGTCCTGAGTTATCAATTAGCCAGTCAGGCTTGGGTCAACAGAGCAAGGCGCCCTGAATGCTGTCAGTTAAGCAAGCTAGACTGGGCCTCCCAAGACAGGGATGGAGAAACCCATGTTCTTCCAGATGTTGCAGGACTACAATTCCCATAATTCTGAACCCTTGGCCATAGTGGCTGGGGATAATGCGCGTTGGAGTCCTGAGAGCCACAGACTCTCTGGAATACTGTGTCCAGTTCTGGGCTGTTGGCAAGCTGGAACGTGTGCAGAGGAGTGCAACCAAGATGATCAAGGGTCTGGAAACCAAGCCTTATGAGGAATGGTTGAGGGAGCTGGGTATGTTTAGCCTTGATAAGAAGAGACTGAGCAGAGATAATATAGCCATTCTGAAATATCTAAAGGGTTGTCACAGGAAAGATGGAGCAAGTTTGTTTTTGCCTGGTGGTGGCTAGGGCCTGAACTGATGGATTCAAGTTACAAGGAGGGTGATTCCAACTAAACATCAGAAAAAAACTGTTTGAAAATAAGAGCTGTTTGAGAGTGGAACGGACTGCCTCAGGAGGTTCTTAAGCAGAGGTTGGCTGGCCATCTGTCATGGATACTTTGGCTGAGATTTCTGCATTGCAATGGGGTGAACTAGATGACCCTCATTATCCCTTCCAATTCTCAACCATCATTGTCCTGGTCTGCTTTGTGAGCAAATAGTGGCTATCCACACCAGGGGGAGAATGGGGCATGAAGAATAGAATCCCAGAATTGGAAGGGGTCCCAGGGTCATCTAGTCCAACCCCCTGAAATGCAGGAATCTCAACATGCAGTCCCCCATCCAATTCGAAACCATACCGGACCCTGCTTAGCAAATGTGCTAGCAGTTTCTTTTCTGCTGCACCACTCACTCGCTTCACATCTCTGAGCTGCCCACAGCCATGCCTCTTAGGCATTGTGCAGCGAACGGTGCCAATTTAAAACAGCAGCCGGATCCAGTTTTCTACACATCTTTATTTAACACACAGGGTGCGTTGATTCTGAAGATCTCGCCCTCTAAATACCTGCGTGCTTTGGCATCAATATAAATCAGTTTTATTGTCTCTTTCTCCACAGCATAAGTAGCGAGTGATTGAATTCCACGGACCTGTAACTGCATTAGCCAGTTCTATCTGAATGAAGAATTTATGATTCAGAGCTTCCTGCTTTCCGATACCTCATGCTTATTTCCTTAACACTCAACACTCCACTTGAGCAAGAGGAGACGTGTGCAAAGGGGTCTGCAGGTGTGTGTCGTCGTCCCCCAAAGCTGGAAGTCCCAGTTCTGGAGCCAGGGCCTGTCCAGAGCCCCAAGCAGGTTATCTCAAAAGCACCACCAGCCATCTATTCTGGAAGTTGGACAGAGGATCAAAGGGCTGGATTCCATCACACTTCCAAACAGATGGACTGTGTGATTGATGGCTGGTGTAGTTCCTGGACTGGGGCTCTCTGCCTGGGGAATTACACACACACTGTTCACATGCACATTTCTTCCTGTTGGATCAAGGCAATGGTAAATAAGGTCCAAGGTGCAAATTTGTTCCTTGTTGATAGGGCATCTGCCCCACTCTCTCTTGCCTCTGCTCACTTCTTTATTCAAATGTGCACAACTGAACTAAAACAAGCTAGGTGGGAATCTGGGACAAACTGGTAAATGAGTTAAATACAAAGTGTGGGGTTCAACTAATGGAAGACCACACAAGGTCTTCTGTTAGCCCAAAAGCGCTCCCCTGTGTACCCCCTGAAATCATTAAATGAAGCACCTCTTCTGTATGGAACAGTCCCCCTCAGCTAAAGGGGAAGGAAATGCATTTGTAGCTAGCATGCCTACTGGTGTACAGTCGTACCTCAGAAGTTGAACGGAACCCGTTCTGAAAGTCTGCTCGGCTTCCAAAACGTTCCAAAACCAATACACGGCTTCTGATTGGCTGCAGGAAGCTCCTGCAGCCAATCGGAAGCCGCGTAAGCTGCATCAGACATTCGGGTTCCAAAGAATGTTCATTTCTGGGTTTGTTGCATTTGGGAGCCAAAACGTTCGACTCACAAGGCGTTCAACTTCCAAGGTAAAACTGTATTTACTTCTTGCTTCTCCCCGTCTCTGTTCCAGAATGCAGAAGCAACTCAGCCATGCGGATATCAGGTGAGGAGCGCAGCCCCAATACACTGCTACTGCCCACATGGGCATCAAAGTGCACACAGTGTTTCAGATCATGGTGGCAAAATCATGTCAGGAGCTACCAAGTCTCAAGTTGGGAGACATTCGATTTGTGAACTGCATGTTGCATGACCACTCCAGTGACTCCTAATAGTCATCCAAGGTGACCATTAGGACCTTCTGGACAGGAAGGACTAGACGGTGGCTTCCTGTTCCTGTTAAGGCTCACTTGGCCAATAATAAGGCCTTCCTGAGTTCTGCCATGTGTCCCTGTATCCTTTGGTTTCTCTTCAATTCTGACCTGCCTCTTTGTGTGTTCCTTTATTATTAATTTTCCAAGTTTGCGCATTGATTTCTTCAGGCTATGAAGCAAAGTGGTGTGCATGAACATAAAAATGAGACAAAATACAGAAAGCAATAGTAATGCAAGTTCTAAAAACAACTATTATTCCTAAAAGAGGTACCTCAGGTTACAGGCACTTCAGGTTACAGACACTTCAGGTTACAGACTCCGCTAACCCAGAAATAGTACCTCAGGTGAAGAACTTTGCTTCAGGATGAGAACAGAAATCGCGTGGTGGCAGCGCAGCAGCAGCGGGAGGCCCCATTAGCTAAAGTAGTGTCTCAGGTTAAGAACAGTTTCAGGTTAAGAACGGACCTCCAGAACGAATTAAGTTCTTAACCCGAGGTACCACTGTATAAGAACAATAAAACCATTTCTAGGCTGAGTTACGCACCAGACCATTAAATTCAATGTAAGACTCCCCCACCCAAAGAATCATGTGAACTGTAGTTTGCTAAGGAGCTGGGAACTGTTGGGGTAAACTACAGCTCCCATATTTTGTGTGGGGGGTGTGTGTTGTTGTGCTTTATAGGTCTAGTGTGTACGCAGCCCTGGAGATATAAAATTATCATTGTTCCTGCCTCCTCATTGGTCTTCAGTCTTAATGTGATCACCCTAGATCCTAGCTCCAGGACTACAGTACCTCAAACTGTTGTCTGTAGCCGAGCAATGACAAAATGGCTAAAGAAGCCATGACCGCGAGCAGGATCCATCCCGCTCTTGCAACTTCTCCCTATTAAGCAAACATTTCAAAACAAGCAAAAAAGGTGGCAAAAAGGGACTGAACATAAAACATCATTTGCCATATTCTCAGCGCATCTGCAGCAATGGATACCCAACCCTATCTCATTTTCCTGCAGACAAAATATGAAGCCACCAGACCAGATCAAATTGCAGCGTTGAAATCTGTGCCTTTTTAGCCATAGAATCTGCACAATGAATCATTAAGGGACGCCACTAGAGGGAGATATGGTCACAGAGACTGCCAGCATATTAAAATCAGACTGCTGCAAATACTGCTGAGGCGAAGTGTGTGTGCCTATGTGTGTAGGGGAATACGACAGTTCATTCATCCTGAAATCTGCATGCAAAAATCCAAGATCTGCTCCCCACACCACACATCAGAAACTCTGATCAGATACCCAGGTTTCTCTTCAGATCATATATAAATTCAGGCTTGATATTCACGTTTTAAGTTATGAGTGAAGCTCTAGCGCAGAAAGTAGAAATCAGCTTTTGAAGATTCTTCCTGAAGGCACAACATTAGTAACAGCACAACCAGCCTTTTTTTTTTTTTTTTGCGTAATTCAACCATCAAATGCCTTTGTTGCCATAATAGTAAACATTCCCTGGAACCATGCTTTCTGCTATTCACTTAATATAAATTTAACATCAACAGTTGCTGCAAGTCAGTGTACGCAACACTGTCCTAGATGGACCAACAGTCTACCATATTTTTCACTCCATAAGGTGCACCGGACCATAAGGCACACCTAGTTTTTAGAGGGGGAAATCAAGAAAAAAAATATTATCCTCCCCCCAGCCCCAAAGAGCTTCTCCCAGAGCTTCTCTAAGGAAGCCATGACAGTGAGCGGGATGGATCCCGCTCACTGTCTTGGCCTCTGCCATAGCCGTGCGCAACCTCTCTGGCCGGGAGAGGCTGTGCGCAGCTAAAGAAGCCAAGACAGCGAACGCAATCCATCCCACTCGCTGTCTTGGCTTCCTCTTTAGCCGCACACAGCCTCTCCCGGCCGGAGGGGCTGCACACGGCTAAAGCCCCTCCGGCTTCCTTAGCTGTGCGTAGCCTCTCCCGGCCGGAAAGGCTGCGTGCGGCTATGGCAGAGGCCAAGACAACGAGCGGGATGGATCCTGCTCGCGGTCATGGCTTCTTTAGCCGCACGCAGCCTCTCCGGCCGGGAGAAGCTGCACGAGGCTATGGCAGAAGCCCCACCTCCCGCAAAAGCGCACAGGAGCCGCGCACCCTTTAAGGAGCGTGCAGCTCCTGTGGGCTTTTCTACGAGGAGGAAGAAGGGACTGACTGGCTGCGTCAGTCCCTTCTCCCTCCTGGGGAAAAGCCCTCAAGAGCCTCGCGGAGCTTGTGTGCGGCTCTTGGGGGCTTTTCCTGCCTGCCTCCCTCCTGCATTCGCTCCACAGGACGCACACACATTTCCCCTTACTTTTTAGGAGGGAAAAGGTGTTGGCTTTTTGCAGTATAGTAACGCTGCAGAGAGCTTGCTGGGGAGATCATGCATTAAAAAGAAAGGACTCAAAAAGTACTTAAAGGTTTTAATAAGAAAAACAAAAACTCCATTTATACTAAATACATTAACAAACCAGACCAGACCCAACCACCAACCCATCCCCCAGGGTAATGGGAGAGCTAGGTGCTGCTCCTTATATACTCTACCCAAATGCTGACACGCCTTAATCAAATACAACTCAGCAGCACCTGCTACGTTTCACAGCTGTAAAGCTGGGTCTCGTTATCTTGCTCTGGCCCTTGCTCTGGCCCCTTAAAGACATACACACGGAGTGGAACAATGATGAACCTTTACATTTAAAGAAACCATTCAACATTTCCCCTGCGGTTCATCATTGTGGAACAAAAACATAAAGCATACTTTGTACATGTCTTTCATGTGTAACCTTTGGAAGTGCTTTTGTAAAAATGTCTGCAATTTGATTGTCACCTGGAACATATTTAAATACAACCATTTCATCCTCAATTAGTTTCTTTACAAATTCTAAACGTAATCTTAAGACTCTAGTGCGCTGCGTATTGGTCTCTGAACACAGGATAGCAAGTCCACTCTGGGAATCAAGGTAAACTTTTACTGGTAGTGTTACTTGCATCTGTAGGTCTGCAAATACTTGCAGATACCATTCTACATCACGAGTGGCCTGAACGCATGCACATAATTCACTCTCTGTTGTGGAAAGACAAATAATGGTTTGTGTCTGGGACTTCCATTCAAATGGACAACCGTTATAACAAAACACCATACCAGACACACCCCTGCAATTATTTTGTTCTACTGCATGAGATGCATCGCAGAAAATTTCAAAACCTTTGTCAATACTTGATGTAAACTGCAACCTATAATGTTTGGTATGTTTAAGGTACATCACCACTCTCTTAAGAGCAGAGAAACATTGTGTAGTGGGCTTTTCCACAAATTTTGCCAGAAAGTGAAAAGCATAAGTTATATCTGGTCTTGAGATTCTTTGAATGAAATTTAGCTTGCCTATAGCAGAACGATACAAAGTTGTGTTAGGAAATGGCTTATCTTCACCTGTAAAGGTGAAACCACACACCATAGGCGTTTCCTTCCCATTTGCATTTTCTAAACATAGCATTTCAACAAGATCATCAATTTTTGCAGTTTGATGAACTAGAAAAGATCCATTATTGCCTTTCTCAATTTGCATGGACAAGTAATTTTTAGCTATGCCTAATTCCACCACATCAAATTTCTTCTGTAACTGTGAAACTACCTGTTCATATTCCTGTTTGGTTTTTGTAGAAATTAACACGTCATCTACATACACACATATTTTTGTTACAGAGTTTGCCCTTTCCTTTATAAACACACAATTGTCTGCCTTTCCTTGTGAAAAACCAATATCTAGCAATTCTTTGGCTAAAGTTTGGTGCCGGTTCCTTCCACTTTGGTGCAGACCATAAAGGGATTTATTTAATTTGCATACCAAACCTTCAGCAGCGTCTATGCCTTCAGGGACACGCATAAAAATTTGTTCTTTTAAATCTGCAAACAAATATGCAGTTTTTATATCTAGGTGATAAACAGAGTGTCCACGTTGTGATGCATCTTTTAACAAAAGCTTAACTGTTTCATATTTTACACTTGGTGAATAGCACAAATCATAATCTTCGCCTGGAATTTGTTGAAAACCCTTAGCAACTAATCTTGCCTTGTACCTTACAACTTCATTTTTGTCATTCATTTTAACTCTATAAACCCATTTTGAATCAATAAGTCTCATATCTGGGGTTTGTGGTACAAGAGACCAAGTGTTATGCTCTTTTAAAGAAGCTATCTCAGAGTTCATAGCTTTATACCAATTTTCAGCTTGGTGCTTAGGTAAATTCTGAACATCATTGTAGCTTTTTGGCTCAAAAGCCACCTTATTGGCATACACAGTATTAAAATGTTCATCTGCGAAACGTTGTGGCTTCTGCCTCTTTCTATCTGAACGTCTCAGTCCGGAAGGAGAGTCAGACTCCTCAGACTTAATGGGACTAAGTGAACTACTAGTTTCAGGTTGTAAATTATCATTGTCAGACTGAAGACGTGCCTGTAGGCTAAGCTCACGGTCAGAAAACTCAAGAGAATCTAGCCTCCCCTCGGGTGCCTGTGACTTTAAATCCTCAAACAAATTATCCGATTCAACAGGCTTTTTGTCTTTCCCCATTAATTCAGAATCACCATTTTCTCCTCCTGCTGCTGCTGCTTCTTCCTCTTCTTCCTCAGTATCATTTATACCATCAGTATCTTGGAAAACAGCAACTCCATTCCAATTTACAGTTTGTATCATGCTTCTGGTACTATGAAATTTGCCAGTTGCTGGTATGTAAATTCTGTACGCCCCCTGCTGGTAGCCCATTAATTTTCCCTGGACACTACGCTCACCCAATTTCTGCTTAGCAGGATAATGCATAATTACATCTGAACCCCAAATGCGTAGGTATTTCAGATTAGGGCGTTTTTTAAACAACTTCTCATAGGGGGTGACATCTAAACCAGAATGATAACTGCGATTTCTAACATAACAAAAAGCATGGAGTGCTTCAGCCCAAAAATCTTTGGTCAGATTAGCATGGTGCAGATAAGTTTTAACCCCTGCCTGCAGGTCACGCTGCACAACTTCAACAAGCCCATTTTGCCAGGGACTTCGGGGGCAAGATAACTCATGAGTAGTCCCCTGCGCTTCCAGGAATTTCTCAAAATCCTCAGAAACAAATTCCCCGCCCCGGTCAGAAAACAGGTTCTTAATAGGTTTGTTAAAGTGCGTTTTTACCCAGTTGCAAAAAACCTTGTACTTCTCAAATGCTTGGGACTTCTCAGCTATTGCATAAGTCCAACAATATCTACTATACTGGTCTATCAGGGTAAGCCAGTACTTAGAACCTCCTAATGATGGTGGGAGTGGCCCAACTAAATCACAATGTACACGCTCAAATGGCTCAGTTACTTTCCTATCTGAGCACCTACCCTTGCGTGCAACCTTAATCTTATTCTTGCAACAGGATAGACATTGCATAAAGAATTTACATGGTTTTAAGTTGAGGCCATTGACAATACTCTTTGTCTTAATTACATCAGCAAAATTCAGGTGTCGCAGAATTCTGTGCACCTCGTGGACACACCCAGAATGTGGCCTTACATTCCTCAACCCCTGGCTTGACTGTGCTGCTCTGCAATTTATAGGCGATTGTGAGTAGATGCGAAAATACAGTCTATATAAACCATCAGATTCCCGGGCATATAATAGACGTTTGTTCCCATCGAAAAACTCACACATTGACTTTAAGAAACGCACAGTTATGCCTTGACGAGCAAAACACCTTACTGATAATAAATTGTCCATTGACGGGCAGTAAATGCACTTCGCTATTGTAATGTTTAAAGAGTCAAGTTTAACAGTACCCCTGCCAAGCGACTGCAAGACTTGTGAATTGGCTAAATGTACATTACCAATTTCCTCTTCGAAAGAAATAAACAAGCTTCGATCATTGCAAACGTGCTGCGATGCTCCTGAGTCGATAACAAAAGACTTCCACTTGGCATCTTTAATTCTTTTACGATCTTTAGTCCGAGCGTGAAAAGCTCGCGGCTCGTTTCTGTGCCTACTATACGATGCCGGCTGCTGGGCTGACGACCGTGACTGACGAACAGAAACAGGCTTGGGAGTACTTTGCTTTCTTTTGGCTCTGCAGTCCTTTGCAAAATGTTCTTGCTTATTGCAGAACCAACAACGCTTTGCAGCTTTAAATGCAGTTGTATCACCACAGGTTTGCATATGGTGTTCCTCATTCTTTCTGGAAACAGGAGTGCTTATGGCACAAGCCTCCCTTCTATCCAACTCGCCCATTAATCTTGCCGTTACCCCTTCCACAGTTAATTGTGCTGGCGGAACGGCAGATATCTGGCTAGCTATACCATCAAAGTCCTCATTAAGGGAACACAGGATGATAAAAACATACTGAATATCAGGTACCTCCATGTCCCTTCGAATTAATTCGCCGCGTATCGCCTCCAGACGTCTCAAGTGTGCTGCCAAATCACCACCAGGCTGCAACTTCGTCTGGTACAACTGCTTGAAAAACGTCAGTGCAGACGCTGACTCTTTTCTAACATGCACTGCTGCAAGACTGTCCCACATTTCTTTGGCAGTTTTCTTATTTCTTATATAGACTACTTGCTGGTCGCTGACTGCCAAATTAATTATCGCCCTGGCTTTTGCATCTCCTTTCGACCAAGCATTAGTTACAGGGTCAGGAGGGTCATCAGTTACATAGGTCCATACTTCTCTAGAGGTCAAAAGCGCCTCCACCCGAAAAGACCATAAACTATAGTTCTCATCTGTTAGCTGTGGGAAGACCAGAACCTTCTCAGCTTCAGGAACCCGGTCAACCATTCTGGATATCTTCCAGACCCACAAAAACTACGCTAACAGGAGAAGGAGTTTTCAAACCTTTCTCAGAGTCCACAAATATGCAGTCATCCACTCAGCAGCTGGGCCCATAACCAAAGATGTTGGCTTTTTGCAGTATAGTAACGCTGCAGAGAGCTTGCTGGGGAGATCATGCATTAAAAAGAAAGGACTCAAAAAGTACTTAAATGTTTTAATAAGAAAAACAAAAACTCCATTTATACTAAATACATTAACAGACCAGACCAGACCCAACCACCAACCCATCCCCCAGGGTAATGGGAGAGCTAGGTGCTGCTCCTTATATACTCTACCCAAATGCTGACACGCCTTAATCAAATACAACTCAGCAGCACCTGCTACGTTTCACAGCTGTAAAGCTGGGTCTCGTTATCTTGCTCTGGCCCTTGCTCTGGCCCCTTAAAGACATACACATGGAGTGGAACAATGATGAACCTTTACATTTAAAGAAACCATTCAACAAAAGGTGCATCTTATGGAGCGAAAAATACGATACCTCAGTATAAGGCAGTTTCCTATGCTACCCAGCTGGTAATGCTTAGGAGTATTCACCTCATACGGCTACAATCACCACATTGCAAGTCTCTAGCATACACAAATTTGTCGAGCCAGTTCAATGCATTTAAATAAGGCATGCTAGTTATTTTCCTGTAACTCCCTAGCATCTGGAAAACTAAGAAGTTAAATGAAGAGGGGGTTCCCAAGTACCTGGAAAGATTTGTATTTGGAAGTGCATGGACCTAAAATTCTCAATTAGGGTGCAAGGAAGCATTATTTGCATAGTGTGCGATGTTTTGGTAATGTTTGTGTAGCCACCAACCTATTTCTCTGCCTCAAAAGGGGCAAAAAGTCACTTATTTTGACACCGATCATCTGAAAGAATCCAATAGGCTAAGAAATGCAGAAACTGGTTCAGGAAGAAAAGCCCTCACTCCAATTCTCGTATTGCAAAATATGACAGATTACAAAATTTATGTAACATTTAATTTCAACTCTACTTCAGACCTTTGTTTGTTCGGTCAGAGGTTTTTAAGATTCCAGCCATTTGGGAACTTTGCCCAGACCAACTTGTCTCAAGAATAACCTCTCTCTCCTGGAGAAAACCTGTGCATTAGATTGTAGATCATGCTGTGAGGTGGTGTTTGCGTACGAATGTTGCCCAGGACTCTTGAACTTCATCATCAGTCATTGCAAACTGATGCTCCACCCTACAAAACGCCTAATGTTTCCCAGTGATTGCACATTGCAGAGGAGTGGAGCTGGACTGACAGTAACAAGCAACCTGCCATTGCCATGACTTACCTTCTCATGGTGGAAACTCTTTTATTAGTTGAGATTCCTGCCTTAAAGGGGGCTGTTCTGAGTTTGAAAAGCATTCAGTCTACCCTGCACTTTCCATTGCATCCCTGAATGACACTGACCCTATACTATACTGTGTATGGGCTTCAAACTGGTGTGTAGTGTGGAATAGCTTAGTGAACCCATGTTGACATTTCCAGTTAACAAGGAGAAACTATGGGGCTATACTGGCTATGGGGCAGGGGCAGCAGCAGTGTGACTTTGGGGTGGATCCTTTTCCGTTGCACACTTCTATTTGCAGAGTATTTCAGACATTCCATTCACTGGGGACCCTAGTTTTAATTATTTGCCACTCAGAAAGCTTCAAAAGGAATCCTGGTCTCCCAGCAAAAAATGTGCCACACATCCAACACATGACATTTCTTGGAATAAGCCTTAGAAATGGAATTAGCTGCTTTTCCTGTTTTTGAAAGAAGAAAACAAGGGTGCTCAGTTAGAAATCCTGGCAAACCGAAATGTATAAATCCACCTTTTCCGTGTGTGTTTTTGGTGCAAATATTTCATAAAGAATTATGGCGCGCGGAGTATATGACAGGTTTATTTATTTGCTTTGGTCTAACCTCTTTGGCTTGCGTACTGAAATTCCATGGCAAATCATAAATTCTCTGTTGAATTAAGAATATCAGAAGAGCCCTGGATTGTTTTTGCAAGTGTCCAAGTCAAATGCCTCTAACAAGCAAAGTATGGGCGTGATGCCCTGGCCAGCTACTGTTGCTTGTCTCCAGTACTGAGCATCACTGCATCCTCAATTCCAGGTTTTTTTAAGCATCTGAAGAAAGGACAACAGTGTGGCCTCTTCATGCATGCCCATAAAACAGTGGTTCACAAAGGTGTGGCATGCCACACTGGAGTAGCAAGAAGATTCAAGGACAGTCAAAGAAACATTTAAACATTTCAGTGTAGTACGGTATCAAAATAATTTGTTTTTATTTGCCGAAGGTGGATAGGTATCTTTTCATAACGGCAGCAAGTGCATCAAGGTCAATCCTGTTTGTGATCCAGAATCACCATTCAGACAAAGCGCTGGAGAAGACTCGTTTATAATTGTGTTTTGGGAATGATTCATGTTCTTATGCATTGCTTTATACTTTCTGGGTGTCCCGTGAGCATATTATAAAGTACTTGTGTTTTGTGCTATAAATCAAGCACTGCTGGGAGTTGTTTTTTGTTTTGTATTTCTTATGAATAAAAAAAAAATGGTGCGGTGCAAGCAAATTTTTATTTTCAAAGTGTGGCCTAGAGGGGAAAAAGTTTGAGAACCACTGGCGTAAACAATCTATTGTGTTGTGGGTGCAGGGGGTCATTTTCAAATGAGGAGGAGACACAACTCACTAGGACAGCACATCCTTTGCACATGTAAGGTCTCGAGTTCAATGCTTGCTATCTCCAGTTAAAAGGATAAGGGAGCAGTTGATGAGAAAGCCCTCTCCCTGGGACTAGGGAGAACAGCTGCCAGTATTAGAAACTGAGATATGAAAGCTAGGAGCTAAATGGCACCTTAAACCTAGGTTATGGGTGTCACGACTGAGTGTCTAGGCACGCTTTTTAATAGCAAGAATACAAAGCTGAAAATGAATGAACTGCAGCTAAAATCTTAAGCTCATTTTTCACATGGTCTGGTCCTCATCTGAAGGCTGCAAAAAACAAAGCCCTACTTCCCTGTCCCACCCCCCTAATATTGTCAAGAGGGCCTCTTCTCCAGTCTTCAGAGAGTAGCTGGAAGTGGGGAGGCAGAAAAAGGCCCTCCTTTCCTTCCACTCTGCAGTTTTAATCTGAAATCTTAGGTGCAGTACTGCGCCCAGAGCTCAGAAACTGCTCACGCTAATGAAGTTCCCTGTCGCAAAACGCGCCTAGAACAATGAGAATTTTGAACGCTGCCAGTAAGAATGGGCAATACTGGAGAAATAGTCTGGCCTGCTGTAAGGCAGTTTCCTATGTACTGGGATAGGGGAGGAACCTGCACAAACATATTGGAAGTACAGTGGTACCCCGGGTTACATACACTTCAGGTTACAGACGTTTCAGGTTACAGACTCCGCTAACCCAGAAATATTACCTCGGGTTAAGAACTTTGCTTCAGGATGAGAACAGAAATCGTGCTCCGGCGGTGCGTCAGCAGCAGGAGGCCCCATTAGCTAAAGTGGTGCTTCAGGTTAAGAACAGTTTCAGGTTAAGAATGGAGCTCCGGAACGAATTAAGTACTTAACCAGAGGTACCACTGTATACAACCTTCCTCCCCCCGTGTTTACACTGTAGAAGTTTATAGCACAATCCCAGGACATCAGTCTATGGCCAGGAGATCTGCTGCCAGTCAGTGTAGACGATGAAGGCACTTCCCCACTTAACGAGCATTCAACTTGCATGCAGTCACATAGACGTGTAGCACCAGTAAATAATTACCGTTATTTTTCCAAGACTAGGGTTTTAACCCTTTAAAATTTCAAAAATTAGGGGGCGTCTTATACACGGATACATCTCCTCCCATTTTCATAAATCTGAGTCCCCCAAAATAGGGAGTATTTTACACATGAGGGAGTCTTATAGACGGAAAAATACGGTATATAATAATTAAACTGCAAAATGATGCAAAAAGGGCCCAAAATGAGTGGGGAATCTGCCAAAAAAATAGTGAGAAAAGAGCAGGAAAACAGCTAGCAATCCCAGGGGCCTTTGCAGCTGCAATCCCATAAGCCTTTGAAGCTTGTTGAGAGTTGGGAGTTGAGAAAGGAGGATGTTTAATGGCTTTTGAGGTGGCGTTCCCAACTACAGTGGATGCTCAGGTTGTGAATGTGATCGGTGCGGGATGCACATTCACAGCCCACAGCGGCGCGTCTGCACACACGCGGGTTGCAATTTGGTCTTCTGCGCATGCGCAAAGCACAGTTCAGAGCTTCTGCACATGTGCGACCGCCAAAACCCGGAAGTAACCCGCTCCAGTACTTCTGGGTTTCGGCAGTCAGTAACCCCCAAAAAGTGGCTGTAACCCAAGGTATGACTGAATATGCAATTTCACGTATATGCACGGTACCCAGGAACTTAACCCCCGAGTTAAGTGGGAAGGTGCCTGTATACATGAATATATATTGATTGATTTAACACAGGTGCCTCAGAGGATCTTACGCAGAGGCTGTGCCATAAAGAAGGTAGAGAAATTACTGAGTCACCACGTATGTTAGGACAGCAACCTCCTACAGAAAGATCTAAGCAGCATATGTCTATTTCTATGGAGTGCAGAACTTAATGGGCTGTGTTCCCACAGAAGCTTGTCTTTAAAGGAGGGCACTATTTTATTTTATTTTATTTTATTTTATTTTATTTTATTTTATTTTATTTATTTTATTTTATTTTATTATTTTAAAAGGTAAAGGGCACTGAAGAGGAGCAGGGCACTGGATGTGACATTCCCTTGCAACACACACCTGTTAAGAAGGAAGATGAAATTAAGTCCAAGTAGCACGTGTCAGTGCTCTAAGCCCAGAGGGAAGTGTCAGATCAAATAAGGAGAATGCAAAGCTCTTTAACATAAAGAAAAAAAGACTTTATTCCTAAAGTACTTTGACACGCACAGGCTGCTCTTTTCTCTTCAGATCTGCCTCCTCTTTCGATAAGGTTTTCCCGCAACTCCTCCAGACCCTCCGCAGCATTCATTTCTATATTTGCATTATTCGGTGGCATTTGTGGGCAGCCTCAAGACAGCCCCGCCGGCCATTGCATGCAGGCCTGGTGCAATGGGGCAGGGCATGTTCCCATATCCACCCCCAAGATGCTAGAGCCACTGGGGGAACATCCCTGAAAGGGCCCCAAACCATCTCGGCTGCTTTGGGGACCTCGATAGTTTTGTGAGCACATCCTTGACTCTTTGCAAGCATAAAAAGTTTCCTATTCCTGCCCAGTCCTTATTGGGCTCAACACTAAGACAGCACAGCAATCTGCGGAAAGCCAATAGGATTCAGTACTCTGTCTTTGCCAAATGCCCAACTCCTACCAGAGACCTGAAGGAGTATTAGCACACAAAACTGCACCGGACGTTTTCCCCACCCAACGCCTGCACCGATTGTTCATCTAGCTCCAAAACAGTGAATACTACAAGCCAGTGGGGCGAGTGGTGGCGGTGATGACTCCTCCTTTCTCTTTCCTCAAGACATCTGCAAGCAGGCTTTGGAAGCACTTCCAGCTGTATCCCCATTTACGCTAATGAAACCCACATTTTGGATCCCTGGTGATGGCAGTGGAACATTTGCGGTTTCTGCCTTGTTGATCAAAACATACCAGATGCACTACTATATCAGCATGGGATAGTGCAGCCTTCCTCAACCTGTGGGTCCCCAGATGTTGAACTACAACTCCCATCACCCCTAGCTAGCAAGGCCAGAGCTCAGGGATGATGGGAGTTGTAGTCCAACAACATCTGGGGACCCACAGGTTGAGAACCGCTGGGATAGTGCATGGATGGAAAATGGCTCATTTAAGATCACTACCTAGGTAGAGAAAAGGGACGCGGGTGGCACTGTGGGTTAAACCACAGAGCCTAGGACTTGCCGATCAGACGGTCGGTGGTTCAAATCCCCATGACGGGGTGAGCTCCCATTGCTCGGTCCTTGCTCCTGCCAACCTAGCAGTTCGAAAGGACGTCAAAGTGCAAGTACATAAATAGGTACCACTCCGACGGGAAGCTAAACGGCGTTTCCATGCGCTGCTCTGGTTTGCCAGAAGCGGCTTAGTCATGCTGGCCACATGAGCCGGAAGCTGTACGCCAGCTCCCTCGGCCAGTAAAGCGAGATGAGCGCCGCAACCCCAGAGTCGGCCACGACTGGACCTAATGGTCAGGGGTCCCTTTACCTTTACCTAGGTAGAGAGATGGTTTAAACACAATGATTTTGCATGCCAACTGAGTTTATTTAAACCTCCTACCTTGCACCGCTGATATCGACTCCGACCATCAATTGTCCATTCAGCGAAAGGATCTCGTCTCGCAAGCGAACCTTTCCACATTTCCCCGCAGGGCTGTTTTTCTTTAAGTCGGTGACCCAGATGCTCCCGACATCCAGCACCGGACCCTTATGCCCCTTCCTCTTCCTCCCCACTCTCCTCTTTTCACCATAGTCCCCCAGAGCAGGGATGTTCCCAAAACTTAGGCCAAGCGCCTCTGTCTTTCCTGGATCCTTGGTCAGGTACAGTGTGCAGATCTCCATATCCACAATGCAAGCACCATGTTGCAGTTTGCCCTCCTCTATTGGGAAGTTAAGGTGGATGTATTCCCTCAGCTTCTTAATGGCAGAGTGGCAAAGTCTGTGCTCCGGCTCCTCCACTTCCTCCTTCAGATGGTTTTGGAGCCACTGGTAAAGGATGGGAAGAAACAGCACCGCGTTCTCCGGAGTGATGGGCATTGTGGCCACAGCAGGGTCCCATTACGTGGTGAACCTGTTCCTGGATTGGGTGGTCGAGATTTGATCGACGCACCTTTCAGGATCAAGGTAGCTCTGCGCTTCATCAGCCACCATACTGAGGGAAACCGAAAGCAAGGGAGGGAGCCCAAAGTAAAATAATAGGAATGAAAAAGTTCTCTCTTTTCTGCCGGTTTAGCCAAAGATAACAGAGCAGGCTTTTTAATTAAAAAGAATGAACACAATTGCTCTGGAGAATTCAGCAAGAAGAGGAAGGAAGCAGAGGTTGGGCTCTCTCCACAGCTGTCCGCACAGAAATCGCTCGGGCCCTCGCTGCTCCACCAGCAGCGACCATAATTGCTCCTCCGCATTCATCAACACCTGCTTGACCTAGAAAGGGGGAAACAACACAGTTAAAACCATAATTCTCACTCTCAAATAAAGGATTTGAGAGCTGTCTGCAATGCTCATTAATGAGAAAGCTTTCCTTAACGTTATTCTCTTTTCTCGTTAATTCTATAATCTGTTTTCTATTCATCTGTGTTTTTTAAATACACTCTTGGGTTATCAGTCATGTTCTGGAAAGACTACAGAAGAGGAACACGAGCAGGAATACAAGGAAATGTTTATAAATGCGTATGTCTTCCTGCACACTTGGAGATTATGTGTATGAATCTAGTATCTGCCCATTTACGTCAAAACCAGTTTCCAAGATTCTGACATGCTCTAGTATGGCCATGACATGGAACACAATGAACAATGAGACACAAACTGAATGTGCATACACATGCAGCCTACTTAATCTTGCTTATCATAACATGTCTATTTAACCTACACATTCTGCCAAAGTATGACCCTCCAAATTTGCCTTCGGTATTTTTGCTCTGGGTTGCAATGAACGCAGCCACGGGTTTGTCTTCTTTGTTATCACCCCTGGAATTACTGGTGGGATCCGCCTTTAAGGAATCCAGGGGTGGAAATTTGTGCCTGGAGACAGTCAGGTCATGTATCCACAGCAGTGACCAGAGGAGGAATAACCGCTGGGAGGAGTGCAGAGAGAAGAAATGCCATGGTGTATCTGTAACAGCGAAACCAGATACCCTCATCTGCCCCAGCTGCAACAAAACATCTCTCTCCTGTATCTGTCTCTACAGCCACAGCAGGCACTGTAACTCTCCAATGATTTGATTTCACTCCCAAAGGCGCACTCTTCCATCGTCTGTCGAGACAGACAGATGCCAACAACATTATCCTGTGAAGCAAATATAAAATGTAGGCACATTTTTCTTTGTCATAGCTACTTTGTCCATTCTCCAGTCGTGCCTCCGGTTCACGTATAATTCGCCGCCCTCCAATCTCTCTCTCTCTCTCTCTCTCGTACACACACAACATTCACAAGCTTAACCTCCGAACTGACTGCTCTTGCAACTGTGCTTAGCTTAGGGCCAGTCCTGGAGATGGAGCGAGGCAGCCAACTCAAGAAGCAGGTGACGCGTGATGGGGAACAGCAGCAAGGTGTGGGAAGACAGCTGTCAATGCCACCTGTTCTGTATCTCCCAAGTTAGCCTTTCCCCCCCCCCCCAGATGCAATGGAGCATGTGGAATTAGGGGTGGAGGGGAATATCTTATCATCTACGGCAAAATGTCTTGGACTAGCGCTATTGGTGCTCTTTCCTGTTCTCCACACTTGTCCAAATTCAGCTGATCCCTAATACTGCTGTTTTTGTGACTTCTGAGCAGTTGGAATGCTACACACACACACACACACACACACACACACACACACACACACACAAAGACAATCCCTAAACCACCTAAGCAGCAGAACCACTTGAAGGTTGTGTACATACTTATTTCACGTATTTCACAGTATACCTGAAGGAGCGTCTCCACCCCCATCGTTCTGCCTGGACGCTGAGGTCCAGCGCTGAGGGCCTTCTGGTGGTTCCCTCGCTGCAAGAAGCCAAGTTATAGGGAACCAGGCAGAGGGCCTTCTCAGTAATGGCACCCGCCCTGTGGAACGCCCTCCCACCAGATGTCAAAGAGAAAAACAACTACCAGACTTTTAGAAGACATCTGAAGGCAGCCTGTTTAGGGAAGCTTTTAATGTTTAATAATAAAATGTTATTGTATTTTAGTGTTCTGTTGGAAGCCGCCCAGAGTGGCTGGGGAAACCCAGACAGATGGATGGGGTATAAATAATAATTTTTTTTATTATTTCATACATCAAAGTCACAACTCTTGCAGCCAATTGGTAGAGAGAATTCCAACCCGCCAGCCCGCATTCAGTTGTATGCAACAAAAATGTCCTGACAGCACAACAGAACTTCCATTCTCTATGCTCTTCCCAGTTGCCCTTGCCCCAATCTGCTCCAGAGGTTTGGTGGAAGCCCCAGTGGTACCTCGGGTTACAGATGCTTCAGGTTACAGACGCTTCAGGTTACAGACTCCGCTAACCCAGAAATAGTACCTTGGGTTAAGAACTTTGTTTCAGGATGAGAACAGAAATCGTGCTCTGGCAGCGCAGTGGCAGCAGGAGGCCCCATTAGCTAAAGTGGTACCTCATGTTATGAACAGTTCCAGGTTAAGAACGGACCTCTGGAACAAATTAAGTTCTTACCCCAAGGTACCACTGTAGGAGATTTGGGGTGTACAGGGGGCGGGAACAGGAAGGGAACAGTCGACTGAGGAAGTGAAAGTCCTTGCACTAATGAGACTTTGAATACAACTCATTATTGTTTTCTCTTTCTCTGAATAATTTTGGCAAAAAAATAAAATTTACAATTTCCCTGCAAATCTACATTTTCTATCGTTCTTTTCACTTCATAGTATCCTCAAATACCTGAATGAGGAAAGTGCCCTAACAGTTTCAAGAAAGCTACCTTTGACCTTGGAAACAGAGCTACAGAGGGGTCTTTGAATTGGCACCAAGCCTAGCGCTGAAAGCAGAAGAATAACATCTAAAAGGCGGGCATACATGAAGAAGAACAATGCAACACTAATATTTCTCAAGATTACTTTATTAAACCAGTCCCAGAGCATTTTGGGATATCCTGATTACATGCAAAGTTTTGTTTCATCCCCTCTAACAAATTGAGTTCTTCCTTCCTTTTATGTCCCTCCCAGCGGAGTATCGAAAGCGTCCTCAGTACCAATTTCCTGGCTTATAGAAAGAGAATTTTTTTTAAAAAAGAGAGACAAAAGTAATTACAATGCCCATTGCTGACTCTTCAAGATCTGATTTATTTGCATACATTCTTCAGATACTATTTTTGAAAGATTGTGTATTAGACTCATCCAAAGCTCAGCCCATTTTGACATTTTTTTTAAATGTTCATCTTCCTCAAAAGGGCAGGCTGTGGTTTAGCTAATGCTAGAGCTTCTAGAAGGCCAAACCAGAAGAGACACCATTCATGAAATATAGACATTACATGAAAAGGCTTCTTAAACTCAATTGGTGGTGCAGGGACAACTAATCTGGACAGGGACCCTGCCATGGGAAGTGAAGAGGATTTGATTTTTTTTGCCCTCTGCTGCAGTCCCAACGTGGAGTCAGTCTTCCATGCTATTTACATCGGGGGAAACCACCCACTGAAGCAGATGGCAGTTCCCCCAGGCACACGTCACCCCCAGGCATTCACTAGATTGGGACCACAGTAGAAAGTAAAAGGTTAAGGCTCGTGACCTCGTGCATACCTGGTTCCCAAGCCAAATCAGATGTCCCACCTATGGTTAGTTGTAGATGTGGTTCTTCAGAACACTGAACAGCTGAAGACCTCTTTGTGAAGACCTCTTTGCAACCACAATACAATATTTGCATTTACTCCATCATCACAGATTTGCTAATTTCGTCAAAGGAAGATTTGCATGTGATCACTCTTAGAACTTAAACATGAGGAATCTGGAAATATTAGGGATCAAAAAAGTTCTGGCACATCTGCAAATGTGCTCAATTCTTTTCCCAAGCCCTTCCTGTGGGAAAAGTTCACAATAATGAAGTTGCTTAGGAAACAAAAACAAAAAAAATCTCAACCCTTACGGATTTCTTCCAAGGGCTCATGAATTCTAATTTCAAAACACACATCAAGGGCTTAAGTTTCTGGTGATTTTTTTTCAGTCTGAATTTTATTTATGACAAAAATCTGAATACAGAACTTTACATAGGATCATGGACACTTTTCAGTGAGGGAATCAAGAAAACACCCGTGGAGGCATAGAATACACAGGTCTTAAATCAGGATGCGGAAATGGAACGGCTGCATTGTTTTGTTTTAATTTTGTTTGCTCTGTATTTTGTGGCAATGCTGGGGCAATTGACTGTGCTGGCAATTTTAAGGATTTGGGGTGTTTCACACTTGTGCTTTTTATGCTGCTCAATTGCTGTTTAGTTGTGTAGTATAGCCTGCCACTTTGTGAAGGTATTTGCTTTAAAATTGGGATATAAATCTACTAATTAGAAATCTCAATTAAATCTAAAGGTAAAGGTAAAGGGACCCCTGACCATTAGGTCCAGTCGTGGCCGACTCTGGGGTTGCGGCGCTCATCTCGCTTTATTGGCCGAGGGAGCCGGCGTACAGCTTCCGGGTCATGTGGCCAGCATGACTAAGCCGCTTCTGGCGAACCAGAGCAGCACACGGAAACGCCGTTTACCTTCCCGCACTTTGAGGTGCTTTCGAACTGCTAGGTTAGCAGGAGCAGGGACTGAGCAACGGGAGCTCACCCCGTCCCGGGGATTCGAACCACCGCGTCCCTCTCAATTAAATCTAGCTTATTATAAATTACATCGACATCAACCCACTCCTTGCAGACATCCAAAATGCCTGAAGACAGTCAGGTTGTGCATCCGCAGCAGAGATCAGAGGAAAAATGACCACTGGGGAGCATCTGCAGCAGCACAACCAGATGCCTTCATCTGCCCCAGCTGCAACAGAGCATGTCTTTCCTGTATCAGTCCCTACAGCTGCAGGCGCTGCAACCTTCCAAAGGTTCAACTTCACTCCCAAAAGGGACACTCTTCCATTGTCTCCCAAGACAGAGGTATGCCAGCAAAGTATTTATTACATTTTATTATTTTTTTTTATAAATAAAGTATCTATAAATGCAATAAACTGGAATTCCACATCAGGTAATTGCATGCCTCGATCACCATCACTGTTACTTGCTTTTCCAACACCGACTTTCCTTCTTATTCATATCTAGGATACTGATTATAAACCAACTCTTGGGGTCCCTTCCAACTCTACAATTCTATGATCCTATGAAATGCAAGGGGGTTACTTCTTTTTTATACAGTGGAACCTTGGTTGTTGAAAGCTTTGGAAGTCAAACGTTTCGGTTTTGAACACCAGCAACCCGGAAGTGAATGCTTCCATTTTCGAACAGCTTCCGAGGCATGTTTCTCCATTCTTTCAGTTGATTTTGCTGGCCGGCAATTGCGCCTCAGTTGTCAAACATTTTGGAAGTTGAACGGTCTTCCAGAATGGATTACGTTTGACAACAGAGGTTCCACTGTAGTACTTCCAAAATACATACACACACACACACACACACACACACACACACACACACAAAATCTAAGAACCCTAGAAGTGGTGTAGTAGATCTTGAAGTGCAGGTGTTTGTTCTCATAGCTCCCAGTGTCACTCTCCCAACGAGAGTCAAATAATACATCCATTCTCTCTCTCTCTTATACACACAACTACTCTGGAAAACAGCAGTGCCTAGCATAATACCCAGTCCATTAGGATCAGCATGACTGCAATCCTTAGCATAGTTTCCTGGGCATAAGCTCCATTGAACTCGCGGGTGTTTACTCCTAACTACATAGGTACTGTCTGTAAAACACACAGAGCTTGAACAAAAGATCTTCAGCCAGCTGAAATGAAGCCTTTAGCTTTTAATTAGAAGTGCAAACCACCTTGCAAAGGATAAGCGTTGCTATTTATAGGAACCCCGGTCCAAGAACAGAAGGCAAAGTATGCAGGCTTTGCCTTATTATTTTTTCTCATTCTCGCCTCTATGCTCCTCTGTCACAAACAATAGTGAAAGTTTAAAGCCTCTTTATCATCTCGTTCACTTGCCAGTACACTGGGCTCTGGCAGATGATGTCGTTGTTCCCGCTCTGAAAAATGCCCCAGAGCTGTACTCCCTTGCAATTTCTCCTCTATGGGGCGGGGAGACATTTCAGTCTGAAGACTGCACTCCTTCACATGAGATCTTCTGGGGCCTCACACAGGTGGTGGGCATGGCTGCAGGGGGCTGGCATGGGGGGGGTAACAGACATGACTCTTACTTCTTTAAAGCTGGCTAATATTCCAGATAGGGACGTGGGTGGCGCTGTGGGTTAAACCACAGAGCCTAGGACTTGCTAATCAAAAGGTCGGTGGTTCGAATCCCCGCGACGGGGTGAGCTCCTGTTGCTCGGTCCCTGCTCCTGCCAACCTAGCAGTTCAAAAGCATGTCAAAGTGCAAGTAGATAAATAGGTACCACTCCGGCAGGAAGGTAAACGGTGTTTCCATGCGCTGCTTTGGTTCACCAGAAGTGGCTTCGTCATGCTGGCCACATGACCCGGAAGCTGTACGCTGGCTGCCTCGGCCAATAAAGCGAGATGAGCGCCGCAACCCCAGAGTCGGCCACGACTGGACCTAATGGTCAGGGGTCCCTTTACCTTTAATATTCCAGATATAAAAATATCAGAGGTTTCTACATACACACCTAAACCTCAGTCCAGGCAAGCAAGATGCACTAGTAACAGTTCAATGACAATTTCCTAGGATGACTGGATGCTGCCTTCTGCAGAGTCAGGTCATTGGTCTCAGTAGGGCTGAGCTCAGTAGGGCTGGGGCGTATATTGGCATATCGTCCAAAACCAGTTTCAAGTCCATATCGTGATTTTGGTTTCATTTCTTTCTTTCTTTTTACTTGGGGGGGGGATCTACACACAGGAAAAAACCCACTATAAATAAGTCAGAAATTAAATCGTCAAAACAAAAAGAAAAAACTCTATGTAAAAATAGCACAGATTTTTATTTTATTTTTTCCTCTGTAATGTCATCTGGTGTTGCGTGTTTATAACGCATTCAAAGCGTTGTTTTTTGACTAATGTAGCTGAGTCCCGGACAACATATTGCAAATCAGGGATGCGGGTGGCGCTGGGGTCTAAACCACTCAGCCTCTTGGGCTTGCTGATCAGAAGGTCGGCAGTTCGAATCCTTTAGCTTTATTGCAAATCATGATGTATACAAAAATCACAATGTGGGGGAAACCATGAAGCCAACCCTTCTCTCGATTCCTGCGACCCCTGTTAGACCTGCCGGCTCAGCGGCAAATTACAAGAGCAGGACCGGCAAAAATCAAAATGCAGGAAAAACCATGAAGACAGACATAGTTCCATCCTTATTTCAAACATAGGGAAGCTTTTAATGTTTGATATATTACAGTATTTTAATATTTTTTTGTAAGCCACCCAGAATGGCTGGGGAAGCCCAGCCAGATGGGCGGAGTATGTATAAATAAATAAATAAATAAATTATTATTATTATTATTATTATTATTATTATTATTATTATTATTATTATTATTATTTCGGTATACCATGATGTTTAGCTGGTGATATATCACAATGATGAAAACCAGATATCGCCCAGCCCTAATGCTAACTAGAACCATTTCCATGGATTTTGAAGCATCATGCCGTATCATAAGGTGCTCTCACAAGTCACCATGTGGGCCAAGATTTGCCATGTGGGCCTGAGGGGGGTGGTATTTGATCTCCAAATGTGTAGAACTAGCTGCACAGAGTCTGGCACCCCAGACGCTGAACTCAATCAACAGCTCTTTTAAACTGTGGGAAGACAAAAGACCAGTAAAAATTATTACCAGCTGCAACGAGATGGACTTCCAACATAAATACTTCCAAAATCTATTAATGTAATTGCCCTCAATTTGATCCGATCATCACAAGGCTGGAAACAGTTTTCTAGCGATCGGCTGTAAGGGTTCATCAGTATCAATGCCAAACAAGACTTTCAGAGGAATGGTTGGACTTAAAGATATTATCTTTATTGACAATTTCCAGTGCGTTGTCCCCACTGCGCCCATGTCAGCACAAGTTAATAAAAAATATTCATCATGCTGCACATTCATTTCAGCCTAATACTGTGATCCACTGAACATAGCAAACATAGCAGTGCTGTGTTCATGGCATATAGCAGCCTTTGTCAAACTGGTACCTTCCATGTTTTGGGCTACAACTCCCATCAGTGCATGGTTGGAGCACTACTAGCCTGGTCTTGGGTAAAGACCAACAGCAGCTTTAAGGTAAAGGTAAAGGGACCCCTGACCATTAGGTCCAGTCGTGGCTGACTCTGGGGTTGCAGCACTCATCTTGCTTTATTGGCCGAGGGAGCCGGCGTACAGCTTCCGGGTCATGTGGCCAGCATGACTAAGCCGCTTCTGGCGAACCAGAGCAGCGCACGGAAACACTGTTTACCTTCCCACCAGAGCGGTACCTATTTATCTACTTGCACTTTGATGTGCTTCCGAACTGCTAGGTTGGCAGGAGCAGGGACCAAGCAACGGGAGCTCACCCCGTCGCGGGGATTTGAACCGCCGACCTTCTGATCAGCAAGTCCTAGGCTCTGTGGTTTAACCCACAGCGCCACCCGCGTCCCGTTTACCACTATACAAATTTATCATTAAAAGAAAAGAGTAATGAATCCCTATACACGTGTCTGGGTTGAAGTTGAATCGTGGGTCTGGAAAGGCTGAAGACTACGGCATGTCTAATGCACACAGAAGCATAAGCCGCTCCGTTCTTCTAGATCGGAAAGCACAAAATAAATAGGGAAAGAGCTGTAGCTCAGTGGTAAGATCGTCCGCTTTGCATTCAGAAGGTCCCAGGTTCAATTTGCAGCACCCCCAGGTACGGCTGGGAATGCTTCCGGTCTGAAACGTGAGAGAGGCACCGTCAGAACACTAAATTAGATGCCGCAATGGTCTGCACTCTGTGCAAAGGCCGCTTCCCTATGTACCTACGTTCACAGATCCTGCCTCTAATCAAAAGCTCATGGAGAACAAAAAGCTTCTGTGGCAGATGCAAGTTTTTAGGTGCTAAGGGAAGACATCTGAACACGCATTCATATGTTGCTTTCAAGGCAGCACATGATACCACTTCCATCACACTTTAAATTGCTGCATATGTCTTCATCCTGAAAGAATTCTGTGGATTTTCTTAACTTTGCAAATACAGTGGTACCTCAGGTTAAGTACTTAATTCGTTCCGGAGGTCCGTTCTTAACCTGAAACTATTCTTAACCTAAAGCACCACTTTAGCTAATGGGGCCTCCTGCTGCTGCTGTGCCACCAGAGCATGATTTCTGTTCTCATTCTGAAACAAATTTCTTAACCCAAGGTACTATTTCTGGGTTAGTGGAGTCTGTAACGTGAAGCGTATGTAACCCGAGGTACCACTGTACCTGAATTTGTTTGATGAACTGCCCACAGAGTTTGGACAAGCAAGCAGTTGTGTGTGCAGCATAGTTTTTGTTTAGTCATTTAGTCGTGTCCAACTCTTTGTGACCCCATGGACCAGAGCACGTCAGGCACGCCTGTCTTCCACTGCCTCCCGCAGTTTGGTCAAACTCATGCTGGTAGCTTCGAGAACACTGTCCAACCATCTTGTCCTCTCTCGTCCCCTTCTCCTTGTGCCCTCCATCTTTCCCAACATCAGGGTCTTTTCCAGGGGGTCTTCTCTTCTCATGAGGTGGCCAAAGTATTGGAGCCTCAGCTTCAGGATCTGTCCTTCCAGTGAGCACTCAGGGCTGATTTCCTTCAGAATGGAGAGGTTTGATCTTCTTGCAGTCCATGGGACTCTCTAGAGTCTCCTCCATAATGTGTGGCATTACTCTGCTCATTTGCACACGAGCTTTTCCTAGCAATGTGTAAGGCACACGTCCCAAATGGCTCTGATTTGATGTTGTCAGGCTGTGTGGTTTCTCTTAAAGGCTAACCTTAAGGAACCTACAAAAAATAGGCTTCCCATTCCAGGAGCGAAGGGGTGAGGCTTTTACTGCCTTCACACCCGGATTTCACTGCTGTTTACTCTCCTGGTTTTCAAATCCATGCGTCACCTTTAATGAACTTAGGGTGTGAGCTTTGTTGGGTGGGATGCAAATTCACTTATCCTCCTGGAAACCTTTCCACACATTTCTGCGTGGAGCAAGAATTCCTCAAGCGGCTTTCACAAAGAGGCACTTAAATAGGCTTGCGCTGATCTATTTAAATGAGTAGATTAAAACCAAAGGAAGCTTTAGTTGATCAATCAATGAAGGGGAACTTTAATAGGTTAGGGCAGAGGGTTAGCAGGGCACATTTTTAACGCAGTTTTGTTGAATAATTGAATTTTTTTTAAAAAAGATTGCCTTTCCTTTCAACTGATACGGACTGAGGGGGGGTGCCTATTCCCCCCTTCTTTTTGGCTGTCCGAGGCGATGACCTCAAGGGTGCCATCGCACACCCACCCTCGAACCCCCCTTCACCGTTGCACAAGCACCACACTTTTCCCAGACCTTTTCCCGAGCGAAATAAGCTCGAATATATATATATTCCCTATCCTTTCCTATGCCTATCTGCGCTCCATACTTAGAATGAGTAGACCGAGTGTTTCTCTTCTCCGCTTATTCCTATGGCCGCGCTTTGGCCAATCACAGCCATGCATTCGTCCTGCAGAAGCTAGCTCAGTGAGCTCTTGCACGCCTCATTTAACCTCCTGACGAGCTGCTGACGGCCCCCCACGGCGAGAACAATAGAACCGAAACTCCCGACCTCGTAAAACTGTCAAACCCTTGTTACAATGTATCCATTTCTGCAGGAATGGATACATTCTGCTTCCGCTTTTGATCTAGGCTACGGAACAGGTTGAAAGTTATCAGAACCTTTCAAAATTCATATAAAATCAACCACAGCTCCAATTTTCTCGCTCTTGGTGTCATTCGACTCAGTTTCCCCAGGACTCCATGATGCTGCCCGACTCCATAATCCCCGAGACGGCAAGTCACGTACACAGGAACTCTTTAATCCCGTCAGATCGTTCTGCCCAGCCCTTCCTCCAGGCAATACCAGGTGGCAGACGGTGCATATCAGTAACCCATTGTCCCACCGCCACCGGTACTCATGAAATGTATATTTGTGTATGACCCTCGCTCTGCATATTCCCCCTCCCTTCCCTCAAATGTAAATTAGTGTAACCCCACCTTTCTCTGAGATATTCATGACGTGTGTAATGTATTCATGATGTAACCCATGAAACCCAACCTTCCCATAATGTATTCATGACGTTTCGCGCACTGTGTTATGGGACTTGGAGGGAACTTTTAAAAGTCTATGTCGCCCCATTCTCGGGGTTCAATCTCGCTTTGAACCTATTGCGCAATAAACTTGGATCTTCGCATTTTGCTCCTGCGTCCGGCTGAGCTTCCCTTTCTTCCGCTAGAATCCACGGACTTGGTCCGACTGGCTGGGTGGCAGGGTAAATACGCACCCAGATTTTCCGTAACAGCTTGGCGCCCAACGTGGGGCAGAGCGGTTCTCCCGGGTTGCTGACCGGAGGCCCCGAATTCTTCAGCCGGCTGCGGGCCAATTTGCCCGAGAAGACCCTTTTGGACCTCCGGCCATCTCCCGGGCGGTAATCGGGAGCCCCAGGAGTTCAGCCGGGGAGCAAAAGGGATCCAGCCGGCTCATTCATCGATCCCGGGATCGGATCGACGTGGAAGACGCGTGAGTATAGGAAAATCCAGTGCACTGGTGGGAAGGGGTGGAAGTCTCCTGGCAACTGAATTCTCTGCCCTCCTCTCTATCGTACCTTCTTGCCTTTCTCTTGGTCCAGTCAGTGAGAGAGACCGTGGACCGCTGCTCGACCCGAAAGGGGGGTTCTGAGCTCTATCTCTTTATCTAAACCCTCCAGCCAGCCGCACCAATTGGGAGCCCGAAGGGTAAGACGGGGAGACCCGACTTGAAAGATAGCCGACTCTCCGCAAACGGGCATCCCAGTTGAAAGCAAGGGGTTGGAGCTCTCTTTCCGATCTTCCCGAGCGTCCTTTCTAGGGGGCAGGAAGTGGTCTTGCTTTCTATCCCAATCCCAGCCGCACCGGTCGGGCTACATACCACGTGTACTGTAAGCCCGCTTCCGAAAGCAAGGGGGATTTTCGACCCAAAACTCTGTCCAGGGACCACCCGATCTGGCACCGCACGGCGCGGGCGTTCAGTAGGGCCCCTTTTCCTGAGTTGTGACGATAGGTAGGAGGTTGCCAGGAGGGAATAGCCCATGAGGAATTGGGCGGGACCGGCAGAGTGGAAAAGGGACCCCAGGTGAATGGTTAAGGAAAAAGGAAGTAAGGAATACCGGATAGCTAGAGCTCTTTAAAACCTCCCTAGGAAGTTGCCAAGCGACTAAAGATCTTTCCTTTTACAAGTCCTTGTCGAATAGCCCTAGACCCACAAATCCTTATCGACCCCCTCCTCTTTCCTCTTTCCTATCTAGACACGCGTGAGATATACTATGGGTACCCAGGCTTCCAAACACGAGCGGACTCACTCTGGGAGGAAGGCTTCCCGGAAGCCATCCCGTTCCCAGAAGGATCCCGACTCTCCTCTTCAATTCGTCATCGCATGTTGGAAGTCGATTCCTGGCCACAAATTGTTATCTAAGGAAAAACTAGAGGACCTCTGCTCCGAAACCTGGCCCGCCAGGACTGCCTCCGCCAAACCCGAACTGCGGTGGCCACCGGGGGGTTCGTTTAATGAAGAACGCTTGAACCACCTAAGGAAAGCCCTGATAGAAGAAAAACCCCGCCAGTTAGAATACCTGGCCACCTTTGAGGCAGTAAGGAGAATGCTCCAAGCCCCAAAGGGAACAACCTCTTACCAACTGCCTATATTAAATCCCGGGCGACTGCCAATGCCCCCCCCTTACGAAGATGATGATGTACGACAGACCCTGGTCCCCTTTTACTATCAAGGACCACCGCCGCAAGCCCCGACATCCAGCGACAGCGACTCAAGTAGTGGGGAGGAAACGGGGGAGGAGAATGAGGCACAAGACACTGAAAATAGAAGGGTCACACGACTACAAGCGAGAAAGGACAAGGGGGGCGCCAAACAAGTTAAAAACCCCGGACAAGCTAAAACTAAAACCCCCTCCTCTACTCACCACAACACCATTGAGGACTCTACCCAAGTCGGGAATAAACCCGCTCCCATGGAACCTCACGGCTCCGAAAAGGGGACCCTGGGCTGCGATAAAGAGACTCCGGGGACTTCTGACCAAGTAAGCTCCACCGTGAGTTCTACTGCGGTCCAGATGCCCTTAAGGGCCCTGCCCATTCCCCCTCTCGAACCTGATGGGCCCCCGCGGATGGTTTACACGCATCAACCCTTCTATACCTCAGACCTGGTAACTTGGTCAAATCAGATGCCCTCACTGAGGGACGACCCGGACAAGTGCCACCGCCAGGTCAGCGCAATCTTCTCCACACATAATCCCACCTGGCCCGATGTCCACGTCCTTCTGAATGCCCTCTTCAACGAGGCGGAGAAAGCGGACATTCTAACTAAAGCCGGGGAAGCCATAGAACTACCTGACTACCAAAGGGGACGGCCTCAGGGATTGCAGGCGCTCACAGCACAATGTCTCAGAGTAGAACCAGAATGGGACCATAATACCACCAACGGTATTTGGTGCTTAAACCTATTTAAAAAGGCCATTTTGGACGGTGTAAAGGCCGCCGGACAACGCACCGTTAATTGGACCAAAGTCCAGTCGGTCATGCAGGGACCAAACGAACACCCGTCCGATTATTACACTAGATTGGTCTCTGCCATTAAAACATGGGGAGGAATAGACCCCGATAACCCACAGCATGAAGTAATCGTTAAAGGGTTCTTCAAGGATCAGGCTTGCCCAGATATCAGAAAAGCCCTGAATCTCCAAATTGGATACGATGGAAAGAGCGTAAGTGAAATCTTGTCCATCGCAAAATCTGTCTACAACTCTCGGGATGAAAGAAAGAAGAAGGAAACGAAGCCCGAGGTCGAACAAATACTAGCCTTAAGCATGGAAACTGCCTATGGTCCTAATCGAGGCAGGGGACTCCCTCGAGGAAAGGGAATCCGTGGAGGAGGAAACCCAAATCCCTATAGGCAATGGGGACCGGGGACTGGAGGATGCTATTACTGCCAGGAAGAGGGACACATAAAAAGATTCTGCCCCTACCTAAATGCGACACCCTACGGGGGACAGGAGCCTAAGCCTTTCCCTGTACGGATCACCCACCCCCCTTTCTCCCCGCAAGCCACCGTAACTCCAGGCTACAGCAACCACAACCCAGCGGCTTATACCCCACCGACGGTCCCGAACCCGATACCTCAATCCCGACCACAACCAGGACCCCGGACCCAAATGCCGGCCATAGACCAGCCCGCCCACCCTTGGGCGAATGCTACTGCTCCTCCCTTGCACCCTCCAAACCAACCACCTCCCGATGATCAGGACACTTATTGACAATTAGAAGGGGATCCCAGTCAGACCCAAACCATCTGCCCTGTCCTTACATTGTCACCCGAAGACCCGGTCTGTACAATCGAGATAGACGGCCACCCCTACCAATGTCTACTGGACACAGGGGCCACCTATTCCACCCTAACCGACAGTCACCTGGAACCAGGGACAGTGACCAAGAAAGTAATGGGACTGGATGGGATACCCCGCACTTGCCCGCTCTCGCGACCGGCCAAAGTCACCCTCGGACCATTACTAGCGGAACACACCTTCCTTTTAACAAGCAGCCCCGTCAACCTCCTCGGCAGAGACCTCCTCCCGTCTACAACACTCTATTCCCACTATCTGAACTGGAGCTGGGGGAGGCAGAACTTACTAATTATGTTATTCAGCTCCAGACACAGCTACAGCGTCTCCACCACTACGCGGCCATCGAGGGACAGAACCTGCCCATCGACGTCCACGCTCACTCCTTCCACCCGGGTGACTGGATCCTCGTCAAGGTCTACCAGAAAGAACCACTCCAACCCGCGTGGGAAGGTCCCTACCAAGTACTCTTGACATCGCCAACCGCCGTGAAAGTAGGTGAGAAGAATTCCTGGTTACATCACACTAGGTGCAAGTCCTCACCCCCTCCACAGGAGACGGAAGAAAGCAACGGCGAGGACTTCACCTTTTCGACTCCACCTGCTCTACCGACCTCATATATTGACGACGACGACCAACAGACCGGACCAGCTGATCGGGGCCAAGGTCGGGCTCAACAGACCGGACCAGCTGATCGGGGCCAAGGTCGGGCTCAACAGACCGGACCAGCTGATCGGGGCCAAGATCGGGCTCAACAGACCGGACCAGCTGATCGGGGTCAAAGTCGGGCCCAACACACCGGACCAGACACCGCGACACCCAACTGGACGTCCGAAATCATCCCAGATACCAACACCATCAAGCTACGTTTCAGACGCGCCGACAACCACGCTTGACAGCTCCATTGACAGCTTGCTTCGTTTGACAGCTCCGTTGACAGCTTCCTTCGCTTGACAGCTCCATTGACAGCTTGCTTCATTTGACAGCTCCATTCACTGCTTGCTTCGTTGACAGCTTCGCCTTTTGACAGTTCATCTGACAGCTCCATTCAACAGCGTCGTTTGATAGCTTCGCCTTACAGCCTCACCCTATCTGGCGCCTTCGTTCGTTCGACCATTTGCGCTCTCCCTACGCGCATTCGAACCATGCGCCTGGTCACCACCGCCCTTCTCCTCGCTGCCTTACCCTGGGTCACGTCCACCTCATCAGACCACTGCACAGGATTACGAACAAACTACCACTTCTTGGACTATCATGAGGTCGAGACGGGAAGGTCTAACCCTGATCGAATGGGGGACTTTGATTTCTGCCTTCCTGAGTCTCGGACCTTGCTGCGCCATTCCCTAGTTCCCCAACTCGCCGAAAACGAATATTGGGAACTTTTCATCCGAGACAAGGATCTACACCGTATCGGCTCTGCGGCTCTCACTCTTGACCACTCCTCTTACCGGCTGACCTGCAGAAATGGGACTTACCTTCTTTACGAGAACGGGGAGGTCTCGCAAACCCCAAACTGGACCGAAGTCGAGACAGGAGGGGCTACTCACGCTTATACGGAATCAAGCCACCCCTCTGGAAACTTGATTTTCGGCTTCCAGTGCCTCCGCTCCACCCCAGAAACCCGGAAGCCCCAACTCCAAGGACTCTGCCTACGACGGTTCTGCTGTCTATGGGACTTAGGGGTCACTTATGAGTGGAGAGGGGCTGAGTATCTCGAAGGGTGGCACCATTCTTTACACCCCTCGCGCTCCCCTTCATGGGACCACGTCGGACCCCTGCGGTGCGGCGGTATCGCCAGGGATAGGCGACTACTGAACACCACCGACCCCCTCCATCCGGTTGGTACAGCACCCCGACAATTCGGCGCCGACCCGGCACTCCCGGGAGAAGACCTCCTGTCATCCTGGGAGCAAAACTCCTACATTAAGCTTCTCAGCCAGGTGGCAAAGGAGTCACCCTACCCGGACTGCTGGATTTGCGCTCACGCACCCAGCCATCTCCAACAGAGCCTCCCACTGGTCCCTGTACCAGTGACCCTAGAACAGTTCCGTTCCGGAAATGTTACCTCCTGGAACCTGACCGCACTCAACTTAACACATCAATACCTCTACCTCACCGGCCCTACGAAGGGACCCCTTTGCCGCAGCTTCTCAGGGGAGGGAACCTTCATCGGATCCAGTACATGCACCAACACTCTGGAAATCCTACCAACTGGACTAGTCACTGTCTCTAACACAAGGGACTCCCGAACTTTTCCTAACCTTACTGTTGCCTGGGCTGCTGCGGTTGGACACCCCTTGGACTGGAAGCCACTACCCACAGACACCATGCTACTACAAACCTTTGCTTCAGGCCGAATGGAATCTTACCTCAGCGGCCTATTCTGGGTGTGTGGGCACCGCGCTTATACATGGGTGAGCCCACACATGTCCGGATCCTGCTTCATTGGCTACATCGTTCCCGGAATTAGAATATTACCACACCTACCGCCTGGAAGACAACGGAACAAAAGGGAGCAAAGGGAGCTGTCAGACCTGTCAGACGTTGCTGCGAATGGAGAGACCGTAGGCCGAGCACTCTTCCCCGCCTACGGTGCCGGTTCAAACCACGTGGATATTCTCCGACTCACCGACATCCTCCTTAAGTTCATGCAGGAGGCGACTCAGATCACAGACTCTCTCATGTCGGAACTATCCGAGGTAAGACAATTGAGCCTACAGACGAGGATCGCGACAGACTTCCTCTTGTCCAGTCAAGGAGGCACCTGTGCATTAATAGGCACAGAGTGCTGTACATACGTGACTGACCAGACCTTAAATATAACTGGACATTTAAATAACATTCATGAACTAGCAGGGAAGCTCCACGACATCCAGCATGAGGGGCTATCCGATGTGGACTTATGGGGATGGTTGCCCAAGCTGGGATGGCTCAGACAACTATTGAAAGTCGTGTTGTTTATCATTTTAACTGTTTTCCTCTGTGTCTCTATCCTATGTTGTACTATGCATTGTGTTACCCCTTGCTGCTCTCTCCTCCGACATTCTGCTCCTACTAGCTCCTTCCCTCTTCGAGCCTATTCCCGCTCCCGACATGCTCCCACTTTCCCAGACTATATACAAATGAGACATTTGGGAGAAGGTGAATATGAGATCACCGAACTTTAGTGCTCAAATGGTGCGGAGAAAGGATTTGCAAGTTCTCACAGAACTTTAATGCAAATCTATCTCCGAATGGGGGACTGATACGGACTGAGGGGGGGGTGCCTATTCCCCCCTTCTTTTTGGCTGTCCGAGGCGATGACCTCAAGGGTGCCATCGCACACCCACCCTCGAACCCCCCTTCACCGTTGCACAAGCACCACACTTTTCCCAGACCTTTTCCCGAGCGAAATAAGCTCGAATATATATATATTCCCTATCCTTTCCTATGCCTATCTGCGCTCCATACTTAGAATGAGTAGACCGAGTGTTTCTCTTCTCCGCTTATTCCTATGGCCGCGCTTTGGCCAATCACAGCCATGCATTCGTCCTGCAGAAGCTAGCTCAGTGAGCTCTTGCACGCCTCATTTAACCTCCTGACGAGCTGCTGACGGCCCCCCACGGCGAGAACAATAGAACCGAAACTCCCGACCTCGTAAAACTGTCAAACCCTTGTTACAATGTATCCATTTCTGCAGGAATGGATACATTCTGCTTCCGCTTTTGATCTAGGCTACGGAACAGGTTGAAAGTTATCAGAACCTTTCAAAATTCATATAAAATCAACCACAGCTCCAATTTTCTCGCTCTTGGTGTCATTCGACTCAGTTTCCCCAGGACTCCATGATGCTGCCCGACTCCATAATCCCCGAGACGGCAAGTCACGTACACAGGAACTCTTTAATCCCGTCAGATCGTTCTGCCCAGCCCTTCCTCCAGGCAATACCAGGTGGCAGACGGTGCATATCAGTAACCCATTGTCCCACCGCCACCGGTACTCATGAAATGTATATTTGTGTATGACCCTCGCTCTGCATATTCCCCCTCCCTTCCCTCAAATGTAAATTAGTGTAACCCCACCTTTCTCTGAGATATTCATGACGTGTGTAATGTATTCATGATGTAACCCATGAAACCCAACCTTCCCATAATGTATTCATGACGTTTCGCGCACTGTGTTATGGGACTTGGAGGGAACTTTTAAAAGTCTATGTCGCCCCATTCTCGGGGTTCAATCTCGCTTTGAACCTATTGCGCAATAAACGTGGATCTTCGCATTTTGCTCCTGCGTCCGGCTGAGCTTCCCTTTCTTCCGCTAGAATCCACGGACTTGGTCCGACTGGCTGGGTGGCAGGGTAAATACGCACCCAGATTTTCCGTAACACAACAGTAGATTGTGTCCATATTTATTAAGCTTTTCTCTCCAAAATCTCAAAAATGAATGCATACTGAGATGCTGGTGAAAAGTAAATCTATTCAAATGTAATTTAATCAGGGGACGAATAATCAACTAAGATTGCAAACCTACGTACACTGACATGGGGAAAGCCACATTGAACTCAGTTGAGCTTACCTCTGAGCAGACATATCAAGGCTTTCACTCTAAATACATTTCATTTTATTTATTTATCACATTAATAACCCATCCTTCCTCCAAGGTGGCACACATACTTCTTTCTCCTGCCCATTTTTATCCACACAACAACTGTGTGAGGTAGGTTAGGCTGAGAGACAGTGACTGCCCCAAGATCACCCAGTGAGCTTCCTGTTTGAGTGGGAATTTGAACCCGGGTCTCCCGGGTCCAAGCGCAGCACTCTAACCACTGCACCACACCGGCTCTCTTATCAATGGCCGAAGTGTCTGCATTTTCTGTAGCCCTGTTGAGGTGTTACTGCCCTGAATAAGGAATGTCAATGTATGTAGGGGTTGTGGGGCCATGCACAATGCCCGAGCCCCACACGTCCTGCATTGAGCAGGTAGGTCTGAAAAGAAGAGATACTTCTATGTATGTTCAGCCAAGTGAGCTTAGAAGGCTCTCCATGGTCCATGTATGACCAGACTTCCTGACGGTGAATCTTCCAAGCACATTCAGCCAAATGCATCCACCCTTCAGATCTTCCCACTCAGAAAGGGAGGCATGGAGTGTAGCAAGCAGGGATGGTGCAAAAGGGCTTGTCAAGAATAATTATTTAATTGACACTGAAATGGGGAATGCCTAAATGTGTATTACTGAAGGTTTTAATGTGGGGAAATTCCACTTAAGTATGCTAAGTGGTCTCTGAACTCATTGATGGGTTGATAATTAACTGTTGTTCTCTGCTAGCTAGCACTTGAATGTTTAACCTTAGTTCACAACTGCAAATTCATAATCTTGGAAGAGTGGTGGCTCAGTCTTTGTTCTTGGGGTCTGTGGAAGTAAGGACGTGTAAATGACCCTCTCTAGTGAGTGAATACAGCTCCAGGCAAAATGGAGACTGTAAGGAGAGACACAGCTCAGATTTGAGATCTGTTTGGAATATTTCATATTTTATAAGAAACTGACCCTGTGCTGGAATTGCACATGATCTTATGGATATTTTGGATATACCATTTGCTGTTGTTTTTGTTCTGTTTTGAAGAAAGTTCTGGAAGTGAAGCTTTAATTAAACTGACAATGTTTTGTTTCCAAAAGGAGTCTGTTTTTGTGCATCCAGTCGCTTCAGGTTATGCAATATTAGTACTGCAATAGCGTTTGCATTTCTTGTTCAGACCTAAACACCTGAGCAGGGCTCTGGTCTGTGTGACATTAAACTAAAGTACATAATGCACACTCAAACACCAACACGATTTTGAACCCTTAGAAGGAGCACAGCTACCATTTTCTAGTTCAGGAAGGCATACAGTGAAGCCAAACAGACCATATACTGTGTTCATCATTTTCCTGCCTTGGAAAGAGGTGCTCACCATATTTATAAGTTCCAAGGGTGCTTTGAAACCCAGTCATTTTTTAAAAATAGTTTACCACCCCCTCTCCAGGTTTATGAGAATATAACAAGCCAAAACACCTTAGTTAATGATGTCAAGCCTTAAATGTTACTCTCCAAGTCAATATTTTTAGAGCCGACATAGGAAAAGCTTAGCAGCAGATCACAGATCCATTTAGTCCAGTATCCTGTTCCCAAGAGTTGCAAGCCAGATGCTTCTAGGAAGCTCATAAGCAGGGCAAAAGCCATTGCTTGACCTAAATAAACAGGATTCGCAGTTATACTGCTTCTGGACATGGAAGTTCCATTTAGCTACTGTACTTAAGTTGCGGGACGCGGGTGGCGCTGTGGGTTAAACCACAGAGACTAGGACTTGCCGATCAGAAGGTCGGTGGTTCGAATCCCCGCAACGGGGTGAGCTCCCGTTGTTCGATCCCTGCTCCTGCCAACCTAGCAGTTCGAAAACACGTCAAAATGCAAGTAGATAAATAGGTACCGCTCTGGCGGGAACGTAAACAGCATTTCTGTGCACTGCTCTGGTTCGCCAGAAGCAGATTTGTCATGCTGGCCACATGACCCAGAAGCTGTACGCTGGCTCCCTCGGCCAATAAGCGCCGCAACCCCAGAGTCGGCCACGACTGGACCTAATAGTCAGGGGTCCCTTTACCTTTACCTTTTACTTAAGTTGCTGCTGATACACATGTACACTATTGGCTCTGACCCCAATAGTCATCCTTTTGGAAGCCAGTGAAGGAATTCTGTATGGCTAATTTCATGCTCATGTGTGCAGAAGTAGGAATGGGCTTTAAATCTGTGGTTTTCATCTTGCCTCTTATTCTTGGATTTGGTGTTATGTTATCAACAACATGCGGTTTTAATTACGTACATGCAGCCAGAGGCCTATATTCAGCAGATGCATAATTAGAAATCCTAATAAGAAACAAGAAAAACACAGCACAAATACGGACAGCTTACAATGTTGTCCCGGCAGACATGACAGGACCTCTCCTTCCTTTCCTCCTCTGCAACCCCACAGAAACACCTAGTCTGTTCCAGAGGGTTCCCTTACTTTCTATAATAGGTAAAAAGTAAAGGACCCCTGGACAGTTAAGTCCAGTCAAAGGAAACCATGGGATGCGGTGCTTATCTCGCTTGCAGGCCAAGGGAGCTGGTGTTTGTCCACAGTCAGCTTCCTGGGTCATGTGGCCAGCATGACTAAACCGCTTCTGGTGCAACGGAACACCATAACGGAAATCGAGTGCAGGAAACGCCGTTTACCTTCCCGCCACAGCGGTACCTATTTATCTACTTGCACTGGCGTGCTTTCCAACTGCTAGGTTGGCAGGATCTGGGACAGAGCAGTGGGAGCTCACTCCATCGTGGGGATTCGAACCGCCAACCTTCCGATTGGCAAGCCCAAAAGATTCAGTGTTTTAGACCACAGAACCACCAGCATATTAGGGGTACACAGGGAGCTGCGGCAGAGAGGAGGGGAAAGGTAAACATCACTTATGCGAGCAAAAGTCTCTTCTGCAGGCAGGCCAGCCCTGTTGAATGCCACCCTATACAGTACAGTGGTACCTCAAGTTACAGACGCTTCAGGTTACAGACTCCCCTAACCCGGAAGTAGTACCTCGGGTTAAGAACTTTGCTTCAGGATGAGAATAGAAATTGCGCGGCAGCGGTGGGAGGCCCCATTAGCTAAAGTGAAACCTCAGGTTAAGAAGAGTTTCAGGTTAAGAACGGACCTCCAGAACAAATTATGTTCTTAACCTGAGGTACCACTGTACTAGGTGTGGGAACTGGATCTGCGCTTTAAAAAAAAAAAAATCCACACCAAAAACCATATTTAAATGTGTACTTACAATTTCTTTTGCACACGTTTTCTCCCAAATCACACATTTCTAAATTTTCCAACCCCTTCCAAATCATATGTAGCTGGAAGGAGGGGAGAACCATGATTTATACATGCAGACTTTGCAGTCAACACAGTATGGACGGTATTATTATTATTATAATTATTAATGCACGTATTTCACACAGTAGTACCAAGAACTCAGGTATGAAATGACCTGGAAGAAGCAATCGTCCCCAGCAGGAGGAAAGCACTCCGCCCATGCTCAGAGGCAGGATTTTCTTTATTGTTGCTTCTCTCATGTTCCAGGTAATTTCAAAAACAGGAGTCTGGTAAGCCCCGGTTCAAATTAAGCCCTGGAAGCAGCCCTTTGATAATGCACAGTCGGCTGCAAAGCTTTGATAAGGAAACAGCCTTCAGTTTCATGTATTATATTAAGTAGGCTCTTGCCACAGTTTTTTGGGGGGAGCGAGGGGGAGGGAGAAGGCAAATTTTTAAAAAAGATACTTTGGAATGGTCTTTTATTATAAACGGTTTAGCACCAGAGTTAATCAAAAATCAAGAGCTCCCCGATTATCTCTGCATTTACCATCCCTCCGGACTGTTTAAAATTCTGGAAGGAAATTCTTAATGTCACAGAGTCTTTTGGAGTTGCTTCTCTGCCAGGAGTCTCATACCCCGCCCCAACAAGTCACAAAATTCTACTCATACATTTACAATTCCATCTCTTCCCTGCACCCCACCCCCAGAAAGAAAGAAAAAAATCTGTGCATTTAACATTAAAAATTAATTCAACTTCTTCAGACCTCACAAAGAAATTAGGGCGCAAATGAGGCTTTGAAAAGTGTCAGGAGGGAAGGATAAAAATATTGCTGAGCGCCTGGGTCTGGGGGAAATGCAACTAGCGGAGAGAAGGGGAGGGGGAGAGGAGAAGGGCGACATTTAGCCTCAATTTTCATTTTGGTTTAAGTCCCCATTGTTACTCAAAAATCCATTTCCCCCTTGCTTTCTGTGCAAAATTTTCTCCCTCTCGCCTTTGAAAATGCGGTAAAGTCTTTTGGGATCATTTCTTAATTCTGAAGTGCCTTTTTATTTTCCCTCTCTTTTCCTTTATTTTTTTTACATCAGCATAAAGAACCACTTCCATATGTTCCTTTCGCCCCCCTAAGCCTTTCTGGGTTTATAAATTTTATCTGTTAAATATTTACCCATGAAAAATTGTTTGAAACTGAAGCGGGCCAAAAGGCTTCACAAAAGCAGCCATCTTTTCTTCCCCCCTTACTCTTTGTCAGGAGAGAGACTGCTTAGATGAGGCAGTTTTTCATGTGTGCCCAATTTCTTCCTCTTATGCATTTTAAAGCCTGGCCTTCACAAGCAGCAGTAGGGCATTTATCAGTCAGGAATCTGGGAGCAGCGAGGGCAATATCTCAGCTCCAGGAGAGGCGCAGCCAATGTCATGTTCTCCACATGTTGTTGGGCTACAACTCCCATCATCCCTCTCCACTGGCCATGTTGGCTGAGCATGATGGGAGCTGGAGCCCAACAACATCTGGAATATACCGTCAGGGCTGGAGTCAGACACAGGGCTCTGTTGTCAGTGAAGTTAGCTCTTTGTTCAAGCAAACAGCATACAACTCAGTAACCCTTCCCAGCAGGTCTTGCCTCTATGGAGCAGTTCCTAGGACTGAAGATTCCACCCTTTCCCGGATGCTTCCCAAGCAGTCTCAAACTGCATCTGTGCACTTCTGGTTCTGCCCTCCTCATTATCCTGTGCATTCTTGGAAACCAGGATGGAGGAGAACAAAACAGGGAGAGCCCCCAAATTCTTCAGCAGCCTCTTGATCACCGCCCTTCCTCTGCTTCAGCCTCAGAGTCTGAACTGCTCCCTGTCACAGGTTCCTCCTGCTCACTAAACCCTGTTGCCTCTTCACCCTTTGGCACCTCCTCCCAATCTTTTCCCTCTGACCTCTTCTCAGTGTCCTACCACCAATCCCCTGGCTCTGAGCCTTCCTCCTCTGGGGTTTCCCTTGGGGCTTCCCTGGCTGGTGCCTCCAACCACTCCTCTTTGTCCAGTCCATCCCTGACACCTCCTGTCATTGATGTCACTGCAGCATACCTGAATGGGCTGGCAGCGTAATGGCAAAGAGACGGCGGTCCCACCTCACAATGTAGGTCACCACTGCAACCATTTGCTCTAAATGTCTGTGCCCTTTGGATGAAACTTTTGCAGAACTCCGCACTGGTGCACGGGGAAGGGTCATCAAGGTGAACAGGAGAGTCCTTGTCATTGAACTAATTCTTATGGCTTTCAATGGGATTTTTAAAATACTACTTGACCTGAATGTGGCTTTAATTTGTTTAATTTAACATTGTTTATTCTCACAGTCTGCATTAATTGAGCTGTTTCTGCGTGCCAGTTTGAGGTTCCCTTGGGAAGGAAATCCAGAATATAAGCAATAAATTAAACGAGGTGACAAAATCCTAAAGCAGAAGAATAGATGAAACCAAATTGAAAGTTGAGAAATCAGGTGTTTATGAGAGGAAAGGGACAAGGGTGATGCTGTGGTCTAAACCACTGAGCCTCTTGGGCTTGTCAATCGAAAGGTCGGCGGTTTGAATCCCCTCGACAGGGTGAGCTCCCATTGCTCTGTCCCAGCTCCTGCAAACCTAGCACTTCGAAAGCACACCAGTGCAAGTAGATAAATAGGTATCATAGCAACAGGGAGGTAAACGGCGTTTCCATGCACTCTGGTTTCCATCATGGTTTCCGTTGCACCAGAAGCGGTTTAATCATGCTGGCCACATGACCCAGAAAGCTATCTGTGGACAAACGCCGGCTCCCTCGGCCTGAAAGCAAGATGAGCGCTGCAACCCCACAGTCGCCTTTGACTGCACGTAACTGTCCAGGGGTTCTTTACCTTTACCTTATGAGAGGAAAGAGACCCAAGCAGAAAACCAAGTCGTTCACAGACAGTGTCTTATCCAGCGCTTGGGATTTCATGTCATTGTGAACATATATGGAGTTGCAACAACATGGTAGAAATTTCCATGTAGTCCATGTAGTGAGCTGCTGTATGCAGCTCCTCTCTAGAGGAACTCCTTTCTCGATAGTATTATTTATAGTTAGAGATTGCCGTGGTAATTAAGGTTGGATAAGATATCTCAGAATTCTCCACAGGCTAGAATACTATCTGCATTCCAGTCCTGAAATTAGCTTGCACCCAACAACACCTTCACAGTCCATCCCTCCAATCCGCTAGTCAACACTAAGCATGTGAAGTAGAAAGCAAATTGCTTCCCGTCCAAGACACTTTTCAGTGGTTATTCAATTAACTCCATCGTGGTGTTTTTTCATGAAATTACTCCTATAGCACCTATTAAAACCCATCTCAAAGCAGTGTACAGATTAAAACAATGAAATAAACAGTAGAACATTAAAATCAGAATAACTGATAATGCAAGACGAATTAGTAATTAAATCCCGATGTTAAGCACCTGAAAGAGCCTGAATACACAAGTATGTGTTGTTGTTGTTTAAAAAAAATCAGCGTTGGTGCTCGCTGGAGTTTTGAGAAGAGGCAATTTTATAGGAAGAGGGGCCACCATGGAGAAGGCCCTCCCCTTGGCTGCTCCTAACTGCAGGTTGATAGGTTTTGGGTAGCCAAAGCACCCCTTTAGGAGCAGTGGAATATGTTTGTTAGATAGGACACTCCAGAGAGCAATCTTGCCACCAACCTCAAAGGAAACCCCATACAGAGCACATTACAGTAATCCTATCTAGAGATTACCAATGCATGGGTCACAGTGGCCAGGCTATCCCTTATACAGCTGCTTCTTCTTTATTATTATTGCCTTTTGACTGGAAAAGTGTTGGTTCACTAAGCCTAATCAAAGACCTACAAATCAGCGTCCCTCATTAGTCTGATCCCAAGAGGGGAGAAACCTTCCCTTCTTGACTTTGTTTCCTTAAGAAGCTTGTTGTGTTCACACATATCATTACCACCCAAAGCCGCCAAGAGAGGATAAATCCTATTACAGAGAGACCCCCCTCTCTCCAACGATCTAACGTCATGCGATGCTACCCTTTGGCAAATGCCCACAAGGCAGCTGCACTCTTTCAAGATGAGAGGAAGGGCTGGAGTAACACACAAACGCCGATACAGTATCGTATGTGTTTAAAATTAGCCAGCTTCTCAAAGCACAGGCTGTAAGCGTCTGGATATGTGCAGATATTCCTTCCAGATGTTCCAAACTACCCACACAAGCGGTCGCTTCCACAGGACCACTCCCCAACACCCCACACCAATACCTTTGGGGGGGAGGGTGAATGTTGCAATCAAGTTAGGAAAAGTAATTATAATAATAAAAAGGCCCTGGGGTTTGAAATGTGCTTTATTAAGTAATGGAGGGGTACAGGCACAGCAAAGCAGAGAGCAGGCAGATGGATGAGAAGAGGATTACCGGTATTTCAAACCAGCCAAGAAGATCTGAATGGTAAACATTCTCTAAATGTTAACTTTGAGATCCAAGCTTGCTGGGATCATGAGGTGGGGGCCAAATCCAGCCTTTCAACGTGTTAAAGTAAAGGTAAAGGTACCCCTGCCCGTACAGGCCAGTTGTGACCGACTCTGGGGTTGCGTGCTCATCTCGCTCTAGAGGCTGGGAGCCGGCGCTGTCCGAAGACACTTCCGGGTCACGTGGCCAGCGTGACGAAGCTGCACTGGCGAGCCAGCACCAGTGCCGCACATGGAAACACCGTTTACCTTCCCGCTAGGTAAGCGGTCCCTATTTATCTACTTGCACTTGGGGGTGCTTTCGAACTGCTAGGTGGGCAGGAGCTGGGACCGAACGACGGGAGCTCACCCCGCCGTGGGGATTCGAACCGCCGACCTTACGATCAGCGAGTCCTAGGCACTGAGGTTTTACCCACAGTGCCACCCGCGTCCCCTCAATGTGTTAGAAACTACTAAAAATAAAACACAACACTGCTTACAAGTTTTACAGGATTTCAGCATTTATCCTCTGTTCTTCCGCTAAGATTCACAGAGCCAAAGCAAGGCCAGACTGGGAGACCAAATCTTTTGTATTTCCCTGTTCTGCGATTCTAACAACACAAACACAACGGCAGGGCAATCCTAAATGTGGCTTATGGCAGCCTGTTGGCTTCCTCGACATTTCCATTTCCATTAAAATAATGATTTTTTTAAAAAAATTGGTGGTCCTTTTGACTGTAAATGTATACTTCAAAGTACATGGGCATTGCCCTGGGTGATATCTCAGAACCCAGAGGAGTATTGAATAAGACAGGTGTTGCCAGGATTTGGGGAGCTGTTGGCGTCTTTGCAAGCCGGACAAATTGTTGGGAGCACCTTACAGACAGACACACACAGAGACACCAACCTATTCTATTTACTACAACAGAATACTTCTTCCAGGCCTAATTTCGGGGGGGGGGACCCCTGAGTGCATGGGTGGGGTTGCCATATTTTGAAGAGCAAAAAAGAGGACACATTTGCAGACTTCTACTTTTAACTCTCATTTTACATACCCATGGGGGAAAGAGGACATGTCCTGGAAAAGGAGGACACGTGGCAACCCATGGGCACCCCTGAAATAAGATTTGTGGAGTTAGTTAAACAGAGAGACCTGCTTAGCTTCTTTTCCCTTTCCATGACTAGTAAATGTAGAATAAATTAAGAACAAAAGACAGACCATGGGCATCTGCTTCATTTAAAGAGGTCACATCCTTCCTCAAGGCAGAACATGAGTTGTTTGGGGGCAGATTCTCTCCCCCCCCCCCCCGCCCTTAAATTAAGCACAGCCCTGGCAGGCCAAAAGTGATCATTATCTGAGCCACCACTTGAGCCCCTTCTCCCAAACAATGGAAAAAGTCCTTGCTACAATTTATTTATAAGCCATGGCAAATCACTGCTAATGAATTCTGTTATTAAGTGGGGCTTTCTAAGCCATGCCTCCCATTTCCAGTCCTCCAAGGAATCGCAAGAGAAGTGGATACACTTGTCGAAATGTTTGGAGAATGAGGCTTTTCTCTCGACTGAATTCCACAGGAGATATAGAATACATACAGGAAATTCACAAACGGGAGGGGACAAAGTCTTTGATGGCAAATAGAATTCCTGTCCATCTTTTGAGACGATGTACAGCTGCCCGTGAGAGATAAAATGGACAGAATATTGGATTTAACAAAGTGAAGTTTTTCACATCCTACCGATGGTATCCGATTGCATCCCTCTGTTGGCGGTAACACAGAGAGAGTTATATGGCCATTTTGGCAGAAAAACAAAAGTCTCAAGATGCATTTTGTACTTAGAATGTATGTAGGAAGGAAATGAGGTCAGGTCATTTGTAGTTTGGTCCAACAACAAAAAAATAGTGTTTCATAGCCTGGCTGCAAACCCTAACAAAGTTATCTTCCTCCAAAGACTTAAAATCTTTTCTTATTTGCTGAGAATGTCACCTCCAAAGAATGGAATCCTCTTGTGAGCTCACCATAGAGAATAGCAAAGTAGTCTCTGAAGGTTCCCAGGGATAACGTCGAAGCCAGCATTTCCCCCAATATTTAAACTACAAATGGGCAGCTGTGGTTTCACATGTGCATCGGAACAATAAAAACAAAAAGCTTTGATAGCAACAGCTGTGCAAAATTCAACGGTGTCCTGATGGTGCTCCATTTAGAACAGGCTTCATCAACCTCAGCCCTCCAGATGTTTTTGGCCTACAACTCCCATGATCCCTAGCTAGCAGGACCAGTGGTCAGGGATGATGTGAATTGTAGTCTCAAAACATCTGGAGGGCCGAGGTTGAGGAAGCCTGATTTAGAATCTATTGTCAGTGCAACACAAATCTATCAGGGAGATGCGCTCTGTGGGGGAACAAGCTTCAGGCAATAGGCATTATAAAGATGTCTGTAAACAGGACATGAAGGCTGGCAACACCAACCCTGCAGTGTGGAAATCCCTTGCAGATGACCGGAATGCCTGGAAACAGACTGACAGGTTGTGCATCCACAGCAGTGACCAGAGGAGGAATGACAGCTGGGAGGAGCGCAGAGAGAAGAAACGCCATGATGCATCTGCAACAGCACAACCAGACGCCTTCATCTGCCCCATCTGCAATAAAACATGTCTCTCTTGTATCAGTTTCTGCAGCCGCAGCAGGCGCTATAACACACACTTCAATTTTCTCCTGAGACAGACAGATGCCAACAATATGGTGTCATCTATGTATGTGGTAAGGACGTGGGTGCCAATGTGGATTAAACCACAGAGCCTAGGACTTGCCGATCAGAAGGTCGGCGGTTCGAATCCCCGTGACGGGGTGAGCTCCCATTGCTCGGTCCCTGCTCCTGCCAACCTAGCAGTTCGAAAGCATGTAGATAAATAGGTACCGCTCCAGCAGGAAGGTAAACGGCGTTTCCATGCGCTGCTCTGGTTCGCCAGAAGCGGCTTAGTCATGCTGGCCACTTTACCCGGAAGCTGTACACCGGCTCCCTCAGCCAGTAAAGCGAGATGAGTGCCGCAACCCCAGAGTCAGCCATGACTGGACCTAATGGTCAGGGGTCTCTTTACCTTTATACAGTGGTACCTCGTGTTACATACGCTTCAGGTTACAGACTCCGCTAACCCAGAAATAGTACCTCAGGTTAAGAACTTTGCTTCAGGATGAGAACAGAAATCGTGCTCCGGCGGCACAACAGCAGCGGGAGGCCCCATTAGCTAAAGTGGTGCTTCAGGTTAAGAACAGTTTCAGGTTAAGAGCGGACCTCCGGAACGAATTAAGTACTTAACCCGAGATCCCACTGCAAAGGAGAGGGGAAACCCCCCTCCTGGTAAGAGATGTCCTCTGTATCTATATGCTCCCCTTCCCTAGAGGATGGGAAGATGGAGTCTTGGTCATCACAAAGTGCGAGCCGCTATTTTAAGTGCCCAAAGTGCCCTGGAGTGATGCTGTATCAGGGGGAATTGCCGTGGGAAATTTAAATGGCAGTCCTGGCCAGCATCAGCGCTGCAGTTACTGCTGTTTTCTGGCACCAGCACAGAGTAAGCCTGCAAGGGCTCACAAGAGGGCACTCTACCAAAGGCCCCCCTCAAATCGAGGCAAACCCTGAAATCCATCTGCCACTTATACGCCCTGTCAAAACAGAGGAACCACCAGACAAAGACTAAAGAGGATGCAGATTTGCATAACATTAGCATCCACGTGGACTAATTTATATGGAAAGCTGCAAAGCTGGACTCTCCTTCCTTGGAGGTTTCTAAGCAGAGGCTGGACGGCCATTTGTCATGGATGCTTTAGCTGAGATTCCTGCAACGCAAGGGTTGGACTAGATGGCCTTTGGGTACATTCCAACTCTACAGTTCTATGACTCTGAAGTCAGAATTACTTTGAATAGAAATAGCACACGTCTCACAATAGCGGGGGAAGACTGGAACCAGGTGCTCTGTGTGCCCTCCCACCCATAGAATCATCGAGTTGGAAGGGACCCTGAGGATATTCAGCTGTCCCATACGGGGATAGATCCTGCAACCATGGTGTTATCAGCTCCACGCTCTAACCAACAGAACTATCCAGGCTATATGGGTAGCTCCAAAGCCCCTTCTCGATTTTTTTTTTGGGGGGGTATCCCTTTTAAAAAGTTTAATAATGTTTTTATTTATTTTCATGGTACATACAGAAGATAAATTTTGAGAAAACAATGATTTCTCCTTGTGATTCTCTGTCTCTAGACCAGATTTGGCCCAGGCAGCCTTTCAAGCAGAGGGCTGCCCACTGTAAAGTAGGGCTCACAGCTACCTAAAAGCAGGGGCAGCCAATGTGGCCCTGATATTGTTGGACTCCAACTCCCATCATCCCTGGCCATTGGCCACACTGTGTAGAGCTGATGGGAGTTGTAGTCCAACCACATCCACATGGCTAACTCTGACCTAGAGTCATAACCTTGTTCTTCCTGCATGAAAGAGGTCATGTATGCCTAGGAGGCCTCAAGTATTGTTTGGAATAAATCTGTGCATGTGTTTGTGTGTGTGCGTTTGTGTGAACCTATGATGTTTACGCTTATAGTGCAAAAAAAAAAAAACCACCCCCCCAAAAAACTCCCCTCTCTTAAACTGTGGCAGAAGAGCACCATCTGCTTCTTGCTCTGGCCCACTTTTGGCGTGCTCCCAACAGCTGTTTCGAGGAAAAACTTAGTCCCCGCGCACAGGAGCTGTGCCCCCAAAGGGCTGGCCTAGAGGAGGATGTACATAATTTGATTTGAAGGCAAGGTGCTGCTCAGCAGAGCAGGAAATTAGGGACGCTATTTTTAAATTTGGAGAACTTTAACAAAATGGTGAGAATATTTCCTTCCCTCTGCCCCGTGGGATTAGAGAGATTTAGGAGTTGCCGGAGTGTCGTTTTGATAAAACTAAACGGCTTTCAAAGGCCCCAGAGCAACTCTGGCCACTGCCGGAAGATCACCGAGTTTTCAAGAGGGAGGAAAAAACTTATTAAGTGATCTTTTAAATCACTGACTGCCAGCCTGTGTGCCATGAACAATTCAGCCATCCGGTTGGGTGTGTTCAGCACCCTGTCCCTCGCATGGCCCAGTGATGGGTGTCTACATATAGGGCAGCCATGTGTCTTTTGCTTTATAAGTTCTCGGTTCAAAGGGATGTCCTAGCCAAGTGTAGAATAAAGGCAGAGAACTGTAAGAATAAGAGGGGAGGGGTTTGGAAGACTGGGAACATGTCACAGTTTGGTCACTCCTTCTCATGTGGCAAGGAGTGTCTGTTCCTCCATACCCAGAACTCTTCTAAACATACTCACAACACGTAAGAATGCTTCTGAATTATGCTTACCAATTATTTAGTTTTCATCTGCTCCTAACTGCACCTGATAAATAATGACAGGTGGAATATACAGGAGGTAGGAGGGGGAAGGAGGGGGTCACACATACTACAAAACCTGAACTGTATCAGTTTGCCTTACAAACTGCATTTTAAAAAAGGAAAGTTTCTTTGTTCCTTAAAAACAGCTTTCTTTTTAAAAATGCAATTTGGAAGAAAAAGAAGAGAACAGATAAGTTTTTTACATTCTTACAGAAACATTTACCGAATGCTTCCCCCCCCCCCTTTTTTAAGTATTACATAGGAGAAATTTGGGGGAGTTATTAAGGAAAGGTTATAATCTCTCCTCATACCAGCTCCTTGATCCTTCAGTTACCATTTAGAAGACAACTTAATACTTTTTAAAATACTGTATACTGTGACCAGAATGCATTATACAGCGTAAGGGCATTTTCCCATTTCCTTAGCACATATTTTTTTTCTTATATATTTTTATTTTAGTGGCCCCAAGTATATCCAACCCTGAATGCAAGTAACATTCCACTGATGAGGATCCCCTCTCAAAAGCTGCAGAGATAGAATCATCACATGGCAATATCAGCTGTTCCCAAAACACCCTGCAAAGGCGCATTTCTGCTTCTGTGATGCAGATGTCTTGCCCTTAAGTGTCAACCTTACTTGGCATAAGAATCTGTGAGAGGCACGGAGGAAAATGTCAAATTCGACTTAAAACGCAACAGCACGTTTCTATTTTTCCTCCCCAAATGAATTTCGGTCACGGAAAGGTCACCCCACCCAACAATGACATTTCTGCCTGCTTAGCACTCTGCAGCATATGCTTAAGGGCTTTTTACAATACAAGAGATGACCAAAACAAAATAAATCCAAGCCCGTTAAGGCATGTGCAACTTTGCTACGGCTAGAGAGCAAGACAAGCCGAAACAGAAGTTTTTGCTTTCGCTCCTGTTGAAGATTCAGGTAGGCAGCCATGTTGGTCTGATGCAGTCAGGGGGAAAATAATGATAATAATAAATTGTCCAGTAGCACCTTATAGACCAACTAGGTTTGTTTTGGTATGAGCTTTCGTGTGCATGCACACTTCTTCAGATACACTGAAGCAGAAGTCACCAAACCCTTTATATAGTGGGAGGGTGGGGTGGGGTATTCCTCAGAAGGGTAGTAGGAGATGGGTGATCGGTTCAATGGGTATGGTAAACCTGTTGACACTGTTAACGACTTTTAACTATATATACGGGTCTGCTGACTTCTGCTTCAGTGTATCTGAAGTAGTGTATTTACATGCACACAAAACCTTATACAGTGGTACCTTGGGTTACATACGCTTCAGGTTACATACGCCTCAGGTTACAGACTCCGCTAACCCAGAAATAGTACCTCAGGTTAAGAACTTTGCTTCAGAATGAGAACAGAAATCAAGCAGCAGCGGTGCGGCGGCAGCAGGAGGCTCCATTAGCTAAAGTGGTCTTCAGGTTAAGAACAGTTTCAGGTTAAGAACAGATCTCCAGAACGAATTAAGTTCTTAACCCGAGGTACCACTGTACAGTGGTTGCTCGGGTTGTGAACATGATCCATGGAGGAGGCACGTTCGCAGCATGATTTGGTTGCGATTCTGCGCATGCGCAAAGCGCGATTTAGCACGTCTGTGCATGCGCGACCGCCATAACCCGTTCCGGTATTTCCGGGTTTCGGTGCATCCGTAACCTGAAAAAAAGCAACCTGAAGCGTCTGTAACCCGAGGTATGACTGTAACAGAACAAACTTAGTTGGTCTATAAGGTGCTGCTGGACAATTTTTTATTTTATTTTTATTTCGACTGTGTCAGACCAAAACGGCTGCCTACCTGAATCTTTAACAGGAATGAAAGCAAAAACTTCTTCTTCGGCTTGTCTTACTGTCGGGACAATTTTGTTTTTGATTTTTTTACTCCTGTTAAAAATCATCTCAATGGCCTAATCTGACTCAGGAGAACTTAGACCTAAAGATCAGAACACCTTGCAAGTAGAGTGGGCAGAGAATTCTGACAAAAATGGAAATGGGAGTGGAAATTGCCAGTGTTCCTTTATTTGTCCTCTGGCCAGAGAGGAAACCCGTGTGGCTAGTTACTCAGAAAGGTGCTTAAGAGACGAGGAGAACCCCCCCCCCCGGAGTGGTAGACAGAACCCTAGTGTTTGGGTGAGAAAACAGGAAGCCACTGCCCGACAGGGAGGGTTGGGGTAGGAAACATGAAGTTCAGGCAATAACTGAAAACAAAATAGGAAACAGGAAGGCCTTAATATCAGAATGACATAATTCCCTTAGTCACCTCGCGTATCTGAATAAACAGCTGTTCCAGGTTTGCTTGCTGAGAAGGGAATGTGAATAAAATGAAAAACACAGTGGTTTAGTATATTTTGTTAAGTATTATTATTATGAGGGAGTTGCAGCAAGCAGAGCCTTTAGGCACGTTGTTTCAACCTGGGTGGTTTCCCCAATGAAAGCCTCAACATCACCCAGTCGTCCCCCCTCGTTCTCCCCACAATCCCCATTATATTTGCCATCTGATCTGGGACTCCTGCACACTGTTTTCTGCATTTCAGTCGCCCCAGTGAAGGCATTGCTGCAACACAGACTTTGGAATTTTTTCCATGCTGTGGGTATTCAGTGGCTTAAGACGAAATGGGGTCCTCTGGGGTCACTCAGAGGAGAAGATGGTGAAATGCAAACAGGGGACACAGAAAGGGCTGAACTCCTCAATGCCTTCTTTGCCTCAGTCTTCTCCGATAAAGAAAACAATGCCCGACCTGAAGAATTTGGAGCAAATGATTCATAGAATCATAGAGTTGGAAGAGACCACAGCAAAGGAAACACAGCCCAGAATAACTAAGGAGATAGTACAAGAATACTTGGCTAGTTTAGATGTATTCAAGTCTCCAGGGCCAGATGAACTGCATCCAAGAGTATTAAAAGAACTGGCAGATGTGATCTCAGAACCACTGGCAGTCATCTTTGTGAATTCCTGGAGAACAGGCGAAGTCCCGGCAGACTGGAGGAGGGCAAATGTTGTCCCTATTTTCAAAAAGGGGAAAAGAGAGGACCCAAATAATTATCGCCCAGTCAGTCTGACATCAATACCAGGGAAGATTCTGGAGCAGATCATTAAGCAAACAGTCTGTGAGCACCTAGAAAGGGATGCTGTGATCACCAATAGTCAGCATGGATTTCTGAAAAATAAGTCATGTCAGACTAACCTGATCTCGTTTTTTGACAGAATTACAAGCCTGGTAGATGAAGGGAACACAGTGGATGTAGCCTACCTTGATTTCAGCAAGGCATTCAACAAGGTGCCCCATGATATTCTTGTAAAGAAGCTGGTAAAATGCGGTCTTGACTATGCTACCACTCAGTGGATTTGTAACTGGCTGACTGACCGAACCCAAAGGGTGCTCATCAATGGTTCCTCTTCATCCTGGAGAAGAGTGACTAGTGGGGTGCCACAGGGTTCTGTCTTGGGCCCGGACTTATTCAACATCTTTATCAACGACTTGGATGATGGACTCAAGGGCATCCTGATCAAATTTGCAGATGACACCAAACTGGGAGGGGTGGCTAACACCCCAGAGGACAGGATCACACTTCAAAACGACCTTGACAGATTAGAGAACTGGGCCAAAACAAACAAGATGAACTTTAACAGGGAGAAATGTAAAGTATTGCACTTGGGCAAAAAAAATGAGAGGCACAAATACAAGATGGGTGACATCTGGCTTGAGAGCAGTACATGTGAAAAGGATCTAGGAGTCTTGGTTGACCACAAACTTGAAATGAGCCAACAGTGTGACAAGGCAGCTAAAAAAGCCAATGCAATTCTGGGCTGCATCAATAGGAGTATAGCATCTAGATCAAGGGAAGTAATAGTGCCACTGTATTCTGCTCTGGTCAGACCTCACCTGGAGTACTGTGTCCAGTTCTGGGCACCACAGTTCAAGAAGGACTGTGGGCACCACAGTTCAAGAAGGACAGTCCAGAGGAGGGCAACCAAAATGGTCAAAGGCCTGGAAACGATGCCTTATGAGGAACGGCTAAGGGAGCTGGGCATGTTTAGCCTGGAGAAGAGGAGGTTAAGGGGTGATATGATAGCCATGTTCAAATATATAAAAGGATGTCACATAGAGAAGGGAGAAAGGTTGTTTTCTGCTGCTCCAGAGAAGCGGACACGGAGCAATGGATTCAAACTACAAGAAAGAAGATTCCACTAAACATTAGGAAGAACTTCCTGACAGTAAGAGCTGTTCGGAATTTGCTGCCAAGGAGTGTGGTGGAGTCTCCTACTTTGGAGGTCTTTAAGCAGAGGCTTGACAACCATATGTCAGGAGTGCTCTGATGGTGTTTCCTGCTTGGCAGGGAGTTGGATTCTATGGCCCTTGTGGTCTATTCCAACTCTATGATTCTATGATTCTATGAAATGTGGAACATGGGCAATAAAGTGCCTTTGTACAATAACCTTTCTAAATCGTGGCTACAGTACCTGGTCAGTGTAACACAGTCAGGTTTCACAGTGAATGTGGTTGGCTGTTGAACTTGGATCTGGAACAAGCTCCATTCGTTCTCCCATAAGGAAGATTGTTGTTGTTTAGTTGTGTCCAACTCTTTGTGACCCCTTGGACCAGAGCACGCCAGGCATTCCTGTCTTCCACTGCCTCCCGCAGTTTGGTCAAACTCATGCTGGTAGCTTCAAGAACACTGTCCAACCATCTCATCCTCTGCCGTCCCCTTCTCCTTGTGCCCTCCATCTTTCCCAACATCAGGGTCTTTTCCAGGGAGTCTTCTCTTCTCATGAGGTGGCCAAAGTATTGGAGTCTCAGCTTCAGGATCTGTCCTTCCAGTGAGCACTCAGGGCTGATTTCCTTCAGAATGGATAGGTTTGATCTTGCAGTCCATGGGACTCTCAAGAGTCTCCTCCAGCACCATAATTCAAAAGCATCAATTCTTCAGCAATCAGCCTTCTTTATGGTCCAGCTCTCACTTCCATACATCACTACTGGGAAAACCATAGCTTTAACTATACGGACCTTTGTTGGCAAGGTGATGTCTCTGCTTTTTAAGATGCTGTCTTAAGGAAGATTAGCTGGCCACATTTACTCCCAAAGTAATGAGCTGGACCCAGATTCTATTCCTCTCTTTTATTTAATGAGAAAACTCAGAAACTACTTGGAGAATGAAAGTTCTCCATGTGTTGTACAAATATGACAACTGGAGAAAAGCTCACCTAAAATCCACACTGCTCTATACACACACACACATATATGTGTATATATATATATATATATATATATATATATGCAGGTTTTGGTGTCTTCGGGTGTCTTCCCGTGTAAGAGTCGGGGTGTCTGGGCGACGTTTCGACGAGGTCTCACTCGTCATCTTCAGGCTGGTGCTTTCGGCTTCTTGTTACTGGAACAGAGCAGAATCTGGTGTTTGAGTTCCTATAAATACTGTTGAGGGGTGTGGTGTATAGCCTCCAACGTTCTGGGCAGAGAGGAAGTTCCTAGATTAGTGTGCCTTTTCTTCTTTTGTTCATTAATTACTTGAGGGATATCTTGAGTGATTTCATGAGTGATATTCTGAATACCACTGGGTGGGTCATTAAGTGTAGATTAGTTGCTAAAGCTTTCGTGTCTTGACCTCTTGAGCTTGTGAAGAGTTTTTCTGAGAAGATGGCTGTGCTGCATTTAGTTGTGCTCTGGCTTGGCTTCGTGTATAGGGGCGAGCTGTAATTTTGTGCCTTGTGCCAGCCAGATCTGTGTAGGGATTGCAGGGGGGTGCAGCATCCGGAGGTGCCACTATAGTTTGGCTACTGGATGGAGTCTGTAATATGTCTGTGGAGAGGGTCTGGGTTTGGGTCTGGTGTGGTTGATTGGTGACGGCGTTCTGTGTGCCTCTGGTTCTGGTGTCGGTTTTTGTGGGGAGGGCTAATTTCCAGATGTCAGGCAGGCGGGACGTGTCGTCACGCTTGTTCATGTTGTGAGGGTGTTTCTCTATCTCGATGGCTTCCATGATTATTCTCTTGTGGTGATGTTCCATGTTAAAGAGCAATTTGGAATCTGCAAAATTAATTTCGTGTCCTGTTTCTTTCATGTGTTGGAAAAGAGAGGAAGTTTTTTCTTCTTTTTTGACGGCATTCTTGTGTTCTGCGATACGTGCATTTATTCGTCTGTTTGTTTGTCCAATGTACGTGGCTGGGCAGACTTTGCAGGGTATTTCATAGACCCCTTGGTTTTCGAGCTGGATTTTGTCTTTTGGGTTTCTGAGGATATTGGCTATTTTTTGGTTGGTGCAGAAGGCTGTTTTGATATTGTGTTTATGGAGGATTTTGCTAATTTTGTCTGTAGTGCCCTTGATATAAGGAAGGAGGGCCATGCCATTGTTTTCTTCTGTGTCTTGGTTTTTGGGGGGTCCTCCTTCCTTATATCAAGGGCACTACAGACAAAATTAGCAAAATCCTCCATAAACACAATATCAAAACAGCCTTCTGCACCAACCAAAAAATAGCCAATATCCTCAGAAACCCAAAAGACAAAATCCAGCTCGAAAACCAAGGGGTCTATGAAATACCCTGCAAAGTCTGCCCAGCCACGTACATTGGACAAACAAACAGACGAATAAATGCACGTATCGCAGAACACAAGAATGCCGTCAAAAAAGAAGAAAAAACTTCCTCTCTTTTCCAGCACATGAAAGAAACAGGACACGAAATTAATTTTGCAGATTCCAAATTGCTCTTTAACATGGAACATCACCACAAGAGAATAATCATGGAAGCCATCGAGATAGAGAAACACCCTCACAACATGAACAAGCGTGACGACACGTCCCGCCTGCCTGACATCTGGAAATTAGCCCTCCCCACAAAAACCGACACCAGAACCAGAGGCACACAGAACGCCGTCACCAATCAACCACACCAGACCCAAACCCAGACCCTCTCCACAGACATATTACAGACTCCATCCAGTAGCCAAACTATAGTGGCACCTCCGGATGCTGCACCCCCCTGCAATCCCTACACAGATCTGGCTGGCACAAGGCACAAAATTACAGCTCGCCCCTATACACGAAGCCAAGCCAGAGCACAACTAAATGCAGCACAGCCATCTTCTCAGAAAAACTCTTCACAAGCTCAAGAGGTCAAGACACGAAAGCTTTAGCAACTAATCTACACTTAATGACCCACCCAGTGGTATTCAGAATATCACTCATGAAATCAATCAAGATATCCCTCAAGTAATTAATGAACAAAAGAAGAAAAGGCACACTAATCTAGGAACTTCCTCTCTGCCCAGAACGTTGGAGGCTATACACCACACCCCTCAACAGTATTTATAGGAACTCAAACACCAGATTCTGCTCTGTTGCAGTAACAAGAAGCCGAAAGCACCAGCCTGAAGATGACGAGTGAGACCTCGTCGAAACGTCGCCCAGACACCCCGACTCTTACACGGGAAGACACCCGAAGACACCAAAACCTGCATTTCTGTACCCGTGAAAATCTACGAAAGCAAATATATATATATATATATATATATATATATATATATATATATATATTACAACAAAATAAAACTAAATTATATTACTGGGGTGGCCTTGTCAAAAGAGGGGGGGGAATGTTATGGACGCATCCAAAACAATACAGCCTAATATCAATAGGCGGGGAGTTCCACAGCACAGATGCTGCCACACTAAAGAACGGACTTCTCACAGGATGTAGAATGAACATCATGTGACAGTTGTGAAAGTGAAAGTTCCACAGATCGAAGTGATCAAATAGACACACATAGAGCATTTGAAAAAGGACGAGAGCTCCACGGTGAGGAGGAAGGGGAGGCACAGAACTAGGGATTACTCCTCATCCCATGCCCTCTGAAACAATAAAGGGCTGACTTCTAATATACCGTACCTCCAACTACATTATCCTACCAGTGGGGAAATTTCAGGTCAAAAAGCTGAAGATTCAGCCTAGTTCTGGACAATAGGTATTAAAAGGAAATTAAGAGGCAAAACCTGGTCAACTTTCTTCTACTTTTTGGGAGGTGGGGAGAACAGTGCAGAAGGAGAGCTGAAACACCGTATATACCATTCCACATTTTCTTCATGGAACCTACACATATAGGATTGAAAGGTGTCCTGGACAAGGCAGCCAACTTCTGTTCCAACTTGGCTACTCCTAAATGTCTGACAACTGCAGTTTCCACGAGTTCTGCTCCCCCATTCATCTTGGAAAGCTTGACTTATTGGAAACAACTTCTGTGCATAATGGTCCTTCTGTCAGCCTCAGTACACTGACTTTCTACTGAGTGGGATAGGCAGTGACTTCAAAACCCACAGGCTCCAAGGAACATGCTGTCTAAAGATTTCATGGACAGAGGTGTGGAAGAAGCTTGTACACGGACACAGGTGTGGAGCAAGCAATTGGGGTTCAAAAGAGCCCCTCAACAACCTGACCTTGCTAGACTGCTGCTCCCCACCTTGCCCCGGACTGCCATTTTAGCAGAAGGTGGGCAATGGTGCCACTTCTGAATGGGAGCTAAGCTCAATTGCACAGTTGCCTCTGTGTGTGTGTGTGCGCGCGCGTGCCCATTGGCAGTGCTGCATGGAAGACCCGGCTCTGCATAGGTGACATGCAAAAACAGGGGAGGTAAAGGTAAAGGGACCCCTGACCATTAGGTCCAGTCGTGACCGACTCTGGGGTTGCGGCGCTCATCTCGCTTTATTGGCCGAGGGAGCCGGCGTTTGTCTGCAGACAGCTTCCGGGTCATGTGGCCAGCATGACTAAGCCACTTCTGGTGAACCAGAGCAGTGCACGGAAATGCCGTTTACCTTCCCGCTGGAGCGAAACCTATTTATCTACTTGCACTTTGACGTGCTTTTGAACAACCAGCAAACAAAGGCTAGAGACTAACTTAGCAAATATCACTCAGTGACCGGAGAGGGGAAAAATACAGATGCAAAACCTCCAGATCATTTTGTATGCTCTACTTCATTAAATAGCCTGAAGTTCCAGAGCACATCTGTTTTACAGAATATAACTACTTGCAAGGAACAGGGCTCTAGAAACTTAGCGTTTTTGCAATACCTATTTATACAGGTAGAGCAGATGGGAAGTGGAGCAGGTGATGTTCGTCCTAAAGCAGCATCGATCCCTGAAAGCAGCAGCAAACCCTCCGCATGGTTGCTTTTCGCTACCGAGAAGCGAATGACCTTCAAGAAGTCAGGCTGCAGGTATCCACATAACTAGCGACCCGTGAAACCCATGCTGCAATTTTACAGTCCCAGGCAGACAAAGAAACAGCATCCCAACTTTATGAAGACACTTAATTGCTACTAAAAATGCATGCATGCTTTAAGAACTCGGACACAAATGGAGCAACCAAATAAAAATACTCCCCAAAAGCCAAGAAATTAAATTACAGCAAGAGAAATGCGTTGTAAACTCACTATCCCTACAACATTGGAAACAAAGACAAGCAGTTTACTGGCCCAAAGGAAAGAGCTCTCGAGCAGCCAACTTTAAATTACAGTGGTGCCTCGGGTTACATACGCTTCAGGTTACATACCAACCACCTCCAGACACTCACAATAAAGATTGATTGATTGATTGATTGATTGATGCTAAAATTCTGCATGCCCCGGCCTCTCACACTCTGTTCTACAGCACCGTTTTGATGCCCTCTGTAGGATGTCCCCCAGTGCAACCACACCAATCGTGCCACCCTAAAACCACCTGTGGCTTTAAAGCCCCCCACCTGTTGCCCTCTGGTGCCCCTTATGCATGCGGGCATGCAAGAGACATTATCAGAGTTAGAAGAACACATGCCAGCCAGTCAGAAAGCACTTTAAGGTGGTGTGGAGCAGGGTCAGTCAGAGAGTGACCTGATAAAAAGAACTGGGGGGCACATTCAGCTCACCAACTTGAGGTTCACAATCTCCAGCTTGGTGGGTCCCAAATCGCAGAGGACAAAAGCTTAACTCTTAAAAGAGAGCATGGGGCACAACAGTGACAAATATCTTGCTCTCTTTTGCCACCTCACCCTCAACAACAACAGTGTGGTGTAGTGTTAAGAGAGCCAGTGTGGTGTAGTGGTTAAGAGCGGTGGACTCGTAATCTGGGGAACCGGGTTCGTGTCTCCGCTCCTCCACATGCAGCTGCTGGGTGACCTTGGGCTAGTCACACTTCTTTGAAGTCTCTCAGCCCCGCTCACCTCACAGAGTGTTTGTTGTGGGGGAGGAAGGGAAAGGGGAATGTTAGCCGCTTTGAGACTCCTTCGGGTAGTGATAAGTTGGGATATCAAATCCAAACAACAACCCCTTAATTGCGTAGTTTTTGCAGTAGGTTCAGAAGGGCAAATCTCCCTTGTCCGCCTCAAATCAAGGGGGCAAATTTGAGTTCCAAAGCCAATTTGACCTCCTGATCCAGGCTGTCAAAATGGAGGGACATGTTCTCTCCAATGTGCAAACCCAGCCCCAGATGACTGAATATATTTATGTATCAAAGACCCACGCTTTGAACTCTTAAACCAAGGGAGACACTGGGGCAGGATTCCAAAGCAGTGGAATCATAAGAAGGTTGGTGAGCAGCTGAAGTAAGCCAGTCGCTATGTTGCAACAGAAGTCTCCGTCCCCAGGATGATTTAAGATCCAGCTCTAGCACAATCTGCATGAGACTCAGTTCGCATCTCTTGCCAACTCTAGACCAAACTGCACTTTAAGGCCGTTGCTTTAAAGTTCAATAATAAACTTACAGATTTCAATCCAGGCCTCAGAGAGGCGACCTGCTGGTTTGTGCAAGTCCCCAAATGAGGCTGAGAAGCATTAAAAGGTCGGAGCACAGTCAGCAAACAAACCACACACTTCCCAGTGGTTGGGTGGTTTATGCATGCATGTATTTGAGAAGTCTTAACCTGCTCAAGTCTCCTCCGTGAACTTTAAAAAGTGCAACACAGTGAAGGGAGTAGATATATATTTCCAGGGACGGAAGAAGTTTTGCTGCCTTAAGCAGCTTCAGAAGAGACTCTTTCATTCCATAGGATCTCACTGGCCTAAACTACCCCACAGGGTTCTTGTGAGGAGGAGGAAAACCATATACACCATCTTGAGACCCTTGGAAGACAAAGGTGGTATATAAATGTAAATAAATAAAAACAACAACATAGTAAAGGTAAAGGTAAAGGGACCCCTGACCATTAGGTCCAGTCGTGGCCGACTCTGGGGTTGCAGCGCTCATCTCGCTTTATTGGCCAAAGGAGCCGGTGTACAGCTTCCGGGTCATGTGGCCAGCATGACTAAGCCGCTTCCGGCGAGCCAAAGCAGCACATGGAAACGGCGTTTACCTTCCCACCAGAGTGGTACCTATTTATCTACTTGCACTTTGATATGCTTTCGAACTGCTAGGTTGGCAGGAGCAGGGACCGAGCAACGGGAGCTCACCCCGTCGCAGGGATTTGAACCGCCGACCTTCTGATCAGCAAGTCCTAGGCTCTGTGGTTTAACCCATGTCCCTAATAAAATAGTAGGGATAGGCAACTGTTTGCACCCTCCCTGCCCCCACCCTCACCTGGTCCCTCCACATTGCCCTTACTTAAAATCATAGCAACACAACATGCAAAACTTTCAAGAGGCACTTATGAAGTACCAAGCTCATGCCTTTCCTTGGAGTGCACAGCTTGGCTTGCTTACTTGAGTTAGCCAGGCCTTTTCCTTCTGCTGGCACCTTCTATGCATTATAGATGGGTTTTGATACAGATCTGTGAGCTGCCAATGATGGAAGCTGCCGCCTCCGAAAAGGGAGGGTTCATTGATAGGATTTTCATGCTTTCCAAATAGGTCATTTTGTAATAAGCAGCCTCTCCCCGCCCACACACCAATTTGCACAATGACGGCTCCATGTAATTGAAAACAACAACAGCACAGAAGTGCTTTACAGAGCAATAACAGCAAATGAAGATGACAGGCCCTTGCCCCGGGGGGGGGAGAACACCGGGGGGGGCAGGGGGTGACATGGGGCTGTACAAACAAAGTTTAGTTTCAGAAATGCATATACAGATGGATGGAGAACAGGAAAGGTTTTTAAGTTAAACAGCCCAGCCAGGCAAAGGTTCTTGGGATTCCCGCCCCCAAATTAGCCCATGATGGTGGTCAGCCATAGGGAACAGGATGAAACCATCCAGAGTTCAGCATAGGTGGCTGAATGCCTCCTACAGGCATTTGTTGCATGCCAGCAAACCAATGCCTCTCTCTGTGTTTCTTAGCAGGGTGTAGTCTGGGAAATGAGCAGCGCAAAATCTCAAAGCAGCAATCAGTTTAACTCCAGCTCTGCTTTAAGCTTGTAATTAGCTATTGCAGGCTGTAATTTTGAAGAGAAGGAACGACGCACCACATCACAGGGAAAGAGGCCTGCGCTTGTGTGGTTCCGTTTGAGCTTTTTATAACACCACGCCAGGCGCTGCCAAGGGAGATCACTTTTGAACAAATGTAACATTTTGGAAAATATTGCTATTCTACACACACACACACACACACACACACACACACACACACCTCTAGTACTATGTTTGCAAAATGTTTAGGTACATAGAAAAAAACAATCATTCAAAAACAAATCGGCATCACTAGAATGGAAACTACAGAGGTACCTCGGTTTTCGAACATCTCCGTTGATGAACATTTCAGTTTTCATACACCATAAACCCGAAAGCGAATGCTTCGGTTTTCGAACACGCCTCGGAAGTCGAACATGCCATGAGGCTTCTGCTGGGTGTAAGATCCTGAGACCTAGCTATCGGCTATTGAGTTTTCAGTTTTCGAAAGTTTCAGAACTCGAACGGACTTCCGGAACAGATTACATGCGAAAACCGAGGTACCACTGTACACAAACTCTGTTTGAAAAGTGCACGCAATTACACTCTTTGCCTTCACAATCATCCTTGTGAGGGAGGAAAGTAGGCTGGTGAGCAAAAGAGAGGCAGGAATGCAAGAGTCTCCCTGGATCAGCCCAAAGCCCCATCGAGTTCAGCATCCTTTCCTTGCCCTGCCCAAAGAGATGCCCAAAGAAAGCTCACAAGCACAACCTGAATGCAGCCTTCTCCCTGCCTGCTACTAGTAGCAGTTTGCAGTTGGAGGCATTCTGCCTCTGTATGCCAAGGAAAAGCACGACCATGGAAACAAGAACCCATTGACAGCTGCACTCTCTATATACATATCAAGTCCAACCATCCAAGTTGGTGGGCATCCCGGCATCCCAGACGAATTCCACAGGCAGGGAGACACTTATCCAAGGACGCACAATAAAGCCCATGACACAGGTGAGCCTTAAACCCAGGACACAAGCAATTCGTGGACCCTAACCCTATTGCCAGGGGATGCGGGTGGCGTTGTGGGTTAAACCACAGAGCCTAGGACTTGCCGATCAGAAGGTGGTTCAAATCCCCACGACGGGGTGAGCTCCCATTGCTTGGTCCCAGCTCCTTCCAACCCAGCAGTTCGAAAGCACGTCAAAGTGCAAGTAGATAAATAGGCGGGAAGGTAAACAGCGTTTCCATGCGCTGCTCTGGTTCGCCAGAAGCAGTTTAGTCATGCTGGCCACATGACCTGGAAGCTGTACGCTGGCTCCCTCAGCCAATAAAGCGAGATGAGCGCCGCAACCCCAGAGTCGCCCACGACTGGACCTAATGGTCAGGGGTCCCTTTACCTTTACCTTTAACCCTATTGCCAGCCAGGTCAAATCAAACGATTAGGTTTTTACACCAGGTTCACACAAACAGAGAATATAAATAAAAATAAAACACCCTGGCTTTCCCTCACTTGTTTTTCATCCCTAAAACATAGCCCCACTTTAGCGCACACCAGCAAACATGTAACGTAATGTGTGAATTGGCGCCACTATTCATACACCTGCTAAGAGCGTGTACATGATTTTGGAGTGTGAGAAGAGTTTTCGAAATGTTCACCAAAAACTCAAGCAGTTGCTGCACTACAGAAGGATGCTTTTCTGTTCCCTTGCCAAGGGTTTTTTGTTTTTTTTAAGCCCCATAAATATACATCTCGCATGGACAACAAGCCTAGCCAGACATCATTAATTTTTATGAAGTTCCACTGCCCTGTTTGAAAGAGACCTAATTAAAGAAGGCAGATGCTGCCCAGTGATTTTAAAGCCAAAAAAAAAAAAAAAACCCCCAAAAGTACACTTACAGAGCGAGGGGTGAATGCTACTTCCTCCAAGTTCAAAAACTAGAAGATTATTAAGAGTAAAGGGTGTCCGTTAATAACCATGGACTTTTTATTTAAAAACAACTGTGGACATTACAGTTCCTAAATGATCTCTCGCCTGTAATTTCTCCAGCGCCCAGAAGCTTTTTATGAAAAGCTGCATTAGGTCACCCTGCAAATCACTTCCAGCTTTTCCTTCCTCTGCTCTAATCTGGGGGAAATGGGGTAGAGAAATGAGAGAAGTTGTTTAGGTTGAAGATCCAAGTGAAGGGGGAAACAGGGGAGGAATCCTACAAAGATGCTATATATAACTTCATTTAGGAGTTTGTGTTTAATGAACGTTGTCACTCTTTTAACAAGGGCAGAAGGGCTTTTAGCCTTGTGTAATTAAATTGGACCCTCTGTAGCAATATCTTACTAAATGGAGTAAATGGATCGTTGGACCAGGACTATGGAGAACTGGCTAAACTGACATACAAACTGCGGGACAAGGACAACTGTGACTTTAGATAATTTGTAAAAAGTTCCCATTCTTCCTTAAACAGACAACAAAATGAACTGGACTCCTTGGCAGGTTTTGAATAAACATACACAAATTTATTGGTTAATAACATGATAGACAGACAACGCAAGGATATGTATAATTTTATAACATGCAGAGAATACCGGTAATATGTGCAGAGAAATCAGAGAGAGGAGCTGAGGGCAGTCTCTGGTGGGGGGGGGGATGGAGGGGGGAAAGGGGGGAAATAATTTATGTGATTATATGATTTGATAATTTGTTATGTTGAAATTGCTTAATATTTTTTTTTTTTTAAGGACTTGGGAGAGCACTGCCGAAATCCCATCTCGGCCTTTAAACCTCCTCATTCCTGGGGCTGTATAAAGAACCACATCCCTTGTTAGGCTGGGACCTTCAAGTATCCTGGCAGCCCCATTCTGCACCTGCCAAAGTGTCCAGGCTGCCTTTAAAAGGCACCCCCAGTTAGGGACCACTGCAGTAATCTAGCCTTGCTCTAAAGCAGGGTGCGCATAACAGAAGCCGTAATCTTTGTTCACCTTTAGAAGGCAGATTAAAGCTTACCTGTCCCAGCAGGTGTTCTGAAAGTGCCTCAGGTTTTATTGCTGCTGCTGATAGCAAATTTTATTTTGAGAATTTATGCTTTCATGCTGTTTGTAATTTTATACGTGACTGTGCATTACTTTGCAGCACAGCAGTTAACAATTGCAGTAATATGATTTATTTTTTTAACTTGTTTTCATACGGCCAGTGGGAATGGGCAAAAGCAAGAAAGGACATCTCTTTTCCTGTACCAGGGAAATATGGAAGGCAGGGATGGATGAATTGACTTTTTCCTTTAGAATTCCCCACCAGCAGTCTGTAGAAAATTGTCATTTGGTGGAAGTGGGAAGGATTGAGCCCTATGTCTAGGCCAGTCTTCACCAACCTAGGAGCCTCCAGATGTTATAGACCACAACTCATAGGAGCATATAAACCTGCTTTAGCATAGTTGGTTAGAGAAGGTGCTCCTAAGGCCAAACTTGCAGATTCACTCCCCGTAAGAGACAGATGCATATTCCTGCATTGAAGGTCCAGATTAGATTATCCTCAGGGTCTATGATTCCATTGGTCACAGGGCCGGATTTAGGTTTGATGAGGCCCCAAGCTACTGAAGGTAATGGGGCCCTTTATATATCCAGCTGTCCTTTGTCAACAACAAACGCTCACTGTTTTTTGTGTTGAATATATGCTATATGGTAATTTATGGACCTAATAGGTATCTAAAGCCATTTGCACATAACAAAACATTTTATCAAAGTAATTGTTGGACTAAAATACAATTAAGAAGAAGTTTTTTATCTTGTGTTTTGGAAATATACATTCAGGTGTTTTTTTTTCTTTTTTAATTTTTAATTACTTTATTATTCAAAATTAAAACAAAACATATTATCCAGAAACATATCATTTTTATTTCCCCCCCCCCATTTTTCCCGCAGCGTTCGCAACCCGAGGTATGACTGTACATTTCCAAAATATAAGAAAAAACAAGTAAAATAAAACCTACATACAGCAACAGTGTTTCATGTTGTGTAGGCTCCTGTGATGTAAGTAATGGGACCAACCTGCTAGCCCTCTCCCTAAAATATCACTGGTTTGCTCATTTCTGTATATAGGGTGCCTACATTCTGCATGGACTGGTTGCAAGGCAATATGTGCAAATGGCTTTAGATACCTATTAGGTCCATAAATTACCATATAGCATATATTCAACACACAAAAACAGCGACAATTTGTTGTTGACAAAGGACAGCTGGACATATAAAGGGCCCCATTACCTTCAGTAGCTTGGGGCCTCATCAAACCTAATCCGGCCCTGAGTGGGACTTGCTTCTAAGTAGACATGCACAGGATTTCCCCACTAACTCTTTCCAGCAATTAAATATAATGATCACAGGTGGTCCAGCAGTGTCACAGAGCACAGTGAAAAATGTAATCTTGGATCCCTAGCTGGAAGCCACAATGCAATAAAGTGATTTTCTTTATGGAAACTTTAATTAATCTGCCAGTAAGCATGCAGAGAACCTTTAAGCACCATAGCTTGGTGGAAGCTTAATTAACTCTCTTCCAGAGCATAATAGCTCAGCGACTAGCACATCATTCTACATTCATGGGCTGAAACAAGCATATGGACTTTCACGTTTCTCTCTCTTCCCCTCACAACAGGGAGGTAAGCTTGTCAGATTTAATACAAGTTTTTTCACTTGAAAAAATAAAAAAGGGACAGGGCAGCTATTCCGAGGCCCTAGAACACTGACAGAAACAAACAAAATAACCTTTTGCAAGATGCCAGGTAACTAGTAAAAAGCTGAAGACATTCAATAAATGTACTTCTCCAAAGGAAGTCTCAGAAACTGATTGTCCATAGTTAATCCTTCCACAGCTGACAATTTCTCAAAATGAAAAAAAAGACTTCAAAACAAAAAGGGGGGTTTCAGCAAGAGGAAAATCTGCTTTTAAGAACAGGTTTGCCTCAAGGTGCCCTTGACTGGGGAAGAGGGAAGAAAAATGGAGGTTTACTTCTCAGATGAGACTGGAAACAATGCTGAATTTGATTTTTGTATTTAAATGGTTTGCAATAAATGTTCTGCATGCAGCCCAAACAATAGGAAGGCTTTTCAGACTACTACAGTGGTACCTCGGGTTACATACGCTTCAGGTTACAGACTCTGCTAACCCAGAAATAGTGCTTCAGGTTAAGAACTTTGCTTCAGGTTGAGAACAGAAATCGTGGTCCGGCGGCGCAGCAGCGGGAGGCCCCATTAGCTAAAGTGGTGCTTCAGGTTAAGAACAGTTTCAGATTAAGTACGGACCTCCGGAACGAATTAAGTACTTAACCTGAGGTACCACTGTATATGCAAAACACTGGAGAACTTAGCTTACCACACTGGAGCTACCGGGGGGGGGGGGAGAGAATCTAGTCAAAATTATCATTATTTATTATTAATTTATTGTATTGCCTGCCACCTTGAAGGTGGGTGACTACACTTTAAAATACAATGAAAACAGGTGAAAACAAACTGCAATCACAAGAACAGGACGTGTACAAAATAAGTGTATCTCAAGTATCAAAGGCCTTGGTAAAGAGGGGCATTTTCAGCATATAATAAAAGCTGTATAGTGAAGGCAGTTCTGCAGGAAGGAGGTTCCCCAGCATAGAAGATGCCACAGAGAAATGCGTTGGGTTACTAGATCTTTGCCAATTCCTGTGTGTGTGTGCCGACAACCTATGTTCACTAAAACAATTTGGATTTAAACCTGAGAGACTCTGTTCAAGAGCTCAAGACAATTAGTAATTGAAATATGGGGTGTTAAGGGAAGAGCAGAAACCTCTGGTGGGAGAGACGCTGTGCTTCTTCTGGAGTAGTTTGTCCACCTTTGGTCCCCACCATGCACTCAGCTCTCACCTATGCCTCCAAGAAGCTGTCAGCATGCAAGAGTGGCCACACCCCAGGAAATGGCTTCCACTGGCCGGCTAAATCAGATGAGGGTAGTCGATGGGTCTTAAACCCTTGGCGGGTTAGAGATTTTTCCTGCATGTGAAGAAGGCTCCAACGGATTGAGCTGACAACACCCAATAGTGGGTCCAACGGTCAAGAAGGCAGTTACTGCATGTGCTGTAGAAGGAAGTGAGGGGCAGGTGGGCTTTGCTGACCTTGGAAGGGAGCCTATCTAGAAGAAGGAAAACTTTGATCCTAAACCTCCACTGCCTTGTGAGATATCCTTGGGAGAAGAAAGGCTCAAGAATCCAGAATGGAGTCCCTAAGATGGTTGGATGGTGCCTTGCATGCCTCCTTCCAGCAACTCCTGCAGCCAAGCTGGTGCCAAACATCTTGCTCTTTTGATTCCATCAGCGAGGTCTTGTCATCTGGGCAGCCCACAACCTCCATCCACACTGCCCAGGCTGGCACCCTGAGTGTCAGGTGTGCGTGCAGGAGCCAGGCCCTGTGACCAATAGGACTTTGCAGGACTGGGGCCTTCCTAACTTTGTTCTGAAGAGGCAAGGCGTGGCCACATAGGTGAGGCCAATTGGTAACTCACAGCACCTGGTGGCAGGAGCCGGGAAGGGATAGAAGGTCAGTCTTTTCCTTTCAGCTCTTTGCCACAGCAACACATTCCCTGCCTTGCTGCGTTTGACTCCTTGACTCCTTGCTTCTTGATCCTCGGACCTTTGACTTTGTGACTTCTTGCTTCCTGACCCTCGGACCCTTGGCTTCTTGACTCCCGGCTCTCTGACCCTCAGACTCTTGGCTTTCTGACTCCTGGCTTCTGGACCCCCATTCCTGCTCCCACCCCGCCATCTTGCCCCCGGTCCCGACGTCCCCAGCCAAGACTTTGATTGCCCGTGAACCGGACCATGACACTGAGGAGGCTACTTCAGTGCTGTTAACACAGTAGATTAGCTGGAGGTGCACTCCATCGTCTCTCAAGGCAGACGGGTGCCAACAAGTTTTTATATTTATTGGTAAATCGTCCGACAATTTTTATCCTAGACTTTATAGTTTGTATGGATGAGGCTACTGCATGCATAAGGTCCCAAGTATCTCTAGCAAGGGGCTGGGAATGGCTGTGCCCTGGAATCCTGCAGAGCCATTGCCAATCTATGAAAGCTGGGATGGCTCTTATTCCCTGGAACCATTATATTAGTGGAAAGAGCCCCTTCTCATGAAGCTACTCTCCGCCGCCCCTCAGACAAGGCACACAGAGAGGGGCCACTGATCAAGACTGCAGGGTCCAAGCTGGTTTGTGCGGAGAGAGGCAGAACTTAAGTTATTATGATTAATTGCTTAGCTTGTGGAATCATGTGCTACCTGCAGGAGATGTGATGGATGAAACAATTGGGATTGACTTTTGTCACTCTTCAAAAACAGGTTTTTAAAAAAACCAAAAGTAACAGGTTTTTACAGAGATGGTTAAATAATGAGGAACAGAATCCACTACAACAAGTCAAAGCCTGGGCATCAATCTTTTGCTTCCATTTAGCATAGAGTTTCCTCTCTTTGTTCTCCAGAGTCTTTTTATTATTGTAAAATTTGCTGTATATATACACACATGCACAAAAAGAGCTGTTTGAGTTGGCTTAAATCGGTCGTATAAAAATGTTTGAGTGTATTGTTTTTAGAACAGTGATTTTGATTTTGATTTTAATCCACATGCTTCAAAAGGAAGTTCCCAGCATTGCTGAACTATTTTGTATAAGGACAATTTGGCACAGACAGTTGGTAAAGATGCTAGACCAGAACTATGAGCCGCTTCACAGAACACTTAATAAAATCCTGGTTTTTCTGTGTGCAAATAAAATAACATCATATCATCATACACCAGATAAACTCTGGTGACATTTGAAAAGGGTTTGTACTGTATCAGACCACTGGTCCATCATTATTTTTTTAAAAAAATATTGATACTTATTCAAAAATATACAAAAATACATATCCATTACGAAGTTTCCTTTTATAATACACTGAGATAAAACAGCTAGTCTATAAGAGAACATAGAAGGAAGAAAAGACAAAAAAGGAGAAAGCTAAAGAAAGAGAGAGAAAGGGGGGAGGGGAAAAAACTAAAGGAGATAAAAAAATATATATAAGGACTTCTGGTTCTCTGTCCTGCAGCTACATATGATATCCATACATTCAAATCCAACCATTTTATCTTCTATAAACAGTATTTTTTTCAATCTTCAAATCCAGATATTACAAGATCATTTTCTCTTTCATGCAAAAAGCACCTAAGAAATTTCCAGTCCTTAACAAACGTCAGCAACGATTCCCCCCCCCCCGCCCTAATTAAACATGTTAACTTTGCCATCTCAGTCCAATAGTTTTATCAGTCATTCATCTATGGTGGGTAGGGTTGTGAGGCTTGTTTCATAAAACCCCTGCACTGGAATTGAACCACGAATCATCTCTGCACAAAGCATTCGCTATGCCACTGGACTATCCTGTTCCTTCCACCCAAAACAAACTACCTATTAAACCTTTATCAGGAAGAGCTGAAACTCAGTAGAAGAGCAAGTACTTTGAATGCAGAAGTTCCCAGGTTCAACACCCAGCATCTGCAGTTAAAGATGGGAAGGTCCTTTGCCTGAAACCCTTGGGAGTTGCTGCCAGCCAGTGCAGACAATACAGTGGTACCTTGGTTCTCAAACGCCTTGGTACTCAAACAACTTGGAACCCAAAAACTGCAAACCCGGAAGTGTTCCAGTTTGCGAACTTCTTTTGGAAGCCAAACGTGCTCTGTTTTGAATGCCACACTTCCGTTTTGAGTGTTACGCTGAGGTCCGTCTGTTTCTGCTATTTATTTTGTGTTTTTTGTTTTTGCGGCTTTTCTGTTTTGTTTTTGTGACTGTGCGGAACCCAGTTCAGCTACTGATTGTGTGACTGCAGTACATTATTTATTGCTTTCATTTTATGGATCAATGGTCTCGTCAGATAGTAAAATTCATGTTGAATGGCTGTTTTAGGGGTAGTTTTCAAAAGTCTGGAGCAGATTAATCCATTTTGCATTACTTTCTATGGGAAAGCGCACCTTGGTTTTGGAACGCTTTGGTTTTGGAATGGACTTCCGGAAGGGATTAAGTTTGAGAACCGAAGTACCAGAGATAGATGGATCAATGGTGTGACTCAGCACAAGACAACTTGTACCCGCTCCCTGTCCCAAGAGAAGACACAGCTTTTGAGAAATTACTTTGTTGAAATGGAGAGCATGTAAAACCATTCCTCTTGAAGGTGTACATGATGGGAATTTTTATTCAGTTTCATAACAAACTCTCCACGTTACCTCACCCTCTCTCTTTGCCTTTTATTTACACCTTTGCGCAAAGTTACAGAGAGAGGCGAGGAGGTTGGAAACAGCCAATCTTTCTATAAATACACATATAGAATGGATACCATATGTGCCCAGAGGGCTTGCTACACTTGCCTTCATCACTCAACTTAAACATACACTGGAGGGATCCCAAGAGGGGGGGAAATGTTTAACTGGTGGTCTACTGAATTTCCTGCGCGCGCACACATATGCACAAACCCCGCCAGGCCTTTTTGGCACCACCCAACCCCTCAATTAGCAATCCCATTTGGCTAGGAAGCCCAGTCAAAAATAGGCAGGGTGGGAAAGCTTGAGAAGTGTCACAGCTTCAAACGCAAACTGTTGCTTATTTGTGCGATGATTTCCTGAAGAGAATTACATATTCTTGAAAACAATGAAACCAGATAAGGCTGGGAGGTGAGGGAGATGAAAAGAAGAGCAAAAAAGCACCAAAGAACAAGAGATATTATTGGCTCATAAAAGCAGCTGTGAATACTGTATTTTTCGCTCTATAAGATAAGACGCACCAGACCATAAGACGCACCTAGTTTTTGGAGGAGGAAAACAAGAAAAAATAATATTCTGAATCTCAGAAACCAGAACAGCAAGAGGGATCGCTGCGCAGTGATCCTTCTTGCTGTTCTGGCTTCTGGGATAGCTTCACAGCCTGTATTCGCTCCATAAGACACACACACACATTTCCCCTTACTTTCTGGGAGGGAAAAAGTGAGTCTTTTAGAGCAAAAAATACGGTAGTTTGTCAACAGTTTGCAAAGCTGCACACACTACACTTAGCATGAAGTTGTCCCGTTGGAATGAATGAATGCATGGCCGGGAAAGAACAGGGAATTTGGGTTCCTGGGAAACTAAATTCTGAGCCAGAATGTTATACCACAAAGTACCCCACAATTAAAAAAAAAAAAAAAAGATATCCGAACCACCAGTTCTTATGAAGCACAGAAGTATTCAATGCTAGCCAAGCCACACAAATGAGAAGTCAGTTCCTCCCCTGAAGCACAAAAAACCCAACACAGAGCAAGCAAGACAGCACCTTCGCTACTATAGCTACTGGAAGCTAGCTTAGATGAAACATGAAAAGCCAGTTGAGTCACACAGTGCTTCTCAAACTTGGGTGGACAGCTGCTGCAGGACTACAACTCCCATCATCACTAGCTAGCAGGAGCAGTGGTCACGGATGATGGGAGTTGTAGTCCAACAACAGCTGGATGAATTTCAAGACATCTGCCCTCAAACTCACAGCTAGGCATTCCGTTTTGGCGACTGTAACCCTGGTTTCAGGAGCCATTAGGTGCCTAGCTTACCATCTAACAAATATGTAACAAGGCACCCTTGCAAAATGTTATTTGGGGGGAGCTCTATTTGGCGCTGTGGGTTAAACCACAGAGCCTAGGACTTGCCGATCAGAAGGTCGGCGGTTCGAATCCCCGCAACGGGGTGAGCTCCCGTTGCTCGGTCCCTGCTCCTACCAACCTAGCAGTTTGAAAGCACGTCAAAGTGCAAGTAGATCAATAGGTACCGCTCCGGCGGGAAGCTAAACAGCGTTTCCGTGCACTGCTCTGGTTCGCCAGAAGCGGCTTAGTCATGCTGGCCACATGATCCAGAAGCTGTACGTCGGCTCCTTCGGCCAATAAAGCGAGATGAGCACCGCAACCCCAGAGTCGGTCACGACTGGACCTAATAGTCAGTGGTCCCTTTACCTTTACCTTTACCTATTTGACTGGCATGTGGATATGTTTGTTCACATGGGGAGGGATCTTTGGACCAAAAAGCAGTATATAAATAAACTAGCTGCAGAACTGGGGATAAAGACATCTACTCTGGAGAAGCAAGAGTAGAGGCAGCGGTCTGAGGACTGCCAGCTGATGTATGGAATTTTTTTTATGCCAGTGTATCATGTCAAAGTCCCCTTGAAAGTCGACGTGACTTTCAAACTCTAATTCCGGATACGCGTTAAATGCATCACAACAGGCACTGCATAATTTCGGCATACCTCCTGGATAGGTTTATGATGAGCAACGGAGAAAGGCAACTTATTTAATCAGAGCAAAAGAAGAAAAAAATTATTAAGCTTTCAACAAGGCATTAATAATTCATACCAGCAAAACAGAAGAACGCCGAGTTAAGGTGGAAGTCTGCTGGCTGGGAAGCACGGCACTTAAAAAGACACAAAACTAACATGATAGTTGAACGGCGTATTAGCTCATCTATAATTACCGGATTCGCATTTACACCAGGAGACTCAGATTGTAGTATTCAGTTAACAGCCAGTCTCACTCGCACTTCGGGAGGGGGCGGTGGCGGTGGCGGAGGTGGTGATGTTTTAATAAAAATATTCCAGCGAGCCTATCTAGCGATGACAAATGCTATCTTGGCTGATTGATACGTCGTTCCCCAAGCACGGAAGAAAAAGCACTTTACGTTCACTACTTTTGTGTGATCTCCATGCCTGCCTGGGGCACCCAGCTACTCCATCAGCCCATTCATTATCGTGCTTTTTAAAAAGCCCTCCCCGCCCGCCCCCCTCTCAAAACCAACACAGAAAGAGAGAAATATGGAGCAACCTAAATCCTTCTGACACATTACTTTCTTTTGGCACATACTCACAAACGGAAAACATGAATGGGGCGAAGGAGGCTTGAAAATATTATTATGCGTGCCCCAGTTATCCAGGCAGAGAGGACCCCGGGGACTTCGCGCAAACTCAGCTTCTGTTTCCTCTGAATGAGGTCACTGGAAGCTTGTGGTGTTTTCGTGATTTTTCCGTGGGTGTATTTAGAGGTGAGGAGGCAGCATAGATCTCCCATCTCTTCTGTTCCACATCTGTTATTTCGGATGCATAACGATGGCAGGTTGCTGCACTCCCAGCTGAGTAGTGTTATGTGCATACGTTGAACCCTCATCGGCATCCTGCATAGAGCAGGGGGTCAGACTACGTGGCCTCTAAGGTTTCTCCCAACAACTGTGGCCGAAACCCTTTCGCACCATCAGCTGGAGGAGGAGCAATGCCATCTGTTCTTTGGTAGTTGGTGAATCCCAACAGAAGCACTGTTTCTGCCGGACAGAGGGCGGGCAGGTGTGCGGGACTCCCTGGTCCTGAATGGAGTAACTTGTGCCCCTAAAGGACCAGGCTGGAGGTCATTTTGGACTCACAGCTGTCCATGGAGGCACAGGTTAATTCTGCGTCCAAGGAGGCTGTCTACCTGGCTGCCTGCACACTGTCTCGCCAGAAGGTTATCTCCCGTCTGAAGGCATAGAACTGCAATGTGTTCTATGTGGGGCTACCTTTGAAGGCGACCCGGAAACTACAACTAATTCAGAATGTGGCTAGCAGACTGGCAGCCGAGACCATAACACACCAGTCCTAAAAGATTTACATTGGCTCCCAAGCACATTTCTGAGCACAATTCAAAGCATTGGGGCTGACCATTAAAGCCCTGTACAACTGACGGAGCATCTCCACCCCCATCGTTCAGCCCGGACACTGAGGTCCAGCTCCGAGGGCCTTCTGACGGTTCCCTCACTGCGAGAAGCAAGGCTAAAGGGAACCAAGCAGACAGCCTTCTCAGTAGTGGTGCCCACCTTGTGGAATGTCCTCCTATCAGATGTTAAAGTGATAAATAACTATACAGTAGAACATTTATAGGATATTTGAAGGCAACCCAGTACAGTGGTACCTCGGGTTACATATGCTTCAGGTTACAGACTCCGCTAACCCAGAAATAGTACCTCGGGTTAAGAACTTTGCTTCAGGATGAGAACAGAAATCTTGCTCCGGCGGCGCAGCAGCAGCAGGAGACCCCATTAGCTAAAGTGGTGCTTCAGGTTAAGAACAGTTTTAGGTTAAGAACAGACCTCCGGAACGAATTAAGTACTTAACCCGAGGTACCACTGTATAGGGAAGTTTTTAATGTTTGATGTTCTATTAAGCTTTTATATCTGATAGAAGTCACCCAGAGTGGCTGGGACAATCCAGTCAGATGAGTGGGGTACAAATAAGAAAGTTGTTGTTGTTGTTGTTGTTGTTGTTGTTAAAGATGCAAGTTATTTTATGTTAAAAGCAGTTATGTCAGTACAAATCTGGAAGCCAAAACCCCTCACAGAGTTAGTCTTCCATAGTTAGCATCTCACAACATGGAGTGGAAAACAGGTTTTAAAAAACCCTAATGCCAGGAATGCTAACTCTCTTTTAAAAAAAGATATACCGTATTTTTCGCTCTATAACACGCACCCAATCATAACACGCACGTAGTTTTTAGAGGAGGAAAATCCGTAGGCATGCCACCCGTAGGCATTCCCTCCATAACACGCACAGACATTTCCCCTTACTTTCTAGGAGGAAAAAAATGAGTGTTATGGTGCAAAAAATACGGTAGTTCAAACTAAACAGACTCTTTACAGCGTCCCATTTGTCCAGTAGCCAGGACAGCCTTGGGGAAAACTTCAAAACTAAACAGTTTAGATCTTTTGTGTTTAGTGCCATTATCAGCTCCTAAAGCTGTTTTACATAAAAGGGGTCAGTTAGTTCACAGGAATTCTTACTAGTTTATGGGGCCAATTTTAAAAATACCTGTGGCATGGAAAACCACCTGACGCATACAAAGAGCTGTTCTCTGCAGACTGGGCACAGATTAATCTTTTAATTCCTTTTAATCCAAGCCGCAAAAGCCCATATTGGTGACGCGTCCACAACAAAGCCTTGCTTTCAAACTCAGGACCGCAGCAGTTTGTGCCGCTTCCAGCTACTCAATAGGTTTAAATTCTGCATGGGCCTGCATATTTCCAAAGGGTTTAAAAATGGATCCCCAATAGGTTAATAGTTCTGAATTGCAGGGCATGGGATACAGTATCAATGCATTCCATTTAATGTAAACTATATATTTCCATGGGGTCACGAAGAGTCGGACACAACTAAACGACTGAACAACAAACAACAACATTGCAATTGAAGAGAAGACTCCCTGGAAAAGACCCTGATGTTGGCAAAGATTGAGGGCACAAGGAGAAGGGGACGACAGGACGAGATGGTTGGACAGTGTTCTCAAAACTACCAACGTGAGTTTGACCAAGCTGCGGGAGGCAGTGGAAGACAGGAGTGCCTGGCATGCTCTGGTCCATGGGGTCACGAAGAGTCGGACACACGACTAAACAAAAAACAACATTACAATTGATTTAAATAGATTAAACTTTGCCAAAGCACCTCAAATGCTGACTTTGAATGGTGGTGTTGCATAGGTGAAGAATGCACAACAGATTGGTAATCACAGATAGAATTTTCCTAATTTTTCAACAATTTCATTTCACACATCCATCAACTGTCTGGTGTGCATTCACTCGGGCCTTAGTTGTTAGAGCAAGACAGACGTCTGTCTTCCCCACTAGTAAAGTTCTTAACTAACAGATAATACTAAACTGATGTCTGCCTCTCCAACTAATTATTTTTTTTAAGGACTTGCAGAGCTAACAACTGGAGTAAATTGCAGGTAGAGGACTGGTAGGCTAGTAAATTATTACTTCTGCAATCACCAGTGTTTGCCATTTATGAAAATGGAACAGAGGAATGCAAACCACTTCAGAAACCAATTCTGTCATGAGAAAAGGAAAATGCATCTCTTCCAGCAAGACTGATCACCGTTTGATGGAGATGGATATCCAAGCAAAGAGATAAATGAATTTTTAAAACAGGCTGTGGGGAATATGGGTGAATTTAATTTGATTGTGTGATATAGAGAGCATTTGGTGATCAACTGATTTGCTATCCATTTCCTCCATCTTCTGCATTAGAATAGAAAGGTGATTTACAATACAAATTATATACAGTACAGTATACAAAAAAACCAACACCTTGAGAACGTAACCAATTTGTCATGGCATAACTTTTCCAACTGAAATGCATGGAGCATCCCCCTTAGTAGGCTACTAAGGCTTGGAAAGAAGAGGAGGAGTTTGGATTTGATATCCCACTTTATCACTACCCTAAGGAGTCTCAAAGCGACTAACATTCTCCTTTCCCTTCCTCCCCCACAACAAACACTCTGTGAGGTGAATGAGGCTGAGAGACTTCAGAGAAGTGTGACTAGCCCAAGGTCACCCAGCAGCTGCATGTGGAGGAGCGGGGAAGCGAACCCGGTTCACCAGATTACGAGTCCACCACTCTTAACCACTACATCACACTGGAGAAAACAAGCCTGCCTCATCCTCCCTGTGACAGCCCTTAAGATATTTGAAGATGGCTATCATATCTCCTCTCCATCTCCTCCTTTCCAGGCTAAACAAACCCAACTCCCTCAACCATTCCTCATAAGGTTTGGTTTCCAGACCCTTGATCATCTTGGTCACCCTCCTTTGCACACGTTCCAGCTTGTCAATATCCTTCTTAAATTATGGTGCCCAGAACTGGACACAGTGTTCCAGGTGTGGTCTGACCAAGGGAGAATAGGGTGGGACTATTACTTCCCTAAACATCCATTGATGGTGGCCTACAATAGAAATAGGTTTTCTGCTGCTGCATCATACTGTTGACTCATGTTAAACCTTACCTGGGATTGAACCTGGGACCTTCTACAAAGCAAGGTGGATGCTCTGACACTGAGCTGTTGTCCCGCCCCTATATACTGCTACCAGGTTCAGAAGGAGCGTCCCTCTGAACTACCGGTCACTGCAGAACAGCAGCAAGAGGGGGCAATAGGTTTGGGGGCCTTCCTATAGACATCTGGAAAACAGCCTTGTAACCCCACCTACCTTGTCTCTCATACATGCATATACGGTAGGTATAGGGGGGGTTGTTAGAGGGGGTCAAATGGCAATTAAGTGCAGAACAAGCACAGTCTCTGACAATGCAAAGCCTGAGATAAGCAGACAACTTGAGATAATTCACAACAACTGTATTCAGCGATAAAACAATCACCCTAGCAGTCTTATTGTCCTATTTAGGGCAAGTACAAGGCAAAGGACCCAAACACTAGAACAGTGTTTCCCGAACTCAGGTCTCCCATCTGTTTTTGGACTACAACTCCCATCCTCCCTCGCTAGCTGGACCAATGATCAAGGATGATGGGAACTGTAGTCCAAAAACAGCTGGAGACCCAAGTTTGGGAAACACTGCACTAGAAGATGATTGTTTATTTAAAGTAATTCGTGCAATAATTAAAATAAGGCTGCCAAACCCCCCACCCTGGGAGCTGGAGGCAGTCTGTAGGAAGGAATTGCAGCTTATGGCACATATGCACATCCCATTTTGTCTCTGATTAGCAGGTTTCTGTCTTGTTCACAAACCCTGCCATCCCTGTTTGCCCAGAGGCACCAGGAGGCGAAAAGAGCTACATACACAACAGGAGAAGCCTCTCACATTTAAGTTCCATTTGCTGTTAGAAGCATTGTCTGTCTCCAACTTCAGAAAAGCCTAGCCAGACAGACTTTTAATCCAAGCCTTTAGCCTTGTGATAAGGAGGCTGGTCTCCACCAGTGATTTCTCTCTTCTTCCATTATTGAGTAGGCAAAGAAGGGAAGCATGTTTGCATTTGGGGAGGTGGGAGTGGCTGGGGGATAGTCTGTTAGACGTGCACCACCGCAGGCAGGTAGCACAAAAAGTCAGACTGTTGAGAGCCGTTTAATCCTTAGGCAGGAAGATAAAAAAGTTGGCTTAGACAGTATGATACTGTGCAGATTTCAGACTGGAAGGTTTAGCGCCGTCTGTTCTTTATAAAGAATCTGTGAGGGAGATACTCCAGAAAAAAGGGAAAAAGCCACAAGTGACAAGGAACAGAATGAAAGGAGCATATGACTTTCTTACTTAAAAATCCTTACAACAAAGGGAACAGCACAAACAAGGAATTCCTTCTCTTGACTTCTTGCTTCCATCTGATTTACAATTAAGACCAGTATGATGTTCTGGAAAGAAGTTAAAGGGGTCTAGAATTTGGCAGGAGTCCGGGTGTGTGTGTAAAACAGCGCCTGTCCTGTTTGGGATCTGAAGCACTGAACCCCTTAAAGTTAGAGCCATGTGAACATGCTCAGAAGAGTGAAGATGCAGAGACCACAGATGCTTTAAGGAAACAATGGCCAAGGCAATTCCAAATTCAAAGCAGCAATCCTCACTTTTGATGTTTTGGTGCACAAATCGAACAGAGAATGCTGGTGTTCTTAAAAGTAGGTGACAACTCACAATCTCCAGGACAAGCCTATTGTCTGTTACTACTGGCCAAACCTGCCAGTCAGGGCTGGTCATATCCAGTGGCGTAGCGTGGGTTGTCAGCACCCAGGGCAAGGCAAGTAATTTGCTCCCCCTAACCCGTGGATTTGCGCCCCCTAACCCCCAGATGTTGCGCCCGGTGCAGCCGGCCCCCCCTGCACCCCCCACGCTACACCACTGGTCATATCTTCCTTTTGGTAGGGAAATTGCTGGCTCAAACAGCCAGGAAATACCTGGATAGTCCTTGGGTGCTATGAAAGGGAAAAACCATCAGGGTAGGAGGCATATTCCTCCCCTCTCCAACCACTATGGCTGATGATTTAGAAGAGTCTCCTGCAACCAGATGCCCTCCAGATCCTGCTGGCCAAAATTCCCATCAGCCTCAGCCAAACATGTCCAACAACCAAGGATGATGGGAGTTGGTGTTGGCACCCGTCCGTCTCAAGAGACAATGGAGTGCGCCTCCGGAGGTGAAGTCAAACAGCTGCATTAGAAGCACCAAAGGGACCTTCCACGGTGCACAAAATGTGTGTGGAGGTCTTGGGCTCCCCAGACAACAACCCCCTCCTCCTCAGCCTCTTTGATGTGGTCCAAAGAAAGCAGAGCAATACATCTGCCACCAGCTTGTCTGCAAGAGTTGTTGAAAGGAGGCATACAAGGCGCCACCCAACCATCTTAGGGACTCCACTCTTTGCTTGGTACGTATACAAACAGAACTTCCAGCATCTTCTAAACGCAAGAGCTTAAGTGTCAGGGGTTCAGGAGCAGAGGCGAGGGCAAGGGAGGAAACAGAGAGCGAGGGGGAGGAGTCCGAAGAAAAGATGAGTGACGACGACGACCCGAGATCTCCGAGTCTGTCCAGTGAATCAGAAGATTCACAGAAAGGAGCGCCAGTGGCCAGAGCAAGGGGGGAGCTTAGGGGGACACCCCAGGAAGAAGGGTCCAGAGAGGGTTCAGAGGGCAGCAGTTGGAAATCGGGGCCAGCATCACCAACAGAGCACAGTGGGGAGGAAAGGCGCCAGGTATCGAGCTCTGGCAGCTCGCAGCAGGGGGGAGGGCATGAGTCAGGAGTGGCCACACCTCCATCGGAGAGCGAAGAAACGGTCAAGCGGAAAGTGGAAGGTTGGGCGCGCGCGCCAAGTTCAAATGCACAGGAAGGCGGCGCAGTAAGCAGCCCGGAAAGGGAGCCAGGTCCTAAAGCCCGACGCAAGGAGACAGGAGGGTCCGGGGGGTCAGCGTCAGAAGAGTCCAGGAAGGAAGAGACCACGGGGGGCAGAGGGACCCAGAGAAGAACGGTCAGGCGGAAAAGGTGGAGTAAGGCTAGGGTATTAAGTTGGTGTACAAGGGGCGGAGACTCAGACGGAGCTTCGCCGGTCTAGCTTATAAGACGTAGAGTTGCACGCAGCAGCTTGGAAATGGAAACTGTAACTCAATAAAGACTTTTATAAAGTGAACGCTGGCTAGCGTGATCCTCTGGGAGCTAGGATCTGGGAGCAGCTCTGACATTAAGTAACATGCAAAACACTCCTCAGCATCATCTTGTGTTCCAAACAATGCTACAGTCCTACCTACTGCTCTATTTCCAGCCTACAGATACATGCAATGTGATGAATCAGCAAGATTTCAGCTCCACACCACTCTCTCCAGCATAAGGTCAATATGACTTCTTCCCCAATTTGAGATTATTAATTATTTTGGACAGATCCCTAAAATGCTGAAGTAGTTACTTTGGCCTGCTGTGTACTAGAGTATTCCATCTGCCTTCATGCTGAGAGCGCTGAAAATTAGCCTAATCACATTTCACATGGATGTTCTTTAGTACTATTAGTCATCTGAAGTAGACTTTGTAAAACATGAAGAAAGTATCACCTAAAAGCGGTGGGAGAGCATTATGCTGTTGCATATTCTAACTACCCAGGGTAACAAGACCTCCTGGTCAAGATCACATGTGTTAGGCAAAGTATTCTCTTGATAACCTGATAACATAGATATCTTTTACATATAATAAGAATGTAAGAGTGCCATCACACATTCCTTCCTCACCACCCCCTTCATTGAAGGATCTGTAATGCTTCATTACAATCCTGGATTTCCATGAAGTCCAGGTAGGGGAGCATGAGAAGGGGGAGACACAGAGGGGAAATCAATGGGAGAGCTCAGTCACACAATGTACTGTATTTCACTGCGGGTACCATGTGTTGTTTTCAGCATGAAGTTCCAGATTCAAAGAAGTCATTGAAAACAGGTATTTTATTAACAAGCTAACATCCAAATACATACAACATCCATCATCCATCAACCACACTTAACCTTTTTAGAGAACACACTAGAGAGATTTAAAAACAACACAAGAACCCTTCACTGTCCCTCCCCTCCCCTTCAGTCTCATTATCAGTTTGGACTTTGGAAGACTGAAGCAGAGCACAGAGTCAGACCTGCATGAAGCTAAATGAAGAGATTAACATAAAGCACAATTTGCGATTGTTACCTTGCTAAAGAGGTGATTTACTGTTTAGTCTCTTCATTTAGCAGCAAATCACTTCTTTAGCAAGGCATCAATTGCAAATTGTGCATTATGTTAATTTCTGAGCCTCATCTTCTTTAACTAGGCATCAGAACTGCTAAACCCAGGTCACAGATGTGCAGAAACTCCTCTGCACAGAGGGCTGCTTTGTCATTAATAATACATCTTGCAAGCTTTCTGCCTAAGTTTCCCCACCAAGTTCAAGGTTCTGTGTCAAGATCACTCTCTGGAAAGCAGAAACAAGTGACACCACAAGCTTCCTCTGTCCCATTTAGCTTGAAAGCTCTGCTTTACAGCACAGGAGAAGTAACATTCTTCAATGACAAAGCAATCATCTTCGTTAGCACGCAAGTGCAACCACAACACACAAACACCGCAAACCATTTCTACTCAGCACCATCATGGGTAGCCAACATGATGTCCTCCTGTAGGACTACAACTCCCCTCAGCCCTGACCACTAGCCATGCTGTGCTGCATGCAGAAGATCAAAGGTTGAACACCCCCCCACCCCCCAGCTGAAGCTCAGTCAGAACAGTCTGCTGCTGCAAATCAGAGCAGACAATACCAAACTGGGTGGGTGAACCATAGTATGACCTTCTTGTGTTTGGACAGGAGAGAGACATATGCAGAACAAGTACCATGAGAGAGACAGCATTTGTCAATGCATGTGAAGCACACTGATTCTCTGTCACGGTACATATATGAATGGTTTAGAACTGAATGTTTACATTTCCTAAGAACACAAGAGCCGCCATGCTGCAATTGTCAAAGTCAGTACAGTGGTACCTCGGGTTACATACGCTTCAGGTTACATACGCTCTGCTAACCCAGAAATAGTGCTTCAGGTTAAGAACTTTGCTTCAGGTTGAGAACAGAAATCGTGCTCCGGCGGCGCAGCAGCAGCAGCAGCGGGAGGCCCCATTAGCTAAAGTGGTGCTTCAGGTTAAGAACAGTTTCAGGTTAAGAACGGACCTCTGGAACGAATTAAGTACTTAACCCAAGGTACCACTGTACCAAGAAACACAGTTAAGGAGGTATTTTTAACAGCAGCTTTCTCAGCTGGCTATGGAGAATACGTGACACGGCAAAAACACAGGGCCTTTTAAGACTCAAAGCTGCTTTCAGGTGGAGTTTGTGCTGTAGGGCACCAGCACGGAAAGGGATTGCATCTTCATCCATCCATGAAGAAGCAAAATACAGACACAAACACACATAATGCACAAATCAATGGGGGCCCCAACTATGATCAAATACAACCAGGCATCCTCCATATGTGAAATCTCTTAAGTATTAGGTCATGAAGCAAACCCATGAATGTGATCAACGGTTATTAAATAACTATGCAAATGTACTAGGAGGGTGAGTTGCAAGGGAGGCACACTGGAGTGGAGGAACGCCTAGTAAGTCGTATCTTCGGTTTGTCACTGTCAATGACCAGTAAGAGTTTACTTTAGTTCTCCACATGCCGTTACAATTAAGCACAGGGCTACAGGACAGCCAACTCGACAGGCCTATGAAAAGGTTCCAACTGCATGAACCAGGTTGTGGGATTCCTATGGCATCACATGCAAATTATCCACTTTCCTTTAACTTTGTTTTTTGCCTCATGATTGAGCTTTTCCACTTCACACCGCAGGTGGGAGTTGGGGTTTACATTCTCTGAAGACTTCTCCAGATTTACTCGTTTTCTAACTCTTCCCTATAGGTATAAAACTATCACATCAAGGCAAGACCCAGCCTGGAAGAATTCTCCCTGGTGGCAATTCTCAACACGTAGGAAAATATTTACGTGAATCAGTGTTTTTTAAACACGCAAAAAAGATCCTCATCTGCAGAAGAACAAGCTCAACATGACCATTGTGCTGAACTTGTATGTCAGCCCACTAATGTCTGGGTATTTGCACTCCCAATAAGAATAAGTGCAATAAGAAGAATCTAAGGAGGGAAATGTTGCTTTCCAGGTTTTGCATCGCCGAGTCTCTTCTAGCTACCACAGACAGCGAAAGCGAAAGGGCTCAGGGGCAAGGGAAGAACTTGGCTTTCAAGAAGTGGAGCCAAAGCCATCTCTCGAGTCTTGTTGAACAAACACATGGCAGAAACTAGTTCCCAGGCTTGAATTGGGGGGGACGGGACCTTGTGCTTCCCATATGGGTAGAAATATTTTGCTTTTAGGCAGCCATCCAAGCTTAAAGGACTCAGGGGACATCTTGTGAACCTGGCCTAGAAACTACCTGCAACTGGGCAAACCGTTTTGGGAAAGTGCATTTAACATTTTTCATAGGTTTTCAGACCCTCCAAGTGCCCCTATTTTCTAGGGACAGTCCTGGATTTACAGAACCCATCCCGGTTTCTGATTTGATCCTGGAACATCCCACTTCTCTTTTGGACATCCCTATTTTCATTGGAGAAATGTTGGAGGATATGGCGTTATGCGAACCCCAGGTCAAGGAGCTTTGGGCCTACCCTGCAGGTAGGGCTGTGAAACCCTGGGTAGCTGCTTCCAGCCACTGCAGGCAATTCTGAGCTAGATGGAGCACCAGTCTGATTCTGTATAACACAGCTGCTTATGTTCCTTTATAAAATTGCCTACTATCATTCCCTTTTCACACAAAGATCCACAGGTAAACAATGCTTATGAATGGAAGCCAGGCCATTCAATGGTTCCTTATAGGTAGACACAGAGACTTGAAAGGCCTGAACTTCATACGTCGAATTCAAAATGCACACAATCTTTCTGCAATGCACTGAATTGGATTTCTAGGTTTCAAGGTCAGCTTTAGTTTTGAATGTGGTGCCTTTTATTAGTTTTGTTTGCTCTTTTTTCCTCTTAAGCTTACAGCACCGCATAGCAAGCCCTGTCGAGTGATGTATCTTAATGACACACTGAACTACATTTTACCCATGAAAAAAGCTGCCAGATGTTTCATGCTGTCCGATTTTATTAGGTCGCTGCACAAAGAAGAGTCAAAGGTAATTCCTTTTAAAAACAAAAACACAACCACTAACCCATTTTCTATTTGGTAACATTTTTCCAACCCAGATTTCTAGTGCAATGCAGTAGAGTTGACAATATTGATTGCAATTAAAAAAATAACAATAAAGCCAGGAGGAAATAAAGACAAGCTTTCGAGATCAGAAATTTCTGCTCAGTGATATTTACGACAGCATCAGAAATCTTTTCTCAGTGTGGGTAACCAGGAACTAAGGGACTGGTGTTAAAAAAAAGAACCATGCTTGGATTCACCCTCCCCTATAATCTCATGTGCCATAAATGATGGAATTCCATTTGAAATCTGTTATTTGGATTCTCAACAATCTCAACATTCATTTACAAACAAAAGGGGTGAGGATGAAGCAGGTTTTTGGCCTTGATGTCTACAGAGACAACTATGAATGACTCAAAAATTCAGAGTAGAACATTTCTGCCAACCATTCTGATCTATTATCAATAACTCCTAATCATGAGCCCCTCCCCCCCCCCCCAGCCTGCATAGTCTTCCCATAGTCTTCCCATCTCTCCCATGGAGGAGCAGGTGGGGAATCTAAGCTACCACATTGGGGAGGGAATCTCAATTCACATTGGGCTGCTTTTATTATAAGGAAGAAAATGTACACGCATATCATTGGCTTGCGGCGTTTTTTTCACACCTACAATTTGTGGGTGTGAAAAAATATAAACTGCTCTGGAATCTGCTTCAGTCACTTTCTTCCCTATCCAAGATTCAAGCCTACTTTGCCTTTCTCCCAAAACAGCATGCAACAATTTGTAAAACAAATTATTTTTGCATCAATATTTATAACAGAGGGAAAAACCATACCTGTACAGGACTGCAGACTCTAGATAAGAGCAACAACCAACAGCACAAATTAGCAGCCAACAATGAATACTTTCTTAAAGCAGCACTTCAGTGGGTTCAAGAAATGCTGTCCTTGACAATAATAAATTCTCTAATTGCCCAAATAAAAGCTGCACAATTTGGGTCATCCTGTCATTCTTCTTGTTTCTAGGGATTTGTGGCTTTGGGAGTTCTTGTGCAATGTGCAGTTCCACAAAAGCCAATAGGTCCATCTATGACTAACTGGGAGTTAATGAAAAGGCGGCTTGGGTGCATAGTAGACAGGACTGCTGCACCAGGCAAAGCCAATAGGGTGCAGTCCAAATGTGGTTGGACTACAACTCCCAACAGCTCCAGCCCCCATAGCCAATGATCAGGGATGATGGGAGCTGTGGTTCAGCAGTAGGTCAGAGTCTGCCACTGAAGTGGAACCGCCAACACTCAACCATTCACAAGAGATTAAAGTGGTACCTTGGTTCTCAAACAACTTAGAACCCAAACACTGCAAACACAGTACAGTGGTACCTCGGGTTATATACGCTTCAGGTTACAGACTCCACTAACCTAGAAATAGTGCTTCAGGTTAAGAACTTTGCTTCAGAATGAGAACAGAAATCGTGCTCCGGCGGCGCGACAGCAGCAGGAGGCCCCATTAGCTAGTGGTGCTTCAGGTTAAGAACAGTTTCAGGTTAAGTACAGACCTCCGGAACGAATTAAGTACTTAACCCGAGGTACCACTGTAGTAAGTGTTCCCTTTTGTGAACTTTCTTCGGAAGTTGGATGTGCTCTGTTTTGAGCGTTACACTTCCAATTTGAGTGCCACACTTCCGTTTCGAGTGTTACGCTGAGGTCTGTCTGTTTTTGCTATTTATTCTGCGTTTTTGTGGCTCTTTTTTGTTGTTGTTGTTGTTTTGTGACTGTGTGGAACCCAGTTCAGCTACTGATTGATTGATTGTGTGACTGCAGTACATTGTTTATTGCTTTCATTTTATGGATCAATGGTCTCATTAAATAGTAAAATTCATGTTAAATTGCTGTTTTATGGGTTGTTTTTACAAGTCTGGAACAGATTAATCCATTTTTGCATTACTTTCTATGGGAAAGCGTGCCTTGGTTTTGGAACACTTTGGTTTTGGAACCGACTTCTGGGACGGACTAAGTTTGAGGACCAAGGTATCACTGTACAAGCAACTAAGTAGATTCTATGCACTCTTCCAGACTCTAATCAGGGGAAGAATCATAGAATTGTAAAGCTGGGAGGGATCACGAGGGTCATCTAACCCCTGCAGCGCAAGAATATTTTGCCCAAAGTGGGGCTCGAAACTACAACCAAGAGTTTAAGAGTCTCAGTTTAAGAATTATCGGGACAGAAGTTCCAAACAAGATGATTAGGCTGTTTATGATTGTAACAACAGCAGCTGGGATCTTCTATGCACAAAAATGGAAGGAAGAAATTCCCACCAAAAAAGAATGGATAAGTAAAATGATGGACTGTGCAGAATTGGCAAAGTTAACAGATAAAATAAAAATAAAATAAAACGGTAACTGTTTTATAGAAGAATGGAAGCCTTTTTTCCGACTACTTAAAGAACTACTATAGTATGATGAGGGACGCGGGTGGCACTGTGGGTTAAACCACAGAGCCTAGGACTTGCCAATCAGAAGGTTGGCGGTTCGAATCCCCGCGACGGGGTGAGCTCCCGTTGCTCAGTCCCTGCTCCTGCCAACCTAGCAGTTCGAAAGCACGTCAAAGTGCAAGTAGATAAATAGGTACTGCTCTGGTGGGAAGGTAAACGGCGTTTCTGTGTGCTGCTCTGGTTCGCCAGAAGTGGCTTAGTCATGCTGGCCACATGACCCGGAAGCTGTACGCCGGCACCCTCGTCCAATAAAGCGAGATGAGTGCCACAACCCCAGAGTCAGCCACGACTGGACCTAATGGTCAGGGGTCCCTTTACCCTTTACTATAGTATGATGAATTCACGAACAGGATTTGAACTATAAGCAACAGAAGGAATTAGAGATTATTGTATTGTTGTTCGGGTGTAAGAGAGAGAAAATAAGGTGCAGCAAAGAAGGAGAAATAAAAAACGCCATGGAAAATGGATTGGGAAGTCGACAAAACAAAAGAAAAATCTATTACATATTGGAGTGTATATCTGAAACTTTTGAAAACTTAATAAGTTATAACTGGAAAAAGGAATCATTTAAAGAAGTTTCCATACGCTCATCCAGACTACATAATCAGGGAAGAGTGTCTGATCTGTCTCCCAAGATCACAGCACAGGAGTGAAGCGTTCTCTGCTATTTCTACCTAGCATGGGATTAGCTCCCAAGCGAAGACCAGCTCTCCTCTAGGGAGGAAAGCAAGAGAGAGAAACAACTCTCTTACCCAAAGGAGAGAGACAATTGGACATGAGCCTGACATCAGAACTATCAACGTTCAGAGAGCATTGGGAGAGGACTTCAGTCTCTCAGGACACACTGCTGCTGACCTGATTCTGTAACAAAAAGTTTCAAAGGGAGACTTCAGAGCAAAATTGCTGAACTGGAACTTATCCTCAAGTTTCATTCTATTCATTTAGTTCTTGATAGGATCTTCTCTCCCACTCCAGGTGTCAAATTAGCATAGCAAAGGTGGGAAGATTGCATTATCTAAAATTCCTGCACTGCTCCCATCTTGTATGTATGTGTTTTGCATGTAAGTGTCACAGCCCTACTTGCATTTCATGACCTTTGGGCTCCAGTGATTTGATTTTCAATCCTCCCTGGGCCACACTCTGTATTTTTCAGTAATGGGAAATAAAGGCTAGATAGAGATATTTCTCTGTCAACTAACAATACCAGTTCATATATCTGATAAAGAGGCTCATTGCCACAATATACCGTATTTTTCGTCCTATAGGGCGCACTGGCCCATAGGATGCACCTCGGTTTTTTTTTTGGGGGGGGGATGAATAAAAAAAATATATCCCCCCCCGCCACGGCTGCCGCACCAAGCCTTGCACACACCTGCCCGAAGCACGGGGCACCCTCCGGAGGGCTCCCCGTGCTTCGGACGACAGGCTGCCGCCCCAAGCCTCGCGCGCTCGGCGGGACCTCCTGCCGGGCGCGCAAGGCTTGCGGACACTCGCGGGGGCTGCAGGCTGCTGCCCGCAAGCCTTGTGAGCCCGCGGAAACTCCCGCCGGGCTTGCAAGGCTTGCAGATAGCTTCCTGCAGCCTGGAGAGCGAGAGGGGTCAGTGCGCACCGATGCCTCTCGCTCTCCAAGCTTCAGCGAAAGCCTGCATTCGCCCCATAGGACGCACACACATTTCCCCTTCATTTTTGGAGGGGGGAAAGTGCGTCCTATGGGGCGAAAAATACGGTACCTGCTAGTATTTAAAAAGCCACACAACATCCATTCCAAAGTCCATAAATTATTATTACTGTATTGTTACAGGGAACCAGGAAGAGGGCCTTCTCGGTAGTGGCACCTGCCCCTTGGAATGCCCTACAGTCTGATGTCAAAGAGATGACTAATTATACATCTTCTTTATATACATCTTATTTTATACATCTTTAATTATAATTATGCATCTGAAGGCAGCCATGTATCAGGAAGCTTTTACTGTCTGATGAGTCTAGTGCTCTTTTATATTTTGTTGGAAGCTGCCCAGAGTGGCTGGAGCAACCCTGTCAGGCAGCGTACAAACAAATTATTATTATCCTGGTAGTTTGTTAAGGAGGAAGGGAATTGAAGCTCTGCGAGGAGCAAACCAGAGTCCCCTGGACTCTTTGGGAGGAGCCCTGAGTTTGAAATGTATGATGTGCCCTAATTGTCACTTTCCCAAGATCCCAAACTTCGACCCATCCTCAACCACCACCTCCACAGAGCCTCTTCTTGTAACGATACCTTTAGGGGCAACTGTGGAACTGATGTTAATTGACTGCATCAATATTACTTTAAAATTTGAACATAGAACTGAGAAGCCCAGTCTGTAAAACACATCCTGTTAAAGGCCTGGGTGGTGAACAAAAAGTTCTTCAGCTGGTGCAGCAAAGGCCATGGGTTGTAGCCAGTGGTGATCCTGCTCCTGAGAAGACCCACCGAAATAATTAGGCATGGCTAAGTTACATGCTTCCATTTCAGTGGGTCTATTCCGAGTAAAATTTCACTGGCTAGGACCCCATGAAGGCAGTGCCAGCTGAACCATCCTGGGAAGGCTACACTCTGACAGTATTCTACACTTTTCATAAACCCCCTCCTCAGCTGTTGGGAAATCAGCCTACAGAACTTTTTAATAGAATCACAGAATTGATTGGGATCCCCAGAGTCATCTAGTCCAACCCCTTACGGTGCATGAATCTTGAAGAAAGAATCCATTTTAAACCAAGAAACCAACTTAAAATAGAATAAAAGCAATAGCTATCTTGGCGCAGGGCTGTTTCAGAAACAAAACAATCCACGGAAATTAAAATAACCTATGCAAATGAACCCAGAGCAAGGATCTCTACCTGGGAAAGGCTGCCATTTACCCGGCTCGCTCCTCTAGGAGGCGCTCCGCCGCGGTGTCCAGCCCAGGGAACGGAACCGCTTCCTCACGTGCAAACGAGCCAGCAACTTTTCCGAAGCCTCTGAGCAAAGAGGAGGCCGGTCGGCTTCTCGCGGAGAAAGGCAGCTCCTCCTGCCCCCCACCCACCCATTCCTCTGCGGTCCGGCTCTCTTGACAAACCTCAGCAGCTGAAGTTCTCTGCTGGGCGACCTCGTGGTTTTCCTCGGCTGGGCGGGGAGCCGAAGGGACGGGCCCTCGACCGGGAGGCGCCCAGCCCTCCAGAACTTTTAACCAGCCTGGATGGGGCAGTTCCCCCTCCCAACACCTGCTGCTTGCTCAACGTCTAACCCAGAGCCTCCCTAACTTTTGGGGGCCGCCAGCCTCCCTCCTTTCCGCTCCATGGTTCCATAACCACCTCCCCCAGTGCCTGCTACCCTATCCTAACACAAACCATTATTCAGAACAGTGGTTTGCACGACCCACTAAGGAAGGCGGTGACACAACCGAATTCTAAACAGGAGCAAGTCATTGCACATTTATTCAAAATCCAGTTAAATCTTTTTGGTTTGATTCATTCAACAAAACTGGTGGGCCGGTGAGAGCAGCTTTTCAGCGTCATTTGCACCTTTAGCGATACCCGGCCGCCCCCTTGTCTCTTCTTAGCCCCCCCCCCCAAGGTTATCCCACCGCCTCCCAGGGTGAGCTCGCAAGCTTCCTTGCAATTTTAGGGCAGTGGATTGGTCCTAATTAAAGTATTATTGCCCAGCTGTGGATTTTTTTTTTTTTTGGGGGGGGGGAGTTCCTTACGGGCCAAGATGGGTTCCTTTGCTCTTCACGTTTCTCCAGCTAGTCCCGAGGAAGAAAATCACATGCATACAAGCGGAGCGGAGTCCAAACCTGCAATTCCTATAAACCGCCTTGCTTTGGGAAGCACATCTGGAATCAGAGCTGGGCTTCTCTGCCTTCCCGCAAAGGGGATGCCTGGGACAGTCTTCGAAAGACTCAGGGTGTTGACCTGGATTTCAGCGGAGAACAACTCGAAGAGTATTTTGTTTAAATAATAATGATTGCGAGGGCAGACTTAGTTCAGCCTCCGCTCCCCCAACAGTGGGAAAAGATGACTTAGTCTTGGGCACAACTTTCCCCCCACGCTCACACATGCAGGCACGGAACACGCCCCTCTTCGGAAAGCAGAGGGGCAAAACCCAAACAGGGGGGCGGAGTGCGGAGAGATGGAGGACTCGCTTGCCAGCTTGCATTCACTTTGAGGGTCTATCGTGAGAGTCTCTGCTCCTCCCCCCCGCCGCCGCCCAGGCTGCCCTCCTAGCCCCATCCGTCCTGAGCCCCCCAGGCAGAGCCGCCTCGACACCCTCCAGAACCCCACAAGCGTTTTCACAGCCCCCCATTCTTCCCCGTCCCTAGAAGCCCCAGCCCTGTCTGCCCCGCTCTCCGCAAGCCGCCCTCACCTGCCGCTGCTGCCGGTGGTCCAGAGGCAGCCTGTGATTCTCGCAGTTCAAAGCTGGGAGGTGAAAGGCGGGTTTTGGGGTGTTTTTTTAAGCAAAGATCTGAGTCCTCCCGCTAGTGTTGTTCTCAATTTAGCTGCACCGCTTGCAACCATTGGGGGAAGAACCGTGGAAACCGCCCGCCTCCCTTCTCTGCGATAGGCGGGACGGCTGGGAGGAGAAGCTCTGATTCGTAGCTCCAAGAGACCCCCAACTCTCTTGCCGCGCTTTGCTTTTTTGGTAAGGGGGTGAGGGGCGGGGGAGGAAACCCCGCTCTTCACTTCTCTCCTCTTTGCATCCAGCGTTCAAAGATGAGGCGCGCCCCGCCCCCTTCATTTGCATGGGGCGGAGCCCTTCCGAGGCGGAGGAAGCCGAGGAGTCCCCATTGGCTGGGGGCGTTCCTCTCCGAGTGACGCGTCAGGGCCGGTGTTCCCCCGCCGCCGCCGCGCTTTGTACCCACTGAATGAATATATGAATGAATGATGAGTGGCTGCATCACGCTTATTCTGAAAGTCTCCTCCGAGGCTGCAAAGAGGGGAAGGCGACAGAGATTTCCTCACTCTCCCTTGCTGCTGGGAAGTTGCTGAGCAGGGAGTGTGGAGACTGTGAGACTCCCTCTCCGGGAGGCCACGTCTGTTTTCCCCGACGTGACAGCTGCTTCACCACCAAGGCAAAGCGCCAAGAAACTGTGAAGAGAGACGTGGACTTTTCTCTCTCATTTTTCCCCTCCTTAAAAATTGCAACATGCAAGCACAGCGGGATCAAGCTGTGAACAGCTTAGGGCTTTAATTCCATCACTTAGTATGCAGGGAATAATTGATGGCACTCACCTCGTTTGAAGGATGACATTGTCACACAGGTATTATTAAATCCGCAGCACATCCCTGCGGGAGCTGCAGGCACTCCGAGGCGATGGGAGGCTCCAGTTCCCCTGCCTGGGCCTCTGCCAGGCCTGGTCTCGAGGGCGGCTGGGTCACCCCCTCCTCTCCACTAGGCTGGCTGCCAAAAATACTTCTGGGTGTGCGCTGTGAGGGTTTGGTATTGATTGGAAACAGGAAGGCTCAGGCTTTGTCATTGCCTGCCTGGCTTAATTAACTCAACAGGCTGAGCCTCCCTGATCCGGATCGGCCACTATACCAAGGGTGTAAGGGTCAGAGGGCATCTCCTTGCATGGGCAGTGGGTGACCTCCCTGCTTCTCCCCCCACCCCGCTTTGAAGCTTTCTCTTAGGGCCAGCCTTGACACCAGAGCAAAATGAAGTAGCTGCTTAGGCAGCAGGTTCTATGTAGGGCACAGTTTTCTTGCCTCCAATTTCTATCTCTCTGAGTCATTTCTTTAAAACATACCAGCGCGGTCCAGAGCAGAATCCATCCATCCATCAATCCGTACGGCTTTTCACTTCGGGTTCGAGAACATCTGAGGCTTGCCATTCTCTGAGCAGTTTCTCAGCAGCAAAGCAAAGATGCTTATGAGTTGTCTGGAAGCAGCTGGCGGGCAGAAGCATTCTAGAGAGGAAGCCTCAGAGATCACAGGCTGGAGGGGGCAGGTGAGTCAGTGAACAGCCCAAACCCAAATGCTGGTAGCATTTAAAGTGCTTTGAAGTTACTTAATCTTAATTGGTTTTAAATAATACTTTGATTTTAGTTGGGAGGGGGGTTAAAAGAAAATTTCTCTAATTTTAAATAAGTTGGGGGGGAGTACCTGGTGCTTCTCTTTTATACCAATATTTTTGATGTATTGGCTGGCTCCAGGAAGCCAAGAGCATGCTCACTTTTTACTGAGCAATTTGTGCTGAAATCTGTCTCCACAGTTTTTATTATATCACCACAATTTTAAAAGGGTTAGATGTTTCCATTTTCCCCCAAGGCTGACTTAAAAACTAAAGATATTTACATTCCCCCCATTACCTTGCAAGAACCACCGTACATTTTTTTTGGAGGGGAGAGAACTGGCGTCTGAATGGTACAGCAAAACTTTTTAAAATGTTGGCCTTGGTGTTTGTGTCAGCTTCCAGCAACATTATGTCTTAGGCCTGCACTGCTTCCCCACCCCCTTCAATTAATGCTAAAAAGCTTAATAAAACGTTTTGGACCATGGGCACCATGTTGCCTCAAACAACCTTAAATATAGCTTTAGAACCATACTTCAAAGAATCTTATTTGGGTTCTTCTCAAGTCTCTCTTCTCAATGCTATAATGTGAGGGTTGTGGTCCCTTTAATCCTTGGTGTTAATCCAAAGATAAGTTACCTGCAGTAAGATGTTTTCAATTACTAGTATTAAATGATGATCCCTGTAGATGATGGCAATGTACATCCACTGGGCAAGTATTGGGATCAGAATCCATGGTTCCCAACCCAGCCTTGAGGCATCTGGCCTAGAAATTCCAGCCTAGCAAGGCGATCCATGTAGGTTTATATTTTCTTAGCACTTGCAAACAACTTCAAGTGAATTTACTTGGCTATTTTAAAAACTGGTGTAAGTTAGTGGTGCTGAATTTTAAAAAAGGGAAACTCTCATAGTGCAGAATCTGAAGACTAGAAACACACAGGTAACTAGCTACAGCAGGATAGACGAAAGCACAGCAAAGGTGAGATCTAATAATATGTTTCTAGGCTTACGAAAGTTATGGCACTGTTACAGGTGGGTGGCTGTGGCACTTCAAAGCACCTTTCCATTTCCAAAGGAAGCAGAAGCTAGACATTTAGGAAGAATTGTTCCTTTGGCTACATTTCTAATGGTGACCTATTACTGACTCTCTTGCTAGTTTTGTGAATTTCTACTGAATCTACTGAATTTCTAATAATGTCTTGGCAGCAAATTATAGTTGCCTCATTATGGCAGTTTTGCCACTGGCATCAAGAGGAGCAAGATCTGGCTCTGTGTTCCTGAATTCAACGCTGCAATAGTTTCAGCCTATTATCTACCTGCCGCACTCATTGAAAAGTTAGCAATTTTCATCTGAAAGTGTGAAGCCACTCTCTGCACAAAGAGAAAATTGATTCTCGCGCACTGCGTTTAAGTAGTGGGCCTAATACAGTAGGAATGCTGAGACGAGGAAAGGAAAGCTTCATTCGGGTTATTTAGATATTGTGCCAAGCAAAGATATGTCTCTTTCTTCCTCTGCTCTCGTACAGCCTGCTAGTTCCTATTGAACAGGTGTCCCCAACCACTTGATTGGGCCTGCACTGAGCTACACAAAAAGACCGTAGTGAAAGATACCTGGAGCTACACCAACCTGCAAGACGGGAGGCTGAAAGGGGACAGCCTAGAACATCTGGATTTGGCCAGCAAAGAGCGTTTTGAAGCTAGCTGGGAAATGTTGTTGTCAGGGACTGATTGGAGGCAGAGGAATGGTGGGAGGAACCAGCTGGGGAACCCCCAATAAAAGGAGAAAAGGGAAAAGACTGGGAGATGTCAGAAGCTGAAGTGGTGAGTTTAGTGAGCTGTGAGTGTCTGTAGCAGAGAGAAGTCCAGAAGCAGAAGGATGAGGGAAGGGAGACCAAGATGCAGAGATGAGTCAGGCTGGTAAAGAGGCACAGGTGAGGCCCCCTCCTGCTGCAACAAGCTCCCCTCTCCCCTGTCTGCCAGAATCAGAAGAGGTCTTGAGTGGGCAGAGGAGAAATTAGTGTCAGCACAGTCTCAGATCGCTTGGGGAAAACCCTGGAGAGGCACCGGAGGGAAGGCTGTGACCCCTAGTCTCTGCAAGTGCTTCGTAGGGGCAAGAAGAGTTGCTGTACTCATGAGGCCTGACACTCCTGTGTGGATCCTGTGTTTACAGTGGTACCTCAGGTGAAGTACTTAATTCGTTCCGGAGGTCCGTTCTTAACTTGAAACTGTTCTTAACTTGAAGCACCACTTTAGCTAATGGGGCCTCCTGCTGCTGCCACGCTGCCGGAGGACAATTTCTGTTCTTATCCTGAAGCAAAGTTCTTAACCTGAGGTAATATTTCTGGGTTAGCGGAGTCTGTAACGTGAAGCAAATGTAACCCGAGGTACCACTGTACTAATAAAGGGTTCACTCCACTTACGTTGTGTGATTTACTGCTGGCTCACTCCTGTCAGTTGTTAAGAAGTTCCTGTATGGAAATAAACAAGTTTTATGTCACTACAGCAGGTCAATCCTTAAATGAAATGGTGCTCCAGGCAAGGAGCACCTTCAGCAGCCCCCCCCAAATTTATTCAGCTTCAAATACTTTACCTCTTCACATTTGTAGCCCATTTCAAGGCAGATGTATGCATGATGTGCCCCAGCTGTGCGAGACAGTAAATGTGTTTGCAACCAACTAATCAGAGGTGCCCACAATCACTCGCCAGTGCCCCATTTGTTGAGTGGGCACTGATACTGCAAATTCTTTCCCACAGATAAAAAGCAAACTTCAACAAAATGCTGGACACAAAATGCTGCCAGCTTTGCAAGTGGAAGTCGTTTTGCACAATTTATTTCAGCCGTTGAGTGGATGCTTGAACGGAGAATGGTGGGGGCTGATGGTATGGAAGGATCTGTAAGCAAGAATCTTCTAGGCACAAAAACTCTCACAAAGTACATTAAACATTTAGAAGAGAGCTGTGTAATTCAGACTTTTGGAATTACAGCAAACAGGTCCTAGTCTTGTTGGTATATTCAGTAAAATCCAGTGATAAAGCTTGCCTCAGGGCTCGCCGCACTTCCGCTTATCCTTTGCCAAGAAAGCATGGGTCAAGCGATTTCCCACTTGCACTGTGGTTTCTAGGCATAGGTCTGAGCAGTTTCGCCTTTGGCCTGCCGCTTCTTCCTGGAAAACACACTCTTTAGCACTAAATCAGAACAGCCACCTGCAGAAAATCCGATTGCTTTTTGCTCCGATTCAGCGCTAATCTCTGGGTTTCCCCAGGTGAAAGTGGCTGGACAAACAGAGGTGTGGGCGAGCCCTTAAGGTAAAGGTAAAGGGACCCCTGACCATTAGGTCCAGTCGTGGCCGACTCGGGGGTTGCGGCACTCATCTCGCTTTATTGGCCGAGGGAGCCGGCATACAGCTTCAGAGTCATGTGGCCAGCATGACCAAGCCTCTTCTGGCGAACCAGAGCAGCGCACAGAAACGCCGTTTACCTTCCTGCCAGAGCGGTACCTATTTATCTACTTGCACTTTGACGTGCTTTCGAACTGCTAGGTTGGCAGGAGCAGGGACCGAGCAACGGGAGCTCACCCCGTCACAGGGATTCGAACCGCCAACCTTCTGATTGGCAAGTCCTAGGCTCTGTGGTTTAACCCACAGCGCCACCCGTGTCCCTTCAGGCAAGCCCTTAGACCCAGTGTATTACTTGAAATAGCAGGTGGGTGCTGCATTTCCCTCAAGGAAAAAAAACTCCCTGCACACAGAAAGCCAGCATGTCTAGGAGGCTGATTTGAGCTAGCCTTCTCCCTGGCATGCTTTTTTCCACTACATTCAGGATGGGAGAACATGAAAGCTCCCACCTGCAACCCTAAGGGTTAGGGTGCATTCCAAGAAAAGCTTCACTGTGGTTCTGCTAAATACTGTATGCAAACTAGGCCTAGGGACCACAGAGCCTGCTTATATTGGTTTGATGAGAGATTTAGGAGTCATGATCTCCTTTTCCTCCACACAGTCAACACCTTCCCTTTTTCACTGAGAGCTCATTTCCTTCTCACGTAGGTCAACTGTATACCTCTACAAAACAAGGATTAAATTCCTCACCTATAGCAGGAAAAACCACACCTATCCAGCCACACCTATACAGTTGCAACAGTAAATTATTTTTGCAGCAAATTATTTTTTAAGATTATTAGGGAGAGCAAGGAATAGTTCTTTACTTAATACACCAGGAAAGTGTTGCTGAAGTCATAAAACTTTTTTTAAAAATACAGGTCTGGCGATGAATGTTTGATGTGTGGGTTGCTGGATGAAGACACACTGCTGGGATAGACTTTAATGTATTGCTACTTGCAAAGTTAGCATCTTAGTTGAAAGAACTTGATTTGCTTGTTTTGCTTTCTTACTGGCAAAATGGAAAGTGTGAAAACACCCTGAGCTGTGGAACTGGTGTGAGAGGAGAAGCAGGTTTATAATTTGTTACCATTTTCAATGGATTGATCTCCTTGGGAGAATGACACAGCCAAGGACATCGTTTTTCGTTCCTGGATACTCTTTCAGATCAGAGCTAGGACTTTCAAGCGTTCTCCAGCGATCCAGACATTGCCACATGTAAACAAAAGCACTGGCACAGTGTTTGAATGTTTATTTAGATATATTTAATGCACTCTTGTTCTGGAAAATTCACTATGTGCATTACAATTTATGTTCCAAGTGCAGTGAAAAATTCACACACCCATCCACAGAATATAAGGAAAACGTTACAATACAGAAGTTCATTTCCACCCACAAGCTCAGTATAGATGTCCATCATCATAGAAGCCACTTGGACAAATGGAATTCCTTCCTAGATCAATGTGCACATCTGAATTACCTGCTCAGTAGAGTCATCACTGAATCCACAGAGTTTGCATTGTATAGGCAAGATTAAGGTAAAGGTAAAGGGACCCCTGACCATTAGGTCCAGTCGTGATCGACTCTGGGGTTGTGGCGCTCATCTTGCTTTACTGGCCGAGGGAGCCGGCGTACAGCTTCTGGGTCATGTGGCCAGCATGACTAAGCCGCTTCTGGCGAACCAGAGCAGGGCACGGAAACGCCGTTTACCTTCCCGCCGGAGCAGTACCTATTTATCTACTTGTACTTTGACGTGTTTTCGAACTGCTAGGTTGGCAGGAGCAGGGACCGAGCAACGGGAGCTCACCCTGTAGCGGGGATTCGAAAAGCCGACCTTCTGATCAGCAAGTCCTAGGCTCTGTGGTTTAACCCACAGCGCCACCCACGTCCCATAGGCAAGATTAGGATCCCCCAAATGGTAAATTTACAGCCTATAGGAGTGGATTTCACACTTTCTACCTACTGGTGTGTTTGTATGCCGCAACCGATATTGTAAGTGTTGGCATTTTATGAATGTGCATGTATATTTTACTTGTAACCTTTGGGAGGTAACTGCCTGAAAATCCACAGACAGATTGTTAAATGAAGAGTCCTAAAGCTCTCCAGGACAGTCGAAAACTGCTCTTCTAAAAATATATATTAATATGCTTATCAACCTACTAAAACAGAAACTCTGTGTATGTTTCCTGTGTTCTGTCTTCACACACATATTTTATCTTTACACAAATTTACAGTTCCCTTGATACTGAAAGATGTATGATGGAGAGCCAACGCGGGTAACCATTAAGGACCACTTAAGTCTAAATTATCATGAATCATGGAAAGCTGATGCGTCATCTGGTGCAAACACAGGGGGAATGGGCCAGGCTACCATCTTCAAAATCTGTAACTCCTTGGAAGTTTAAAAAATGAATGGTCCTGGAATATCTTCACTGGAAGTTGATCTTCATTGTACCTAATGATTTATTAATTGATCTCAAAATCTGAATGGTCTACTGTCGAGATAACTTACCCTCAAAAATATGGTTTAGCAGCAATTTATAGATTTGTCCGTTGGGGCAAGATTCAGCTAAGTTGTTGCATGAACAGAATGAGGTCTTGCTCTGGAAGGATGGGAGAATCCCCAGGACAGGTTTAAGGGGGCATTGGGGGCACAGGGGCAGAAGAGGGTTTGGAAGTCTAGTGGAGCTTGTTCTGTGCGCTATGTTGGCAATCAAGTTTCTTACCACTCTGGAATGAGGAGAACCAGGGGTCATCCAATGATGACAAATAAGTGCAAGATTCAGGATAGACAGGACAAAGTACTTGCTCCCACAGCATGCAAATTAAATTACGGAAATCACTGTCACAAGGTGTAGTGATGGCTACGAACCTTCGAGAGAGTTAAAGGGGGAGGAATACATGAAAGATAAAGCTATTGAGAATTAGCACGCTTGCACTTTTGTGTACTATGTAAACCAGTTCTATAGAAATTAGTAGAAATTGTTTCTCCACTGAGAAAACATCCTTAGACTGATGGTCTATCTTTACTGAGGCAGAGAATCAAAAGTTATCCTCATCTGTAACTCCTGTGCAAAATGCATTGTCCAAATGAGTAATATGGGAATTTGGCCCAAAAAGAGACTTGCCTGCTTCTTGCTCCCTTAACTGTCAAGAAAACAAACACAGTAATATTCCCATTTGGATGTTTCCGGCCATTTCCATTTCTGAGAGACGTAACGTGAGAATCAGCAATCCAAATGCAATTCCCTTTGCATGCAGAACCCTCTGCATCACGGCATGTAAAGCAATGGGAGCAGTTGGAAATTAAATACTGGGATGTTGTTTGATAGAGAAAGCAGCCTATTTTTGCTCTCAGTGATAGCAACACTCACTTTTTTGCTGCTGTAGCAGGAATATTTACATTTGCTGTGAAGGAAGGCTGCTCATTCACAGAACTGGCACAGCAGATTTATGCATGCATTCTTTACAATAAATATCCGGTGCTTTTAAAGGCACCCTCTGAGTTCAAGTAATCTTTCTCCTGAGTTTATGTGCAGATCTTTTATAAATATACAACCTAGGTTGGCATGCCAGAATGTCAGCATGCTTTATCAATACTGCATTTAACTTACATACTCTGCCAGAGGAAATTAAACAAAACACACACATACACTTACTTACAGATCAGCAATGTTTTTGAGAAATCATTGTTCTTCGCTATCTGCAGTAGATAAACAGCATGATCCTCATATGTTATCACCAAAGTCACAAAACAGCTAAGGGGCATTAGCACAATTCAGAAAAGATTGTGACACAACTACATATCATCGGAAGCAATAGAATGGAAAGGGATTCAGTCCCTAGCATCTCCAGTAGGGCTGTGAATGTCTCAACATTTGTTGGGACTGTGGTCCTGTGACTTCATGTTGGATCTGCTCCAGTTTAAACACACATTCTTGAAAGGTTTTTGAAGCATCCATAGGGCTTCTTTTCAGACCTACCATTTTTACTCACATCCACTGGCTTCTGCGGTTGCCATGTGCTGACAATCAAGTGGAGCTGTTTTGTTTATTTTTATTTATTTATTGCATAAAATTTATATACCTCGATTGTTAAAAAGAAAAGCCCTCAAAGTGGTTTACAAAAAAGGCAACAAAATCAAGAAACATTTGCAACTCTCTTTTAAAACACACAAAAATTAAAATACCGAAAGACATTAAAAAATTACCGCAACTTTCTAAGCATCTGGATAGGCTTCTCTAAACAAGAATGGTTTTAGCAGGTGCTGGAAAGAATACAGTGAAGGCACTTACTTAATCTCAATAGGCAGGGAGTTCCGAAGCAGAAATGCTTTCCTTTTTATTTTGTTTTCCTCTCACTTCCAGGTTATCAACTTGTGTGCATTCAGAATGTCTCTTCTTTTTATATTTTCTTTTTTTCTTGCTACACACATTTCATGCAGCTTAACCAGCATCTTGAGTCAAACTAAAACACACACCAGAGGAACGGAGGAAGCTTTTGCATATGGTATTTTGTCAACATATTTTATCAGAGCAAGTGGTATAATTCATAATGTAGCAAAACGCAAATAGACAGCAGACATTATTATGAAAGGAAACAAGTAAATATAAATGATTGGCCTCAAGAAAAAAATCTAACAAATGCATTTCAATGTAAATAGAATGTTAGGCAGCAATTTATTGTTGGGAGGTGATGTTTAGAGGATGTAAAGTTGTTGTTTTTTAATGGTGGAACTGTTACTTCTGCCCGAGATGAGGCACAGGTGTATTGTAGGAAGCATGAAAAATTCAAAGACTGACGAATCACATCAATCAGCTGAAGTCCTGGTGGACGCAGAAAAAGAAACTGACCTACAAAATGATACTACTCTCATAGACTCCATTTTCCCCACATTCCCTGCCTACCAATAAAATCTCTGACAAATTTAGTGCAACTCCCATTAGCTAGACAAGTTGTTGAGAATTCCATTGTATCTGAAAAAAGGGAACTTGCCTAGCAAAACTCATACCATGTTGCATTAATATACATTACTATCCAAATTGCCACATTTTTATTACCTTCATAATTCCTAGTTAGCTGAACTCCCTGAGTGTCTTCCAGGTAGCTCTTTATTAGCATTGCTCTTCGTTAATAGCACTCCATTTATGCAAATGTCTGATGATCTGACTGCTTTTGTTGTGTCACAACAATGCAATCAAGATGAAGCAATACTCTGCTGCACTTAAAACATCTGCTAATTGAAAAAAATTATATACTACAGCACTCAGAAACAGTGGTGTTCAAATGGCTAGTTGCAGGAATCAGCATGTTGAGAATCTCTGCTTTCGCTTAACAAACTGATGGATGAGGAAGGAGTATTTCTAGCTCTCCACGGCTCTTAAGAGAAGATACACTTCACTTGTTTGGCAAGTTACACCTCAGACCTTGGTCCCATGGGCTAGCTAGGGTGAAGAATGAGAATGGAAGCAGAAGCCGACTAAGCAATGCCAAAAAATGTAAATGTATGCAAAAGGTCCATGATGTATTTTGTGTTGTAGAATCCAGCTTATTCTGAAAAATAGGGTGGTATTCAACTAAGTTTTACTCAGAAAAGACCTACTGACATTCACAAACATGACCAAGTTAGGTCCATTAATTTCAGCATGTCTACCCTGAATAAAAGTTGAACACTACCCTGTTTTTTTTCTTTCTAAACCCATAAACCCAGCCCTACAAGGTAAAGGTAAATGTAAAGGACCCCTGGGTGGTTAAGTCCAGTCAAAGGCGACTATGGGGTTGCGGCGCTCATCTCGCTTTCAGGCCAAAGGAGCCGGCATTTGTCCACAGAGTTTTCTGGGTCATGTAGCCAGCAGGACTAAACCACTTCTGGCACACGGAGGACCGTGACGAGTGCATTTACCTTCCCGCCACAGCAGTCACTATTTATCTACTTGCACTGGCATGCTTTCGAACTGCTAGGTTGGCAGTAGCTAGGACAGAGCAACAGAAGCTCACTCCGTTGCGGGGATTCGAACCACCAACCTTCTGATCAGCAAGCCCAAGAGGCTCGGTGGTTTAGCCCACAGCGCCACCCACAGTCCCCCACTGTAGTATGCTCAATATCAAAGCAATTGAAGGAAACTTGCAAGGTGGAATGCAGAAAATGATGATCATACAACCTACACATTTCCAATTGGGAAAAACCAATAGGCAGTTAAAAAATAGAAAGAAATAAGTGACAAGTGACAAAGATCTCTTCCTGGCCTCCGGAGTCCGGCATATTCAATGTAGACTCATATTTGTGGTTTGCTAATGTTAATTTATGTTCCTCCACAAGCCCTAAAGAGTTTTCAGACATACTTCTTTTGTTGCCAGTTCTAACAAATGTATCAGGCCTGTTTGGGTTTGCATGTTTTTCAAAATAAAGGAGGCAAAACGGCAGTAACTAATTTCGTATTTGCCAGAGGGAAATAGGAATTTCATATTTTGTATGTAAGGTTGTATTTGAAAGTTTTCAAAAGGTTATCATGCACAGGGACAGATGTTTTCATCAACACTTATTTGTTTGGTGTTGGGGTTTTTTTGCATTGACTTCTGAGGACCTTGGAGCGATGCAGGTGGAAGCTGCCCCATTTTAATCTCATAATATGCATCTGTGGCTGGCCAAGAGGTTTACCAATGGTTGCCCAATATGATTGTTGCTGATAGAATTCAAGTTTCCCAGTCCATGCATATCACTCTGTCCACTATACCAGTGGTGGGAAATCTGTAGGCCTCCAGACAATCCAGGACTCTTAATGCCAATCAGCACCAGCCATCATGGTCAGTGGTCAGTGATGATGGAAGATACTGTACTAAACTGCTCATTTATATGTACCTGTCCCTTTACAAAAAGTCAGCTTTATCAAGCCAAGATATATTTTCCTGCTAAAAAATAGTTGTGGTTTGAAGGCTCATTTTGTTTTCATTTTCATAATGCAAAATTATGAGTTGTGTATCTCACGTCTCCAGTGCCTCATGAAGAGGTGATGTACTTGTTAATGTCAATGTAACCATTTTACACTGACGTAAGCAGTCATTGCCTGCAAAGCTCTCCTCCGCTAAGTGCTTAGTCTCCTGAATTTTTCATGCTGGTACAATCCATCTATGACTATAAAGGCTCACGAAAAGATTTATCGCGTTAAAAAAGAAAAGTTAGCCTTTCCCCCTACTGATTTCCTCCTGTATTATCTCAGTTAAACCATGCAGCAGATTGTGACCTACTTATAACATTCATTTTACATTATGTTAAAAACCCGCGAAGTGTATTATTTTGCTTCTGCTAATCAGGAGACGGGCCAAAGGACCAACGTAAAAGAGGCACCACTCTTGAACACAGTCACCACTCAGAGGTTTCTGAGATATTGCCAAATGTTTTCCAAGTTTTTTCTCTACTCCCATAAGGACTAGAAACTTGGTGCTTCTCCCCTCCCCCCCCCCTTAAACTTGTTTCTTAAGAGGCAGGTTTTTCTTGCTAGGTACCAAAATTGACACAAAATACACAGAATCACTGCTATTGCAAGGACCTTAGCATGCAAAGCAGACACCCTACCAGGGTGCTATAGCTGTCTTTTTAAGGCCTGGTGTGATAGTCTGTGCTGTGCATCTATCTCATGTCCTACTAGACTCATTTGTGGTTACCTAAGAGGTGGGTGGCGCTGTGGGTTAAACCACAGAGCCTAGGACTTGCCGATCAGAAGGTTGGTGGTTCAAATCCCCGCAACGGGGTGAGCTCCCATTGCTCGGTCCCTGCTCCTGCCAACCTAGCAGTTCAAAAACACCTCAAAGTGCAAGTAGATAAATAGGTACCACTCCGGTGGGAAGGTAAACAGTGTTTCCGTGCGCTGCTCTGGTTCGCCAGAAGCGGCTTAGTCATGCCGGCTTAGCTGTACGCCGGCTCCCTCGGCCAATAAAACGAGATGAGCGCCACAACCCCAGAGTCGGTCACGACTGGACCTAATGGTCAGGGTTCCCTTTACCTTTACCTTTTTTAAGAGGTGGGTACAGCCAGCAGTGAACTAATCCACAGGTAAGACTATAAATGGCTAACTAGTCATGATAGTCATCTGCCTTCTTCAGGATCAGAGGCAGCATGCCTTACACTACAGGTTGCTGAGAAAGCAGTATTAACCTCATTCGACTGCTGAGCTTTCCAAGAGGCATCTGGCTGGCCACTGTGGAAAAGAGGATGTTGAACTACAAAGGCCATTTCTTATGTTCTGATGTGTCCCTTGCTTCCTTGCTAGACCCCAAGGAGAAGAGACATGTTAACTATTAGTCACTTGCTCACATTTGTGAAAGAGCAAATGGCAATACGTGTGGGAGATCCCTCCGTTTTTCTGCAGTTTAAACACAATGCAAAGTATTTCAAGTAGCAGAGCTGGGAAATACCTCTGTCGGCCTGATCTCTTGGAGAGCTGGTGCCCATCAGGGCAGTCAGTACTGGGCTGAAGAGAACTGCATAGGTTTTGAAATTATGAGATCAGTGACATACAGTACTCATTTCCTCTTGACTGTAGTATCCCATGGAAAGGTGTAGGTACAAAACAACAACAGATACATTCAAACCACCTCCTGTAGACAACAGAACATTATTGCATCTGCAGACCTCTAAGTTTAGCTCTAGCCTCCTGAGAAAAAAAGGTGCATAATCTCTTATTCAGTGACCTACATTGTAGTGGGTTTTCAAGCCTTAATCTATTCAGTGAACAGGTGTCTAAAGGGGGGGGGGGCGACACTGAATGTTCACCAGGCAATAAACCTCAAACGCTGCAAATTTGTGCAATATGCAGAATCCAGTTTGGGCATATAAAATATAGTATAAAAAATGTAAGTCAATTCTATCCTTAAGCCTTAGCACAAGAGACAAGGGTTTCCTACCACAGCAATTGTCACAATATTCCCATGAATAGGGTCATTGTTAGAGAAAACACACCAAGACTGAGAGATTGCAAGTGGTCAAGGCCATCCATCTGGTTAATTCATAAACTTAGAAAGTTGATGTAATCCTAATCTGTTTTAGTATTTTAATTTCTGTATGTTTCATCAACATGGTTATGAATTTTCCTGTTATAGTTTTATCGTTTTGCAAACTGCTTTGAGGTTTTTCACAATCAAGCGATGTACAAATTTCATGAAACATTTTTTGTTGTTGAAGTTGTCATTTGTCTAAATAAGTATCAGAGCAGACAGGTGGACCTGCAAATCTGCCCTCAATACTCTGGCTGCTAAATCCCCATCAATTTACTGCTGGGTAGCCAACACGGTGCTTTCCAGATATTGAGACTACAACTCCCATCATGCCAGCTGAGGCCAATGGAATTCAACATGAGGCAGCAATCATGTTGCTTTACTGTATCGTATGGGTTGGGATAATGATCAGCGCTGAAAGATTTAGTCAGGCTCATTAATATTTTTGTTTGTGATGAATTAAAGACATACTCTCAATTGGAACTTTTAGAATTTTAAAACACAATCTTAAACATGTGAAATATTTTGAACACATTCCGTAATCGTCAAACATTATTATTAAATTGATGGGGTCTTTATCTGCTCCCCACCTCCTTTGGAAGGGCAACAGTGACTGCCTCTAGAAACAAGAAAATGATTAGGGTAAATTTATGCCAGTTATGTGGCATTTAGAATGATTATTATGGATGATCCATCTGATCACCCTATTCGAGGAATTGATTTAAAAATTCCTCAACTGGTGCAACATTTACTTTTAAGGTAGTCCTCTTTTTCTAAGTTAAAACTAAAGGCACATTTTTTTCTTTTACTCAGGGTTTGTTAAGAGCAAGAATCCCTACTCACATTCAGAGTAGCCCTCCTCTGTTTCTCTGCAAGAGCTGATACGCTGGGTTTGCTTCTTCTGAGTGCAGGCAAATTATGCTATATGTGGGCAGGCAACTCATACCTGATGTTGTATTAACAATTCCCAGCAGAGCCATATGGGAAAGAGGCAATGCCAGAACAATGTATCATACAGAGGCACAGCAGGCAACCAACTCTGGGGTCTTGGAAGACAGGAGTGCCTGGTGTGCTCTGGTCCATTGGGTCATGAAGAGTCAGACACGACTAAACGACTAAACAACAACTGTTCTCTGGCAGCGTATTACAAATGCTTAAGCCCTAAACACTTTGGGACCAGCTTATCCAAGGAACTGCCTACACTTATACCTATCTTCCCATTGTACTTGAGGTCTAGCTGAAGTACACCAGTAGGGCTGGGCAATATATCAATATATCATTCAAAACTGGTTTGAAGTCCGTATCATGTTATTGGTTTCTTAATTTTTGACCGGGCAATATACTGAAAATCATGAGGTGTTCGTGTGTGTGCACACTATGCAAAAATAAAGATGTGGGGGAAACCGTGAAGCCAGCCAATGCCTCTACATAGCTCCATCCTTATTTCAAACATTGTGATATTGCGATGTTTAGTAGTGATATTATCACCTGGTTTTCAACATCGTATCACTCAGCTCTATCTACCAGTGAAATCGGTTAGGTTGGCGAGTACTGGGGCAGGGACCTTTTCGTGAAGACTGTTTGCCCAGTATCTCTGGAATGCCATCCCTAAATAAATTCATATCAATCTCTGGGCAGGGCACAAGAATTCGCTTAAAATTCAAACCCTCAATTTTTAAAAATTATAGTCTGTATTTATGCTTACTTATTAATACATGAAAACTTTCAAGCGTTCAAAGTGATTCACATCATCTAGTTTACTGAGCTGGTGCCTCCACCTACAGCATTTGCATGAATCATGTGGATCACTCTGCAAGCATTTTCTGTGATGCTACATTTTGTTTGTAGCACAAACTGCATAGCTTTCATAGGTGGTGGGTGGGTTAGGAATGGTTGTTATGTGAACCAAGTGGCTAGGACAAATAGGTATATGGTTCATTTCAACTCTGATCTTTTCCCTCTCACTAACTTTATCAAAGAACAGATTAAAAAAACAAAACACAAAGGGGAAAATATAGCAAGGTGTCACTCTTCCGGCTGTGATTTATTCACTGTGAAATGGTCTCCCAGAAAAGAAAATGTGCTACCCTCCCAGGCTCCATTTGCACCTAGCTTACCATCAGGCATGTGATGAATGCAGGGAGCGATGCTTATTCTAGCAGATGTGATAAAGGCCAGGGCTTTCTGGTGCCTGACATTTTGCAAGACTATGTGGGAAAACAACCCCATGGGCAGTCTCAATAAGGATAATGTTGTCAACACTTACTATCAGGACTTTCCCCCGACATCACGCCTTGGCATATTTCCTGAAATCTTTAAGTACCCTTGGCACTTAAAGAGAAAGGCGTTTCAAAGATTTTGGCGGCGTTCCTGGACTCCAAAGACAGTGCAATGAAGAATGCAAAGCAGAACTCAAAACCTGCCAGTCACAGTAATGCCAAGCACTTATCACACACTTCTAAACTTTCATCTATAGTACTGACCTCAGTCTGAAAAACCACTAAAAGCAGAAACTCCCATAAACTATTCTTAGCTTTCCCAAATGAACTGTTTCTCTCAAGGCTTGCTTCAGATATGTCAGCATTCATAAGCAATTGGTTATTTCATCGCCATCTTATAATGAATTTCAGAATGTGAACTCTGCCATGAGACCTAGTGTCTAACTCAGATGTATGTAACTGTAAGAAAACAGATTTCTGGCCCACATGGTTGGAAAGATAAGCTTTAGAAAGCAAACAGTATGCCTCCTAAGTGTTGCAACGCTAGGAATCAGCACACAACTTCCAGAAGCCACAGTGTACAACTTTCCCTGCCAGTATTCCATGTGATTTGTATTTTCTTCTACTCCAGCATTCCACTAACATAGTGGTTCACACATTTTTAAGATGGTTCCTTAGAATTAATGCCAAACCATGGATTCTGAGTGGCTGCCAAACCAGGATTTGAAGCTACAATGCAACATTGAGTTGCAAACCAATTTGGGCAAATTATGGTTTTACATTAAATCCCAAACAACCCAGAGTTTCAGAGGCATGTAGCACCTGAAAATTAGGTAAGGCAAGGCAAGAGAGGTGGAAAACTGCACAAATCATGTTTTATCTGTTTGGAACATAAATCATTATTTGGATAGTTAGTATAGTTTCTTCATCATTTGGATTACGTCTGAAACAATACTTTGTCCTAACTGACTCTCCATAAATCTTGTTATCAAAAAAGAGAACTCAAAGGCATTGTGTGTCTAGTTCTGCCAGAGATGAGTTCGTTCGTTCGTTCGTGTGTGTGTTTAAATCATTTAGGTTTAGATACCCACAATACACAAAGATGTCAAATCTGTAACCCCACTTCCACAGTATCTCACAAAATTTGTACAATAGAAAGAAGGGCTGGGGGGAAATCCTAGATATGATTGTGATCTAATCCCTCTCAGGAGGGCAGGGAGGGAAGATACTTTTCTTCTTCTTCTCATGTCCCAGTATCTGCAGAAGCAAAAGAAACTTTATTATGTGCCAATCACAAGATCACTCCAGATCTTTCCTTCAACATTGCTAAACCATAGAGGGCTGAAAAAAATCTCAGAATAGAGAGCTAACTTTTGCCTTCATCTTCATCTCTGGTTTGGACTGCTAGGCTTTGGAGTTTCCTAACTTACTGGTTTTGGGGGACTTCAACGTCCATGCTGATGCCGCCCCCTCCTCACAGGCTCTGGTCCTGCTGTACTCCATGGCAACACTAGGGCTTTCCCAGTTTGTTTTGGGCCCCACACATCAAGCAGGCCCCACACTGGATTTGATCTTTGGCGCAGGTATAGATGTGATCATGTCCTCCCTTGTAGAAGTGCCATGGTCTGATCACTACGAAAGCTCATATAAGCAGACATGAGCATCACACTACTTACAGGCTTTCCTGGTAGTGAGAAAATCTGTCCTCAAGTGTACTACAGTCATACCTCTTGTTACGTTTGCTTCATAATACGCTTTTTCAGGTTGCGTCCCACGGCGACCCGGAAGTACCGGAAAGGGTTACTTCCGGGTTTTGCCACTCGCGCATCAGCACAAAATAACATCACACGCATGCGCAGAAGCGGAGAATCCTGACCCGTGCATGCGCATATGCGGGTTGTGTTCCTTTCAGATTGCGAACAGGGCTCCAGAACGGATCCCGTTCGCAACCAGAGGTACCACTGTAATCAGAATTCACAGTTACATCATACATCACGGTGCTTTTCACAATTAGGAACACAAAATGCAAAATTACATGCTTGCTCTGTTTCAGGCACTTTCAAGATAATCGTTTATTTACTGTAGGTAAAAAGCTAGTATACAGATTGGGGATCCCTTTAAATTTCAACTACAGTTAAACGCCATCTAGTAATTTCTGCTTTCAATGTTAACCAAAAATTTCTACATACCTGCTCCACTATTAGTGTGTTCTGTTATTCAAAACAAAAAGGTCAGTCTTTTATTTGTTCAATGCATAATATTTACATTGTGAATGGAGCTAGAACAAGCAATGGTAAAGAGGTAATAAACTTTAAAAAGCCAGTTTATATATTTTACAATAATGTGCTAATCAGCATAATTGTATATAAAAATTAAAACATAGTAGAGCTTCCTACTACAGAAGTCGTAATTGGTTGAACTGTAGTAATTACCTGCTAACAATTTACATGCAACACTTGTTAAGATTGACAACTGATTTTTGTTTAAGTGTTAAGTTGATTAATGGCATGAGACACAATTTTAACTTGTGTACAAACAGAAATTGAAGTCTGCAACCAAGAACTGTACTCATCACAAGCCTCTTCCAAAAAAAGGGGGGGGGGGAATGATAAAATGTTCTCATCATACAACAAATGTTATAAAGGCAACATACAAGAAGAATGTACCTGGATGGCACAAACTCCATAGAAGGAAAGGTCAGGCACGCACACATGCACACCTTTTTTTTATAGGAGGCCCATCTTTCCACCAAGAGGCAGTGGCTGAAAGCAAATGATAGAAAGCCAGATGCACAACTAAGTCAGATTTGGAAATTTACTAAAATGTGCTTGAGTGTTAATATACAATTCTATATACAGACCACACTGGAATGTATCCCACCCCTTTGCAAAACAACCAGACTTTTTGATACTAGCCTTAGGATTCAGTTATTTTTAAAGTAAACAAACAAAAACTCAATAAAGAGTTACATGAACAGCAAAATGCACGAGATGGCTGAACTATTTATTGAGTCGATCTGGGGATATTTCTGCTTTAGAAATTGTTTGAGCACTTCCACATGTATGTCTAGGAAGAAAGGGGCAATCTACTAGGTTTTGTTGTGGCACCAATCACCACTCCATTTCAGCAGGATTCTGTGCGAGGTTCCAAAATAACCCTCAGTGATTTAACGGAACCTGTTCAACTGCACTCCAAAAGGCTGACTTCGGGCGATTCCAACATGCCTTCGTGATTTTAGCCAAGGATAAAATGCTGCACTTTGCTGAGGCAGATGATACAGTTGGATCAACTTGAAACCAGATGCTTGATTCCCTCCTGGGATGTGCTTTCTGCGTGAAACCATCCCAGTGGAAAAAAGAGGGGTACAATAAAAACCTAGACACAGTAACTTAGACCGGATACGAAACAAAATGTCAATGTGGCCGTCAAGCATGTTGAAGAGCAGGAAGCTCTCTTGAACCAGCAGAATCCTGTAGTAGACACACACACACACACGGAGAAACAGAACACACCACCTACCGTTCCCATGAACAAAAGCTTGAACAAGAGCTGATTTTCATCATATGAAGAGAGGTACAAGATGACAGAAAACATGAATCGTCAATAGAAGATAAACTGATTGACATGAAATGGGGAAAAGAACACTTGAGCAGTCTGATTGCAGTTATTTTGTGAAGGCTGCTACTACAGCCCACAGGACCTCATTTGTGTTGGCCTTCATACATTCGACTTCAGGGTCTAAATCCAGGAGCTGCCGCACTCTCTTTGTGGCTAGGTCATACTGCTCATCCAAAAGGGGGGCAAAAGCGTTCTCAAGGACATCTGATGCATGGGCTAAGTAAATGAGAGCCAGCAAGCGCTTGTCCATGCGGTGGGGGTCATTCACCCATCTGTCAAGAACAGCTTCTTGAACTTTCTTGATGAGGCGCTGCTTAATGTTGTTGTTGGTGAGAGGGTGTGTGGTCATGTCAAAGAGGAGAAAGTTCTGTTTCTCTGTAGTCAAAACCCCCTTTTCCACCAGGTTTTTGGCTAATCGTTCACGTACGTTTCGTAACTGGTAGTGCAATTTTAATGGATTCCATGTCTCACCTAAAATAAGGCAAAAGAACAAACAAGCCCCTGAATGTTTTGCTGGTATTCTGTTGGTTAGCAAGGGTAAATGCTTCTCATTAGACAAAACAGGACACAGTAACACAGCAACAGAGGCAAAAATGCAGTATTAATTGCCACGTTAGGTAGAGAAAGAATGTTTCACTTACTGACCAGCTGCTAAGATGATCCACAGAGCAGCTTGCAAATAATACTTTGGATGAAGAGTTCCATGCTTCTAAACTAGCTAACAAGGAATGACTCCCTAAACTATTCCCCAAATAAACCTCAAAAATTTCCCGCAGGATGAAATAATTTTCCCTGAAGTTTGTCACCTATTCTAATGTCAAGAAAAACTTTCTGCACAAGGCAGTCAATTTGTACCATGTCTGCTTACAGTGAGCTGTGTTGAGACAAATATGGTGACCATCTAAAGGGGGGTGGAGGGAATCAAAACTTTGGAATATTCACCAAATATTTAAAAAAGCTTTATTATGAAAGTTGAAGAAAACGGTGAAGGGCAGTTGCCTGTTTATCAAAACTAGAATGAAAAACAAAATGGAAAAACAACAGTCTCCTAACATTCGAAATACTTGCTAGCTTCTGAAATAAACTGGTATCTGTCTTATCGGAGTTCATTAAGGATAGAATCTTCATTTGAAGTTTATTCTATGCATGTTTCTGAAGTGTATGGAGTGTTAAGGGATGGCTAATACCTCTGCTGGAGGACACACCACGCTCCTTTTGGGGCAGTTTGTCTACCTCTGCTTCACACCCCGTACTCCGCTCTCAACTTCCTAGAAGCTGACAGCATGCAACAGTGGCCACACCCCGGGAAACAGCTTTGATCGGCCAGCTAAACTAGGTCAAGGTAGTCGATGGGTCTCAAACCCTTGGTGAGCTAGGGACTTCCCCTGCATGCGAAGATATGCTTCAGCAGATTGAACAGATGAGACCAACAGTGGGTCCAACAGTCAAGAAGGCAGTAGGGCTGGGCAATATCTGATGAAAACACCACGATATATCACCAGCTAATTATAACGATATTTTGATATATCGCAATACATATCTACAGTGGCAGAGGTCCCGCCGTACCTCCCCGCAGCAGTGGAGGGTGCGCTGCGCTTCCCTGCAGCAGCAGAGGGCCTTGACAAGGCTCCCTGTGGTGGTGGACGGTGAGAGCAAAGCTGGAGACACCATGCCTGCAAATGTTTTGCAGAGTACCTGTAAAGTATCCTTCAGCTGAACTACTCCCTGGAAAGCTGATCCTTTTGTTCACTGGGTATATTGCCTTGTTGAAACGCTTATCACAATGTTATTTTAAAACGGGTATTCAATGGTATGGTGATTTATTGCACAGCCCTAAAAGGCATTTACTGCACATGCTGTAGAGGGAACTAAGGAACAGATGGGGCTGGGAGAAAGAGAACTCTGATCCTTCACTGTCTTGCAACTATACACATTCATGAAAAAGGCTTCAGAAGTAAACCCGAAAGAAAAATCCATACTTGCTGCCTTGTGGGACACCTTTAAGAGAAGAAAAGGCTAAGAAATAAACCCTTTACAAATCCAGAGTGAGACCCTAAGACAGTTGGGGGCTCCTTGTGTGCTCTCTTCCAGCAACTTCTGCAGTCAAGCTGGTGCCAAACACATTGCTCTGCTTTCCTTTGGACCACATCAGAAAGGGCAAGAGGGAGTCTTGCCATCTGGGGAGCCCAGGACCTCCATACACATTGCCCAGGCTTGTGTCCTGGAGAAGTAATTTTGGTACTGGCTAATGCAATAGAAACAATGGAGGAGGCAGCAGTTACGAGTTACTAATCTCTGCACCCACAGCAGGTGCTGTAATTCTCCAGTGGTTTGTCTTCACCCCCAGAGGTACACTCCATTGTCTATCGAGGTAAAAGGGTGCCAACAATAAAATTTCATTTCTATTAAGTGACACTACCTGCACCTGCTAAAAGAGACACTGTAGAAAAAGTCACCAACCAAATGAAAACCTCCAACCAAATTAGTCTCATGAACAAAACATTTCTAAAATGTCCCCCAATATACTGTGTGCTATAAGAGAAGACATAGGGCATGCATTGGCTCAAGGTGTTGTGAACCCTAAGACAAGCAATGAAGGAAATGCATATTTGCTCCAGCAAAAATAAAGTGAACATTGAAAATAGATTTTTTTTATCCATTTTGATTTTCCACAGTAGCTTGGCGACACCTTGTGACCAAACCTCCTAACTACAAGGAACTGTGAACAAGCAATTCAGACAAATATTTTGCATTCAGAAATTGTAACTCTTCGGAGATTTGTGTAAATGTTTTACAGGACTCACTTTCTTATGATATGCAGAAGCGATGGTACATAAAGCTATCAGGATATTTTATCAAATATCATATTAGTTTGCTTTAAGACTGAACATGTTTAGCCAACATGTCACCCCTGTTAACAGTACCAGCACCCCGTGGAATATGAGGGGTGGTGGCATGCTGAGAAGACTTTCTCTGTGATGTAATGTCTCCCCCGCCAGCTGCTCCTGTATGAGGTATAGTGCAGTACGCTTTCTGTCAGCTGGTTAAAGCACCCCTCTGTGGCTTTGGGGATGATGGATTAAGATTAAGTGAATGTTGTCCTTTCTGCTGTATTCTTAGTGCTGTTACAGTTTTAATTAAAGTTCTTTTATATTGTAATTTTTTTATTGTAACCCATTCCGAGACCATGGGAAATAAATAAATAAATAAATAATATTCTGCAAAAGCAGAATTCATTATGAAAGGCCATTATTGCCCACTGCGAGTACCAGTCCCACCCTGAGGCTGAAGTCTGCTGACGTTGCTGACCAAAGAGGGTCAAAGCATGTCACAAAGCAGATGGACTTTGAAAAGGAAACCAACCCAAGAAGTTGCTGCCAGCGTGCTGATGCTAGGAAGGAACCACATGCAACTGAATGAGAGTCCAAGTTTAGTTCCTATCAAGGCGGTAAGCCCATACCTGGTCTGTACCACTTCAGACTGTGGGTATGGCTACTCTATATACATAAATCAATTCCTGCTCACAGAAAGACAGTGTGCCAGGGAGAAGCCTGGGCTAGAATCCTTCTCCCTGATATTCTACATTTATACATGGAGGGGATTGCAGGGAGAACATTCAATCATGAGATCCCTAACCCCTGTCTAAAGTGGTACAGACCAAAATTTATTTTTTCCTTGAGTGAGAACTTCAGTGGGAATTAGGATGACATTTCCATTTGCAGTAATGCTTCTAGCATAATGATTCGGGGGTTTGTCACACACAAAGGAATGCAAGTATGGAAATATGATTCAAAATTCTGCACAAAGGCATTGCAGGTTTTAAAACTAAAAGCACAACACACCCACAGAGTACATTTGGAAATGTATAGAGCCTAGTGTTCAGTAGAAACCACCAGGGAACTGCAAATAGTTTCCAGGAGTCAGGGGTAGGGGACCTCGTACCAATCGCTGCTTCTCTTTTTGTTCCCAGGCAGCTTCTCTGCTCCACCCCCACCCCAAATTCCCACACAAATATCAGTGCCTCATCTTCTTTTCTGGCTCTCTTCCATTCACATCTCCAAATACTCTAATTTTGGAACCAGAATTGTGCAAAGTTTTCCCTAAGTGCTTACAAGAATTCTCTCACTGATCTCAGCTAGACTATTTTGCTAGTATTATCTACAATTGTACTAACCCCCTTTTATGGTTGGAAGGGTTGAGGAAGCAAATTATTTACGAATTACCTTTTGCATAGCATATCTCAAGGTGATATACAAAATAAAATAAAAGTAACTAAAACAGTTAAAACAGCACAAAATACCGTATTACCGTATTTTTCCGTCTATAAGACGCCCCCTATTTTTGGGAACTCAGATTTAAGAAAATGGGGGGGGGGAATGCCCCCTAATTTTTGACATTATTTTTTAGGGGGAAAAACTAGTCTTATACACAGAAAAATATGGTAACTGCTAGACAACAGTTCATGTCTGGATTCAGATTTCAACAAGAGACTCATTCAGTGCTCACCTCACCTCTCTGAATGACTATTACAATGTCGGCTGTATTGCAAAAATTACTTAATTTAAGAAATGAACTTCAAGAACAGAATCTGATTTTCTTGAAAACCATAAACATTGCCTCTGCCAGAAAAGCTCCAGGTTTCTCTCATTTTCATTAGTCTCTCTGTTCTTCCTCTCTACTGCTGAACAGCCAAAGCAGGAGGGAACACAGGAATGTGTCACCAAGATATAAATATGCAATCCTAAATTCATTCACCAGGGAGTAAGCCCCACTAAATTCACTGGAACTAACTTGACCACATGAACATTACTACTAATCAACATGCTGCAGACATAGGATATTTAATGAAGATGGAAGAATATTAGTATAAAAAGAACGAAGAGTGGGAAATAAGAGCCAAGTACATACATACTGTGATCAAAGTAGTCAAAATACAAAAGGCGCAATTCACCTGACTAAACTTGTGTGTTAAGATTTCATGAAGTAATTAACACTGACCAAATCTCCCACACCCTCCCACTGCTGAATCTAAACCTAGTGATCCTGTATGCTGCTAGACGGCAGCTTAATTCTACTCCAGAGATAGCAAGAGTATTAACTATTTCCTTCCACCATTCCAACACTGCCATCCCCAAATTTATTCGACGGAACACGTGTTTAAATGTGATCTTCACAGCACCCAAAGTTGTTACTCATAATTTGGACAGAAGGCATCACTTGATAAGGAACTTATCAAGCCCTATGCTTGAAAACTCGCTCCTTAAAACCAGTGATGCATGGCGGCCCAAAAGTTTGTTAAACATTAAACAATGTGAATTTCCAAAGATTTATCTTACCACTAAGCAGCTCTATCCAGTTCTGCACTGTTTCAGGAGGCTGTGTCTCCTTAATGTGCTTCAGAGCTTCATCAAGTAGAACATCCCCTGTAGGAGCATCTGATTTGCAGATCACCTGATAGGAAATATAAGAGTTCACTCCATCACCTCAAACTTTTGCTTTTAACTTTTTAAGCACCAAGTGGAGAAAAAGTGTGTCTCAGTACTACTTTTTATATCTTGAGGCTCAGTGTTGGAATATTCCCATTTCTTGAACCAATGTCATTGTTTTTCGGAAACCAAACCAAGTATCTTGCTTTTGAAAAGGAAAACATCTGAATCCATCGGAAGGCAATGCTCCATATATACCACCCCATTCAAGTCAACCAAGAAATAAAAGTCCCAAACCATTCCCTCTAGGTACATTAGAATCCTTTTTTATTTAGACAAATAGTTGCTTCATGAAGAACACATTATATTAATAGCATACTACTTTCTGTTGCAACCTGAAACCACGGCATACAGGGCATATGGAGTCACATTTACCTCAAAAAATGCCCAGAAAAAATAAATACAGAGAGATAAGAGAGCTCTCCAATTTAAGTACTAGAACTTCCAAAGCTGCTGCAGAGGGAAAAACAGTGCCAATGGAGAGACATAAGAGAGCTACACACAATATCCAGGCAACAAATGAAAAATCAACCGAATAGATTCATTATATTTTTACTGTTATTTTTATTCATTAGAATGCTCTGAGCTAGGATTATCAACCTGTATAAGTTACCACTGTCACCCTTTTTCACCATAATGTTCTAGTTCCCTAAAAGGCTGTAGGTGATGCAGATATGAACACATATCACCTCCCTTGACAGGAGAAAAATAATAATCTCCCTGCCACCCTAAAGTCCCTTGCATATGGACAGCAAACAAAGTTATGGAGATTTGTCTGGAATGTCTTCTGTTCCCTGGCCCCCTATACATAATACTTAAGAGAGGACAATCTGTCAATAAACAATAATCCATTCCTAAACACACGCTTTGTAGTCATAGAGATAATTAGCATGCTTCTCAGAAGCAATAATTCCAATAAAAGCCACATTAAATGTCTGTTAAATTTTTTTTGATGATGAAATAATTCCTTTAACAGACATTTTATTTGACAACAATCAAGCTCACTATAAATTTATATTATGGGGGACAGCAACAAAAAATGCCAAAATACTAAATTTAATAGACGTCATTATTTGGAGCCTAGAAATGCTAATTCTCTCATTAGATCTGTGCTCTCACTGCTTGAGCTCCAATTCTTCTGGGAAGCCAGTATCTGGCTATTACGGCCTGGCTAATGAATGTTTATTAAGTCCTTCACAACACTGAGGGAAATTTATACCATCAGATGGAAGAACACATCAGCCAGAATGCATAGAATAAAAGCCAGTCAGAGGTTCAATAGAAACTTGGTTTCTAAAGAATGGCCTAAGCATAAAACATAGGAGGATAATCCAACTAAAACATGCTCAGTGCAGACCCATTTAAATTAGTGAATGTTAATTGTCCATTGATTTCAACAGATGTATGCGGCATATGACTAACACTGGATGCCACCCAAACTCTTGTAGTATCAGCTTTAATATACCTAGATACATATTATTTATTTGGTATATGTGGTCCAATAATATGCACTTTGCTACTATGTATGAGCAACTCCACTGATTAGCACAAAATTAAAATATGCTGGCGGAAGCTTTTTAAAAAGCATAATACATCATTTTAAGCAAATGTCTTCTCTTCATGGTGACCCCAATTTAGTACAAGGTTACGGCATGTTAGTAGTTATTTTGGAAAAAGCTTTCAGTACCTACAAACAATAAAAAATAATTTGGAAACCAAACAAGGAGATTATACAACCCCCCCCCCCCAATTTTACATGGGGATATGTTCTGAGGCACCACATGCATACGTGATATTGCGTATAATTGAGGCACCCACTGGAAAAACCTGCAAACACCCTTTAAACCTCTGAAAACCCTAGGAAAACCCTTTAAAAAACCAGCACATGGCTGGCAACCTTGGCAGTTGCAGGTGTGCTGGCAGATGATGCTGCCCAGATCTCCTTCTCCCAGATCTTGATGGCATGGATGCTGGACACATTCCTACACATTCCTGCCAAACCCCAAACCTGTGTGCCACAGCACACCCATGCCCTCTTGTAAACAGTCCAGCACTTTCAGTTTCTGCTCTAGTGTGGAACCAGTCGCTGCTTCTTGGGTTTTGGGTTTGTCAGCACCTGGGGAAGGTGATGATGCCTCAAAACACCTCTCCCCAAAAGCTAAAAAAAATCATGACTTAAAAAAGCTCTCCCCAAACCCACAAAATATCTATATATATATTTTTAAAAAACCTCAAATACGTTCACCAGACATTCCTCCTCCCCAAACTCCTCCAAAGTTCGTGACAATTCCTCTCTCACAACCTCCTTCCTTAAACTCCAACTCGCCACAATTATGGCCAATAAATAACGTAGCTTTCAGGTCTGACTCTCCTTAAAATCACCTATGTAAAATATTCTAGAAATAGTCAAGCAAGCTATTATATAACCGTGGTATTTCAAGGAACATTCCTGCATTTCTGGCACACCAAAGAATCTTGGAAGCTCTATGGGGAAGGGAGCAGATCCATTTCAAGATAATCATAACTAAATGCAGCTGAACATAAGCAGTAACTGTCTACTTACACAAAGACGCAATTCTTAACAGCGAGGTAGTGTGGAAACCTTTCAAAACATGCTTTTTAAAAAGGTGAGCAAAAGATAATATTGACAGGGCAGACTGCGCGTACAACAGCATTTTTTCATCACAAGATCTCCTCAGAAAAAATAAATTGCCTTCACATAATGCCAACAAAATCAACCGCAAAGAGCAACATAGACTGATTCATCTCCATAGTAGGCCCTGGATTCAACAAATTGCATAAGCACTACATGTTTAATATTAGATATGTGGCTTAAGGAACTTAAAATTGATTAGATACAAGCGTTCTTGCCATCTCTTTACAAATACTGAATTGAGTATGTAAAAGGCTTGGTACAGTTTGAAGAATTGTATGGGATATAATTTTTAAGACCTTCATGTCATTTCACCCTCCGATTCTTACCTTTCTAGTTAACAAACTTTTGCGTCTCATTCCAAATGCCTCCAGGTGAAGACGCCCTCTCAGTGCTAATTCAATTAACATGCAGCCACGCAGCCCAGAGGAAATGCAGTCATTCCAAAATGATGTATAACCCTGATGGGAAAGAAGTCTCTGTAAGTTTTCTTTTATCCATGTAAAAATAAATAATATTCATTATAACACTTTCAGACAAAAAGAAGAAAAAGAAATCTGCCCTCTTGACATGCTCCAAAATAGCTAAAGAATTTAAGAATAAACTAAATACTGAAGAACATATCCAAGCTCCCCCCCCCCCTTTTGACTTCTAAAGTATAGTGATAAAAGCTTTCTAACAAGCTTTCATGAAATGTGATTCATCTTTACAGAGATTTTGAACTTTACTCCAAAATGTTAAAATATTGATTTCTTTCAATTTAGGCAGTCTAGTTTGAATGAAGTGGGTCTATTTTCTAAGAGCTGGAAAACAGACTTTTATTTTCAGTTCACATGTAATTCCAACTCAACCCATGGCTTAGCCCTGTGAAGCGTGGCAGGAGTGCAGCAGCTGAAAGCTTTGCTCTGAGAATCCATACTTTTGTTTCTTTGTGCTAAGTCATGGTTTGGCTGAGAGTTACATGTGACCTGGACCAGACATCTCAAAATATACTTGTTTCAAATGGTTCATTTTACCAGGTTTAGGATTATGCATTGCAGGGGGTTGGACTAGATGACCCTTGGGGTCCCTTCCTACTCTACAATTCTATGGATCTGTGGTAAATAGTTGCAGGAGTCACAAGTTCAGGAAAAACAAAGATGCTTCGAAACAGGTATACTTCTTGCTTCACAAGAATTTGCAGTTAAAGCCACAAAACTTCACATGCTGAAATACTTTATTCTGGTTGAAGGAAATTTAAACCAATAAAATAAACACTATCAAACTAGCTCTAACATTATCCTTACAATGCTGGCCAAGGAATTTTTAACACATCTTTTCCTCTTTCCACAAAATAACATTTTATCATTTCAAAATGCCTGCTTTTCAAACCAAAACATTAAAATACTCTGGAAGCAGTGCGTGTACACCTTCAAATATGCTGTCAAAATAAAAGAGAATTTTCCCAACATAAGGTAGATGTGAAAGTTTTTGAATTTCACTGGGGCTGCTCAGTACCCTCCTTGACTGCCTTTTTTGTGAATGGAATGTGTTCTTGAATTGTGATGCCTCTTGCTTGTCTGAATGGGGGGTGTGTGTGTGTGTGTGTGTGTGTGTGTGTGTGTGTGTGTAAAAAAACCGACTTTTGTATGGCTGGGATGCATGTAGCCTACTGGAGAATGCTAAGAGCCATATCTATGCTTCATTCAACTTAGCCTCTAACCCAGCCATCCCACTCCAAATTTACCTTGTAGTCCAAAGAAAGATTTTGCAAACTATTGTGGTTTTTAAAATGTTTATTAGTTTATTAGTTACAAATTTAGTCTACCTGCTAGGTTATTTTTTATTGATGATAGGTACAGTGCAGCATCCTCAGGCAGCAAGCACAGCATAAATTTCTAATTACAGTGGTGCCTCGCAAGACGAAATTAATTCGTTCCGCAAGTCTCTTCGTCTTGCGAGTTTTTCGTCTTGCGATGCACGGTTTCCCATAGGAATGCATTGAAAATCAATTAATGCGTTCCTAGGGAAACCGCCTTCAGACCAGGTCCGGGGACAGTCTGTCCCCGGACCTCTTCTGAAGGCTGGGGGGGGGGGGACAAGGGCTTTTCTTCCCACCCCCAGCATTTTAAAAAACCCCGGGACAGCGGAGGACTTCTCCGCTGTCCGGGCGATCTTAAAATGCGGGCGGGGCGATTTAAAAGCCCCTGGGAAGGCAGGCAGGGGGGACAAAGACTTTCGCCCCCCGCCTGCCTTCAGAAGATGTTCCCGCCCCACCGCCCGGCTTCGGAGCAGCGTTCCGAAGCCCGGCGGCGGCGGGAGGAGGCGTTCCTGCCCCACCGCCCGGCTTCGGAGGAGGTCCGAGGACAGTGGGGAAGACGCGCTGCGAGGCGTTCGTCTTGCGAGGTACCACTGTACAAAAAGATGAATCTTTTACCTAAATCCACAGGTACAACAAACCTCTATGCTCAATTAAGACTCTGCACATCTGACTCTAAATTAAGACAGGTCAGAAAGCTCTATGTTGGAAGTTTAAAACAAAGAAAGATGTTTATACCTAAAGTATAGGCAATCATAATGACAAAAACACAAGTATTAATGAAAAAGTTCCTGTTAACTCACAGTAGAATCCAATGCACTGCTAAGACAATTATCTCATCAATGTAAGGATTTCTGCTTGTGCAACTACCTTGTGTGCACCCTAAATCTGTTCTGGGGGCATCCCTAACCCTCCACAGAAGAGGTGCAAAGGGAGATGTATTTCCTACTGATTTTACAATACAAAACTACAAGTATATGTGAGGCATATACTTGTAGAAGCTCCACAAATTGAACAGCTGAGAGGCTATCAGATGTTGTGGACCACCACTTTCACCAACACAGAGAGAGGTCTGCAGGCAGTGTTCAAAACTCCCATTGTTCTAGGTGCATTTTTAGACAATCAATTTCATTAGTGCGAGCAGTTTCTGAGCTCTGGGCGAAGTACTGCACCTAAGATTTCAGATTAAAACTGTGGTGTGGAAAGAAAGGAGGACCTTTTTCTGCCTCCCCACTTCCAGCTACTCTCTGAAGACTGGAGAAGAGGCCCTCTTAAGAATATTATGGTGGTAGGCAGGGGAAAGATCCACTGAATCCAAAGTCCCCTCATTGCCCAGACACAACCCTGGAGCTGCTTATCTCTCTCAGTAAAGTCACTGTAGTTGTTATCTCTCTCACTAAAGTCAATGGTGGAGCAGGAAGGGGAATTTTTAAAGAGCCATGACAGGGAGTGGAATCCACCCTCCATCTTTTGCCCTGACTGGCATGAGCTATCAGGGCGGCTTAGGAAGTGGTGGCTTCTTTGCCACAGAATCTTCTCACCACATTAGGACTGTCTTAACTCGGAGAATTCAGTATGCTAGGAATGATATCGCAACCAGCAGAATTACATGAACTGCAAAATTAGCTGCCTGCATCGTAGTCTTAATTTACATGAAGACAACCTAAAAACGATGAGAAAGGAAATGTCACAGCCCAAGAAGTAAGCAAAATAAAAGTGAATATTAATCTGAGGAACAAACAGTCACCAACTCAAATATTTCAGTTTAAATACTTCTGTTTGTTGGAGGAACTTCTGAGCTATCGCTGAGTGAACACTTAGTAATTATATGTATGCCATCATGACGTCAAACTCAGCCAAGAGCATAAGGTCAAACAGATTCCTCACTGGCCTTGCAGACAACTTCATTGTCCAGAAAGTGGGAGAAGCAACAAGAGGAACAGCCATTTTAGATCTGGTCCTAACCAATGTTGATGACCTGGTTAGTGGGGTAGAAGTGGAAGGATCATTAGGCGCGAGTGATCATGCTCTTCTGAAGTTTACTATACAGCGGAAAGGAGCAGCCAAGCATACTAGGACTCAATTTCTTGACTTTAAGAAAGCCGACTTCATAAAACTTAGGGAAGTGCTGGGTGAGATCCCATGGACAACAATACTAAAAGGAAAGGGAGTTCATGATGGCTGGGAGTTTGTTAAGAGGGAGAAACTAAAAGCACAACGTCAGGCAATACCAATGAGACGGAAACATGGAAGGTGCCTAAAGAAGCCAGGGTGGCTATCTAAAGAACTTTTAACTGAATTAAGATTAAAAAAGGATGTGTACAAAAAATGGAAAAGGGGGGAAACCACCAAAGAGGAATTCAAACAAATAGCCAGCACGTGTAGACACAAAGTCAGAAAAGCTAAAGCACAGAATGAACTCAGGCTTGCTAGAGAGGTTAAAAGCAACAAAAAAGGCTTTTATGGGTATGTTCGTAGCAAAAGGAAGAACAAAGAAACAATGGGGTCGCTCAGAGGAGAAGATGGTGAAATGCAAACAGGGGACACAGAAAGGGCTGAACTCCTCAATGCCTTCTTTGCCTCAGTCTTCTCCGATAAAGAAAACAATGTCCGACCTGAAGAATTTGGAGCAAATGATTCAGCAAAGGAAACACAGCCCAGAATAACTAAGGAGATAGTACAAGAATATTTGGCTAGTTTAGATGTATTCAAGTCTCCAGGGCCAGATGAACTGCATCCAAGAGTATTAAAAGAACTGGCAGATGTGATCTCAGAACCACTGGCAGTCATCTTTGAGAATTCCTGGAGAACAGGCGAAGTCCCGGCAGACTGGAGGAGGGCAAATGTTGTCCCTATTTTCAAAAAGGGGAAAAGAGAGGACCCAAATAATTACCGCCCAGTCAGTCTGACATCAATAGCAGGGAAGATTCTGGAGCAGATCATTAAGCAAACAGTCTGTGAGCACCTAGAAAGGAATGCTGTGATCACCAATAGTCAGCATGGATTTCTGAAAAATAAGTCATGTCAGACTAACCTCATCTCGTTTTTTGACAGAATTACAAGCCTGGTAGATGAAGGGAACGCAGTGGATGTAGCCTACCTTGATTTCAGCAAGGCATTTGACAAGGTGCCCCATGATATTCTTGTAAAGAAGCTGGTAAAATGCGGTCTTGACTATGCTACCACTCAGTGGATTTGTAACTGGCTGACTGACCGAACCCAAAGGGTGCTCATCAATGGTTCCTCTTCATCCTGGAGAAGAGTGACTAGTGGGGTGCCACAGGGTTCTGTCTTGGGCCCGGTCTTATTCAACATCTTTATCAACGACTTGGATGATGGACTCAAGGGCATCCTGATCAAATTTGCAGATGACACCAAACTGGGAGGGGTGGCTAACACCCCAGAGGACAGGATCACACTTCAAAACGACCTTGACAGATTAGAGAACTGGGCAAAAATAAACAAGATGAATTTTAACAGGGAGAAATGTAAAGTATTGCACTTGGGCAAAAAAAATGAGAGGCACAAATACAAGATGGGTGACACCTGGCTTGAGAGCAGTACATGTGAAAAGGATCTAGGAGTCTTGGTTGACCACAAACTTGACATGAGCCAACAGTGTGACGCGGCAGCTAAAAAAGCCAATGCAATTCTGGGCTGCATCAATAGGAGTATAGCATCTAGATCAAGGGAAGTAATAGTGCCACTGTATTCTGCTCTGGTCAGACCACACCTGGAGTACTGTGTCCAGTTCTGGGCACCACAATTCAAGAAGGACACTGACAAACTGGAACGTGTCCAGAGGAGGGCAACCAGAATGGTCAAAGGCCTGGAAACGATGCCTTATGAGGAACGGCTAAGGGAGCTGGGCATGTTTAGCCTGGAGAAGAGGAGGTTAAGGGGTGATATGATAGCCATGTTCAAATATATAAAAGGATGTCACATAGAGGAGGGAGAAAGGTTGTTTTCTGCTGCTCCGGAGAAGCGGACACGGAGCAATGGATCCAAACTACAAGAAAGAAGATTCCACCTAAACATTAGGAAAAACTTCCTGACAGTAAGAGCTGTTCGACAGTGGAATTTGCTGCCAGGGAGTGTGGTGGAGTCTCCTTCTTTGGAGGTCTTTAAGCAGAGGCTTGACAACCATATGTCAGGAGTGCTCTGATGGTGTTTCCTGCTTGGCAGGGGGTTGGACTCGATGGCCCTTGTGGTCTCTTCCAACTCTATGATTCTATGAGTTTCATGGTGGAAGAAAGCTGATATAATGTAAGAAAATAAATATAAATATTTATACAGCACACTAAATTAACAGTGTACTGTACTTTGATTGTTTATTAAATGTAGGACAAATGCATGCACTAAGGCTACAACCTGATGCACTTTCTGGGAATAAAGCCCCACTGAGCTCACTGGAGTTCATTTTTGACACAAATGCCTGGTTCACATGCCACACTAACCCAAACCATTACTTAGCACAACCATGCAAGCGCTCAGGCTTCCAGGAAGGATAACACAGGGGTTTTGCTTCTCCCCAATCGTTTTGCTCCTGTCCTATGCTAAGTTACAGTATAGTTTAGTGTGTCATCCGAACCTGGGTTTGTGGTTTAGCTCTCTTGACTTACCATGAGTCATAAACTAAAAACACACTTTGATTACACAGCTACACAGACATGCTTCATGAGCAAAAATAAGGCAAATACAAATTATGGAAGCAAAGTGTATCTGAGTAACAAGTTGAAGAACAACTTTCAAGCTCCCAACTTGAGTCAAAACTACACTAAAATTATTCAAATACTAAAACTTCTCTCTCTCTCTCTCACACACAATCATGATTTTTCTTCCCTCAGGCCTCCCATTGTCATATCTATTCAGCACTTTGCTGTGAAAATAATACCCCTCTTCCCTCACTCTGAGATGCAATTCCTCTTCTCCACTGGCTTCCTGTCCAAATCACAGATGCTTTACAAGCTCCTTCAAAACCCTTCATGCCCCCACTCTGCCTATTCTTATCTCTCTGTGTTTATTTCCCAACACATCCCTGCCTGTGACCTTCGCTCACGAGATCCACCTCCCTCAGCATCCAAAGGTCTCCTGATCCCTGAAATGACTCTGTCCAGTTTTCTTTGCTGCCTCTTGTCTCAAACTGCCTTCCAGAAAGAATGTCTCTGTGCAGCCACCTTTATCTCCTTTAAATCCTTCTCCAAAACTCATCATTTCTAGGAAGCCTTTAGATAAGCGCATTAAGATCAACAATGAAACTCAGTTAGTTTTTGCTATGACCTGATGCTTATTGGTATGTGGCAACACAGAGGTAAACATTTTCACTTCAGGCACCAGTATTGTAGAATGAGCTCCCTGCTGAAAAACAAAAGGCCCCATCAGTATTGGCATTCCACAGAGTACTGAAGACACACTTGTTTAAACAAGCATTCCCCTGATCTCCTTACTTGAACCTCCGGCTTTAACTGTTTTAATTTTTGTTTTAACTCTTTAAAGGACTTATTTTAGTGTACATTTAAATTATGGGTGTTTATTTTACTGTTTTGATAAAAAATATTTTATTGTGTATTTTATTTATGTGTACAGATTTTTTTTGCAATTGATTTTATACTTGTAATCTGCCTAGAAGCCACTTTGACAATTAAGCAATATATAATTCATCATGGTCACTCACACACACCCTTGCCCCAGTCCTGGATGCCCTACTATAACTAAACCAAAGCATGTGTAACTAAAGTAATCATGTATTATTCCTCTATTGTATCCTGTCTATACTTCCTGTAATAAGCCCCTTGGAGTAAGGAAGGACCTGTCACAATTATTTTGTATGCATACAGATATCACTATAAATAATAATAGTTAGCAACCCCCACCACCCTGCAATATTGTAGTGTTTGTCCCTTTCAGCTGAAAGCACAGTTATCTAAGAACCACCTTACTCTGAGGGAAGCAGCTATCAGAAAGACACTCCCCCCAACTTGCCTGATCCAATTTATTAGTTTTAATCCAACGCCTACAAATTTGGTGTTTGAAGAACACATTATCTGGATGCAAAGTAGTAGTACTCCTTCTGTCATTTTTGGGACAGTGTCCTTCTATTGAAAGTTGTGCTACTTTCTTCTCCAAAACAATTCTCTCCCCATACCATTATAACAAGCAAAATATTTTGCTTTATATATTTTCACTGTTCATTCTTTTGACAATGGAAGCCGAATAAAAAGGTTGTGTATAACAGCAAGAAGAGCAGTGCAATTCTTTCATATCCTTGATGAATCAATGAATGATGAATCTATGAATCTGATCTTATGCTTTGGTTTACACAGTAGTTGCTGCAGTTAAGAGATACTGCAAAGATATATTTCTTGCTGGAAAGAGGAAAAACTGGTTCAATCTTCACGGGGGTCAGTGCAGACTAACACATGATAGCACATTACAATGACTAGGAGCTGCAAAAAGGTTTCCTCCTTCTGCTCAGCAGTAGAAGGAATTTATGGCTGTGACCTGTAAGGAAATCTTTGAATCGCTAATAGATGGCTAAGCTGTAACTTTCTGTATTCCAGGTAAATTCACCTCCACACCAAGTTTCTGTGTCTAAGGTTTTGTGCACATTATTCATCATCACCTTTGTTAAAGCTTTGCTTTCAACAATAAACAAATTAAAGCATTTAACACAAAGGCATTTGTGTTATTCAAATCAGTCAGTTTTACTTTTAATAGAGATAGTAACAAAACAGAAGGCTTTTTTACTTTTACTTTGCTTTGACATTCCTTAGGGTTATTTTATTCCAGCAAGAAGGGGTTACTTCTTGTCATTAATATACTGTTCACTATTAGTACAGCTGCAACATTTAGCCAAGTGTTAATGAACCAAAGGGTTCGTATGTGAGCAGCAGAAAAGAATTACATACCCTTCACTGTGCATCTCTCATGCGCTCCAAAGAATGCCATCAGTTTCCTGCAAACTGTAAATTCACTTTCACTAGGATAAGGACCTGATGCCTACAAAGTGCCACAACTGGTGTCTCATTGTACCATCTTTTAAGAAATAATAGACTAGCAGTTCTTCAAAGATGGAAAGCTTGCCTTCAAAAATCCCCAAGGTGTTACTGGACTTTATCCAACAGAAATTAGTATTACAAGCCTACAGTACATAAGTCAGACGGGGGACTGTGATATCCCACTGCTGAAGATGCAACTCACTGGAGATTATTTAGTTCATATAAAGCTTTCATTTCTGGAAGAGCTTCATTTCAATCACAATATGGCATGGGGAAGGCCTAAAGAATGTGCTTGGCTCAAGCTGCAGGTTTATCTTTGTTTAGCTCATACAGTATTGGGCTATTTACCTATGATTTAGGCCATACATATTAGGAGTGAGGAGCTTAGGGCAGCTGAAAGATGGTTAATAGAAGGTTGCCTCTTAGCCATGAAGCTTAAAGGGCCTAGTTCAGCAGAAGACCTACATATTGTCTCTATATCTCACTTTTTAACATTCTCTCTCTGAACACACCCCTTTGTGGCTTCCCTCAATTACAAGAAATCTGAAAAAACAGAAGATTAATACCTTGCATAAGACATTATAGAAACAAATAAAAATGAATTTATAAATCTCAAGATGCTATGGGTGCCTTATATGAACTGTACACATATGCTTGCACTGTCAAAATAGTCTGCAAATAAGTAATAACTAATGACAATAAAGCTTGACTTCATATTGCAAAATAAGTACAGTATTTGTTCCAAAATTCGGAAGCAAACCACAAAGGACTGACATCTATTATCAGAAATTCATCAGAACAAACAGTACTTTGAGGACTGGACTACAATCATTATTGTTAACTGAAACTCAGAATACATCAACCAACCACAACAATCTTGCTTATTAGAGAAGTTTGCAATGGCTGGATCCAGTCATCAAATTATGCTTTGACAACTGGAAACACCTCCTTAGCTTGCATATGCCTCCCACCCACAGTTTAGATAACCCAACCTAAAAACTCTAGTCTAAACTCTAATGAGCCTGTAACATGTTTTTCATTATAACTTAATAAAAACTACAGCAGAAACCCCCAAAAGCCTGGAGATGAAGTATAGGGTAATGTACAGCGGCCAAGCTACAAGTGGATGACTTTTCCAAAGATTAAAGAACTCTGGGAAAGAGTGCATGAGAGCATGATCCTTTATGTAAGCCCATGCAAATACACTGTGGGGTCAAAATAGAAGCCAACAACTATCATGAAAAAGGCAGTAAGTTTTATTCTACACATTAAAAAAATTACCCATGCATTTGATAAAAGCATTCCCTTTCTCGGCCAAATGTACCCATAACATCAACCAGAGCTCCATTACTTTGCAAAATTCTGAAATAGCACCTTACAATCTGCAGCAAAGGTTTACAAACTTTTCCTCTACTAGGTATCCTAAAGAGAGTATCTTGCTCAAGATATTACTACACTCACTAATAAGCCTGTAGCATGTCAACCAACCCATTCTGCCTATCCAAGTTTGTTTCTTAAATGATGTAAAATGTTTATAAGCATACCCTGTGAGTCATGTGTTTTTCTGGAAAAGAAGTACATTTTAACTTTGCAAAAGGTGTTTTTTAAAATTCCTAAATAGCCATATGAACTGCAGCTGGAACACTACAGTTATACCACTTGTTACGTTCGGTTCAGGTTACGTTCTTTCAGGATACGCCCTGCGGCGACCCAGAAGTAACGGAACAGGTTACTTCCGGGTTTCGTCGCCCGCGCATGCTCAACATGACGCCACGTGCATGTGCAGAAGTGGTGAATTGCAACCTGCGCATGTGCAGACACAGGTTGCGTTCTGCTCATGTTGCGAACGGGGCTCCGGAACGGATCCCATTCGCAACCAGAGGTACCACTGTATAAGAAATTCTCAGACGACTGTTATGGCCCAGTTGTTTCAATTTACTGCACTAGCTTAGAATGCAGCATACCAACTAAGCCAGTACACGGTTCCAAAACATAAATGTTCAAAAAACCCAGCTATTAACAGTATTCCCGTCTGAGAAAGTCCAACTACATGGACCTCTGCTCTTAAGAAACTTGATGCCCCTAAGCCAACTTCTACTGAGGGGTTTCAATGCAACTTTGCTGTTTCTCTTGCCCCATTAAGCCCTTCTGTCAAATGCAAAAGCTTTTCACCAGAATGTCCTCCTCCAGTTTTACTGATACCCCCACCTAACCCCCCTTTACATCTAATCTTAAAACCATTAGCTGCCTCAGTTTCAGTCATACCTGATAAGTTATACCTGGAAAGACTTAGCATAAAACTATGAGCACTCAACTAGCATGTCCCAGTACGTGGGTAGGAGGTGGTGGCTGATGCCCACTTTCAAATTCTATTCCATCTTCATATCCTGTTCTTCTCGCAAGATTCTTCTTCTTCTTCTTCTGTATTTCTCATATCTGATTTATTGCCATATACAGTGGTACCTTGGGTTAAGTACTTAATTCGTTCCGGAGGTCCGTTCTTAACCTGAAACTGTTCTTAACCTGAAGCACCACTTTAGCTAATGGGGCCTCCTGCTGCCGCCGCGCAATTTCTGTTCTCATCCTGAAGCAAAGTTCTTAACCTGAAGCACTATTTCTGGGTTAGCGGAGTATGTACCACTGAAGTGTATGTAACCCAAGGTACCACTGTACAGTATCGCAGTTTGAGAACTGGACTGAAAGCTGCAGTGGGGGACGCGGTGGGAGGAAGGGGTTCCCTTGCAGACAACATGGCATGCTGGGGAGTGTGTGTCTTATATTTCCCTGCCAGCTTTCTGGCATTATTTTTTTTTAAACTTCCACCCTGACACTTGTGTCTCGTTCGTTTTAATTTGTTTTTAGGGTGGCCCTGAAAAGCAGCATGCAAAGCCCTGGGCACAACCACTTTTGTTTGTGTGTGTCAAGAGACGCCCGCCTACCTTAACCCCTAATCGCATACACTACACTACACTACACAACACAACACAACACAACCGGACAGCCAAGGAGCCCCTCCCCCTCAGACATCCACTAACCCCCGTAGCAACCTCCAGGCCCCTCGACCGACACCACCCCTCACTTTGGCCTCATAATCCCGCCCCCAGCCCGACATACACAAGGGAAACCCTGGGGGGGGAAGGCCTTTCATGTCCCCTCCTAACCTCACAGACACCCCACCCCACCTTCCCGGGCCCACCCCGCCACCTTTCCCCGCTCGCCAGGCTGCGGGCCCCGCACCTCTCGGTCCTTGAGGCCCAGCAGCAGCACTTCCTCCATGAGCGTGAGGCGCGTTTCCTTGGAGTCGCCCTTCTCGTCGTCGCCCTGCTCGTCCCGCCGGCCTTCTTCCTCCGCGCCTCCTCCGCCACCCCCGCCGCCGCCGCCGCCCCCGGACGCCCGCTCTTTGTCGGCCGCGGCGGCGCTGCGAGAGGCCTCGGTCCGGCGCTGCACTAGGCCCGAGTTTCGCTGGGTCAGGGAAGTCATGGCGGCGGCGGGGGGCCCCGGGAGGAGGACCCTGCTGGAAAGGCTGGGGCTGCGGCCTCCCTGCCGCTCTCGCTCGCTCTCTCCGCTTCCCCCACTCCGGGCGAGAGCTGGGGTGGCCCGAAGCGCTCAGGGAGGGGAAAGGGAGGGAAGGGAGCGGGGGAGAAGGAGCTGGGCCAGCCTGGCTCCCCCTGCGGCACCAGCGGCGGCGGCAGGAGCACCTTCTCCTCCAATATGGCGGCGCGGGCTGACGCGCCAGCAGCTATAGCGGCGGCGGAGGATGTGGCAGGAGGAGGAGGAGGAGGAGGAAGACTCTGGAGGCGCCGGAAAGAGAAAGATGGGGGGCGGGGGCGGAGAGGAAGTTAAGTCGGTCAGTCAGTCGGCGGCTCAGAGGCAGCGGAGGTAAACTCTGAGGTAAACTCTTCCCCGCGCTAGCCCTCAGGAAGGGGGAGCGTGTTTTTGTTTCTGTATCTTCTGTTGGAGTCGCTTTTTAAAACTTTTTTTTATGGTGAGGAGCACCTCGTGAAGGAAAGCGAATGTGCAGTATACTCTCTTTTTTTGGACGAACGTGAACACACACACACACACGCCCAGGACATTTTGGCACCTGAGGCAGACCCCAAAATGGCGCCCCCATTCCCTCACACCAGGTGAGGGAAGAGCTACATCAGGGGTCAGCAACCTTTTTCAGCCGTGGGCCGGTCCACTGTCCCTCAGACCATGTGGTGGGCCGGACTATATTTTGAAGGAAAAAATGAACGAATTCCTATGCCCCACAAATAACTCAGAGATGCATTTTAAATAAAAGCACACATTCTCCTCATGTAAAAACACGCTGGGCCGGATTGAGAAGGCGATTGGGCCGCATCCGGCCCATGGGCCTTAGGTTGCTTACCCCTGATCTACATCAAGGGGAAGAAAAAGCTACATCAGGATCTGCGGATACTGCCTCAGTTGCCTCCTTTTACCTCATGGGTGGGTTGACCTTGAATGAATACAATGGTACCTCGGGTTACATACGCTTCAGGTTACGGACGACTAACCCAGAAATAATACCTCGGATTAAGAACTTTGCTTCAGGATGAGAACAGAAATGGTGCTCTGGTGGCACGGCAGCAGCAGGAGGCCCCATTAGCTAAAGTGGTGCTTCAGGTTAAGAACAGTTTCAGGTTAAGAACAAACCTCCAGAACGAATTAAGTACTTAACCCAAGGTACCACTGTATTGTCATGGAGATCTGCTGCCCCTGCGGATCCGGCTGCCTGAGGCAGTCGCCACACCTTCCCTCCTGAGTGGGCTGGCCCTGCACACACCACATTGCTCAAGGGAAGCAAGTCAATTCACTGCATAAAAATGCCTCTTGAGCATATAGTGCACACCCCTGAGAGTTTGGGCATCCTGTATTGTTCTCCTGGGCCCTGCTTTTGTGATCATGTTGTTTCAGCTCCAATGTTATGGTTGACTGTTTTAGCCCCTGTGATTTGCACCAAATTTTTATTGTGCTGGTCTCCTCGCACATTTATTGTGGGTTGAATTTCATGGAATGCCTTTGGATTTCCTTGTTCCAGTACTGTATTGCACTGTTTAGGAGTGAGCAGTGAGGTGGCCAAGTTCGCTAACCCAGGGTCCATATTTCCTTTTGAGGCACAGCAGAGACTGGGGTATCTTTATGATATATAGATTATTTACACATTTATACAACCTGGGCCTATGAAGAAGGGGTTTCCCAGCACTAAACTCCAAGAAGAGCATTCTTCTCCCATAGGTGCAATCATCAGCCATCATACTCTGCCTCTCTCTCCAACCCGCTGCTTTACTATCTCCATTACATCACTCCTCTAGGCTACATTGCTTCTATTGCTTACACCCTCTCTGCTATAAGCTCTCTTTATCTGTGAAGGGAGGGGCCCTACTCAATTGGTGTCTCAACTCCCAGTTCCTTTGATGGCTTAATGGTCCATTACCCCAAGTGATCACCTCATGCAGGAGAGGTTATTCCTGGCTTTATTAGGTTTTGCCATTTGCTTATTCCAGAGGATTAGATGCACCTACTACACAGCTGAAATACGCACAGGTTGAGCACAGTTTTAACACTAGGTCTTAGTTAAATTCTAACATTAGCTTGAGCCGGGAATTTTAGGGGAAGTCTAGCACCCACAACTCCTGAAAATATGTGCGTGTGTGTGTGTGTGTATTAGGAAATGCAGGCAATCATACAGCTGTCTTGTAAGAAGCTGTCAAAAGAGAGATTGTGCTGGTATTTGTATGGTTAGTCACTAACTGAGCAACCCTAACCAGGCAGATGCATTCCTGGCTACCAAGGCAAATCTCACCTCCTCGTCTGAGACACCTTTGTTCATGTCAGCAGTCTATTCATGTTAGTGTTGCTGTGTTAAAAGTAGCTAACTCATACATCTATTTTTATTAGCTTTTTCTTCTTCAGAGAAGCTGTGTTACACGGCTCCAACTTTTAAAAAGGTTTTTTAAGTATGCACCTCCAGTGGAGTCTTTCTCTGATCTATAAGCAAATAAACCGCATCAGGGAACTATATACCATGTAAGTGTCTATACGTATCAGCACATGGAGTTTCTAATATATACAAATGTCATCAGCCAGCCATGTTCTCTTCTAATGTACTCCACACTATTTCTCCCTCCAGCAGACATTCAGCATTCTGTAGCCACTGAGAATTGCCTCATTAGGACTATCACCTCGTTTTCTTTCCTAAATATTCCTAAATAATTATTCTTTCTTTTTTATTTCTCTTTCTTTCTTTCTTTCTTTCTTTCTTTCTTTCTTTCTTTCTCCTTTTCTTCTGGATCTATGTTTTTATTTTACTTAATGTTTTAGTCTGGATAAAAAATATATTTGATAATCTTCTTTATATTTCTCTTTATAAATTCTAATAAAAATTTTCAAAGAAAAGAATAGAATCCCATACAGCACCAAAGGCAGCCTTAAGTGCTTGAGTGCCTGTTCTTTTTATTTAAGCTGGAAATGTTGCAGCACACTTAGACACTCTGCTGCAGGTACCATAGAAAATATCCCCTGCTATGTTTATGATAGAAGACTAGAATTATTGGGCTGGATAGCTGTAAAAAACCTGGGGTATCAGCTCATAGTCACTGTGTGACTGCTATTATCCAAAAAAATACTCTTAGGACCAGTTCACATTGCTCCATAAATGTTATATCCTTAACCATGCATATACATACTTTACGAAACTGTGATTGACTGAAGTTCCTTGTTAAATGTATACTTAATAGCACACACAGTTTTGCCTTTGCGTAGGTGAAATGGCCCTGCCGTTTTTGCAATGGAAGTCTAATGTTATAAAAAGAAAGAGTGCATGAATATGTCAGTATATCTTGTCTTTACTGCATTTGACCACAATGCCTTCACTGTGTTTTCCTACTAATATGCATAAATAATAGTCCAGAACTCTGGAGTGCATATAGCACAAACAGAATGCTCCTGTAAATGTAGAAGTTTTCACATAAAGTGATAAGCATGAAGAATAAATTGCTAATCAGAAAATGGCAGTGTTGGGGAGCCAGTTTCAAGCTGAATGAACCTATATTTATGAAATGACAGGATAGGCAGCAATGGCAATTGCAAAGAAGGCATATAATTATACACTCATTAACATGCATTAGTATGATTTCAATCAAACAGTGCAAAATTACAGTGAACCAGAGGGGAGGGTTTAATAATGCCCAGCACAAAAAAACCCTCTTAAAGTACATTCAAATGTACCTTTTTAAGGAATACCCCCACATGAACAGTAAAGTACTTAATAACTCCAAGCATTTAGAAAGCACACTTTAGGGGTCCAAACACTTTCTTACCTCATCCCTGTAATCCTTAAAATAAATCTGCAAGGTAAGCCAGCATTATCCCCACGTTGCAAATGGAAGACTGAAGCAGAGACAAAATTGTGACTTGCTGAAGATCACTTAGTTTACCGTTGAGAAAATTGACTGGCATCTTACAGATACCTGGGGCAGAAATCCTTGTGACCTGCTGCAAATCTCTCTGCAGCAAATATATTTAACAGCATTTTATTACTTAAAGCAGTTGTATCCCACTCTTTATTCAAAAAGGTTCTTAGTGCAACTCATAATCTAAAAACCACAACCAACAAGGAAAATAGGTATTGGCTGAGGGAGGAAAAAAGCAAGCTCAGGTTCTTAAAATTAGTAGTTCTTAAAATTACAGTGTGTTACCAGATAAAAACCCATTATCTTATGTACATATTCATGGACCTTCTAATCTGGCAACCATTACTAGTGATGATTGCACACAACAGATGTTACTGCTTAATTGGGTAAATTACCCCAAAACTTAGATCAATAATTATCTTGATAATCTTTCTCATGTAGAGGAACCAACAACGTTAACACAAACTGATGTGATTGAAATATTTACACAACATGACAATCCATTGCTGCTAATGGGAATGAGCCTAATAGCAGCATGACATGTTTTTTTGGGTATGTGCATGTGTGATGTCTTTGTCAGAAACAAAAGAATCAACATACCAAGATGGACATAAAAGCAAAATGTAAGTGTGGCCATTAGTATTAACAGAGCATGTATATCACATCCAGGAATACACTGTCATCACAATGCATGTTTATGACATATTCAGTGTTCATAGTGCAGACATATGGTCTAATTTCCACTTCTTAAACATATTAGCCAAGCCAATGTATCCCTTCAAAACAATATTGGAGAAAGGGGAATTGGGAGGGGGGCTGGGGGCAGCGGTTAATATATGAAAGGAACTCAGCATTATTTTTGTCTGAACCATGACAGGGATAAAAGGGTTAAGCTTCCCCTGCCCATGTTCTGCTGTCCTGATGAAAATTGGGGAAAGGAGCTTTGCACAACAACAAGTTCTACAAAACAGATGCAGTTTGCAACACATGTTTAGCATCATGTGTTCAGCTATTAGATGGGATGCCCAGCACTTACAGAGTCTCGCCCACCTAACATTTTATTTTGAACATGTGATCCGGAAAACTGTTTACTTGGGAGAAGACACTGAACTCAGCAGGACTGAGTTAAAAAGCATTGTCCTGCTGAAAGGGACTTCAGAAATACAGACCAGGAATGAAAAAATCAGGCAGCAAAGTTTCTTAAAGAAAAAGTTTTTTTTATTTGGATTTTTGTCAGACAAAAAGCAAATAGGGTGTATTCAGGAAAATGAAGAATGCCCACCCCTCCTTGGGGGTAGCTAACTCATATACCCTCTTGCAAAGCATAGTTCAGCCCCTTGGCATCCCTTTAGCCAATGATTGACAATTTCCTATGGTCATTGATGCATATTCATTAAAGCTCAACCAATTAATAAATTGGTGTGTCCTTTCGGTTCCAAGTTGCCTATTCCACTAGGTGGCGCTACTGGCTTATAATCTATTTATTAGTTCCAGGAAATACCCCTAGCTGGTGTTTCCTAGAACTGCGTCCTGTGGTTTTGACAGTTTCTCTAGGCGGTTAGCTACGTCCTCTTTGTCAGGGGTCGTTTCTCAGAAATGGCTTAACCTCAGGTGCAAGCTACCCTAACCGCATCCTTGCAAGCTAGCTGCCTCTACAAAAGGTGGCAAAGTGGTAAACAGGAGAAAGAGAAATAGTCTTTAGCTTTCTAAAATGACTTTATGCTTTTAGCTTTTAGATGGCTCTATAATATGGCTTCAGAGGTTCTTAGCCTGGCTCTCCATTGGTCATCCTGACCTTCACCCCTCCATTCCCCCCTTTCCATCACGAAAATGCTGACCGGCACGGTTCTCCATTTTCGCTTGATGGACCTATAGGTACAATATCATAGAGAGCCAGGAAATGTACACTCCTGTGGATACACGGGCCTCCCTCTATGACCCTGTCAAGTCTTCAAATATGGTGCTGGGGAACCACGTAGGTGGTGTTCAGAATCGTGACCTCGCACGCATACCCAGCACTCAGACCTGTTCAGGCTCTTGGCCACAGCCGTGGTCATGTTCAGGAAGGTGTTCTCCTTCCACCCGGTGGCCATCTGAGAGGCGAGAACCATCAGGAGGCAGGGTATGATCCACATCCTGATTCAAGGGATGTTCGGTGCCCCAGAACAAAGAACTGTACCACCAACACAGAAATACCACAAAAAGGGTAATACCACAGGCCAAAGGGATGGGGGCCCACGAAGGCCAGGTCATGTGGGCCTCTAACTCCTGGCCCTACTGAGGCGTGAACAGCGTCTACACACAAAACGTTCCCACTCTACACAGGGAAAAGTGGCCGCCTGACACTGATACACTGCTAGGCCTCGGGAGCTATAGGGATGGCAATAGACTCTGTAAAGTTCAAAGGCTGGTCCTACTGGGTGGAGGTTACCTACGTGGTCTCTGACCAGGGCCTATGGAGGCTGAAGCCTGGGGTGGCAACCCTTATGTAGCCACAAGAATACCCTACCACATTCAAGGGTATTATGTGTGGAGTTACCAGGCCAGGTATTCTTCCGGGATTATGGGAGGCTCGAGCCACCACGACAACCACAGGTGGGGCTGCAGGATTTACTGGCACTTGTTCAGCAATTTCAATGCGCACCTGGTTCAGGCTCCCTCCCCTGCAATATTTGCATTAAGATAGGCTCCGTCCCATGCAACACCTGGATTAAGATTAGGACCTGGTCTACCAGATGGGGTTGGTACAGTGCTCTACCCCCTGAGTGACAGTTGGTTACCCCCCCACAACAGCAAGAGCGGTCCAGAACTCGATAGATTTCGACCGTCTCTGCAACTTCCCGTAGGAGCAGTACCCATGTGCGCTGGACAGTGGTGTGGAAGAGAAGCCACAGTGGGGTAGTGGGATGTTTCAATACGGCAACCTCATCAAACCCCTGTTCCCAATAGCCAATGAGCACGCCATTTCTTACCACTGGCAAGACGAACCAGTCGTAGCAGAGGTCCGCAGGCCAATAGGGTCGGTATGGCTCGGTGGGGTCAGGGCAATAGGACATAGAGCAAATCAATACAGAACATAATAGAGAAAAGGGGAAAGTCCTTGTGAAAGTCCTTGTGATGATCAGTCGCAGGATCTAGTTGCCCGTGGCCTAACGCGTTCCCGGTAGCGTCAGACACAAGGTGATGATCAGACGCGTGTGATGCATTCTCACCGCAGTTGGGATGGAGAGGAGGACGGTATACGGGCCTCGCCACTTAGGGATGAGGGGGTTGCGCTTCCACGCTGTCACCCGGCTGGAACTGGTGTACCGGCTCAGCGAGACTGCACGGTGTAGGCTCGAGGTAGTACCTGGAAAGGGAAGCAAACACACACGGGGACAGGAATTGCACTTGTTCCTGAGTGATGTGATCTCCCACCCGCCCCAAACTGGCGGGGATGTCTCGGACGAAAGCGGGTGGTCTGCCATACAAAAGTTCAAAGGGTGATAGTCTCAGTCTCTTGGTTGGAGCGCTCCGAATCCGAAACAAGGTAATGGGCAGGACATCTATCCAGTGTAGTCCCGTCTCCTGGGTCAGCTTGGCCAAGTGGGTCTTCAAGGTGTGATTCATAAGTTCAGGTTTTCCCGAACTCTGGGGTCTGTAGGCTGCGTGTAGCCTTCAGTTTATCTGCAGTGCCTTGCACACTTCTTGCACAACTTCATCAATGGAGGCAGGGCCATTGTCACTGCCAATACTTCTGGGGAGGCCACTGTCCAACCCGTCAGGGTGCAGACAAACACAAGCAGGTATTTGATGCCCCTAACTGGAGGTAGTTCAGTGAAGTCCACAATCAGGCTTTCCATAGGGGTGAAGCCCACGTGTTGTACGCCCGGTGGGGGAAGGTGGCCTTGTCTGGGGGTGTTCTTGGCGCACAGGACACACCTTTGGGATATAGCAGCAACTAGTTGAGAAAGGTTAGTGATATAGAAAAGTCTCCCAAGGTGTACTCTGGCAGCTGGACCCCCTAGATGAGTGGACTCGTGGTAATTCTTCACAATCACGGTAGCCAGATGTTGGGGCACAAAAACACGGTTGTCTGGTAGATGGAACCATCCCTCCTGGAGTGTTGCTCCTTCCTGGCGTGCCAACTGTTGTTCCTCCGGTGTGTAGCGTGGTTCCACATCGTCTGGAGTGAGTTGTGGGATGAGGGCTGCGTTGAGTGCTGGTGGAGGTTTCAAAACTGCTTCACGAGCTGCGTTATCTGCCTTCCGGTTGCCCCTAGTGACCATGTCCCGGCCTCTCCCATGGCCTTTGCAGTGCATCACGGCAATCTCTTCGGGACCCCATGCTGCTTCCAGTAACGTCTCAACTTCTGGACGTTATAGCCTTGCATCCAGCTGCCAATTGCAGGGCAATGCCTTTTGCTGTTGGACTTCGCCTCAGAGCACAAACAACTCTTGGAGACTTTGGCTTTCTTAGAACTCTTGGAACGGCTTGCCTGGCTTGCACCCCCACTTCTGGGTGCTCTTCTGCCTGAGGAACAACTTGTAACTGCCTTCCTCTTCCCTTCTCTCAGCCTCTCTCCAGCCCACAGTCCATCACACAGATTTATTGAAGCGTAGAAACAACTTCCCAAAACAGCCTCAGCCCCCTCTGGGCTTGGTACTTTTTCTGGGCATCCTCTAGCCCCCTCTGGGCTTTCTGGGCATCCTACAGCCCCTTCTGGTCTGGCTGCCACTGTGGCCTGACATGCTGTCTTCAGTTCCTGCCACACGACCCAGGGCTTCCTCCCTTGGAATATTGGCAACAGCCAAGAATCAAGGCTGGCCCTTAAAATGGCTAGGACCCTTTGGTCTCTCTAGAGGATCAGGCACGTCTACTTCACAAGCTTCCACTGCGCCTGCAGACTTCTCAATGGGTTGGGCAAAGCCTGTTTCAGCCTGTATAGTCCTTATATTCCATAAGGGTGAGAACCGAATGGGGCACATTCACATGCATCTCCTGGCCAAACATGAACCTGTCTGCTTCTTCCACTAGTGTGACGGTGGCAGTGACAGCCCACAGACAGGGTGGCCAGCCTTTCACTGTGGAATCTAATTGCTTGATAGTCTCAAAGGCTTCTTGTTGGGCCGGTCCCCACTCAAAGGGGTCTCTTTCTCTTCCTCTGGTACTCTCATTTAGAGGTTTTGCTAAAATATTGAAGCCTAGGATCCCGATTTTGCAAAAGCCTGCTGCTCCACAACTTTAAGCTTGTCTTTTAGGGATATCACAATCTCTGCCTTTCCTTGCAGTGACCTTCTGACAATTTCTAGATGGTCAGTATGTTCAGCAAGTTGTCTGGATAAATTAGCTAAATCTTCATCCCTTCTTTTGCATTTTGTAAAGTGAGCTGGTTGTGTGAATCTTTCACTGATTTCAGCTCATTCACAAAACTTTGTTCTTTGTATTTCTTTTAATTTTAGTAACTTGTTCAATTTCTCCTTTACAGAGATATGTTCATCAACCTGGGATTTAAGATGGTCTGTTCCCTCCTTACATTCTATTTCCCTGTCTTGCATTTCATCCTGTTTCATGGTCTTTTCTCGAAAGTGGGTATTTATTTATTTTTTCCTCTGTTAATGCAGTAATAACTGCTTACTGTTCTGTACATTCTTCTCCATAAACACTGCACTTCTTCTGGACATCTTCCCTCTCCAAAACCTGACATGAGGGAGTGACTTTGCAATGTTCAGTCCTGCATTTCTTCAACCGGGGGGGGGGGGTTGTCATCTACAACCTTCAGCCAGTTGTCTATATAGGGGATCTGGTCAGGATGTCCCCCCCCTGGTCTATGCCATAGTCTCCGCTGAATCCTTTCTTGAAGTTGTTTAACATGCATTGAAGGGAAATTACTGGACCTTTCAAGCCTCCCCCTCCCATTTTCAGTATGGCCCTATACAGCGTCCCCACACCAAACACTCACACATTCATTTCGCAACTTTTCTCGCCCAGGTGCGGTCGCCCGACTGGGAAACGGAGTACTTGTTGCTACGACCCCAGGGGAATGCCCTGGGGTAACACACATACATGCACAAAGTGCCTCTTTTGTTGGACGCGTGCACGACACAGTAACCACCCTGTGCCCCCCCTTTCTCTCCTTCCTAATACTAAAGCGTGGGTGGTTCTCAGGGGTCAACCCTTCTACTTAATGCCACTATCCACGCTGGAGATTTGATCAGAACCTCCCTTCTCCTTAATTAAAAGGAGGATTTCCTATCCCCTCAGGCCTTGTTGCCATGTACTCACCCCAGCCGGCTGTTCTCTGCCCTGTCCTCCCAACCTCGGCTCTTCAAATCCGTTGTCCTCTGTCCCAGGATACAGCAAGAGGGTCAAGTTGCCTTCTGTCCCCCTCCGAAGAAAAGGTTCGGTGTGCACCTGGAAGCCAGGAGGTCCGTTGACCCTCCGCCGTCACTGCCCAGAGGGCAAGGGAGCTGCCTCCTGGTCTCTGAGGACACTTAAAGTCCTTCTGATCCGAGTCACTTTTGGCACCAGAAATGAAAGGGACTTCAGAAATACAGACCAGGAATGAAAAAATCAGGCAGCAAAGTTTCTTAAAGAAAAAGTTTTTTTTATTTGGATTTTTGTCAGACAAAAAGCAAATAGGGTGCATTCAGGAAAATGAAGAATGCCCACCCCTCCTTGGGGGTAGCTAACTCATATACCCTCTTGCAAAGCATAGTTCAGCCCCTTGGCATCCCTTTAGCCAATGATTGACAATTTCCTATGGTCATTGATGCATATTCATTAAAGCTCAACCAATTAATAAATTGGTGTGTCCTTTCGGTTCCAAGTTGCCTATTCCACTAGGTGGCGCTACTGGCTTATAATCTATTTATTAGTTCCAGGAAATACCCCTAGCTGGTGTTTCCTAGAACTGCGTCCTGTGGTTTTGACAGTTTCTCTAGGCGGTTAGCTACGTCCTCTTTGTCAGGGGTCGTTTCTCAGAAATGGCTTAACCTCAGGTGCAAGCTACCCTAACCGCATCCTTGCAAGCTAGCTGCCTCTACAAAAGGTGGCAAAGTGGTAAACAGGAGAAAGAGAAATAGTCTTTAGCTTTCTAAAATGACTTTATGCTTTTAGCTTTTAGATGGCTCTATAATATGGCTTCAGAGGTTCTTAGCCTGGCTCTCCATTGGTCATCCTGACCTTCACCCCTCCACTGCCACCCTACCAGGATACTGAAAACAGGATAAAACCCCTCCCACACTAGATCACACTGACAAGTGCAAGAAAATGCAATATGCAATTCTTGCTGCTTACAGCTGGAAGGTTTCCATGCAGTTTCACATTGGTGATATGTGTGCAACAGTAATACACTATGATTGCAGTGTGACCTGTTGGGATACAGAACCCAATATTTAATCCCATTTAGAGGGGAGAATTTGCCCTCTAAATTAACACTTAAATAGGCTTCAGTTCAGTCATACCTATCCATTGGGTGGAGAAGGACAACGTATTTACCCAACATTCCCTTTGAAAAGCAAATCTGAATTTTAAAACCGAGCAGAAGATTTATGATTTAATTCAGATTAACATAATCAGATTAACATAATTACCAGCAGTTCCTGGACAAACAGAATTTGCACACTCTTTTTTCTACATACTGCATAGATCAAAGTGACTCTCAACTTCAAACACAATTTATCCTTTGAAGTTAGCCAGTGAAGTATGTGCTTATAATATGGATATACCTGTTAAGAGCATTGCGGTCTCCCCCCTTCCCCATTGCACCACTGTAACAGAACTTTTAGGGGTCCTGCTTCAACCTCTGCATTCATAAAGGTCTTGGGCTCTCTCTTTTTCTCTCACCCACACATCTATGAAAATACCCAGAATCACAGACAGCAAAACCTAGCACATGAAAGTTGAAAAGGCGTCTCCACAAAATTGCAACTTGCTGCATAGTTCCCAGGCTATGGTCTGAAAGCACACAAGGTGCTACATTGCTGGTGTGGGTCTGGTTATTTATTGCATTTCTATTCAGCATTTTCTCCAAGCTCAAGATGGTGTACAAGCTTATCCCTTTGTCCATTTTATTCTCACAACCACCCTGTGAAGTAGGTCAGGGTGTGCGTGTGCAGCAATGTAAGGCCAGTGTGGGAGCATGATCTGAAAACTCTTTTAGTTGCCAAATGCATGCCCTAAATCATGGGTCGGCAAACTAAGGTCCATAGGCCGGATCAGGCCCAATTGCCTTCTAGATCCGACCCGCGGATGGTCCAGGAATCGCCATGTAGATCACCAGCACGTGCATTCTTTCCCTCTCCCTCACACGGCGGCACTTCTCCCCTCAGGGACGGAGCAATCTTGTTCCACGACGGGCGCCATTGATGGCAGGAGTCAGCTCACCCGCCTGCTCGCCTCAGCAGGGTGGCGCTGTGAAGGGGGCGTGTAATGCCAGTGGCTGCTGCGTTTTCCTCCTGCTCCTCCTCCCTCTCCATCAGTGTACCCTTCCTTCTCCGCGCCCCTTTTCCACACCGCTTCCATGTGCACTTTCTTTGTCACCGCCTGCCTGCCTGCCTCCTTCATTTCTCCCATGGCATTCAGGCAGGTCGTTGTGGTGGCTGCAGCCGCCGCTTGTGGGTTGGTGGGTGGCTCTGTCTACTCCGCGGTCCCTTTCGGGAAGCAGAAGCAGCAGCAGGTGGTGGTGGGTAAAAGCTCCAGCGACACCCTGGTTCCCCTACCTCCGTCCACAGTTCCTCTGCCGGGGCTGCTGTTTCTGTCTTCGCCAGCCAACACAGCCTCCTACCCTGCCACAGCGCCTGGCTGGCTGAAGAAGCCCAACTGCAGCTATTGGAACAACAACTGGGACAGGTTAAAGCCAGGCACAGGCAAACCCGGCCCTCCAGATGTTTTGGGACTACAATTCCCATCATCCCTAGCTAACAGGACCGGTGATCAGGGATGATGGGAATTGTAGTCTCAAAACATCTGGAGGGCCAAGTTTGTCTGTGCCTGGGTAAAGCAAAGCATATTTAGGCCTCTTTGCAGGCGGGAGAAAATTGTTCTCCCCCCCCCCCCAAAAAAAAAATATAGTCCAGCCCCCACAAGGTCTGAGGGACAGTAGACCGGCCCCCTGCTGAAAAACTTTGCTGACTCCTGGCCTAAATGCAAGAGATAGGGATACATATGTATAAAATAAATAGCTTTGCAACTAAATCTATAAATTGACTAGGTTTTTAGGCAGTATCTTGGCCTTAAGAGTTTATGCACCCTGGGGTGCAAGGGCACACTTTCCCATTATGACAGTTGCTGGGAAGCAGTATTGTCACTAACATCTTCAAAATAAAAAGTTTAAAAGGAGCTTGAGAAGGGAATCTAGCAAGTAGTATCAGCATATCAGCACCATCTGATATGATCTCTCTCCAAAAGAAGGCTGTGTGCTTCCATTGTTTGTTGAAGTACGTCAATTATGGGTACACAAAAAGTCTTCTGCAGCCCAGCCGAACAAACTGGTACATTTTCATCACCCTTTTCCATTCCATGAAGGCATTCATGAGATAAGGAAATCTCTAGCACAGCAGTTCAAACTTTCCCCCACACACTCCTTGAAAATTGCCCAGGGTCATGGCCGACCACTCAATGATTTTTCTGCCTGTTATAGCAACTGAAATGCACTGTGGCAGCTCGTACGTGCTGTTGGTTTTTAATTATATTTCTATTCCTTTTATTTCCTATGTTGTATTTTATTGCATTACAATTTGCATGCCATAGAACTAACATTAGAAGTGTCCTTCACATGGACCACCTCAATGAAGCTTGCAGGCCATTAGTGGTCTGTGGACCACAATTTGGGAACCCCTGCTCTAGCAAAAAAAAAACCCTAAAAAGAATGGCAATTTTTCTTTTACAGCTTATTGTAAAATCTCTGGAAAGCACCACCATTTTCTACTTTTCCGTAGCAACTGAGATTTGCTTAAAATTCTCCAATCTTTGTGGATATATAATTTTTAAGTTATGAGGCTGCTAATTTTGTATTGGCTTTGTGCCTTCAAGTACACTGGGGAGAAGGGATCCAACAGAATGTGGCTACAAAACAGAAAGGCACTGGGTGGGAAAATCCTAGCAAATGCTGACTACAGGCAGGCCCTGTGCCCAAGCCAAGAGAGAGCTTCCTGTCCTTAAAATAAGGTCTGCCTTCTGAAGAGCTACTGTTAACAAGTTTGCAAGCCTTCAAGTATCCCTCCCCCTCCCTGCAAATCTTTTAAGAGGAAAAGCCACTTCAGACATGAAACACAACAAGAACAGGAAGCAGAAGCACAGCTGGCTTGTGCTTCCTGTTCCCTTTTCCATCTCTATTACATTTGAACTTTGTTTCCCCATGCATGACATGGGAGTAGGCTGTGCAACTCCTTAGGACATAAGCGGAAAACTGCCCTCAAATGGGGCAAGGGAGCAGGAATCACAAGACCAAACGTTTTCCAAAGTCCTATCAGTCCAGTAAACCCAAGTACATGTGCCTGCTAATTGTACTTCAGCTTGTTGCTGTTGCCAATTTATTTATAACCCACCTTTCTCCTGTGACAGGACTCAAGGCCGCTTACATATGAAAATGGGAACCACCAAAAACATAGGTTGTTATTTAGGTTTAGTTTCCTGCCATGTGACATAGACGCAGAAGAGGTTACAATAAATATACATATATTCCAAACTAAACTAATCCACCCTCAGCTTTTACAAAATCAGCTCTTAATTCATCTTAATATAACAGGAGTCTAGTGAGTTAGGTCTTGTAACACTGAGTACTTAAAGTGACCTTTATTTCCAAATCCTCTCTTCTATTGATATGAGTTGGTGTCTGATTTCCCTAAATTCCTGGATTTAGTAAATGTTAGAATTTAATGAATCTTTGGAGTTTAATGAAGTTAGACTCTTAATACCTGGACCCAGCTTCTTGTGTTCATGAGATCCCCATAGCAGAGAACAAAGACAGGGAGATGACATAAGCAAAGCAGAGACTTGCGTGGCAGCAAGCAAATGGCAAGAGCCCTGCCCCGAGCCAGTTACAAAGTAGAGTTTAGAATTTCAGTGGTGGTGCTGTGACCTAGAGAGAAAAAGTGGCTGCTGAATGCAGCAAGCTACGAAGTCAAAGCCATGGCTGGCCAATTGAAAAGTCCTGCAGATTAGGAGCAAACACCTCAACAGAAAAACCTCTCAAGACACCCCTTTTCATCAGAAAGGGAGGGTACTAGCAGACCCATTGCTCAGGGGCTGCAGGAGCTTTTCCTCCCCTGATGTAAAGAGGTGAGGGACATGCCTCCCCCTTCCTTCAAATGGTAGATCCAAATTGCTGCAAAGCTGCTGGGATGGTCCCCACTCACTTCTGCAGCTTCCAAGTTAGGAGGCTTTGGTCTCATTTTTGCTCATGGTCCTGTTGGTGTGGCTAGTAGGACAGTGGTACAAGACAAATATTCTGGAGCAAGCTAAAAAACACACTTATTTGTCCAGTCATTTGGGACTTCAAAGGATTTGAAGCAGATGTCTGCTAAGCTGATTACTATGGCTGTGTTGAAAAGTTCTTTTCAATTATTGTGGCTTTTAAACATTGTTTCAATAGTACTGTGTGCATTAGCTGCTCTGTGCTCCTGTTCAGAGGAACGGCAGAGTACAAAAATGAAATAATAAATCATGGTTGCCTGGTGGCAGGGCCACATGTGACTGTATAGAGTAACTGTTGAGGCCTGTAGACCAGGGGACCTGGCCTGCCACCATAGATCAAATTGTGCTTCAACATCTAGAAGGCTACAGGCTCCCCATCCCTGCTGTACATGGCAGTGGGTTACATGCATTCAAAGGTATGACTACGCAGAAGGCAAGTTTTGTATGGATCTGCACTTCTGCTGTTGATTATCAGGAATTCTGAAACCAATGGTAAGGTTACTGCATCCATTAGTACTGCAAAACACTAGAGCCAGGGATTACCCCAACTTGTGTCTCTAGCAGTTTCTGAACTACAACTCCCATCATCCCTAGTTATCAGGACCAGTGGGTGAGGGTGATGGGAACTGTAGTCCAAAAACTGCTGGAGACCCAAGTTGGGGAAACTCTGGACTAGACTATGCAAACAGCTTAATCGTTGAGATTGACAAAGACACTTTTCAAGTTAAAATAGTAAAAGTACACTTTATTAAACAAATACATTTGTCCAAATAGTCCATTAAAGTAAACAGGAAGAGTTTTTTTTCCTTTAGTACTGTTAATGCTAAGCTTGTATTCAGTGTAAAACTGGGAGGTATAAAACAGAATACCAGAAAATTCAGTATAGTGAATTAAATATGTTTCCATCCACAGTGGTGTGTTCTGATCATATCAATACCATACTCGTTCCTATTAGAGTGGAGCAGTTCCATAAGCCATTATAAAAATCCCTCCATATCCATGAGTTTCCTATATACACAATACTTGACAGCTTAAATATAAATACATTTCCACGACCAATATATTACAACTGTTTAGCTGTCAAAGGAAATGTTTTTTTAAAAAACAACCTTTCCATCGTTAGTGTTTTTCACCCAAAGTGAACTCAAAATCATAATCAAGTAGCTATAAAATGTACAGCCTGTACTAACTGGAGAGAAACTCCTGTATAAATGCTAAATAAATTTGAAGAAACAAAAGTGTGCAATGCTAGCTTTCGGAAGGCTCATATACAAATAGAATTATTGTGTTTTAAGAATACTGAAAGCTCAAGGGGCTTACAGTAGCAAAATGCATAAGGCAACATAGATTCTGAGGTTTTCATTTGGCATTCATCTATACCAGGGTAGCTCTAAGTAGCTCTCCAGATGTTGTCTACAACTCCCATCAGCTTAGGCTGATGAGATTTGGAGTCCACTGACATCTGGAGAGCCACAGGGCTAGCTACTCTGATTTACACCAATTCATTATCCACTCTTTTGGAAGTCAAATCTTAGCTCCCAATGCAACGTAAAAAACAAGCAGGTATAGCACACTGGGATATACTCCAAGGCAATGCTTTAAAATTGTACCTAGAATCTCATTGGGCTAGTACAATAACCACTTGTGCACTGTCATATCCATGAAGCTCCAGCCCTCCAAGGAGGAAGGGTTACTAAGAGCCAATTCTATCTTGTGGGCTACTTCTGAATTTATGTACATTAAGACTTTACCCTCTTGACTTCTCAAAGCCTCTATTTCAGAGCTGAAATTTCAGGCAGACAATAAGCAGTTTTCATATGGCTTTTATAACTGAGGTACTGTTGTGACAACATCCAGCAATTCAACTCCAATGCATAAACTTTACATTCATAGCTAGCTTTAATGTCACGTTTATATATGTCACGTTTATATTATATAGCAGTACTGGATGACAAATCCAGTTTCAAAGCTGAATATAGCTCTTTCGTTGCCTTTCCTAAAGTAAGGACTTGAGATTCAGTGCAAGCTACTGGCGCTAGTGAGGAAGATCAACATGAGCACCCTATGCAATCTGGAAGAAAAAGTCTGGCTTATTGCCATCTTTTAAGTTCTACCCCATCCTGTACTTGGTAGTGTGTGTTCCAGACCAAGGCAGCAGGATAATAACATGATGGAAACAAAAGAGGACTGGCACAAGAGATTGTTATCTTAAGTTACTGAAAACTAAGACACTTATTAAGATACAACAATGAATTATTATTCTGCCGATCATGGATGATCAGAACAAGTAGGATGAATGAGAGAAACACCTAGTATTTCTCTAGTTGGGAGTTTTAAAAAGGCAGGTATGACCCTGTCAAGTTCATTAAAAACTAAAAACTAAACTAAACATGGCACCTGATTCTTCTTAGAAACGCCGGGGGGTGTCTTTCAAACAGCACATGTTTTTCTATGCATTATAAGATGTGCCTGGAAGACACTCTTACCTGACTAGGACATTTTTAAATTCTGGTGGATATTTCTGAGACCACCACCCCTTTATGTTCCAACAAGAAGTTTATTATGATTTTGAGAGTGCCCCAACACCTTAACTCTTTCCATGATTGAGCAACTAATTTGTATTTTACTTTATTTTTCAACTGGGCCCTATGCAACACATAGCTATGTATCTCCCATGCTTATGGAAAGAACTAATTAAAATGCTTGATCAAAACTCATGTAGAAAATATTGCGGGTGCTCAAGTGAGGAAATCTTCATATGCTAAAAGCTTCATCGGGCAGAAGGGAAAGCCACTGCCAGGAAACCAATTTTATGTTTGGAGAGAAGTGTGCCAGTACTTTGATTTCTGTTTGTGAGCATAAGCCTCACATCAAACATCCCCTAAATCAACATACTCGTCATCTCTCCTAGCCAAGTCCTCACCTTCCAAATCTTTCCAGGTGCTCGTAGGTAAAACTGGCTTGAGGGAATGTCTTTGAAGCCCAGCAAATGGAAATAAAGCAGACAGGCGAGCAGGATTTCTCTGGAAGGGAGCCTCTGCTGCAGCGCCCTCCTCTGAGAGACTCTGGCTGCATTTTTCATCCATTTGCTTCTGCAAACCTTGCACATCCTCCATCACATCCCAGACTTTTGTTGCAGTGGCAACTGTCCCACCACTAGGCAGCTGAGCTTCAGGGATCCATCGCAAGTATCTCTGCGCCCACACTTTGATTTCTGGTCCTTCCAAGCGTGGCAGCAGGATTCCATGGAGATCAGCAGGTTTGGAGTGCCAACTCTCATAAAATTCTCTGGAGGTAGTCTGCAGTTCGTCAGCAGATGTTATCAGCCTGCTGATCCTTTTGCCAAGGAGGTTTTTTATTAACTGGTCCGTTTCTTCCTTAAAAAACCCTCTTCTGGGGGACGGTTTTGTTTGTGTCAATGGTAAGGAAAGCTGCCGTTGATGCTTTTTGTAAAAAAAGGATGAACGTAGGCAATAGTTTAGTTTAAGACAGATTTAAGTTGCATTTTAACAGCTATCGTAGCCTACATCTTAACAGTGTTTTGGTAAAAAATAGCTAAGCAGCTATAACACAACACATTGCTCAGGCAAGTAAGAAAGTTGCCGAGAATAGTGTTTTGAGAGAGGAGTGAAATTAGAATTAAATTTAGTCAACCGACAAAAACATTTAATGGGTCAGTAAGTCAAGACACTGCCCCTCCTCAGAAAACAGGATAATTGGCCATATCTTTGAAAGTTTTTACAAGTTATTGAAAAACTGCCTAAATCTGCAAAACAGTTGCAGATTTCAGATGCATACCAGTCAGGCAACTCACTAAGCCCCCTGTTGCGATTCAAAAAAGGATTACATCCTTTCCCATCGAATTGTGAAAGAATTCACCTAGCATGCTTAAGACTGCAAATCCTTTAGTGGTTCTCAAATGAAAAATTACTTGAGGGCACATACAAAATATAGTGATGTATACTTTTTAATTAAATAACTATTTGCATTTTAAAGTTTTTTGTTATGGGTTAATTTCAAAGTTAATCCCAAAGACCAGCAAATGACTATGTGATGCAGCGGGTGACGCTGTGGGTTAAACCACTGAACCTAGGGCTTGCAGATCAGAAGGTCGGCGGTTCGAATCCCAGCGACGGGGTGAGCTCCCGTTGCTTGGTCCCTATTCCTGCCAACCTAGCAGTTCGAAAGCACAAAGTGCAAGTAGATAAATAGGTACCACTCTGGCGGGAAGGTAAATGGCATTTCTGTGCGCTGCTTTGGTTTGCCAGAAGCGGTTTAGTCATGCTGGCCACATGACCTGGAAGCTGTATGCCAGCTCCCTTGGCCAATAAAGTGAGATGAGCGCCGCAACTGCAGAGTCATCCGCGAGACTGGACCCAATGGTCAGGGGTCTCTTTACCTAATCATATGTTAACACTATTTTACTTAGCTTTATATGGTTAACTCATAGCAATCAATTAAGGCAGCAAATCATGGCAATGATTGAAGTACCTGATGCTGAAAATAATGCAGCAAAGTAAGCTGTAAACCTTGCTTTTGATATTGGCACTGAGAGAACTATTTGCAGAAATCCACAGGTTCTACCTTAACTGAACAGTGGGTGACACAAGTCATCAGCCACTGTTTATTTACGTAAGGTAGAAAAATGATAGTTTTGAGGATAAGAGTTGGACACCTTACCTTGAATCGTATAGGTTTTTTCTGACTCTTATCTTGTTTTGGCTTCTCAGCATAAAGAGGATTATTCAGCAAGGCTTGTGCCTCAGGTCCAAACTGCACAGACCAGTCCCAAACGTGAAGATAACTAAGTTTGGTGCCTTCTGTATTAAGGCTTCCTCCATACTATCAAAAAAAACCAGACAAGAATTAAAATCTTGGGATATATTTCTAATAAGCATCAGTTCATACTAGCTCTTTACTGCAAGTAACATCTTTACTTCAGCAATTTCAGCTCCCTCAACCACCTTTCTGGTCTGCATAAACTTAGCAGGATTTGAACACATTTCTCAATATGGCATTGTGTAACTTCACTGTACCAAGTTTATCTGTACACCTATTCTAGCCGAACAGAAAATCCACTTGATCCAGGACATGGTCTGAAGGCATATGACATAGTCATGGGTTATCTAAAGTTAAACAGCTCTGTCAGTCTGGATGGGAGACTACCTGGGAATCCCATGCTACCTCAAATAGTATGAGGGAAAGGGTGGATATGTAAAAAATATAATTTCTTCAGCCATTGTTTTTTAAAGACTTAAGTGGTAATATTGCACTCAAGTATAACCTTCCTCCAAAGAAGGACCCAGTTAGATCATAATTCTTTTGAAACTGTGGCAGAGGAACAACTTTCAAGCTATCTTGTTCACATCCATCCTTGAGAAGTGACACTCTCAGGATTCCTATAGCTCATGAAAGCACTGAAGGAGAGAATGGGGGGGGGTCCCCCCCTCTGAATAAGATAGAAGATAGTTTTCTTCAATCATACTGATGTCTGTGCAATACAAGACAGATACTACACCGTGTCTGTACAGATTCCAAAATTTTAGTTCTCTTTTTTATAAGAAGAGTAACCTTCATGGCTGCAAAGAGTTGAGAGTATGTGAGCAATGTCTGGCGAGGTATCAGAAGCCAGAGAAGGGGTGAAAGGTTTCCAGCAGAAAGAGGCAGTGATTCAACACGCTGCACAACTTTATATACCATTGTTAGAATGGGTTATACACAGAAACAAAACAAAAACATACTAGCATTTGTACATTATAAAAACAAGGCTTTTATTGGCACTTGATTGTACTGCTGTCATAAATCCAAAGAGAATTCAGCTGCACCAAGACAACCCATCTGTAATTCCCCACAGCCCCCAGTGTTCATACCCTGGTAGTGTCTCTTTGATGTGGAGAATTGAAGAAGAAGGTGCTAAATATTGGAATGTACAGACTATCCGACAAGACAGTTAGGTAAGTCTCTGTAAATTCAAAGGCTAGTGAATACTGTTGAACCAACTGCCATACACAATCCAAGAACAACAAGAAAAGTGGTGCCTAAAAGGGGAAAAAAACAGACATTATGCAATAGATTACATGGGGTATTTCATGCATTGAGTTCACTGAGACTGAACCTACCCAAGGGGGTATTCCATGTGATACCCTTTCCTCATTGACCTTTGTCAATTTAAGTATGGCTGGTGGGGATGAGAAGAAGTTATTTTTTAAATTGTGAGTCTTGGCCTGGCCTAGTCTCATACCCATTTCTGAAGGGTTTCTAAAGGCCATGTTACATAGGCAGGCTCCTTATTTAAGGCTCTTAAGGTACAGAGTTCCACTATACTGTACTATCATTTTGCTAAAGTCCAAATTAAGTTACTTCAAAAACATACTACGTTGTTACTGTTGAATAGCTGAATGCAGTATTTCCATTATGATTCTCAGCCTTCCCCCTTTAATACCATCCTAGAGGATAAGGTTTTGCTCGAAGACTTCAAGAATTTCATTTTGTCATACCTCCTCTCTATCAGTTTGCCACAGATGGTTACACCGATCCAGAAAAGCATGTCCTCCCATGATCCATTCTTTTTGAATAAGACTCTGAAATCCCAGCTTAGTTCTGCAGTGTGCATCCATCATAACTTGAACCAAGCAGGAAATTACACAACACAGGTCAGAAGCATTCTCTTCTGAAGAGTAAAAAGAAATGGAATCATTTGAGACATGACAAATCCTTTTATAAACACTAGAAGGAACTATATTAATTGCAAAAATTAATGGTTCCTACTTAAAACTTGGTACCTACAATAAAGGATTGGCCACTTCAGGATTCTTGACAAATGGGGTTTACTGACCCCCCCAACTCTGCACCTTTCTATTAAGATACCTTTTACAACAAACTGACCAAGACTAGCATAGCGTAGCATAGTGTGACTAGATGTTGTAGTAGTGACCAAAATACAGGCATCCCACACGCATATGTGAAAATAATGTGAGTGGGGAGAATCCTTTATCTGTCCTGTTTGCTGATCTCTTCTCCAATTCAAATAAAAAAAACTACCCAAAATATCCACAACTGGAACTGAAACTCTGCGGGCGGCTGGAGGCTGGAAGACATGCGGAAAAGTGGTGCTGCACCACCACCCCACACATCAGCTGTTGGGCAAGGAGGCTGAGAAGTGTAAACAAAGCCCTGCTGGACCTCCAGTCTCCTTTCCACCTTCACTAAAGTCCAATTATGGCTCTGGGAAGGGTCTCCTCATGAGCCAAATGTGTTCTCCAGCTCTCCTTCCATTTCCCAGTATGAATTAAATTTATTCCCCATCACTGCCTATATACTCGGTTGCACACAAGTTGATCGTGCATAAGTGGAAGGATGCCTGTATTGCTTTCTCAGAAACACAGTACTTTGGCTATTTTTACTTCATAGTCCTTTGGGTGAAATTTCATATTCACTAGTAGAACAAATTTTAGATGTTTCCCTTTCATTCTTGATTATGTCAACTAGGGATATAGATTCCCAAAGCAGCACACAAGCTCTTTCACAGTGGTCAAGGCAAACACCAGCACCACAGATCACAGTAAGATGTCATAACACAAAGCTGAAGAACCTCGAACAATGAACTAAATGCTGCATGAGGAAAGAACACAACTGTGTGCAGGATGCAAGATTGAAGAAGCAAGTTTGGAAAGATTGCATAATGTTTTCACCAAAGAGAAAGCTACTTAAAAGTAGCCAGTTTTGAGCTTGCTTAGTGTAGGGGTGGGTGAATCAGTCCATTTCTGGCCTGTGTCAGTCTTCCATGCGTACATTCATAAATCTGTTCTAGCCTGTTTGTACAATAATCCAATGTTTAAGTGTGCCAAATATGTATTTAAATACATATTTTATCTTAATGCATGCATTTCTAAACATGTTTTATCCCAAAGTGGGCATTTTACTACAATCTTTAAGCCAATAACTGTTCCAAAATTCGGAGAAGAGTGATAATTATGTTGATGCACTTAATTGTTGGGGAGTTGGTTTGCTTAAAAATGCAGACAGAATGAATGTTCCCAGCCTTAGCTGAATGGCACAATTACCAATTAGCCACAGTGCTAAATGCCAGCCTCCCTAATCTACCCATCTATAGGCTAGCTAACAGTACTCTACTCACAGGTGGAGAAAAATGGGACAGCAGAAAACAGGGTCTTCACTGAAAGAAGGAAAATAAGGAGATGAGACAGAAGGAAGATGCAAGTGTCCAGCCAAAATAAAATCTCAAATTAATATGCTAAAGTGATTTCCAACTAAGCCCACATTTCAGGATGTAAGGAGGTTGCTTAGTAATAAGCCACAGTAAAGACCCCATAGGCATGCATACATCTATCCAAGATTTACAGACCCAACTTCCACCAGGGTGCCTATTCTGTTTCCTCTAAAACTGGTTACACTAATGATTTTCAACCAGTGTGCCGTGGCAGCCTAGGGTGTCTTAAATGATGGTCGGGGTGCCACGGGCAGCACTGGCCTCTGTCCCTCCTTCCTTTCCTCCCTCCTCTGGTACCCTCTTGCATCTCTGCCTCCCAAAGGCTTGTGTGGCTGGCTGTTGCAGCAGCCCTGGCTACAAGCTTCCCAGGCGAGGACAGCTCAGAGACCAGGGGCAGCAGCAGAGGACTCCCATGGAGAGGGAAGAGGAGAGAAGGATGAGGAAACACCCCACAAGGGAGGGTGTTTGAAAAAGGGTGAGACTGCCAGCCCTGCAAGCAAGGAATGGCATAACTGGGCTCCTGAGCCCCACAGGGGTGTCAGAGAAAGAGTGTAGTTGGTCAAGGAAGCCATGGACTCAAAAGGTTGAAAACCTCCAAGTCACACTATCAGGAAATGAAGCATCAGCCCAATGAAAGAGTCCAGTGACCACTTACAGAGGGGGGTTATCCCATTTCTTTAGGGCATTACATATATACCTCAAATTCTTGGTACAAAAATCTTCCAGGGAAGAACAGAGAAAATATGAGGAAACTAAGGCAAATAGTGTTTCCCCATAAACCATAATTTCACTCAACATGGTTTGTAGAGCTAGAACAAACATGGATCCCTAAGAAGTACCATTTTACTTATCTAGGGGCTGCAGGTGGGCTTTTCAGTGGAATTGGACTGGCCAGTAACATGGGGCAGCACTGCTCACCTGCATCCCAAATACTGAACATCACTACTGGTTCCTGAAACGGATAGGAGAAAGCACAGTTGAGGAGCCAATCCAATACTCCTGCCACCACACTGTGCTGAGCTCCTTCACCTTGCAGCTCTCCCTCTCAGGAACTGGCAGCAACACTATGTTCAGGAGGCAGTGGAGCAATGTTGCTCTGCCTGCACAGCTCTTGCCACCTGCCACGAGGCTGAAAACTGCAGCCTCTGTATCACAATGGGACCCTGATCTCACGAACTATGCTACATGGAAAACCACCTTAGAAACTGACAACTAAAAAAATCCTACAGGGATTTTTGCATGCAAGCTCTTTAGTAAAGTTAAAGGGGTGCTTAATTCTGTTTTATATGTCACACTTTAATGTAAATGAGCTGGTGAGAAATAGTAAGACCTACAGCTCAATCCTATGCATGTTTAGTCAAAACATAAACCATACTGAGCTGAATGGTAACTCCAACACAAATGATTATAAGATTGCACTAAGGCATTTAGTGAATCAAAGCTTGCTCTTTGAAATCTTAGGTGCTCAATAAATGAGACCCATACCAGGAAGACTCTAGGAAAATGAAATTAAAAAAATCCTTCCAGTAGCACCTTAGAGACCAGCTAAGTTTGTTATTGGTATGAGTTTTCGTGCGCATGCACACTTCTTCAGATACGTGCATGCACACTTCTTCAGATACGTGACCAACACGGCTACCTACCTGTATCTAGGAAAAGAGTTGGTGAAGACCATGAATGGTAGATACGTGCTAGTGAAAAACACTTCTGCATGTGTGACCTTAGGCACACAAATTTTCAGACTGTTCTATCTAGTGCAGCCCCTCCCACACCCCTTACAAATGCACCTTTGGGGGTTATGGCACAAAAGAGATAGGGGCATCAGTGAGAATCAACCACCTTGCCTCACAAAAGCAAAAGCACTTTTCAATAGCCCAGAGCCATCTCTGAAAACAACCAATGGCCTCTTGGTCACTTACCAGAGTTTATATCACGCCATGGAAGCATGCATTTCCTCCCTTACCATTAATTCTTCTGTCTAAACTAGACTTGAGATATACTGCCACAGACATTATGCACAGTCAACATTAATAGCAGTTAGAGTTGTGGTTTGAATTATGTGTCACGAGGCCTATGAATTAGCAGTTGTTCCACCTGGCTGCAGCAAAGAGGAGAAAAGGCAGCAGGCCATCTACAATCCCTTGGCTTAGAATAAGTGCCAAAGCCCTTCTTTACACAGAACCAGCTCCTTCAGTAGCCATCCCACCTGGCCAGACATTTAATGCAACTAAGAAATACTGCCAGAGTTTGTTCTCCATTTTTATCCCATCTCTTTTGCATAAAGTATATATTATAAGCCAGCAGGCAGGGACTGTTTTCTTAACCTTGTACAATATCCAGAAATCCTAGGAGTTTAACAAATAATCTAACCGTCAAAACAACTGATCCAACTTCTAGAAAAGATTACCAAACATATAAGCAACTTGTAATGCACTGTGTTGTAAAGCTTTATACAAAGTGTATCATCCCAAGTGTGAAATGCACTCTTCTCCCACAAGGATCTGCAAAATCAGCACCTGCACTGTGGAAATTAAGCATTTTGCATGCCTATTTGACAGCCCATGCTGTGTACTTCAAAGTAAACTTCAACTTCAATACCCATAGAATAAGGCTCTGCAAGCACCAAAACAATTGGTTGTAAATAACTTTTTTGGGAAGTGAGCATACTCTGGGCTCCCTCTAAGACGATTTTGACCTGTTCTCTTTTGGTGGGGAGGAAGTCACCATTAGATCTTAAAACTGCTCATGACAAATTAATGCCCAAGCACCTACAGCGCAGCTTCACAAGAAAACCTGCAAATAAATCTGGGTGCCATCCAAAGCTAAGGTCTTTATTTTATTAATTTTAGCAAGAAACCATCTACCACTGAAGTCAGTGGTCCTTCAGTTCTCTGCTTTGGCTTGATTGTGCTCCAAGCATACTGCAGAGTAAGGCTCAAAACCCCTCGCTTATCTTCTGAATACATTTAACATATGAAGTGTACTCAGCTGTAGACCTTAAATATTCAATTCTTCCTCTTTGAATAATCCCCTTGCCAGCCAAGGCTGTGTGTCAGGTGTCAACTAGAGAAGGGATTGCAACAGCAGCATAACTACTGTCCAACCCTACAACTTGTAATAATTCCAGGGCAACTCTAAATATAGAATGCAGTTCATAAAACTCAACTCCTTTCTTCACATATGTTTGAGAACTACTCTACAATTCAGCTACTTAGAAGTAGAGCAGCTATGTGGAAGGTGCACTGGAAAGAAGGATGTACACAACTTACCTATAAGGAGAACATTTGTATTCTCTGCTTCTAGCAAATCAATAATCTCTACTGCTTTTCTCAGACATCTCCTAGAACACGAATACAATGCTTTAGCACAACTGACAAGTATCTCCCACTTCTGTACCCATTTTGGCTGATTCCTGACACAATAAACAGGCCCTATAGTTGATTTTTCTCACCACAATGGAACAGAATTAAGCATTTTTAAAATGAGGAATAAAGAGCATTTTTCCATTTTTCTGACCTCCTAAAATGGGCTACAGACTTACGTACCAGACTGGTATATCAGTACTCCTTATTTCCTACACTAAACCAATAACCTTATCTCTCCTGTTGAATTGGCCTGACTTAATCCTCCTATATAGTTTGATGAAACAAGCTGTGTTCACAACAAATGCTATTTTTAACATTGATATAGCTAGTATTTTAGTCAAACACTCCTGTATTATTTAGGTTTTGGCAATATATGTGTAAATATAAATATAAAATATAAATATATGCACTTTCTAAAGATAACAATTCTTTATATTTGATGTAGTTTTATTAGATGTTACTAACATTATTTTGCTAATAGTAAACACATTACTAACATTATTAAAGAAGATGCAGTGCATTTGGTCATATGAGTTATCAAACCTTTTCATTAAGTTGGCTATTTTGTGGAATGTAGTCTTGTTTTTCTTTGAACAGAGGGGGGAAATTCTAACCTGTCTCCTTCAAAGGAAACATTGGGTATAAATCCTTCCTTTGAGCACCCCTCACTCTTTCATTTGGGAAGCTCACATCACTTTGCTGCCCAATTCTAGCCTTGCTGATTCAGGCAATAATTAGTTTCTCAGCTCTGCATCATCAATATTTTAGATTTGTAATGCTAGTATTTTACAAGGTTTTTACGCTTTCTTTCCTGTAATAAGGAAATGTGTTTGTTGTGTGCCTGAAGACTCATCCTTGAAAACTAAAATTATGTGTTCTAATATGAAAGGGGACCAACTCTGACCCTTAATGCTGCTGTAGAGGGAATTGAAGTGGAAAAACTAACTCTCAGACTCAGCATCTGCTACATGAATGGAACAGAATTGTCACATTAACTTAAATGGAAGGCCTTAATTATGATATGAAGTCCATAAAGCCATTGTGTTATTGTTTGATCTTATACAGGTGATTGGGACCCAGGTGGCGCTGTGGGTTAAACCACAGAGCCTAGGACTTGCCGATCAGAAGGTTGGCGGTTCGAATCCCCACGACGGGGTGAGCTCCCATTGCTCGGTCTCTGCTCCTGCCAACCTAGCAGTTCGAAAGCATGCCAGTGCAAGTAAATAAATAGGTAGCGCTCTGGCAGGAAGGTAAACAGCGTTTCCGTGCGCTGCTCTGGTTCGCCAGAAGCGGCTTAGTCATGCTAGCCACATGACCCGGAAGCTGTACGCCGGCTCCCTTGGCCAATAAAGCGAGATGAGCGCCACAACCCCAGAGTCAGTAACGACTGGACCTAATGGTCAGGGGTCCCTTTACCTTTATACAGGTGATTACATCTTGGAGCTAATTCAGATTAAGTTTGGCATTGCTAGCTTAAGTACGGCATTAACTTTCTAAGATGCAGTACAGTTGAAGCAGGGTTTCACCAACCTTACGATTTCTAGCCAATTTGTACTCTCCAATAATGAAAACCATTTCACATCAGTATCCCAGAAGTCTGTACTGTTATCTGTAAAAAGAAGAGAAATTGTTTTTAGCTATTTCTGGTGGCAACTCAAGTACTTGACATCAATAGAATAGAAGATTTCAAAAGGCACAATGATATTTGAGATATGTATTGACTGTTACGTTTCCACCTGCTGGAAAAAACATGAAGCAGAGCAGTAAGTCATCAGTATGATAGAGCAGATCAAATGAGTAAGTGGTAGAGCACTGGAACCAAATGTCCGACACTGACAGCAAGTGGGAAATTATCACAGAAACTCCTTGAACTCAAAGGGATAGGATTGAACAAGGAAAACACAATGAAAAAACATATGGTGGTCAGTAGTATCAGAAGCAGAAGATAGGTCTAGGGGTAGTGAAGTTAGACGTGGCTCTCTTTTGTAAAGTGCTATTTTGCTATGGCTTTTAGTGCTGTAGAATTGTTGATCTTTGGCTTTAGACATACTACATAAGTTCACACATTTGCAAACAGCTAGCTAACTCCTCTCACAGCACTTTCTTCATGTATCAGAAAAGCAACAAAGAAGTTTAGTTACAAATTTCAAATGGAGACTTCAGCCAGTGGGGTGGTTACTGGAGAAAAAGCGTATTTTTTTTCCTTTAGCAAGTCTAGATAGGATATTCTTCTATAGTGCCCTCAATATAGTTTCCACTTACCTATCAGAAACAGCTGTTTAAATCTGGTGTATGCAATTTGGATCTCTTGCAGAGATGGAAGACTACTTGACAGGACATCAACTTTCATGGCTTCATAAGGAGGGTTATCAAGTGTCTTATACATACTGAAAAACACATTAAAACTTATGATTTAAATGGCTTAATAGTGACTATTTTAAAATTAAAAAGCAAGGAAGTTTACAATCCAATTTCTTACATGTCAATATACATGTCAGTTTCATAGGGTTCAGAGTATAAGATCAGCTATAGCATGAGTGGCAAAGACAGCCAGCAAGAACAGTTTTTATGCAATTACTTTGGTAAAAAACACCATGGTCTTCTTGATTGGTTTTTTCACTCTAGAATTGGGGTAAAGAACCTGTGGCCACCAGTAAGATGTTGTGCTACAACTTCCATCACCCCTGACCATCAGCCGTGCTGGCTGGGGCTGATGGGTGGTTGTACTCCAACAGCACCTGCAGGGTCCTAAGTTATCTATTTCAGTTCTAGATAGGAGGAACAATGCTAGATTTACTTGAGCTCTTGGAGCCTTTGCTGTATCGCCCAGTTATAGTGTTTAAACTGTACCTCTAATTTTCATAATGGCAGTGGTGTTTTACATGTTTATAATCTTCCTCTTCCAAAGTTCCAGGGATGCTTACAGAACCAATGGTGAAGACAAATTGATACATAGGCTTTGTTTGTTTATTTAGACCTGCTCCTATAGACAAGCCCTATAGCTACTGGCAATTAGATGCACCCTGCTGTTTGGGAATTTCATCATTGTGCTTTGGGTTAGCAATTGGTTTTTTGGCTGTCCAGGATGCATCAAAGAATGAATAAACAACATTAACAGCCATCTATGGCAAACAATTAGTCAACATTAGGAGAAAAAGCCTGCAGTTCACATCACCCTTGTGGTAATAGCACAACGAACATAGTCATAGGCAAATATTTGTAACATGCATATAAAGTAGGAGCGAAATAAAGCCTGATGAGAAGATCCTCAGAGACACATAAAAATGAAAGAAGCTACTACTGACTCCTCTAAGAAGATTTTCTGTGTCTGCAGAGCGTTGTCATCTTGTGCTTTGGGCAGAGTAGACATCTTGAGGAGAGCAGCACCATTGTGGCAAGACCAACACCAAATCTGCAACACACATTTATTCTCATCAGTAAATATTACCCAAAGGGCATTCATTTTGTTATAAAGTAACTGCATCATACAACAGCATGTTACAAGTGAATATTAGATCACTACAGCATTTCTGCATTACATTTAGTTTTCTTAAGGACTGCCAGTAATAAACTGCAATCATTTTTAAACATCATGAGTTAGGTTAGATGATCATACGATAACCTCTAGCTCACGTGCTTTCTGCCTACTCATTTTCGTGTTTGTACAAGACATAGGTTGAATCAGTCTCCAAGTCTGGTTTGAGGGAAGCCACTTTTTTTACATCACCCAAGTGGGAGTGCACAAAGCCCGAGGCTCCACTTCGAGTTCTCCAAACCATGGAAGATTCTCCGACTTCATTCACAGAATGTACAGAAATTTCATTCTGAATTCTGTGGTGCCAACATTTATCCTTATTTAATAGATAAAAATTAACATCACACAAAATTACATGACCCAATGTTCAGGAGTACAAAACTGTCTCCTTTCTTGCTCAGCTTCTGTTCTTAAACTGCACTCATTTGATATATTACTCAGATTCTTCAGCTGTGCCACAACAAGTCCTAAACACACCCTGTGTAAAGTTCACTTCATTCCCATACATGTCTTCCATAAATTCTTGACTACGAATATACTCACTGGAATTCCTCTTCCTTCATATTCCAAAAGGTCCTCTTCAGAGACAGACATGGGAACAACGAAGTATGCTGGCAACCTGAAAACATTAATTAAAAGTCAACAGCAATTTGCACTTACGATGTGGAACACCACAGGAACCGTACAGTTTTTAAAAAGTTCTCAAAATAGGAACCAGAGGCAAACAATATTTGGAGGGGACCATGTTGCCCACCCCACTATAGAGTTTGTATCCAGAGACAAGCTACCTAATGGCTCTCCCCATTCCTCCAGAGGATACACTCCCTGTATGTATGTCATCCTTTAAAACAACATGCTCCAGCTTGCTTCCAAGGTTTCTAGCATTAGAATATAAACATTTATACACTTTCTCTCCCAAAATGTCATCTGCACTTACTTATGGAACTTTGGTTTATATAAATTGCTATTGCCTCTGCACCTCCAATGCCTACTGCAACTCCTCCCCCTATTGAACCAATGTTCTCATCCCCTAGATTTAGGTTGAACCCGACGCTCCTCAACTCCTTTTGGCTTTCCCTCATGAATCACTTTACAAGCTTTTCTGCCACTTTTATTTTAGGTACCAACCAGTCTGGTTCCATTCTGACTCAAGTGGATTATCAGCCAATTTGTGCAGGTCTAGCTTGTCCAAAATGTCCCTCAGTCCAAACATTTCCTACAAACACTACAGTCCTACCTCATGTTACATTTGCTTCATGATACGTTTTTTCAGGTTGTGTCCCGCAGCAACCCAGAAGTACCAGAAAGGGTTACCTCCGGGTTTCGCAGCTCGCGCATGCGCAGACGCATAAAATTATGTCATGCACATGCGCAGAAGAGCAAATCGCAACCTGCATGTACGCAGACACGCTGCTGCGGGTTGCGTTCTATTCATGTTGCTAATGGGCCTCCGGAACGGATCCCATTTGCAACCAGAGGTACCACTGTATTAGCTAATCCACACATTGAGGGCACTTAGCTGTGTTTGTTTTGCTAGCCCTGTGTATAGAATAAGTAGCATTAAAACAAAAGCTATCTTGCAGGTTCTAGCTTTCAAGCTCCTACCTAGGAACCTGAGTTTTGCTTCTAGGACTGCCTAACTACATTGCTATCTATTCGTGCAAGGCATGATGGTTAACAGCAACAACCGGGGGAAAGAAAGACATAACATCTTACAAGGTCAGGAAGAAACACCACAGACAGAATAAATGCCACACACAGGAAGAACAAGGATATAGTTTGAGTTCCTCGCTTGTAGTTTTATAAATCATTTAATTAGTCAACACAAGTAGAAATTATTAGTATTAAAATTGTTGTATAAAGATTATTACGACCAGAATGTAATAGAAATTAAGATTTTGGAACGCAGAAATAAAGCAAATAATCAAGCTGTCAATTCTAGCACGTGGAGAGCCACCTTATCTAAATTATATAATTCAGTATTTGAACTACTGGTATTAATAATTTTATTATAAATTGGTATTGTTATAATGAGGCTATTATTAGATTGTAATTGAAAACTAATAAAAATTACCATAAAAAAGGAAATGCTATATTTATGGGAACCTCTGTTTGAATAACCTAATCATTGTTAACAACTGCAAACACCTTAAGAGAATAAATCCCCAAAGATTGCTATTCAAATTAATCTGTTCAGAGCTTTAGAGAACAGATATAAAAGAAATCAGTTTACATTTGTTAATTTGTTCAATAGCAATAGTACGCGAGCTATACTTACTTTTTAGAAACATTGTAGTTTTCATTGGAACTCACTGCTTTGAATTTCAGGTTTCCTTTGGTTCGTTCCAGTTCCTGACGCCAGTCATTAATAGAATCAAACATCACTGTCTGATATTTTTTTTCTGTCAAAATATAATTTGTTAGTTCTAACCAATCTAACAAAAGAACATACATTTAGGGTGTTTTTAGCAAGAAACTAGAAAGTTTAGCTACAGGACTGGCTGAATTTAGTTTTGTGATTTAAATGTAGAAATTAGCATTTCAACATATTTACACAAAACTATTGATTTGACCTAGAGACTACACCCATAACCCAAAGCGAGAAACTTTCACACAAACTTGGCAGTTTAAAGTGAAATTGCTGTTTCTACATGCTCAACACTTTTCCCTCTTTGAACTGCTTTCAATATCCTCAAACTGCATTTTGAACTCAGGTCAGCTTCAAGAATAGCTTGGAGTGCCACAAAAGAGGCATCCTAAAAAAGGAAACTGCCAAAAATTCAGGTGCAAAAGTGTCCATTTGCAACATGGACTGTACAAGTATCAGTACTCCCTCATAACCTAACATTTTTAGGAATGCAAGTTTAAAAATGAAGGATTTTAAGCACATACAGAATATGCTATTTAAAGCAGTAGTCTCAGTTCATACCAATACATCCACAATACAGATTTTCCACATAAATCTAATTAGGTGGTTATAAACTTTTCATGAATTTCCATAAAGAGCAGTGGAAGTACAAAATACAGCGTCAAACAATTCTAAGTGCAGCTGTAAGTACATCAATGCCAGTTATGAGAAATAATCAAGCACACTTTTAAAAAAAATTAATCATTTTTTCGATATAAACATCGACCACAAAAGAGACATACAACAAAAACCATGGAGTGAACAAAAATGGAGTGAAGAGTTAGGGGTACAGATAACAAATGAAATATGGGAGTCGAGTATAAAAAACAGAAATAGCCACTATGGATCTAAGACTAAGACTTATTCAACAGAAAATAATATTCAAAGTCCACTGGACTCCAGCAAAACTATACCAGAAGAAAATAACAAGTGCAGACAACTGCTGGAGATGTGGGAGTAAAAATGCGAACTTAGTACATATGTGGATTAACTGCCCAATGATACGATCATTTTGGTGTGAGGTGAGGATATTTATAGCAAGAGTAATAAAAAGAAATTGTTATTTAGGGAAATTGAATTTAATAAATTATATTCCGGAAATGTGTGAGATTTCAAGGGATAAAAAAATGAATGTACTGTGCTATATTAGAAGCAAAAAAGCTTGATTAGATGAATTGGAAGAGCCTCAAAAAGATTCCATTGAGCACATGGATTGATAATATGGACAGATTAGCTACATATGAACGAATTGCATGCTGACATAAAACAAGAATGGATAAATATGAAGAAACCTGGAATGAATAATCAAGCACACATTTAAAAATTGCATTACAGCAAGTCAGTCTAGCCATAAGAATTATATGCAAACACATGGCTATCGGATGCCCGACACTAGTATACCAGCAGTCTGGGAAGTGACTGCATAACTATCTCATTGTTTCACATCCAACCTTTTTCCTACACCCAAACAATTCCAATGTTGGAAAGAGTATATATAGTATCATTCATGAATTGCAAGGTGTTTATTTTGCCATAAACACACCAATGAGGGAGGTGCTTTGCCTTCCCACGGTGGGACACTAGTAATGTTAATGAAGACCAATCATAGGGACACTCAAATCATGCAGGAAATATTTCTACGAAAAGGGAGAAGCTGCCCTTAGAATACCAACCAATTAAAAAAAATTGTCCTTCCTTCTTCTCATTCACAATGTTTCTACAGACAGGAAGTATATACCAAGGAGCCCACTGGATTAAAATATTTCTAGGGCTTAGCCAAAATGGGGAAGGGGAAGCATTTAACAGGAAGCTACACACCACCATAAATAACTTTGTTTTGTCATTTTGGGAGTGGTTTGAAAAACAGGCCAAGATATTCACGTATTCAGAGCAAGGGTGGGAAGCACTGCCCTTTCTGCTTCAACTTTGTGACAATATCATGGAATCCACTCTGGCTAGGAAGAAAACTGGCACCAGAGTTACAGCTTAAGAAATACAGAATGTTTTAAAGGTACATTAAGGTAGGTATGGGGTATGTTTTCAATTCCAAGATATTCATACTTCAGTCTTGGAAAATAACTGTGGGCAAAGACATAGTGCCAAGTTATCACATAGGCAAAATAATGTTTTGGAATAGTTTTCACTTGCGTTACAGCTACATACAACTTAGGGAGTGCTTACTGTGTGCTGGTACAGAGTACTGTATGGATGCCCTAGTACCTTCCTGGATTTTACCTAAAGGTGTTTGGATATGAAATTGAAGATCTTTGTTGTCATTTATCTTTACCCCTTGTTTATCTCACCTCAATACAGTGAAGTGACACAGCTTCTACCTCTTGATTAAAACAGAGACACACACACACACACACACCACATTTATATCATTTCAGCAGCTAAAAGTAGCAGAAAAGTTTTTCCTAGTTATTCTCAGGCTAAAGACAGCTGCTTTTAGTTTTAGTTTTATTTACCAGATAAGGAATCCAAGCATACAGAAATGAAGCCTGTTGATTTCCTTCTCATAAGTTCAAAATACTTGGACAAAAATTCAGACATGCAGCCTTCCTAGCAAATCCTTTTTTTCAGTAAGAGAGAGAATTCAGCACAAAGAGTTGAAGAGACTTATACAGACATCCACTCTTTGATTCTATACAGATGGGCATTTTATCACATCTCATGATTCATAGTAAAATAGCTTACTTAGATGACCATGCTACTTCCATTGAAATGAATGGGAAATGAAACTACCAAACACCTAAGCAAATTTAGTAAGGAAAATAATTTGACATTTGCCAGTATCATAAATTCCACTTCTGCATGAGTAGTTATACACCTGAAGAACAAACTGGCTTCAACAGATAATCCCCAATTATACTGAGAACCAAACCAAGTAGATATATGCTTACCTGCTTTACTTGGTACAGCTGTTGCATAAGAGAACAGAAACAAGCGTTTAAATAGCTTAGGAGTCTGTGTTTGATGAACTATGCCACTGACGATCTAAGAAAGGATCAACAAATCAACACATTTATAAACCAGAACAAGGATTAGCCAGAAAGGAAGTCTAGTCACTTACCAAGAAGCTCCATCCTTGTTTGGGGCAAATGAGGCATGCAGAAAAGAATGAGTTAAACCCTGCTACTACTCAGGAAGGCAAGGAACATGCTACTAGCTCTCACCTTTCTGCGTTTGAAGCAAAGGAAGCATCCAGAAAGGAATGGAGTGTGTTTAAGGTACCCTGATCCTAAGAAGGGAGAACAGACTGGCTGGTTTGTCAGATCAAGGCGAGGGCAGAACATGCTGAAGCAACCATCTGACAAAGGATACCGCTTTGGAAGGCGAAGAAATGGTGAAGAAATGGGAGTGAAGGATACCAAGAGGGAAGCTGAGTATGAGAGTGACTGCATATGTTTTATGTATTTTCTTAGGGTCTAGCTTATGCCTAGTCCTGAGCTGATGAAAGCACAAATTAATCTTCAAGATTAAAGTTGGTCTGTGCCCAGGGTGACCCTATTCTTATGGGAAATGTTTAGATAGCTTTTTACTGACAAGGCTCCCAGTTTGGAGAACCTGCAGACTGTATATATCACAACTAGATTTTTAGACTTGAAATTAATACTTAAGGTTAAAATGCTGAGCTCTAAGTGGTTGAAAAGAAACGTTGTTGGGTGAAGGCAAAAAAACAAACTGGGGATAAGCTTAAAGAACAGGATATAGCACAAAGGGCTAGGGACCCTCCAGCCTCCAAGCCAGATTTGACCAAGACTCCCCATTTCGCCCACCAGACCATCTCCCCCAAACCACATTGATCTGCCCTACACCTGACATCATATGAAACATTAGGTATGGTGCAGGTAGAGATGTGTCCAGTACAACGGCATGAAAGCAAAACATTAACAACCCCACTCATCAGCTGGTGGCAGGGAACTTCAATCCTCCTTGGCTTGACTATGCATACAAACTCCCCATGGCCAACTTGCTTGCACAGCTAATCCCTGCAGAAAGCAGGATAGAACTCAGGGTGGTTAATCCTGCTTAGTTACTACCTCCCCCTACCTCCATGGGCCAATGTTGACAGTTGAGTAGAACCACCCACTTGTCAATCGCCCTATGTCATTATGACAATGACTGACAGGAGGGCGTGAGAGATTTTAAAAAGGGCAAATCACATGTTCTTCACATTCCTGGGTAACAAGAGGTCTGAACCCATTCTTTTCTAGATGTATCCTTTGTTCCAAACAGAAAAGTTGTGAGAAGTTAAATGTTCAAGACTCCCACACAATTTCAAGCTATATTAAGGTCACTTTTTAAACTTAAAAGGCAGTGCAGTCTAAACCCTTATACTATTGCAATGCTCTCCATACACCCATGAGTATGGATAACTCCCTGTAGGGGACCAACTCCATAAACAATGTACCAAATGTAGAACTATATGATGCGACATAGGCCAAAACTATATTATCTTGGATGGGTGGACAGATGAAGCCATTATCAATTTGTGTGTCATTACTAAGTGTATACACTTCTGCAATTTTCAGCACTAGACATAAAAAAGGACTTAAGTAATTCTAGCTTCTGCACTCAATGTATAAACGGAGCCACAGCCAAACTATGGCCTCGCCATTGAGGAGGTGCTGCATGCATGAACACGAACTCCTCTCCATTCTATTTCCTGGTTTGCCGGAAGGCCATCCAAATCAAGCAAGCTATGTTCACCAGGAACCAGGAGCTGGGGGAAGGAACTGGAGCAAGCCTGAGGCTCTTTATCCTGACATCTGAACAATGGCTAGGGTGTGATGTCAAAGCAGTTCAGACAAACCGAAGGAAAGAAGCTTCACTATTATGTAGACTGCACTTTTAATGCTACTGGGAACTGTACATATTATAATAGATATAACCAGTCACCTGAGGGCTTTTGTGTGAATACAGAACATGCAAACACCGCATGCCATTTTCCTGTCATTTCCAAATCCTCAGTCGCAATTCTGAAGTTTTTAAATTTTAAAGAGTGACTAATTTGGGGTGCTCCCGCTTTCTCTAAATGTGTCAATTTTTCATTCAAATACATGAAAAAAGCTTACTGCTGCCGTTAGAAACAAGACTTCCCGTATGTTCACACAGTATCTGTTAGTGTGTGTGATAAATGTATCAATGCTGGATTGGTATAAAAGCACTAGCTGAATATTCCTTTTACTGTTTTTCTTTATATTTACATATTTCTTTTAATAGTAGTATTTTAATACTGTATTTCTATTCATAATAGTTGAACATGAAAAGTTCTCTCTGTGCTCCTTTTCCCAATTCTCCTGTGCCCACTGGAAAACAAGCCAGAATCTGGCTTGTTCCAACATCTGAACCCAGATTCATGCTTTTCTTTATTACAAACCATCTATAAGCAGAAAACAAAGAACAAACCTTGGGTACTGCTCATTGTTTGAAACTCAGGTTTCAAATGTCATCACAACTCTGACTTGCTTCCAGGTTTCATGAAAGCAACAGGAGAGAAATTTTCAGAAGGGTGTACCAAGATGCTGTGCATCCACATTAAAACTTTGTAAATGCCTGACGGAAAAAGCTTAGTCACTCTATTCATCGAAGTTTTGTCATAGCTACTCCCAAATATTTTTGTTCTAAAGAAAGGGAATTGAGGCTACAGTTACCCGTTTTACTTCTTCCTCCTTGGTGTATCGCAAGCAGAAGTGAAACACTCTGAGATCTTTGCAGTAGATTATCATCGTCTCTGGGTATTTTCTCAGTTGACCATTCAGGGGTTTCTTTCTCTCATCATAAACTTTAAGGGGGGAAAATAGTTTTAACATTTCTCCATGCAGTGAGTTAGAACAGGGAACAAGGAAATCTACCCCTTCTCTATCATGAACAATTCTATCAATAATTTTATATTAGTGACCATAACAGGAGCTGACATTCATTCATCCTGATATAAGGAATGGAAAACTATCTGGCCAGCAAGGCTATTTGAGAATTGAATACAGTGGTACCTCGCAAGACGAATGCCTCACAAGATGGAAAACTCACAAAATGAAAGGGTTTTTGGTTTTTTGAGTTGCTTCGCAAGACGATTTTCCCTATGGGCTTGCTTCGCAAGACGGAAACGTCTTGCAAGTTTGTTTCCTTTTTCTTAAAACCGTTAATACAGTTGCGACTTGACTTCGAGGAGCAACTCATAGCATAGTGTGGTAGCCTTTTTTGAAGACTTTGGTGATTTTTGAAGCTTTTCCAAAACTTTTCCGACACCGTGCTTCGCAAGACGAAAAAAACCGCAAGATGAAAAAACTCGCGGAACGAATTAATTTCGTCTTGCGAGGCACCACTGTATGTTGGAACACATGCTTCATAGCAAGTGATTTTGACACATTATATAAGATTTACAAATTAAAACTCAAACAAGTGACACCAAAACTGAACTTTAGATTAGGATCACCAAGTGAAATAAGTTGTTTAGTTGACACCAAATAGTCACAAGAAGTTGTCAGCCTACCTCCATAAAGCTGGTCCACACACTGAAGAGTGATGTCATTTTCCCCAATGATTTTATTATAAAATTCTAGTTCCTGAAAAAAGAAAAATGTTTTGTGTGTTCCTTAACAGACACTAGTTTTTCATTTACTCTGTATTGCAAGTATAAGGTATGTTCATAATAACAGGACTGGAAGACTAGGGTACACTCTCAACCATGAAGCTCTGTGTGACCTTGAGGCAGTCACTATCACTCATTCTAATCAACTCACTTGTGGCTACGAGTTTTGAAGTTTCTTTTTCCTATTTCCAAAGCCTCAGTCTTCCGAGAGCGCCAACAAACCTCTATTACTCTCCACTGATGCCTAAAAATGCCCAATTTTAATGTCATCCCTGTCGATGTGCAATCTAATCTTACCTAAAAACAAATCACTTTACTACAGAGACTGCTTTGACATCACTACAGATTTGAAGCTGTGGGTAATTTAATTGTTCACCAGCAACTTGTCCATCCTAAAAGAACTATATACACATTTAATATTTGAAGACAATTGTTAAGCCTCCTTTTTACCTCCAGTATTCTAAAAGCTACATGTTTAAAGGAAACCTCTACCTTAAGACTCCAACCTAAATGGGCCAAAGTGGTGTTTTGCAAAATATTTAAATATAGCATGCAGAGCCAGGCAGGGAGCCATCCCTGGCCACTGTTGGATGAAGCAAACTATCTAACCCCCGCCTCATTTCAGGTCTCTCTAATTCTGAAGTATTGCTTTGGGCCTCTATGGAGAACAACCTTTGCTAGGAGAAAGACAGGGAGTATTACTCTTGATCCTCTCGGACATCTCAGTGGCTTTCAATATCAGCCACTACAGTATCCTCCTGGACTTCCTTGCAAGATTCAGGGCACCATTTGTAATGGTTCTGCTTACTTTAAGGTAGGCTTGAGAAGGTGGTACTGGGAGACTGTTCCTTCTCAAGCAAGCTATTCTGTAGGATTCCTTGGGATTCAATATTTTCCCCCGTGGTATTTGGCATTTACATTAAACTGCTGGGAGAGGTTGTCAAGTGATATCAGAGTAAGTCAACATATTCCAATTACAGCATGCTCCATTTCTCGTTTACAGTAAACCAAGCTAAAGTCCATGAACCTGTGCCTGCAATCAGTGATTGACAGAGTGAGAACCTTAAACTGTTTTATATGGATTATGATTTTTTTTTTTTTTTAAAGGTGAGGAAGCAGCTCAACAGACTATGGATACAACTCATTCTGGATCTGATCACCCTTCCTTATTAGGTCAGATTTGTCTTGGGGCATTGCTAAAATCAATTTTATTCCTGGATTCTCAGGTTGCAGCTGTAGCCCAGAGTGTCCTTATCAGTTCAACTAGTACATCAACTACTGGAAACTAGAGATCTGGCTACTATCATTCTTGCTTCAACAGTTTCTAGACTGGACTCTAAATGCACTCTATGGCAGCCTGCCACCATATAATAAAGAGGATACACTCACAAGATAGCTTAAGGTTAACTTAGATTCCTTACATCATCCTCCAAAACAGGTTCTTCACCAAGGAATGAAATCTTGAAATTTGTGCATATAAGTTTCCCATAGGTGCCACGGTTTGATCCATCATCTTGTGTGTACTTCAAAACCATATTTGCCTCGCAAAGCAGCAGTTCACCTGATGGAAATCAACATGCTTCTTAGCATAGTGTAGTGAACTACTCAGGTTCTTTAATGCAAAGGTTCTCTAACAAATTACAAATGAAGTTGTCACATGTAACTTCACTGCAGGAAAGAGTACTTGAATTACAGATGCGAAATATTTAAATCAACGTCTGCTGTTGAGTATTATTGGTCTAAATTACAGAGCTCCTAGTGTTCATTAAATCCACTTTCAATATTTTAAGTACGCTCTGTATTACATGGCTAGTTACCTACACTGCACAAATAGAAGGAAGGATGCTAAAGCCCATTAAGACTGGCATCCTCAAACTTGGCCCTGCAGATGTTTGGGGACTACAATTCCCATCATCCCTGACCACTGGTCCTGTTAGCTAGGGATGATGGGAGTTGTAGCCCCAAAACATCTGGAGGGCTGAGTTTGGGGATGCCTGCATTAACACCTGGAGCCTTTAAAGCAAGCTTGTTCTACATATAGCCATTTTCCACTACCTTCCCATTCTCATTTACCTGTAGCCCTCCAGATATTAATTGATTTCAATCATCCCTGACCATTGACCACTGGGAGTTGTAGTCCTTTAACATCTGGAGGCCCACAAGTTACCCATATCTACCGTTAGCTGAATGGCAAAGCAGAGTCTTCAACTTCCTTCACATTTGGGACCCGCCTTTAACGCCACTAAACCTTTTACCCATGAGGGTGGCCAGACGCCAGAAAATAGGGTTCCTACACTTAATATCTCCATATAGGGCAATACTGGCAGATGCAGTTCACCATACAGGAACAAGACAGTAGTCTTCATTCTATACATCTTTTAGAGATAAAGTTGCTATTACTTCTCCCCACCCTTGCTTACTTTCTCCAAAAATATCAAAGTAGCAATTGTGCTCAGATGCTGCAATCAATTCCTATAGCAGCCATGTGGGGGTTCTTTTGGACAATGCATTAATGTGGTGACCATGTGCAATAACCTTCCAGCACACACAAGGCCTCCACATTCCCTCACACCTTTTTCTCTCTTCCGAAGTAGGAAGGGAATAATCACAACCTTGAGAAATACTTGGAGATGAGGAAGTGAGAAGGGTGTCACGCTCTTTGCTTGTTGAACTATGAACTTTCCCAGGCTGAGAGCAGGACCACACCTGCCCATCTCAGCCTTGAAAAGTATAGAGAGAGGAGTGAAAGTGCACAGTGTGCTGCTTCTCCCCACTTTCTTTCTCAGTTCTCTGAGCATTGGCTACTCAGGTGCTTGCTTCAGTTCACTTCAAGAAGGAAGAAGGAAAAGCACTTTGTAAAAACACTGAAGACAACAGAAAAAGGTAAGTGGGAGTAGCAGCTAGACCCAATGCAAGGAGGAGGTGGGGAGGAGAGTGAAGCAACCCAAGAGAGAAAAATGAAAGGATGGATCGTATCTGCATTTTCTCAGATTGTGAGCCCCTCTTCAGCTGAGTTTCTGCTCTCTATGGCTGTTTCCCCCCCCCCTCTGGCTTTGTATCTTGCCAGAGAGAGAGACTCTGCCTTATATTAAACAACAATGTTTGGTAATGGCCATGTCTACCATGGCAGTCATTTTATGATGGCATCCAAGGCGCTTTCTCACAATTCCAAATATGTCCATGGGTCCAAAAACGGTGGCAACCTCTGTTGTAGACTACCAACCATACTGCAAAGCTTCCAGGCTGTTCTTTCTTGGCAACAGTTTGCATTGGCCCAGGAGTTTTCTCAGCCACAAAGCTTTAAACTTTCCCAGCCCTGACATCATTCATCAAAGGCTCACAGCTCCTCTTAGTAGCAAAGTAAACATCAAGCCAGTCTTCCTCATCCCTTAAAAAAGGAAGGTGTTTGAGACAGTACTGCTGTGAACCTAATAGTTACTGTCAACTTTCACCATCTGTTACAGATATTGTGGAGGCATTCTGCAAAAGAATAGAAATGCAGTTGGACAAATCTTGACACATGTCCTTTATCTCAGGTCTTCTAGGCAGGTCATGCGTATAACATTGATAAGATTCTACAGCATTGTCTATGTGTTACCTGGCAACAAATTTGGCTCTACTTCCTTTCCTGTGGCTTCCCTCACATATACCTCCTAGAAGAAAAGACATTGCATTAGTCCAAATCAGAAGTAAAAAGCTCTGTTTCAAATGCTTTCCAATATGTATTGCTTTAGGAGGGTTCAATGTACCATATTGTTTGGCAAATAAAGTTATACTGTAACTAGAGATTGGCCAAGCTAGTACAGCAAAGGGTTCACAGATTTTCTTTACACATATGCATACACACAAACCCAAGAAAGCAACTGTATAAGTTGCTATTATAAGGTAACAAGAAAACTATTATTCTCTTGTTGATTGCCACTTAAACTATGCAGGGATTTGAGTTCCTATTTTATCAGACAAGTAGCTGTTTAGTTTTTGTTGGGATATTCTAACAAACTGAAACTCTGGCCATCTAATATTAGCTGAAAGACAACTTGAATGTCTGCCCCAATTTGGTTCCAAGGCTGTAGAATTCAATGCAACACACTGTCCTCCTGCCCTTATCCTAAGTTACACAAGCCACTCAAAAAGGAAAACCATTACCACATTGTCAATTCCCAATGCCTGGCCGCACCTGCCATCTACAGAAAGGTTGTACTTTGAGGGCTCAAATACATTTCTATTCATAATTAACACTATTTTTACTATTGTGGTTCAAACAGCAAAAGATGTTGTGTTAAGTTTATATCAATATATACATGTAACTGTTATTTTAGGATTTGCATCAGCTAGCCATCATCCTCTATTTTCCTAATGGCTTTAAAAAAAACAAAAAACCTAGCACTTTAATTAGTCTGCCTTTTACTTCTCCAGGTACCTATCTGTGCTTTCTCCTCCATTGGGGAAAAACAATCCTTTCACATTAGTTACATTATGGACCACTATTCCCAGCTGCTGCTTCACCAGTAACAAATAAGCCAGGAGTGCCCAGATCCTGTTCCACAACGTGTTTCAGCTGGGAGAATATCACAGTTCATGTTTGTTGCATAAACAAACTAGTGCCAAGCTAAAAAATTTACCGTTAACACTTAACAGTGTTCTTTATTTCCTAGCAAGTAAGGCAAATGTCAAGAACATAGTAGCTCCAGTATTATTTTTTTTGTAACATAACTTTTATTCATTTTCACATTTGAACTGTTTGACATAGTTGCATTATTTACATTAGTGCTTATGGCACGCAACGATTACATAAATTTATTAAAAAATAAAACACTCACACACAACTTTGTTAATATATTCAGAAATGTTCATCTAAGTATACATATACCAAAATTTGTAGTGTTATGACAGATATGAAATGTATAGTAGCGTTTATTGCTTAGATTGCTGACCATAAGTGAATGTATTTTGTATCAACAACAATTAGAAATTATAGGAAGCGGGGCAAGGAAAAAATTAAAATATGTACTTCATGAATGCCAGGCTGTGCTGCAAGCTATGGGCAGTTCTACCATATTGTGTGTGTTATCAATGAAGTCACATCAGACTGCATAAAAATTCACAGAATCTTAGAGTTGGAAGGGACCCCAACCCCCTGCAATGCAAAAATCTCAACTAAAGTGTCTATGACAGATGGCCATCTAACCTCCGTTTATAACCTGTTTAAAAACCTCCAAGGTTTGGCCTCTTGCTAATTTTTAATTTGTTTCAGTTTTTTCAATAATGCCATTTGCCAAATTACATTGTAGCATTGGCCCATAGTTGATTGTAATAATTTCCATGTCCTGGCAATAGTTATTCTTGCAGCAGTTAATAGATATGCTATACAAATATTATGACTAAATACTTTCCCTAACTATTGGAATTTATAATCTTTTCAAGAAAGTTTCCTGAAGTTGTTGGGGGGGGGGGATGAAAGATTACTTTCGTTTTTAATAGCTCCAGCAATAAGGACAACTGCATTCCCAATTGCTTCCTTAAAGGAAGCAAATAATCTAATAAATAATCTAAAATTTCAGAGGGTTTTAATTTAGTTCAGCTAATATACTGCCTCAGTATTAGTTGCTTAGGCAAAAAGAGGGGAATACATAATGAGCTAAGGCCACTGACTTAATGACCTACTTGCGCCTCTACCAAAAGTACCTGGCTGGCTTTTCTATCGGAAACATGATGCATGATAACATTGGTCCACGCTGGACTCGGGGCCTTATTGCTAGTGGCAATCCATTATAGTGTGACCCATTTCTAGTATCTTACCTAAAAGTGAAGGTAAATATTGATTTTCCACCAGCAATTCACCTTGTTTTACTAAGATGAAAACTATCTTGATAGTTTTTAAGATACTGGAAAAAAGCCAGCATTAACATCAGTCTACTGTTGAACCTAAAACAGTAGACTGATGTGGAAAATCTTATTTCCTTCTTGGCCAAATGCAACACTTTTCTACTTCACAGAAAATCTGCAAATGAGCCTGTACTAGGAAATGCCCATACTGGACAAGATAAAAAAAAAAAGAAGTAGGGAAGGGCAAAGAATTAGGATGTTACAGCCCTTAAATATGATTTCTCATTTACCTTCTAAAATCATGGGGCTATTAGTCAGAATGCTGCCTATATAGCTAATATATTTAATATTTCAGAAACTATTTTCCTGATTATTTTGTTTAATGGTTCTGCAGTATTCAAAGCTTCTTGCCAAATTCCGAGTCTCACACAGACCAAGGACATCTGCATCACATGCACTAAGCAGCAAGTTGGCACAATACCAATAAACGTCATTAAATGAACAGATAGCCTCTAGTTGTCTGTGGAGATCTAGAACACCTTATCTGTCTGGATGTAAAGTGGTGAAGGTTAAATAGCCACTGAAACAGCACTCCCCACCTGAATATTTTGGCTGCCAAAGTCTCACTCAAATGTTAAAGTAATCCCAGCTAAACTCTGGGAGCAAAAAGTTGTGTAGGGTCAGCTAGAGTATTATTTCATGTTTGAAGAGCTGTAGCTGTACCAGAAAAGTATAGCTAGAAGTTTACTAGTGTCAATTTACGCATGTCATGTTAAAGCATATACTGTATATAAGCTAGTAAGATTAGAGGCAAGAACTTGAGTAATAAGCTCAAGAACGGGGCAAAAATATTTTAGACACTCTTTAGGCATGAAGGGTAGCATGAAAATTAAACACGTGATTTGAAAACACTTACCGTATTTTTCGTCCCATAGGACGCACCTAGTTTTTTGGGGGGGAAATAAAGGAAAAAATGTTTTCCTTTATTTCCCCCCCCAAAAAAAAAAAAACCAGGTCGGGGAAACCAAACCAGGTCGGGGAACAGCGGTATGGCGGCGCTGCGCCTCCCCGCTGTCACCCGAGCTTGTGGGGCTGGCGCTGGGGAGAAGCACGCTTCTCCAAAGCACCAGCCTCCAAACCAGGTCGGGGAACAGCGGGATGGCGGTGCTGCGCCTCCCCGCTATCCCCCAGGCTTGTGGGGCTGGCCGATGTCTGCCCAAAGCGTGGGGCGCTCTGCTTCAGCGGCCCCGTGCAGCAGGCTGCTATCCGCAGCGTGGGGAGCCCTGCGGGAACCCCCCTCTCGGTGGGCACCGACCCCTCTCGCTCTCCAAGCTTCAGCGAAAGCCTGTATTCGCCCCATAGGACGCACACAGATTTCCCCTTCATTTTGGGAGGGGGAAAAGTGCGTACTATAGGGCGAAAAATACAGTAAATCTTAATATTCTTGATCCCTGAACTAAAAGGTGCATTGGTAAAAGCTTCAAAGAAAAACAGGATGCAGGTTGCTAAGACTGAAATGGTTCAGAGTTGGACAGCTGAAACAATAAGTTGCACAATATTGAGATGTGCAGTTGCATAAAGAGCGAGTGTGCAGTCTCTAGATGTTCATAAGTCAGCTTTGCATATTGTGGAGTTATTCATCCCAATAGTCAGGAGCTGATTAAAATACAGCCAACAAAAAGACAAGAACTTTGAATGCATATTCTATTAGGCAACAGAATATATGATCAGATAACTAATCCATTTTTGGAAGTGCATAAATTCTTTAAATATATAAATACACATCTGGATTCCAAGTTCCCTTTTCTGAAAACAACTGCTATTCCGAGTGCATTTAACAAGTGGCTAGCAAATCCAATTTACACATCTTCTGGGCTGTACCAAACACACTACAAGTAGGGGCAGAAAGAAATGTATTGCAGATTTAAAGGTTCACCATTTACCAATCCTTACAAAAATATACTGCAGGGTTGTTGTAAACCACTTAGACTGAGCTGCAGTATTAACTACCATATTTTTCGCTCTATAGGACACACTTTTTCCCTTCTAAAAAGTAAGTGGAAATGTGTGTGCGTCTTATGGAGCGACTGCAGGCTGTGCGGCTAAGCCCAAAGCCAGAACAGGGAGACGGAGCGCAGCACAGCGCTCCGTCTCGCTGTTCTAGCTTGGGGGTGGCTGCCCTGCGGAGACTTCAAAGGCTGTCCCCGAAGCCAGAACAACAAGAGGCTATCCAAGAAGCCAGATCCTTCTTGCTGTTCTGGCTTCTGGGGTTCAGAATTTTTTTCTTCTTGTTTCCTCCCCCCCAAACTAGGTGCGTCTTATCGTCCGGTGCGTCCTATAGAGCAAAAAATACGGTATATAGTGCAGGGCTGTTGTAAAGCACTCTCTCCTATCCAAAGCTTCTTCAAACCAGTAATGTAATAAACTTTACATGCTTTGAAATTTACAGTAGTAGGATTCTAATTTAAAGGGTTTCATTCTAATTAAGAAAGTGAGAAGGAACAGAGCTCTTTGTGGCTACCTCTTGCACAGTTATTTTGGTTGGAGTGGGTAACAAATCCCAAAGCTGCTTTAAAATCTTGGATTTCTCCGTTATTTTTATGGGCAGCTCTCACCTCTGCCCCGGAAACATTTTAAAATAGCTTCAGTATGAAGCAGGAAGTGGCCTATGCAGTCCGATTTTGTCTTTATACTTCATAGCTAGAGTCTCTTCCTTCTTTTCCATGCACTAACTTCCACCCCCCTCCAACCTGGCTTTCTATGATTAATTCCCTGGGTGGAGGTGCTACTGCTTTGTCTACATAAATATAGACATTCTCCTTGGAGATCATAAATAGAATACAAGATAAGCCATGACAGGCAATACGTGCTGAAGTCAATATTGTCCAGCACCATCAGCTTCTCTTTACCTGGCAAGAAGGCTCTAGCTGGTTTTTAAAACATTTTGGTACTCTGCAAACACCCACACCCAGAGAGAGAGAAAGAAAATCCTTGACATAATCCAAGCTGCAAAGCAGCAGGAAATCAGCCAAATATAGATGCAGCAAAGACTAAACTTTGCATAGCAGTGAACTGTTTATTGTGGGAAAATGTTGAGTGTTTACAATTAATAGTATCTACTCCAGGGGATGTGAAATTCCCTACACTTAGTTTAGCTTTCATAGATGAAATGACATTACTTCACAAGTAGCTGAGATTCAACATGCAACAGTAAATTCAAAAACACTGTACTTTTATCATAAGCTTACCTGGTCTTTCTGTAACTAGAATTATAAAACACCAGAAATGCAAAACTGATGAAACATATCCTTTCACCCACCATTTAACTTGGGTAATGCCAACCAGGTGTTTAGCTAATAATGGAAACTATCTTGGATATGTAACCCTGGCTATCAGTAATCCCTGGTAATGTCACTGGTTTTGACCAGGGATAGGCAACCTAAGGCCTGTGGGCCAGATGCGGCTCAATTGCCTTCTCAATCTGGCCTGTTGACGGTCTGGGAATCAGCGTGTTTTTACATGAGTAGAATGTGTGCTTTTATTTAAAATGCATCTCTGGATTATTTGTGGGGCATAGGAATTCATTCATTTCCCTCCAAAAAATATAGTCCAGCCCACCACATGGTGGTACCACTGTATTTGGCTTAGAACAAGGAGCCCTGGGTTGAGTAGTCTGCTCAACCATGAAGCTCACTGGGTGACCTTGGGCTAGGATCGCTCTCTAAGCCTAAAAAATGGTAACAATATTGTAGAGAAAATAAAATGAGAGCAGGAGAAACCATATGTGCCTTCATGAAAGTAGCATATAATCTTAAAATGTACCCAAGGTCAATGGAGCTGCCATATGGCTTGCAATGCTCCACAGTTCACACTCCATTAGAAACTAACACAAAATGTGTCCTGACAAGAGTTGTCTGACAACATACTTATCCCAGGGATTTTCCCCAAGCACCACCTTGCTCCCATTTAATGAATGCAACTTAACCTTGGAATTTTCCCTGCAGTACATACAAAACTGAAAATAGAACTTTTCCCCCAGGATAACTTTGAGCTCATCTGAGGCTTAGGATACTTTTGTGCAAGCTATCTCTGAAGGACCTGACCCCCCCCCCCCAAAAAAAGACAATATACTAGATACTAGGAAACTTTATCCAAATTTGTTTCCTATTTAGTCTTTGTTCCAGTATAAATTAACATGGAGATAACTAAACCAACAAACCCAAACACCAAATTTTAATAGTGCTGCGCAATGATAATTGTATTTTTATAACAATTATTTGGGATAGTCAAATCATTTTTAATGTCCTTCAGTTAACGCCAAAGCAGAATGAAACTATAAACAAGTAAAACCAGTATGGAACTGGCCGGAAGGGCAAGTTCAAGTATCTGCTTTCATTACTTTGGCAAGTAAAAGCATTGTTTCTGCTTTCTTCCCCCGTCAAATTGGAAGCATGGCACCATTTCTTTTAAAAGTAGCTTCTTACAACATCTTCCGTAACTCTAATCTCTGCAATTTTCAATGTATTCTGGCAAGAAACAAGGGATATTTTCCTGACGATTATTCAGCTTCACCACACTTGGTACACAACAGCACCATATGGAACTTTACATACCGGTACCTGTCACAAGTCATTCATTAGCTGTTAAATTTGGAATACAAGATTAACTGGCACCTGCTTAATGTGGGAGATTATCAGCCAAACCTAACTAATACCACAGAGCTGTAGGCAAATACTCAGACCACAGAAATACAATGGTAAGGAGGGCTCTGTGGAGAAGAGGCATTTCCTCTCTCTTCTCTCTATTCCTTTGACCAGTCATGCCTCAGCTTTAGGTATATGCCTGAGGCTGGTTATACTGTAAATATCAGCATTTTGCCTGCATAGCTTTTACTGTTGCCTTTGCATGATTATAGATCTTATTCTTACACTTACTTTATAAGTTGTTGTCTGATTCTTTTTTAAGTGGGGTAATAAAGGGAGAACCAGCTTCATGGCTAGACTTGCTCTAAACAAGGTTTTACAGCCCAATACCCAAATGCTTCAATTTTGCTGCTAAGGATGGGACTTTTAGAACTCTTCAATCCATACACGTGGGGGCCTGGAGGGATAAACTGCAATTAATATAACCTTTCCTACCTATTAAAACCCACCTCACGCTTAACACTCTCTCAGTGCAAATGTTTTCCTATGCACAGTCAAACCAGTTGGCTCACTGCCTGCCTAATCAGGAAGCAGCAATATGCACAAAATCCCAATTCTCCCTTCACAAAGGTAATCTAGAAGACGCACAAGTCACAGGCTTGCAGTTACTACACATTGCTGTACACATAAATTTATACCATGAGCCTTTGAGCAAAAATACATACAGCCTCTGTCTGAGAAGTGATGGAAAATCCTAGAGAGCACTTACATCAGCAGGTGTTATCTGAAACCATCTATTCCCCTATTACTCTTTGATTCCGTACGTAGTTAATAGTTTGCTGCAAGATATGTACGAACAGGAGATGTAGGGGATGTGAAGCAGCGCCTCTTCCATCACAGCATTCCCACACCACAAATTGCCCTCCAATTCCCTGCCAAAGACAACCTTCTCTCAATTCACTAAACTCCCTCAGCACACCTGTCTACCTAATGATAAGCTCCTCAGGCATTTTTTAAAAAGCAGGAAATGCTTTCAACACTCCACTCTCACACCATTCTTCATTGGCTCTGTCATACACTTCCAAATATCAGCTTTTGGGGGTAGTGAGCACATTTGGAAACCTGAAAAATCCTCAAGGACATTGCAACAACAGGAAGAACATCTCCCTTCAAGAATGGGGGCGGGACTGGGACTTATTTTGAATTTTAAAGCCTAATTGCAGCAGGGGAAGAGCACTGTAGCCAACAGAAGCCTTTTTTTCAAGCCAAGCTGTAGCATAGGTGACATTTTTGGCAGGAGGAGCACAGCTGGTTAAGGCGTTAGCTTATTTTCTTCACACCTCTCTACCCCACAAAAAGCCCCCTTTGCCACAATTAGGTTTGAAAAAATGCCTACAAAGCTTCTTTCAAGCCTAATTGCAACCAAGCAATTCTGAGAGGGAGTCCACAGAATTACATCTGCCTTACACCTAGTGATGTGAGGTGAGAATATTCAGAAATCCTATCCCAACCACACCTACATAGCACCACCCATCTCTGACCAAGCTACTGTTTAAAAGGGGAAGGGGGGAAGAGAAAATTTTAATTAGGTTTTTTGTCCTACATGCAATCATATTTAGTACAATCAAGAATGCAGTTTTGCAGATTTGATTTGTAATGGCAGAGGTCATCACAGGCAGAGAGCAGGTTTAATTCCCATCAAAGGCGCACACCTTTTCTATATATTCCCCTTATAGTAATTAATGGCTGCTATTCACTCTTATGGGAAATAGAAAATTGCTATTTTTACAATGATGGCAAAGTCTGGCCGACTTCCTCTTGACAGTGGAAATATAAAGCCCACTGAGTGCATTGCACCAGACAAGGCTTCCTTCCCCACCTACTTTTGTCACAGCAACAGGTGCTTTACTGTAACTACAAATAAATATACCACACGCATATAGAGGTCCTTTCCTCACAATGCTACTTTAGCCTGCACCCAACTCAGATTTAAGGAGCTTGGAGGGAGCAAAGCAGGAAACATCCCTTAAGGAACAAAATGCAAGACTATCCCATGCAGGCTTGAGTCACACCACTTCACCAAAGTTAAACTGTTCTGACATACCTTGGCAGCATTCAGAAAATGCAAACTTAAAATTGACCTTATTTCATCCCAAGTATTTAAAGGTTGACATGTTTTAAAATGAAGAGTTACAGGGAGAAACTAGCCTCTCTCTATCAACAAAGAATATTTGGACAAGTAAGGCTACAACCCTTTAAGCAACCTTACCTGGAAGTAAGTCCCAGTGAGCTCAGGGGAGCTTGGTACTGAGTAAACACTAAGCTAGGCAGGGCCTTATTTCGACCACAGTAGGAAAGCTGGTATCAAGCTAATGGTTAAATATGAAGCTTCAACAGGGGCACTTCACCAACCCAATGTATTTTTTAAAACCCATTATTATTATTCAACGACTACACTTGTTTTTGTTGGAAACACACCAACATGAGCATAGATATGACCAGCTACCATCAAGATGTAAAATATTTCATGGTTTCAATGCTTTTAGTTTTGTGCAGTTAAAAAAAAATCAAAACCCCCAGTAATTTGACATCATCAAAAACTAAATTTATCCTTTTTATTCTCTTCCCATTTTCTCCTCCTCCCACTGCTGTTACCTTCTCTCCCCCCCCCCATTTCCCATCGAGTAAGCTTTTAAGCTCCTGCGGCAGGGACTTTCACTTTACAAAACACCACACATGCTGACAAATTCTCCTCCTTGCACACTTGGTGACTGCCCCACCTTCCTCCCCTCAACGCAAAACAGTGGGGAAGGATTGTGAGAGTGAAAGCGCACCACTGACCGAACTTCACAGCAGGTACACTAACCTACAAACAGGAAAAAGCAATATATTGTTATCCTAAAAAGCAAAAGTCTCGAGGTGTCACCAACACAAGGTTTATTATCATGGTTAGACTTCTGTGGAAGCCACGTCCTGCTGATAACGCCAAGGTCGCGGGTTCAATCCCCAAATGGGCCATGTGCCTACTCTTGCATTGCAGGGGGTTGGACTAGATGACCCTGGGGGGGAGGAACCCTTCCAATGCTATAGTTCTATGGTTGTTTTTTATATAAAAAAAACTTCACTTGTGAGGGGCACATACTCTGCAAATAAAGCAGGGACCACCGACCCAACTTCGCAGCACCTGAAAGAAGCAACTCTTCTAAGAGACCTGAAGATTAATCTGTCATGGGTTTCGAGACCCAAGACTGAGAAAAACGCCAGTCTAAGTTTTTGTGGAATAAATAAGGAGGTCTATTAAAAATAGTAATAACGGAAGATAAGCATTTAAAAAATATTAATAGTGTTATTAAAACTGCACTTTGTCAGGGTGCGTGTGTGTATGTGTATGTGTATATATATATATATATATATATATATATATATAGGGGGTGAGGTGGGCCGGCGTGGGAATGGGGTCATCCAGGGCTATTTACAAATATATATATACACACACACATGCACACACTTTGAGTGTCTGCTCCTGACAAAGCGCACTTTTAATAACGCTATTAATACTTTTTCAATCCTTATTTTCCGTTATTATTATTTTTAATAGACTTATTTATTCCACAAAAGCTTAGACCGGCGTTTGTTTCTCCATCTCGGGTCTTCTATATATATTTGTAAATAGCCCTGGAGGACCCCATTCCCACGCCGGCCCACCTCTCCTCCCTCCCTCCTCGTCCCGCGCACCGCCAGCCAGCCAGCCAGCCCCACCCGCGCGCCCGCCCTCCCTTCCTCTCAGACCAACCGCCTCGCCTGGTCCCCTCAGTCGCCGGCCGACCCACCTCCGGGCTGATGTAGGAGACGAAGGAGGGCTTGGCTGGCCTGGCCCCCGCGCCGCCCCCCGCGCCCAGCATGTCTGGCCCCCGCGAACTCCCGGCAGCGGCGGCGGCGCAGCAGCCAGGGCTCCGGCCGGTGCCGGCGGGCGAGGGCGGCGTCGGCAGCTCCTCCCAGGAGGACTCCGCGGCGTCGGCGTCGTCCTCCAGCGCCGCCCTGCTTCGCCTCACGTAGTTAATCCCTCCCATCGCAGCGAGCGGCAAGAGCCCACAGTCCCGGCGGCGGCGCACGTGAGCCTCTCCCCCCGCCCTATTAATGCACGAGCTCCGCCCAGCCATCCGCGCCGCCATTGGGCCGGCAGGAGGTCGATCTCAGGAAGAGGTCCCGCCTATTCTCCCCGCCCTTTCTCGCTCGCTTTGCAGGGAATGGTCGTCACGTAAAAAAATGGGTGGGGAAAAGTGTCATGAGACCAATCACAATATTTATTAGATAAATAAAAAAAATCCGAGGGCTGAACGACAGATACATTACCCAATCAGCAAATGACTGACGGAACGGCTTAAAAGGAGAGGTGATTTCCTTGTCCCCTCCCCCCCCCACACCGCCTGGAAATCTGAGCTGTGTTAACTGTAGTGCCGCCGCACGCAAATCTAGTTTATCATAATGCAAATTTAAGTTGCACGGTTTGTAAAGTTGTGTGCGACTATAAAATTTCCAGGAACCCAAAAACAAAATCAGATGCAAAGTGTTTGTTTTAAATTGCTATGGGAAATGTTAGGATCCTTCCGCCTTGGTCAAACCACACTGGAGTGCTGTGACCAGTTCTGGGCGCTACGAATGATGAAGGGTATTGACAAGCTGGGGCGTGTGCGGAGGAAGGCAGCCAAAATGATCGAGAGTCTGGAAGCCAAGCCTTAGGAGGAATGTTTGAAGGAGCTGGGCATGTTTAGCTTGGAAAAGAGGAGACTGAGAAGAGATATGATAGCCATCTTCAAATATCTGAAGGGCTGTCACATAGAGGATGGAGCAAACTTTAGTTGAGATTCCTGCATCGCAGGGGGTTGGACTAGATGACCCTTGTGGTCCCTTGTAACTCTCTCTTTTCAGGCTGGCCAACCAACATCTATGGGAAGCCCACAAACACATTGTGAGTGCAAAAGCATTCTCGCCACTTGTGAACACCAGCAGGGGAGGTAGAAGAGCCATATGGTGCAATAAGGGTGCAATAAGGATGCAAATCAAAGCAATAAGAACAAAACCACACACACACAAACACACACAACAACAGCAACTACATTCCTGTTTAATGATATCTATACTGCTCTTCCATACAAGTATTTCCAGGGTTGTTTGCAATAACTAATGAACACTTTGCAATAATAAAACTGAGGAAATAATGTCCCGTCCCCACCCCCGCGCGCACACACCCACCCTCGCTGCTGTAAAGTGCCAGTTGAAAAAATTATGTAAAGCACTCAGAAGGGGGCCTCTTTAAGATTTTAATGCTGTGTGTTGGCAGGTTGATAATTGCAGGTGCTCATTCAACTACTCAGGTTGTAAGGTTCTTGGGCTGCAACTGCCATCAGCTGGGCTTCCAGCTAGTATGGCCAATAATTATGGAAAGCTGTAGTTCAACAATACCTCAAAGGTCAAAGTTTCTCCATCCCTAATCTAGGGGGTTAATGGTAAGTAAATCAATTCTGCTTTGAAACGGAAGTCTTCTAGCCCAGGTGAGATGTGTTTGTAACACCTGGACCCAATTAATAGCTCAGCAGCTGATTAATTTTGAATTAATTGCCCCAGCTGTTTAGGTTGTTTGAGAGACTTGCAGCTGTTTGGGAGTGGATAGGATGTGTAAGATGTTTTCACTTTTAATTAGAAATACAAAGACTGAATGTCACCCTGTTGGCAAAGAGCCTTTGTAAAACAAATTATCAATTTATGCAAAAGAACGAAAGTTTGCTACCACAACCTTCTCTCACTTTCTCTCTCCCTACTTCTCTTTTTCCCCAACCTTATGCTGTCTATAACAATGTCTCTCATTGATGGCCAGATGATGGGAATTGTAGTTCAACAACATTTGGGGGAACAAAGGTTTTCCACGCCTGCTTTATATACTTAACTCTAGCAGGGATTTTGTATGCCAGACGTTGGAAGAGTTAAAAAATAAACCAACCAAGAAAGAGCCAATTAGGAAGTTATGGGAACAGGAAGGAATACTTATAAAGTAAGAACAATCATGGGGAAAAAGAAGACATATAACAGAAGTTTTAAATAATTTGGTCCCTTGAGTGATTTCATGATGCCCAATATATTAAGGGAAAGCTAGGTGTTTCATGTAGTTTATTAAATGGTATTATCAAACATGATACTGCCTGTCTCTGCTGGGGTACTGCCTGTCTCTGCTGGCAGTACAAACTGTGTTTCAGGATTTGTTGGGAGGAGACAATTGTGTTGGATAACAATCTGATCCTAAGTAGCACTAGGAAGAATAACAGAAATCATAAATCTTAAGCTGAGTCACGAGTACCAAGAGCTCAGTCCTGGAATGTGTGCAGTAATACACAACTGAATGTATGCAAAATGCCTTTCCCTCCAACAGGTAAAGCTTTTGCATCACAGAACATGACCACCTGATAAGACTTGCACCATAGTGCCTCTTATCAAGCAGTACATAATAGCACTGTAATATTATTATCAGATGTCCAGCCTTTGTTTCCTGAACAGCAGCCATTATGTCTGAAATTGACTTACTGTATTAAACTGGCAAGTAAGGCAAGTCAAAGTTTTACTCAGGTAGGATTACTTAAAACAGATGAGGTCTGATTAACTGGAGAAATTTCTGCAGCAGTTAAAAAATGTTTATCACCTTGAAAATCTTGTTCTCATTCTACTGGAAACAGCGTACTTAAAACTTAGGCTACAGTCCTGTACCCTTACCTGGAGGTGAACCCAGAGTATACCAGAGAACATCTCCTCTAGAATATACAAAGGACAGAATAGTCTCCATTTCGCAGGAAGATGCAGTAGTTAACACCTTGATAGTCCATCACCTAACCTCCGAAAGGTTTCAGTCTCCCCACCTGGATCAGAAATAATTTCAATGATCACTGCCCAACTGTCCTCCAAAGTCCCTCAGCTGACCATCTATTCTGCAACATGAGACCACAAGTTTTTGTAAGCAGATGCAACAGTATAGGTTCTTTGCATTTTCTTGAAGCAACATTTGCCCTCCTCTTGTTTGTTTCGTCTTTTTCATCATAAACTAGGCTGTTGCAGTCTTGGGTGTGTTCCCTCAGTTGACATTCCCCGCCCCCCCCCCCAATGCCTAAAATGACTTGGTTCATGCTATGGGGGGTGTGACAGAGTAAAAACAAGCTACATTGGGCTCAGGGGACAGCCAGGTAGGCTGGGTGCTTTCAGCCTCCCCTCCTAAGTATTTGCCTCAGATTCCTAAAAATGCTCCCATCTGGGGGTAGAGGGAGCCCAAGCAGGAGTGGTGACAACCTACTTAAGTGCCTTTGGCACAACTGGCCTACCCAGTCATGGGAAGGAATGCAAGGCCCATTAAGCACAATAGGACTTCCCCCCAAATTGTCATGTAGAAGATTGCACTGTTAATTCTTGCTCGGGTTACCAACGCTGTCTTAAATGATGGGCCAATGTTTAGCATACTCTGTTAAAAATAAACAGAACTTTGGCCTAAAATCCAAATGCTGTGCATAAAAACACACTACAACCTGCATGTATTATTATAGTGCACGAATGCTGGAAAAAATCATTTAAAGATGTTCTTCCACTGTCACAATGCTGAAGAAGCAGCACACAGGATAATGTGAAGGCTGAAAAGAGAAATGTGAAGACATGGAAATATGCGACCACAGATATTTTTATTTTTTTTTGGGGGGGGGAGTAGCAACATGCTATGTGGCCTAAGATAGAAAAATGCCCCATGATTAGAAAAGGGGTGCGCTTCTAAAAACATCCCAGTCCCCTTACACTCAGATCACAACCAGCAGCATTTGAAGTCTCTGTGCTACCAAACCTGACTACGTCCAGGTACTCTCACAACAATCTGCTAGCCAATATGATGCATCAAATCTTAAATGAGAATAAAATTTAATAATTTAGGTATACAGTAGTACCTTGGGTTATGAAGTTAATTCGTTCTGGATATCCGTTCTTAACCTGAAACTGTTCTTAACCTGAGGTACCACTTTAGCTAATGGGGCTTCCCGCTGCTGCCGCACGATTTCTGTTCTCATCCTGAAGCAAAGTTCTTAACCCGAGGTACTATTTCAGGGTTAGTGGAATCTGTAACCCGAAGCGTCTGTGACCCAAGGTACCACTGTAGTCATAATGGCTCAAAAGATTCAGCTTTGATAATTCCCCCTTTGTACAATATATTGCACTTACGTGTCTGTTAATGAATGTTAAGAATTTAGAACAAATACAGCCTGAAGGCTTTGCAATTATCAAAAATTGAAGAGCGCCAGAACATGGCAGTCTCTGATGAAATCAGGCAACCATTTACAATTTCCTATTTCTCAAGAAATTTTAAGAACACTGGGCAACATAAATATCACGTGGGTTCCCACTTACTGCAACCTCCTCTACAGTCTGGTCTGGAGGGTCTCCCTCAACCCTACAGAATCGTATTTTATATGTTGGAAGGGACCTCAAGGGCCATATAGTTCAACCCCTTGCAATGCAGGAATCTCAATGAAAGCATCCATTACAGATGGCCATCCAACCTCTGCTTAAAAACCTCCACAGAAGGAAAGTCCACCACCTCACAAGGGAGTCTGTTCCACTGTTGAACAGCACCTACTGTCAAAGTTCTTCCTGATGTTTAGTCAGAATCTCCTTTCTTGTAATTGGTTCGGATGGATGAATCTGTAGCAGATTTAGGGGGGAGGAAGGGAGGAAAGGGAAGCTGCCACTGTGGAAATCTATTCCATTGGCGGATGGACACCACTGGTTGCTATGTGCTATGTGCTGAAAACTAGCATAATCCACTCAGAAAGACAAAGCAAAGTGCATGTTCTCAGTGTATAATGAACGTTAAGTCATTTAATAGATTTTAGTTTTATTTGCAGACTCCACTGTAGTGTTGTAACAAATCACATCTGTGTACCAGAGCATACATCAACAGCCAGATGTAGACCTGAATTACAGCACTGCTATAATATTTAGTTGTTTGAAGGAGACATAAGCATACACTATGGCCACAAATAATTTTCTGCTATTTTCTTTTACAACCTTCAAATTTCCAGAAATATTGGTATCTATGTTCAGGTTGTAGACCTAAAATGAAAGTTACTGAATAATTTGGTAAGGAAATAGCAAAAGGAGCAATCTCACAGGCACTGATATAGCAAACAATTATTTTAATTCAGAGCTACTATACTGATAAGCTCTCTGAAAACAAGTAGCTAGCTCTTTCCCAAAGGGAAAAATGCCCTCTTAATGTTTTCGGCAAAATTTCAGAAATTTATTTTTTGGCCTTGCTATATCAAAGTCAATCATACAAAGACCTAGGAATGAAACCTAAATTGATACTTTTTTAAAGCCCTTCTATTAAAAACAAAGTCATGCAATTTTTAAAATCAATTATGCAGTTGCTAAAATTGCAGCAAATCCAAACTGTGTATGTTCAGCATTTATACTGCTAATGCATAACTAACAACAAACCTGATTAGAGTAACACAAATCTGTCTTAAGTACACCATTATATCACTAAAGAGACAAATGCCATGGATTTGGCAGAAACATTTAATTGAAAGCACTTAAATAGCAGGATAAGTTTGTGTTAACGCTTCACATTTAGGAGAAATAATATTGCAGACCCACTTTACAAAAAGTGTTCTTCTATAAAATATTAAGTGAAGGACTGTATTTACCATTTTCTAATACAAAGCAACTTACAGCTTGTGTCAATGGTAACTTAAAATTCTAAATAAAAGAGCAAAATACACAAAGCAACTGAAGCACAAAACACTGTATTAAATACAGTGGAATTTAAGTATACGTTGTACTACTTAACGTAAAGAAGCGAAAACAAGAATCATACATTAGAAGTTAGAAACTAAACAATGAGGGGTCCGCTAGAAGTCAGAATAGTTTCCATTTGTGATCTCTTTCTACCATAATTAGTCTGCACATCCTAAAAAAAATGGTGTGAATGCCACACAAAAAGTAATTTTTCTAACTTTTTTGGATGTATTTAACAGACATTGAGAAAAAAATCAGAGAACAAATGGCCTCTGTTAACACCAAACACAGTTTTCTTTTCTTTTTTTAAAAGTTATCATAATCTTTCTTGTCTTTCTTCCCCTCAGCTTCAAAGCCATCAACTCCATCACTGTCCCTTCTCCTTTTACGATTGTTGTGAATATTGAAGCGCTGGTTCATCTGGGGCAAGGGATCCATTCCTAAAACTTTGTGTATTTGACGGAATGCAAGGAGTCTCAATGCAAACTGTGGAGGAGGAAAAAGGTTATCAGAATTATTCAAACTTCCAAAAATAGATGCATGTTCATTTTAGTAAGACACTTTCACGACCATACGTATGAGTATTTAAAACTCTTCTATATATACCATACAGCTTTACCAATTTTTTGTTAATGATATAGCTTCTGAAAGTTTATTGAAAACAAAATGTTAGTTGTATAGTGAAGCAAAATTGGTCCCTGTGTAGAATATGTTGCAAAATGCTGTATTTCCTCTGCCTTCAGAAGTGAAACTATCTAGAAGAGTGATGGGAACTTCTGCCTCATGGGCCAAATTTGGCCTATCAAACCATTGCCATCCAGCTTCCCTACAGGTGGCTCACATGTGACACTGGTTGTTGGGCAGGTAAAAACATGGCTGCATACTGCAGTTGGAAAGGACTGAAGCACAGAGTTCAATCCTGCTTGGTTTGTGTGTGTAAACCAGATCAGGTGTGTTGGTGCACCCAAATCCTACAGGAAGCAGGAATGAATTTGTTGTGCATCAGCTGATGCATGGGGAGTTGAATCCTGCTTGATAACTATCTCCCCCCAACCAACCACCTGTTAATGTTGGTTTGCAGGGTGCGGAGAGATGGATCTGTCCCACTGGCCAAAAAGGTTCGCCAACCCTGGTCTATAACATGGGTTGAGCTTTTTCCATATGTCACCCTGAATTGTACCTCCCACTATCCCACTAGCCACTATCAATATTGCTCCTGATTTTTATCATTACTTCAACCAGTTTTTAAAAATAGTGAATTTGGTATTATTTTTGACATAGCATTTCCTTTTTCTTCACATCCTTTAAGATGAAAAGCAGTAATTTGTAAAATTGGTAAAAGACCCTGGTAACTCTTCCTCCGCTCCAACAGGGACTAGGGAGGTGGGCTGTGCTGGTTACTGGGCGGGAGTATAATATTTGTTTCTGTTACTGTGCTGCCAGCGTTGTTATAACTGCTATGGTGGAGGGGCTCACACACACACATAGAGAGAGGCAGAGAGAGAAAGAGAGAGAGAGAAATGTTAATATGATTCCCACTCCCCCTTTTCTATTTCATGATATATTTTTGTGTATGTTCTTCAATGTAAGTTGCCTGGAGACCTGTTAAGTGCCTAGTATGTTTAATACAAAATTAAAATTGAAAACTGAATTAAACTACAACATATAGGCAGCAAAATCATTTTTCAGATCATGGTTCTTCTTTTTCTTTTTTGGAGTTTGTGTATCACATATTCACTATTTTATGAGAACCTTTCATTACCTGTGCACTTGAAGTAATGTCTTCTCGTTGCTGATCTGTCATTAAAGCAAGTGTATCAAAAGGATCTTTTTCACAGGGATCCAAAAGGCCAGGACCACCTATAAACAAAAAAGTAAACTTTATTTTCTTTTTCTTTTTACTAATTTCATGAAGATAGTATTATTTCATTCTTCCTATACTGTAACAAAAAAATGTGTAAAGTAGACAAACCAATCAGTTTAACACAGTATTTCAAGTGTGGACTATGACTGCTACTTGCCTTTAAGGATAATTCCTGAAGATATACACTCAAACACTCTTCTTAAGGCATCTCCCGGGCTTTGTGGTCCAGTAGCACTGCTAATTGCCTTCTCTACTAATAATTCCATTGCCTAAATAAAACAAAGAGATGTAACAATAAACCACTATCCACACTTTAATTTAAAACACGAAATGTAGAATGCCATCAGCTGGTAAGTAGCACATGATAACTTTATGAGCAATGGATGTCTGTTAACACAGTCTTAAAACTTTGCAGCTCAGAAAATATAAGCAAGTTTAAACCAATACAGCAACTGTTGACGCCTGCAGAAAGCCTTTTAATAAAAAAAGAGTTGCCTATATCAATTCACACTGTCATGTTTCTCTCAGTGGAGGCCACGATAGAGTCTAATGTTGTTGTTGTTTCATTAAAAATATGCTTAAGCTATAAATGAACAAAGGAAATGAATGCAGGCTAGAATCAGATGCAATCTTGGCATGAAAATGGGGTCCTGCTACATAAAAGAGTTGTGCTGCAAAAATATGAAAAAGGCTTGGACTGTGAGTTGCCCCTCTGCAGATTTTCACTAATTTCCCCTTTCCCATGTATTCTCCAATGCCCCGTGCCATTCCAGAGAGCCCCCTGATCCTCCATAACAGATGGTGGGGGCAAGGGGCTGGAGAGGGAAATTGGTGAACATTGCCTCCCTTCTGCCAACAGGAGCATCACCCAAGCTCCATTCACAAGAAATTAGAATCCAAGCCAAAGGCAACACACACAAATGTTTGCATACAGTTTCAATAGTCAGGGGTATATATGTGATTATCAGAAACCACCACCTAGCCTTGGTAATACAAAACAAAACTACAAATCTGCACACTGCAGAGAACTCAGAGGAGTCTCTTAGCCCATACTGGGTGCATATGCAGAGAACTTGGGGGGAAAGAAATGACTGTCTCTCACTTCATACCAGACTTTGAAGATGCTCAGAAAAAACAGGCGAGAAACTCACAGCTTCAGAGGATCTCTGAAGCCTACTGAGAAATAAGGGGCTTATCCCCTGCTCTTCTAAGACTTCTGCACATACCAGGGGCCTTGGGAGTAGCTCAGGGGTTACCATAAAGAATGATCATATCCAAGGCTTGCAAGAATCTGTGGAGCCCTATCAGTAACATGGGCTGGATTCAACTACCCCAGTGTGCTAGCGGAAGCCAGCACAGGGAATCCCTTTAGTACAAGAGTGCTTTCCCTCCATAATCTGCTCTGCAGGGTCAGGAGAACCCCCAGAAGAGCAAATGGCTGTGGAAAAGGAGATCGTTCCACCTGGACAGCTGAAATGCTTGTTGCTGACGGAATGCCTCTCATAGCAGAACCCTGAATTCCACAGGTGAAGGCCTGTGTTGTGCATTAGATGAAGAGCTTACAGGGACATCTTCTGTAGAGCCCACACTCCTTGCAAATTTTCATAAATAAAAGGAATGCAAGAGTCATTAGAAAGATCCGGCTCCCCTCAAATTCTTCAAAATTAATACTTATTTTGTGCACTGTTTTGTAATTGCCCCTGAAGGACAGCATTAGCAATTTAAAATATGTTGGCTATATCCAATAGTTGTGTAAGCAAAGGGAAGCTTGCTTAACCGACTTGTTTAATAATTTACAAGCATTTCTATACTGCCAACATTAAGAACAAAATATAACATTATTATTATTATTATTACAAGTGCAAAATCAATACAGCTATTTACCCAGGAATTCCTGGGTGAACAAATAAGTTTTAAGCAGGCACCTAAATGACAATATTGTAGGCACCTGCCTGATGTTCACTGGGAGTACATTAAAAAAGTGCAGATACTGCCATACTGAAGATTGACAGACGACGAACCACAGGAGAATATAGCAGTGCTAAGAGTGTCTCTTGTGAAAATCCAAGTGACTAGGCTTAGGGTACCCAAGGTATCATATTTTTCCCCTCCTCTTGCTGAATGTCTTGTCTCATAAACTGCATCTAGAGGGTAAAGGACTCTTCATAAAAAGTGGGGGCACTAGAGGAGGGAGGAATTACCCTAAATCAGGCAGAAATATTTTGTGTCAGTGGGATCTCTGCATATAAAAAGGGAAATATACTTCTTTGGCCCAAATGCCTTAAAAAGACAGAATCAAAATTACGGGAAATACAGATTTACGTAATCAACACGTGTGTCTTGTATGAGCACAAGGAGCTCTTTGGATTGAAGCTATGAGGCATCACAACGGCCAGCAAATAAATCCAGCTGCTTAAGTGAAGTATAAAATTTCAAAGTTGCAAGGATATTCAAAAGAATTTCATGCATAATTCTGAGAACACAGAGAATCGGCAATTAAATGTTTGATTGGTTTTTTAATCATTTTTATTGATACTTTAATATTTCTTGTAAATCACTTATAAGTTTCACAACAATCAAATGGTATGTAAATCTTGTTTAAAAAATGAGAATGAGGCCTTCTGGTTCAGAAGCTCTCTCACACGTTTGCCTTATATCATGGTTCTTTAGAGGAAAATGTGTTTCAAAATGTTTTGCTTTGTCCTGTCCTGATATTATGGATACCCTCACTTCTGAAACAAATGAATGCCTTCAAATAAATTTAAGGAAATGAGCACCAGAAATCTCTATTGTCATTTTGGTGTCTGTTGAATACTTCCCTTTCAACAAGGCTACTAAGCAGATTATTGTCCTAGTCAGTATCTGTATTGGTTTTGCAACTGTTTTTATGTATGAAATTGTTTTATTGCATTGTGAAATAACTTAAGAGATGCTTCATAGGAAACTATTCATAAATGAAACAAACAAAAGGGAAGTACTTACCCAGCTTGGAAAGTCAGACCAAGTGGGAACTCTCTGACAGAGATCACGAAGAATACGTATGATAATGACACACGACTGCAGACCATTAGCTCTAGCCTTGAGGGCAATACAAAATCAAGTTAATCAATCCCAGCACCAATAGAATATAGGCCTCTTAGAGAAGCTAAAACACCACTGTTCAATGGAAGCTCAGACACAGAAAAGAAACAAGCCACATGAAACATTCCAGGAGCTGCCATTTACAGAAGCATTTTATGCCAAGGTTAGTAATTGAGAAGTCAAGGTGCACAGGTTATACAAGACTAATATCCCTTGAATTCCTGCACACTTTGGTTCATTTGTACAGAAAATACAATTACCTTCCTATAATAGAAATACAGGAGTAAAGAGCTAACAAGTAGAGAGACTGAAAGGCTATGGGAATCTGTTTGGTTTCTCTGTCGTACCTTTGCTGGAGTGCAAAGTCACCAAACCAAATAGTTTCTCACCTTTCATTCCCTACACTTAATAAGCTTCAAGAAATAAAGGGTAAAAGTCTTACATCTAACACACAAAGCTTTAAACACACATTCTGTTATTTAAAGCAAAGTTACTCTGCAGCCTTATGGAACACATTACCAATACAAAACATACGATTTCCCCCAGCGAGTCAAGCTTTCAACTTCGCTATCTCGGTGGCCAGAAAAACAAGTTGACGTCAAATTGGCAAGAACGGCATAAAGCAGTTCTTCTATACAGATCTTCCAAGATGAATTAATTTCCCCCATGTCATTTAATTTTATATATGAGTACACATAATAGATATATATACACATATTTACTATGGGCAACCTTTAGTTTTTCCGCATAGTTTAACATCCAACCGAACAACTGAACTACTCTCTCTCATAAGGCTACAAGAAGAAAGTAAAATGATGTTCCGAACCTGGAACCACTTAGCGTGGCGTAGAGCAGCCAGAGCGTCAAGGCATTTTTGCCTGTCCAAGACGTCCGGTGGGTCTTTCACCATACCCGAGGTTACATCTAAAATGGATTGAATTGGCAAAATGCAGTGAGGAATGGGTGTTTGACCAGGTGAGCAAGACACTTCCTTAAATTAGCTTCCATGTCACACGTGCCATTTATATTGCAATCCCTATCTCCAATGTATTCGTATTCAGTAGTAATAATCCCTTAATCTGTATGTGGTCATTGAGCCCAATACAAAAGGTAATACAAGAGCATAATGCAAGGTTAGCTCTCAATCTTATTTTTTTTATGTCCATCTATTTGTGAAAAAAAATCCTCTGGAAAAATAAATTTCCCCTAAAATTAAAATGTTGAAGGAAGAATGGTTGGACACAGTGCACCAGCACAGGAAACACAAGACAGAAGGAACACAAAAATCCACTTGAATGAAGCAAAAGTTACAACAAACTGTGAGCAAAATCTATTGTGAAGTTCTTCTGTGTGGGCCCCACTGAACTGAATGGGCATTTCTGTTAAGTTCCCATCCATTTTAATGGTGCTTGTGCAGAACAACTTCCCAGTGGATTGTGCCCTGTGTTTGTTGGGACAACTTAAAATGGCCGCATGCTACCTTAGTCTTAGTCCTAGTTAATGGGTCAAAATTCTTCCTGAGCAGTCAAGACCCATGATGTACTAGGATACCTCCCATTAAGGTAAGGTAAAACTATACTTATAGAAACAATCCAGATTTTTTGGTTTTATGGAGTCTGAAGGGATGTGAAATACTTTGTAAAATTCAAGTCAAGAGCACCTCTACATTTTTGTATTTCTTAAACCCTCTAGGCTCCTATTGCACCAAGGCGCATGCTGTGTATATCCATCCCAATTTCATCCAGGGGTATACCAGAAGAAAACAAGAAAGAGGGGTCTTAAGAGAAGGAAGTAGAGGAAAAATCAAAACCAGGAAAAGCAGAAGCAACAGCAGTGATAGAAAGAACAACACTGCATCTGGTAAATTCTTATTTTCCAAACAAGGCTTTTGTGTCAGTTATAATTACTGCTCCTAAATATGTTGTAACTGCCTGCTGAGCAGCCAAGAGTATTTCTAGATATTTTTTAATTTTCTGCTAATACAAAATTGCTGTTAAAATAAATGTTGAATGCAACCAGACTTTGCCTGGATTATTTAGCAGATGGGACATTAAAATGTAGTCTAATTTAAGCAAACATACTCATAACAGCAAATCAAAGACTCATGGAACACACCAACTAGGAAAAGAACGCAAACCAAGATATTAACAGATTTGGCTTGAAGGTCAGCCATCAATGAAGAGAAACAGGTCAGGAGAATGCAAGCCAGAATTTATATAAATGACACTTCCGCTGTGCACAGAATTATTTCAATTTCATTTAGTATGCTATGCCTGAATTGTACACCTCTCATAGGAAATTCATTTGTTTATGCTTATATTAATATTTTACCAGTGGGATATAAAAGTCTTAAAACATTTTAGCAATGGGATTTATGCCATTTTAACATGGTGAATTTTATGGGCTATACAGATACAGTGAAGTGAAAAATGAGTCACATTAGTGAGAGATTTCAAAGCAAATGAAAGAAGACATTAGGATTATAGATGTATCAAGTGAAAGGAGAGAAAATTTAAGGGAAAAGAATCAACTGAGGCCAAAGTCAGCAGTACGATTTGATAATTGACACATTTAAAGTTCAGTTCATAGTTCTGACAAAATAGGGAGAGTTTATTCTACTTTATATAGCTTGTGGGAGCAAGCTTTGTTTCATAAAAACTATTTATACTCTCCTAAAAAACACTTGCAAGAAAATAGCGTTAATGACTCAGTTTAATTATCACTGAAGTCCTGGATTATTATTATTTAAATAATAGTATTAAAACACTTGTATTTCGAAGCACTACTTTTTTAAAAAAATAATGATGCAATGATCCAGAGACCCATATACAACTGACAAGCAAGATTGTGGGTGATCCAGCTTTATTAAGCTGAGATTTGTCATTGACCTCAGTGGGAGATAGAGTGTACCCATTGCGAATCAACCTTGAAGCCATCAGAAGATGCTGAAGCAGCTATAGAAACTGAGAGCTTATCTGGGCTGGATATCCATTTAAAAGACTTTCCTATATGTGGATTTTTGCATAAAGACTCCAAGTGGATTAACCCCTTAAAAACTGGTCCTAAAATTAAATGAATCAGAATTCAAGTGTGCCCTCTTAGCTTCAACCATAGGTTTTTTTTTTAAAGTGCAGATTATTTTTCTTGTATTCTAAAAATAAGGGGTTAATCTTCAATAAGACATGCTGTGTCCACACTATTTCGTTATTAAAAAGTTAACAGGTATGACATGCGCTTTCAATTCCAGGTGTGAATTAAGTATTACCCAGTCAACTGTTTCAAAGCTAGTGTGAACACTGCTTAATTCTAGAGAAGAGAGAGACAAAGACAAGAAGGAAAAAAAAGACAAAACACAAAAGTAACAGTAAATGCTAGGACTATGCAACCAAACCCCCTCAAAAATATGGCAGGTGTGACATTGAGCTTTAGAAAACCTTGGTCAAAAATCCTTCCGATGTCTTGGCAGCAATCCCTGACAGGATTCAATTGTCTCTGCTAGAAGGCTTTGGACCGGGGCTAATAAGCTAAGGATAAAAAACATAAACATATACACTTTGCTGAAGAAATACATTCCGCAGCATGGGTTACAGAATCTTTATATCCAGAGCAAATTCTGTAAATTTAACTGTTAAGTGCACAAAACTGTAAAGAAAAAAAATCCTACATGGTTAACAGTTTTGTGTTTACCTTCCCCTTCCCCTTCAGTTTGCAACTGAATAGGATTACATAAGATGTTATTCAACCAGCAAATGAAATACATCTACTTAAAATTGGGTTCTTCCAGCAAAGCCTTCCTTGCCACCTGAATTCAACTCCCAAAAGCCAGCTAGATTCCATCAACCAAGTTAAGACACCGAGCATTAAGAGCTGCAGTTAAGAGTATACTTTTTTTTTGCAGCACATAAACAATGATCTTTATAAAAGTCTTGTTTACTGCAATTTGCAGTTAAACCACATATTTCAGAGGTAAACTTTTTCACATATTCATTTTAAGCTGCTCAGTGTCTTGAAGAAATGATTCAAAAAATTTAAAAGCTTTGCTTTCCTCTATTAATATTATCAAACTTAGTATTATCAAACTTAGAATGGCAACTCTAATTAATGTTTGGGTCAGACAAAAAAATTGAGCTTTATTTCCTTTTGAAGTCAAATCATGAAATTAACTGGCACAGTGAAATGGCATCAAGATCGTGTTCAAAATAGTTGTGCAATTTTCTATCCAAATCTTTACGGGTTGCATATAACCAAATGTGATGTCTGACATTCATTCTGTTGTTTGGTAAAGATGAATAAATAAACAGAACTCAGGGCAATCAAGCAAAGTTATCTGTGATTATTTCAGAATTTAAAAGCCAATGGTATTATGTAAATTTAAGCAGTGTTTTAAAAACCAGGAAGAAAAATCCTATGTACATTAATATTCAAGCTTTGTTTTTTTAAGAAAGCTTGCTTCTAGAATAGTTATACTTTTAAAAAATAACATAAGCAATTATTCAAATATTGAAAGCATAATGCTAAGAATTCATTCCACAGCTGTATGTACACAAGCACACTCACGCTACACTAACAAGAACTTAAATAGAGCCTTACTTCCTATGCTTATGTATTCTTAGCCAGCAATACCACTGTGCCTGCAAAAAGTTTATTTTGACCAACACAAGACAAAAGAAAAGAAAGTTCATTTTATCTGACCTCTAAATAGAGCCAACATATTGCAGACATTAAATTATCATGCTTGCTGGCTTAAAAACATTTGTAGCTTTCAAAGAATTATAGAAGAGACCCTAAAGCAACACTGCTGGCACCAGTAGGATCGCACAGGTCATAAATACATATTGAGTTTTAAAGTTCCAACATCTACTTAACTGAACTCAGCTATCACTCTTTACTATAAACACACTGCAAATGTACTGCTTAATTAAGACACTCCAACCTCAATATTAGGAGCTCTTTGTCTTGCACTCCAGTCCAGAAACCAACCTCAAAAAACTGGAAAAAAATACACATCTTGCTCCAAGCAAAGCCAGAATCACTTTGAACTTAAAAATTAACTAAGTGCCATATAAGTCAAGGTTAAGACTGATCCAGTTTCAAACATACAATATAATTTCCTGGTGTAGTTTCTCCCTTAGGGAGGAAGCCTTCTTGATTATCAACTTGCAGGTATTTGAGTCATAAACATTTACTTTTTCCAAAGAAAGACAGGTTTGCACATTTAAAAAAAAACACCTACATTTTCCAGAAATCTGAGGTTGTTGGTTGCAGTGAATAAGTCTAAAATAGGTTTTGGAAAAACACACAAGACTGCTTGATTTATGAATTGCCATTAAATGTGTATCACATGCCAGCATGTTGCCTTCCAGGATTTAATGCCGTTTATGACAGAATGAATAAGCCAATTAAAATAGAGCATTTTTTAACAGATTCCGAACCTCCATCCCTCATGTTCTCTTCCCGAATCACTGGTGATGTCAACGTGATGGTCACTTGCATTTTAGGTTCCACACAGGAATTCAAAATGATGGATGCTTCTTGTCCTGCACACTTTATTTCATATTTCTCAGGACTTATTACCTAAAGAATGCAAATAAGAAGCTAAATGTTTTCACACAAAAAGGGACTAGTCCAAAATACCCGGAGGTTCATCACAAGTTGCTTGGGAGTTTAGCCAAGGTACCTTGTACTGTACCTTGACTAAATCATGAATTCATACATTAAAGGATAGTAAGATGTGAGAGAGAACTGGCTTACTTGAGTCTGTAACAAATTTACAGTATCCTGGAGGGAAGGAGCAGGTGGCCATTATGAGGTTAAGGCCTTCCCATTGTATATTGGAAGGTTTTAGGATGGAAGAAAGAAAAAATAAAGTTCTGCTTCCCCCTGCCCCCTGAATGAATATAGCAAAAGTGGGCTAACATTCCTTTCTGGGTAGCCTGGGGGTGTGCCCATTCCAGTTGTGAGAGGACCCAGAGAGATAAATGGGTCGAGTAACAGGTGCATTTTTTACCTAATTAGCAGGCTAGTTTCTAGACGTACTTTCACACCACTCTCCATTCTCCTTCCAGGCAAGCAAGAAGCACTAGAAGAGTTCAAAGGCACATTCCAACTAATCCAGAATGCAGCAGCTAGACTGGTAACTGGCCGCCGAGACCATATAACACCGGTCTTGAAAGACCTACATTGGCGCCCGCCCTGTGGAATGCCCTCCCATCAGATGCCAAGGAAATAAACAACTATCTGGCTTTTAGAAGACATCTGAAGGCAGCCCTGTTTAGGGAAGTTTTTAATGCTCGGTGTTTCATCATGTTTTTAATATTCTGTTGGGAGCCGTCCAGAGTGGCTGGGAAAACCCAGCCAGATGGGCAAGGTATAAATAATAAATTTTTATTATTATTACCCTCAAGGGGTGTGAGAAGTAGGGCTAGTGAGGCATGTGGCCCAGGGGAGAGTCCTCAGAGCCAGAGAGGCCTGGAGGGCTTCCTTCAGCCCCCAGGCCTGAGGTCGCTGCACCTGCTATACAACAATAAAATGCTCAAGTTTGGGGTTGGCAGCCAATCTCCTACCAGTGTTCCTTAGCACTATATAACACAATGTGGAGTTTTAAGGAGATTGGGAAGGGAGGTGTTCTTTTTTTCCATCTTCCCCATCCTCAAGGAGTACTAAGGTAAAGGTAAAGGTAAAGGTACCCCTGCCCGTACGGGCCAGTCGTGTCCGACTCTAGGGCTGTGCGCCCATCTCACTTAAGAGGCTGGGGCCCAGGGCTGTCCAGAGACACTTCCGGATCACGTGGCCAGCGTGACGAAGCTGCTCTGGCGAGCCGGCACCAGAGCAGCACACGGAAATGCCGTTTGCCTTCCCGCTATACCTTACCTATTTATCTACTTGCACTTAGGGGTGCTTTTGAACTGCTAGGTGGGCAGGAGCTGGGACCGAAAGACAGGAGCTCACCCCGCCGCGGGGATTCAAACCGCCGACCATACGATTGGCAAGTCCTAGGCACTGAGGTTTTACCCACAGCGCCACCCGCGTCCCTAAGGAGTACTACAAGGCTCTTATTCCAGCCTTCCTACAGCCGTGAAGAGGCTAGGAGCATTCCTATTACAGGATGGCAGTGCAGCTATGCATTGCAGGCTGAGCACCTATACCTGTATTTAGAAAATAGCTCATTACTAGTCCACCTACTTGAAAGTAAATTACGACAGAGGAAATTTGACTGGCAGAGCCCCAGTTCAATCTTTTATGAAAAATAGCAAATGTTTTCAAGACCATACATACGGCAAGTTGTTTGGGCAGATTTTCAGCAATGCGACTCAGCAATGTCTTAGTAGGTTTCTCAGCACACAGCAAGACAAGGTTGACATTTCGGTCTCCTCGGAGCAGCAAACCCTTCGCCAACACTCCCACTCGTAAGACTCCTTTCAAAGCCCTGCGCAAAAATGAAGTCTTGGTGAGAAGCAGGTGTTTCAAGGGCCAAAGCACTCAAAGAAAACAAGTCCAATGCAGGGAGAGCCCTTCACGTGGAACACACTACCCTAACCCCCCGTGAGGACGGTGTGCATTCTGTCATTCTCTACGTACATCATAGTGTACATTTTAACTCTATGCAGAAAGCACAAAGTTTTGAAAAAAAAGATCCAGACAGTAAAGAGGTGCAATGAAAAGTTTGGCATTTCTCACACTGGGTGGAGTTCTGGGCTAGTCCTTCTCTACCCTAAACGGCCTCGGTCCAGTATATCTGAAGGAGCGTCTCCTCCCCCATCGTTCTGCCCAGACACTGAGGTCCAGCACCGAGGGCCTTCTGGCGGTTCCCTCACTGCGAGAAGCCAAGTTACAGGGAACCAGGCAGGGGGCCTTCTCGGGAGTGGCACCCTCCCTGTGGAATGCCCTCCCACCAGATGTCAAAGAGAACAACAACTACCAGACTTTTAGAAGACATCTGAAAGAGGCCCTGTTTAGGGAAGCTTTTAATGTTTGATCTATTACAGTATTTTTTTTTTTGGAAGCCGCCCAGATGGGCAGGGTATAAATAAATTATTATTATTATTATTATTATTATTATTATTATTATTATTATTATTACCACCATCAGCAAGAGGATAAAGCCTCAGCCAAGGAAAAGTAGTCTGAAGTGCTGCTAAGAATCTATTGCACAGCTGAAGGACTTTTTCATATGAACAAAGTGCAGCTGCTGCTGAAAGAATGCAGTTCCTAGTTGCTTCTGGAGAATGCCTGCTAAGCAAACAACTTTCATTGGTGAAAATGAGGGATCCATTATTCTGATAACAGAATCCATTATTTCTGGGTGCAGAAATTTAAGAAATTGGCATGAAGTAGGGCAAATGCTCCATTTTGTCTTAGTCCCTCTCCAAGCACAATGATTGCAGGCAACAATGGCAATAAAACATACCTGTCTTTACCGCCCTCTTTTTTATCATCTCCTTCCTTGCTCTTGTTTTTTTCATTGTCAGTCATGTTATCAGATACAAGTTTCAGTGCACGCTCAGTGATAGAAACTATTTTCTGTACTGCCTGGAGTTCCTCTTCAGTTGGATAGATAGCAGCATGTTTGGTCATTACGTAACGGTCATCTGAAGAATCTGGTCGACGAAGAGGCTGAATACAGAAAGTGGATTTTAAAAATCAGATACATTTTATGTTTTCCTGCTTTCTGTTCTTTGCTATTTTATTAAAATTATCAAGTTCCCCCCATAAAGTGCATTAAGAGAGCTCACATAAAGAAAACGAGATCTTGAAAAAATGTAAATTAAGAATTGGTTGGCATCAAAACCACACACCAGGGATAAAGAAAGGCTCTCCCTGCTCTGGAAAATAAATGGGGTTATACAGACCAAGACTTAGGAAGGCTTTCAAAGTTTTACTATTATTTGTTACAGATTACATCAAATTCAAAAGCTATGTAAAGATACAGGAATCTGAATCTCAACTGGTCACACTGTAAGAGAATCCTTATTCAGTTATCTTGTCTGAGTTTAAAAATTAAGATGGGGCAAATAAAGGAAAGAGCTTGATTCTCTTTTTAGGTCCGAAACGCCTTGTAATCACTGGGGGGGGGGGCACTTTTTGACACTGTAAGCTATGGTCCTGAACCGCAAGGGACCAAATACCATAAATAAAGAAATGGAAATGGAAACAAAAGACTGCAATCACATATGTTATTCCTTCCTTCATTTGATGGGGCTCTGATTAAGACTTGATGGTGGAATAAGTGTCCTGATAACGCATGTAATATGATGGTGCCATCATGATGGCTCTAGATTTCACAGTTGGTTAGCAGAAGCCAATGCTTAGCTACTAAGCCTAGGCATAATTTGCAGACCTGATTGACTTACTAGGTTCCCCCCACCCCCAGTCTGTGGCACCAAATACATCAGGAGGAGAGAGACTATGTGAACATTACTCACAGCTGGTCCCTGGGGCTGTGGTGGCATTCCTGGTCTAACACCAAGTAGTCCAAGAGGTCCTGGAGGTCCGTGAGGATATCCTCCATCAGGTATTCTGTGGCGGTCATCCCAATGATGCTGCTCTTCTTCCATCCTCCTCCAGTACATGTCCTCCTCATAGCGTCTAAGTATATGAATTAAATCACATATGCTTTCAGTTGATGCAGAAATACCTTTTATTGACCTTATGTTCAATAATTCAGGTCCCGCCAAAATTAATTTTTGGAACTTCAAATGTTAAAAAAGATATTGGATGCTGTAGGTTCAATAATTCTATATTCGCTACAGAATTCATAGTAGGATCTGGATTACACCCATAAAAAGCCATTCTTACTCTTTATAAATATTTTCTATGCCTGCTATCAATAATTTATTTAAAGGTAAAATTTATCCAGGTTTTCCAAGGCAAGCATTCATAGGAATATAGTTACAAAGAATGGAAACTAATTCAGGTTTACAAAATGTACACTGGTTGCTATTAAAGTCTACATGTTACCTCATTTCCATTCTCCACCGTTCCTCCTCTTCGCGTCTTCTCCAATATTCTTCTTTCTGCATCTGCTTCCTCATCTTTTCTTCCTGGATCTTTCTTGCCCGGATGCTTGGCTTCACTTCTACTTGCAAGTCTGGGTTTACTTTTTTCTGTTGTAGAGAAGGAGAATTTTCATTTTATTTCCATGTAAGATTTATTCCCTGTGGTCAGATCCAATTATTTTCACCAAGACAAAGCAAAAACTGCAATGCAGTCAGAGACACAATCCTTCATATTAAAAAACATTATGAGGAGCAAACAGTAAGCTACAGTATCATCCCTCCTCATACAATACTTTCACTTGCAATACATATAAGTAGCTTAATATGTGGAGCAAACACTATATGGCTACCATAGTTCAGCTGGGGGAGGGAACAGTTGGTGCTCAAAATAGATGTACTACCTGCTTATTAGGTTTCATCCTAGAAGAGACCAAGTAAAACTCAATCACCATCAGATTTACTGAAAGAGACAGAACTAGAACATTTACGCTGCTACAGTCAACTTACCTTATATTGTAATCTATGCCGCCTTCCTTTTAAATGCATCTCCTTGGCATTAGGATCATTAAAACTGCATTCACAAAGTTTGCAATGGAAACGAATAACCTTCCCTTCATCATTCCGTACCTTAAAAATAAAGAAAAATCAGTATAAAAATGGTTATTTAACACAATTTGGTTTCATAAAGAAACTGAACTGATTTTTGTCAATTTTTCACACATAGACATGTTCTGGCATAAGATCTATGCAACAGTGGAGACAGAGAACCTGTATTAACCAGCTATAGCAGACTTCCATTAGGTTTAAACAAAAGACAACTTTGACCCAAATATCTATTCTTACCTTTGCTATTGTCTAATATCAAAGTTGAATTACCTGTTTTCCAAGTTAATTGTTGTGTTCCAGATCAAGTGCAAAGCTTTTTGTTTCTCATAGCCAACAAAGCACTTCTACCCATGCGAGCACCTCTTTCAGAAATCTAGATCTATCCTGCGCCCCTGAACTAGTTCATATAGCAAATGCCTCTGCTAGAGACACAGCTGCTAAAACACCTCCTTAAGTAAGGTAACTTGCCACTCCAACCCCCCTTGGATTTTTCTGGAGCAAGTTTGCAATAGTTCTACTTTGGAACACTATGTTGAGGCACTATTCTCAATCGCTGAAGAACACTCTATTACTCCAAAACACCGTTCTATAGATGTCCTTTCACTGTTCAAATCTTTTCTAAACACCAGAGCAAGCACAGTAACTACTAAGATGTTTTGAATCGGGCTGCCTTTGAAGGCAGTTTGGAAGCTACAGTCCAGAGCAAGGGTCAGCAAGGTTTATCTTGCCTGGGCCGGATCGGTCCCGTGGAGATCGCTTCATGGGCTGGATCGCGCATGTGATTTTCGGTGTCTGCACATGTGCAGACGCATTTTGGGGCATCTGCGTTTGCACAGATGTGATTTCTGGCGCCAAGGAAGCAAGTCCCCGCGCCACGCCACTTTAGCACAGCGCGCGAGCGGGCACTTCAGTTTGGGGGCTGCTCATGGGCCGGTCAAACGACCCCCATGGGCTGCTTCCGGCCTATGGGCCTTAGGTTGCTGACCCCTGGTGACTAGAATTTTGAACAGAGCAAACTGTGTAGGATATTGATCCTGAAAGATCTACACCCTGCATGTAATGCTTGTCCTGAAAGATCTACAGGGGTTAGCTATGCATTTCTAGGCCCACTTCAAAATGCTGATTATGACCTTGAAAACCCTACACTAAGGTTGGAGAACTAGATCCCGGATGGGGAACTTCCTAGTGGAACTCTCTGTCAGCAAGCCCTGCTTGCAAAGGAACAATTGGGAACTCAAGGCAAATAAACACTGTACTTTTAAAGCAAATACAATGCACACTTAAGCTACATTACTTCTCCCAAAGAATCCTGAGAACTGTACTTCCCCTCTACAGAGACAGAATTCCCAGTACCCATAACAAACCAGTTTCCAAGATTTATTGGGGAAAGCCAAGTACTTTAAATATGCATTTGATGCTTTGAATTTATGGTGTGGATTTGCCCCTCACTTTAAGCTCCTGATTGTTCCTTTGGAGTCATGTCCTTACCTGCCTCTCATCTGCTGTCACATATGTAACACATGTGGCAGCTGGCCATGGTCTGGGGAAAAGGGTTTCAAAGGCCTAATCAGAACCTGTGTTAGACCTATGAGACACAGACCCCCCAACACAATATGGGACCTGGATTCCTGAAAGAATGTCCATCTATCCTGCCCTGAGCCTCAGATCTTCTGAGGAAGGTCACTTTTGAGTGTCTCTGCCATTTAAGGTCAGTAGCTATTAAATTTACAATGTTCTCAAATTTTGCCCCATCTGTGAAGCTCCCAGCAGAGGCATTTAACTCCTTTTCTTTCCTGATGGCTTTCAGGAAACAGACAAAAACCACTTTATTTCAGAGTGCTTACATCTGAATTCATTAAACAAATAAGTTGGAGAACTGTTGGTTTAATTCTTAACTGTCTGAATTTTGATGAGGTATTCCAAGGTGATATTTCAGATTTGTTAAAAATGCTATTTATTGTAAATCATTCAGAACTATGCTATCAAGCAATACACTATTCCCTAAAACTACATTTGCTCTGAGCACATTTTCAGAGCAGCATGCAGTGAAAAACAATAGTTAGGAAAGTTAAGAATCCTCACTAAGTGGAAGGCTACTGCATGTTCATCTCTTGTCTTTCCTTTTACTGAGTGAAAGCTGACACTCAGTAATGCTGTGAATGCAAAAGCACAAATTCATCAGTTAATACTGATGGCACACTACAGTGTAGGTGCAACTGTGCAACATATCAACACACTATATTGATGTAACCACTGTTCCAGATTTGCAAAATTTCAAAATCAGTGTCAACGCTTGATTCCCACTACCTGTTCCTTTGGAGCTGGAACTCTGAACAGTCAGTTTTGAAGGACACTCCATGTCCTCAGTGATCAGAATTGTTAAGACAGTCTCAGTATTCACACTCTAGTTTACCTGAAGACAAAGGCTGTGAAGTCAGCAGCAATGCTATTAGTAAAAAGGTAAACCATTATGTCCAGTCGTGACCGACTCTGGGGTTGCGGCGCTCATCTCGCTTTATTGGCCGAGGGAGCCAGCGTACAGCTTCCGGGTCATGTGGCCAGCATGACTAAGCTGCTTCTGGTGAACCAGAGCAGCGCACAGAAACGCCGTACTCCACTGCAAATTCTTTCATAGACAAAATAGTCAAGTAGTTGCCTCACACAGAGACATGAAGCTAATTTAATTATCAGCATGATTTCACACTTCTGAGCCATATAAAGTAATCTAACACATTAATTCAGCAGTTTTGTTTAATTGCATTTAATGAACATAGTTTTCGAATGAATACCTCTTCGACATAGTCATGACCCACTGGTTGGACCTCACTTTGCAAAGCAGCAAGAGCTGTAGATGTTACCGATTCAGCAGACATATCTGGCTTAATTTCCTGTGTTTGCACTGCAGCAACAGAAGGAGTAGTTTTTATATTTTCTACTGCTTTTAATTCATCCACTTTACTTCCTGTTGTCTGTAGCTTGTTACCACCTAATATGAAACATTTCACAAGTGAATATTAATTTACATTACATTTTCAAGTCACATTTCTTGCCACAACGAAGGGGATGCTGGCCTACTGCTTAAAAACCTGGATATTCTGTAAATAATAAACAAGCAAGCAAACCATAGCACAATACTGTAGTATTTTCCTCAAAGAACAGGTAACATAAATGTTCAACAGTTAAAATAAATAAAATACAAGTTCAAATAAACTGTATGGTTTGTTTTAATAATGACAGCACAGCACGGGACGTTCAAGAGGACAGGATAATTGGGCGCAAGACATGAACATGCTGAGCCTTGACCAAACAAAACTCTAGGACAGCTATTGAAAATGCATTGTTCATACAACATTAGGAGTTGTGTTTCATGGTAGCCCCATGTTCAGTATTGTAATCTCTAATAAAAGGCGTGTTGGAGCAGAGAAGTGTTGATATAATACTTTCCTAAACCATTTGAGTAGCAGTTTGTGTGCATGAGACAAACATTGCCATGAGAGAGACAGTGCTTAGAACTGCAAACAGATGCTTGGTTTGATGGGCTTCATGCAGCCAAGCAGAGAGAAAATTATAATTTCCAGTAGCTGTTAAAATCATAGCAGACACTCATTTTAAACCTGTTCTTGCATAAGCTTATTTAGTGTATCTTGCTGAACTTCTCACTAAAATACTTCAGTACTTACCAACAAAGTTAATTTTGGGTGTGGATATTTTCTTTACAGCAACATTAGCTGGAACTATTGTTGCCTTGTTGTTGGATGTTGTGCTAAGTAGCACATTGGCGGAAGGAGTAAGAATTTTCACTGCCAAAGATGAAACGGAAGAATTCACAGTGCTGCTGTTAGTTGCAATGTTTGAAGAGACAGCAGTTGGTTTGGAAGCAGATGTTGCAGAAGTAGCCTGGGTCACGACGTTTGGTTCGGTTGAAGGAATGGGTTTGCCAAGTTTAGTATGAAGCTTAACCACCTAGAACCACCAATGAAGAAAGTTAATAGCAGAATCTACAAAACTGTTCCAACGTCTATTTAGAATCCTGTCTGTACTTCTAAGAGCATGAAAGTATAAGTTTCAAGGGACCTTCAAAAGAATTCACATAATTCATGAGGGGAAACTTAATGGAGTCTAATACACACATGAAATACTGCATGCAACTGCACCCCAGCCACACCCACCTGCCCCACAACTGATGTACTCCCAACTGTTCCTCTGCAAGAGGTACTAACATTCAGTGCCTTTTACATTTGGCACAATTCTGACACTGCCTCTGTTGTCACCTTCAGAGACACCAAAAGAGGCTCTAGTGCATAAAGATCTGATTGTGTCCATGTTGGTAGCTAGTACATGGGACACTATGTAGAGATGTGTGTTTGCAGATTCTTTAATGTGTTGTAGCTCAGTTGGTTAGTGGTGCTGATAATGCTAAGGTTGCAGGTTTTGATCCCTGTAGGGGACAGCTGTATTCCTGCATTGCAGGAGGTTCGATCAGTTGATCCTCAAGGCCCCTTCCAACTCTATGATTCAGATCAGAGAGACTTATCATTCTCTCTCCTCTCTCTCCCTCGCTCCAAATGAAAGCCTTATTCTGATAGGCTCAATTCAGGAGCTCCAAGTGCAACCAAACCCTGCCTAAGGTGGGGCTCACGTTTACTGCTGAATGAAGCCCTCGCTTGAATTAAAGCCATAGCTATAAAGGACAAATTGAGAGCACAATTCATTTGAGGCTGAATTACCTAAAGGCATACTGTGTCAGGTAACTGAAAAGTGGTCAGTCTCAGCCTCCTATCAAATGCGATGAATTTTGCCTGCCTGTCAGACCATTCATTTTGTCCAGGGTGGGACACTAACTGGGTATAAAACCTGAGAAATGGGAAGACAGAGGAAGGAGAGGCTTACTTTTTGATGTTTCGCTCCACGAATATGAGCGGCATAAGCATCAGCTCCTGTGCAAGACACATCACAGAGTTCACAACGCAGCTGGTTCTGAGTCCCACGAGCAGATGAACTGTTGCTGGTTGTGTTCTGTGATGCTTTCAATGCTGCTTCTTTCTTTTTATGTTTCTGTCCCTCCAAATGTTCTTTGTAAGTCTGTTTAAATCACCACATGAATAACAGGATACTTTAGTTCATTTATCATATTATTCTGTTCATTGAAAAGCAAAGTGCAAGAGATAACCAACATGAAGCTGATTTGCTGCTGAAATGTATGCAGAAAATACACTCCTCCACATAATTATACAGTCGTATCTTGGAAGTCAAATGGAGTAAGTTTCGGAAGTCCGTTCAACTTCTAAAACGTTTGAAAACCAAAGTGCAATTGGAATATTTTAAACTGAAATAACCCTGAAGCCAAAAACTTATTGACCCTTCCCTGAATATTTGGCATATACTAATTGTTTCATTTTACGAAGCAATTAAGTTCATAATCAGAAAGCAGCAATACCTGTGGTCCAGCACAGCTGATCTTACAAACATCACAATAGTGGATCTGGGGTGGTTTGGGAGGCTGTTTTGGTTTCAACTGTTTATTTTGGAATGGTGCCTTTTTCGTGAAGGTGGTCCCTGTCCAGGCGGCTGTCGCAGCAGCAGCAGCAGCTGCCGCTGCCGCCTGTTTCTGCTGCTGCTGCTGCTGTTGATAGTAAGATGATGCAGCTGAATATACTGCAGCCTCATAGCCGGAATACGATGTACCTTTAAATGATCAAAAAAAGTTGTAAGTTATAAGCACGTTAAAGTTTGAAAATCTAAATGTAATAAATGCACAGTGCACACCAGTGTCACTTAATTAAGGATTTCAGTATTAACATAGATGCACAAAACTTGTACTTAAAAGTAAAACCAATATTCTCAATCTGTATATCCAAGCAATGCTACACAGCCAGAAAAGAGGAGTTTATTTCAAGTTTAAAAAGCAATTTTTTTCTAGTGGAGCAATGCCAACATCCACAAACATACAGCAAACCTGTACAATCAGTCCAACATAGATCTGTAAGGCATCACCTTGTGCCTGAAAAGGTTGATGATACCTGCTCTACACCAACAGTCTGCCATCAAGACTCTTTTTCACCTGTTCTAAAGAGTCTGAATTTGTAATCCTACCATTACCTCAGAGTAAATCCAACTGGCCATAGTTGACTTACTTCTGAGTAAACCTGCACACAATCAGCACATTTGACAAAGCAAAAGTTCCCAAGAAGTAATTTGAGTACAGAACCTGTCTTTGAAAAATCTAGACATGTTCAGCACAGCATTTGTACCTTTGATCTTACAAAGGCATCTAAATAGTCATTTCTAGCCTCCAATATCCTTTCTTCAAGCAATACTCACCAGAATAAGTAACTGCTGTTGTACTGTATGTAGCACTTTGGGTATACGAGGGAACAACGGTAGCTGCTGCTGCAACTGGTTGCACAGTGGAAGATACAGGATATATGGAGAAAGTGGTAGTAGCTGGGCTTGGAGTGGCTGGTTTTATGGCTGTCACTTGACGAGTTTGCTGGGCTTGAGTATACTGAGTTGCTCCTTGGCTATAGCCGGCTTTTGGAGCTAATTAAGACAAAAGTGCAAAATTACATGAATCTTTTAATAATCATGTAAAAAATTGTAATTTAAAAACCCATTTCATTTAATTTTTTCACTTTATCTTATTACTGAATAAGGCAGACAATATGGGAATAAATCTCATCCTACAGTTTAAGCTCTGCACTTGGAACTTCTATTATAAAATTACTACTATCACTATAATAATGGGATCAGCACCTTAAAGCTTGTGCTTTTACTTTCAGTGCAACAACACTTAAACTAACATGTTTACCTCCACATTCTTTGAACACACGTAATAGTGGCTAAACCGAAGACAACAATAAAAAAATTAATTGCAATGTATGCTTATTCAACATTCCTATCTAATATTTTATCCACCGATTTATATGAAAAAATTTTCCCACCAACATCTGGTTTAATGAAAAGAGGTGATTAGCTCCCAGTTAGAATGGGGCTCCATTATAAAACACACCATACAGATATGTCCAGAAAATAAACTAATTTGAGTTATACCAAAAAAACTCTCTCGTTAAAAGCAGTTAACTCCCCGCCCCCGTTACTCTGCAACAATTTAAAGCATCTCCTTTCCTATTTCCTTCACACATAGCAGTTTGCTCCCCATCTGCGTAGACTAGTTGTAAAACAGTGCCAAGCCACATGAGGCTACATATGCACAAGAGCATACATTAGAGTGACACTCTCAAAAGCTTTGACCTTTATTTGTGGCAGTCACAAAAAAGGTTGTTCTTCAAAGGTTGCTCTGAACTTAAAAGTTCAGAATGGCCAAATGTTTTACCTAGGAAGCAGACCCTCTAAGTCCTAAGAAGATAAAATATGGCATGCACTCTGTGATGCAGTCATGTTAGAATCTTTCTTTGAATAAAGCAGTTAAATGAGCATTTAGAAGCTAGGGGATTGTTAATATTTGCATATCTGGGCCCTAACTGCTTTACAAATACTAACTTAACCACCGAACAGTTAACCATTGAAAACCAAGCTATTAACAAACTATTTTATTTACTAGATTCTGAGCATCTGCAGATGGTAACACATTTGTGAACTATATCACAACAAAAAAGCTGGAGTTCTCTTTAAAGCTTGCAACTCACCTGTTTGGTAATACGATTCAGCCACAGAAGGCTGTGGCTGGGCAGCAGCTGCCACTGCAGCTGCAGTGGCTGTGGGTTGTTGATAGTATTGCTTGCTGTCATAAGCTACAGCTGGGGCAGTAGATCTAACATATGAATAGGTGTCCTTAAGAAGCATGGGAGTGGGGGAGAAAACACATGGACATTAGTTTTTCCATTAAATACATGGACTATTACTGAATTATTTTGATTATTCTAATTAATCAGACTTTAAAATAGTAGAAACATTCTACAGAATTGATAAGCTACATTTTTGAGGATCAAACTATGTATTTTTTGCCTAAGATTGCTAGATTAAATGAAGCTAGTACTGGACATCTTGCATTAAAGAAACAAATGTTAATGTCCTGTTAAGCAGCCTTTCCCCCTACATTTTTTAAAAAATGCTGTATCACCATCACTTTACCCACAAGACACCAAGCACAAACCTCTACATTAGGCTGGAGAACCTCCAGTGTTGCAGGCCAAATTTATCTCATAAAAAGTTTTCCCCAGACTGCACCCACCTTTCCCATACCAGGTGCCATATGTGACATCAAGTGCGGAGCAGGTAGAGATGCTGATAGATTGTTGTGAAACTGAGCTCTCTTTGGGATACAACTGCCTTTTATCTCAGGTTGTGTATAATAATCTACTAATATCTCACATATGTTGTAGCCTGCAGGCATGTACAGTGCTAAATAATTAAAAGTTCTGCAGCATGCTGATGAGGTGGTTATGCTACAGTTAATAATTTGCTAGGAATGTTCAGTGGCTAATAATTACTTAAATTATTGTTACTTTCCACATTAAGTAATGTTTTACATATTTCTTCCCCTAGGTGTTATAGTGCTATCCTCAGGTTTTTAAAAATATATTTGACTATGTGATGATCAAGCTAAAGGGGAAAAAAGATTTCTGTACTGTCTTACCAAACATATGGGTGCATGGAAGTACCACTGAAGGCATCTACAACAGCAGTAGCACAGGAAGTCCCCCAACAGGCCATTCCAGGGGCAGATGGAGCTGAGCCAGTCCAGGATGTGCTGGATCTTAACCCAGACCCACTGTTGTTACTGGACTTGATTTATCTTGATCACTGCACCAACGTCAGGCTGGCACAGCAATTTGCCTGTCCCCATGCCCCCTGCCAGCATGAGTGACAGGGCTGAAGATGTGGCGGTAGATCTGCTACCCTATTACATTTCACCGTTACTCAGTCAGGGTCTGTTCTGTGAATAACTGACCTAAACTACAGAACAGTTATACATGCACATTCTTACTCTATATTTAACATATTCTATCGCCCATCATGTTTTAGAAGGTAAAAGACTCAATTTCACAAGTATTATGGTTTATCCATTAAGTACCTGGTAATTTTGTGTTGTGACTGGAGGTGGCGGCGGGGGAGCTTCTTGCTGTCTCTGTGTATAACCATAGTCTGTTGCTGTATGTGCCGTTGGGTAACCTCCATAGGCTGCCGCTGTTGCAGCAGCTGCAACGGCCACTGGTGCAGGCCTTGCAACTGCAACCGTTGCTGCTGCTGGGGCATAGGCAGCAGTAACTGTGTGTGCAGCTACAGGAGCCTGATGGACAGTGTAGCTTGCAACTGTAGTTGGATGGGAATAGGCTACACCTGAAGCTGGCTGCTGGCTGTAATAGAAAGACAAACACAAGAAATATGATGAAGTTGTAATGAAGCCAGATGCCTAATAGCAAAGCTGCTTAAATTGTCCAAGTTTAAGCGTAGCTAAAAAAAAGGCTAAACTAAGTCTGAAACACAAGCACAGTGACCAAGAGTTTAAATAAGTCGTGGAATTCCCATTTCTCAAAACCTTTCAATGGGGCCTTTCACTTTTATGATCTTGGAAAAGCTCAGTTGCGCAAACATCTGGCAAACGTCACAAGGTTAGCGAAATTGGCACTGAACATTAATGTTACTCTAAAGCAAAATAATTTAGAGCACAATCTTATGCATGTATACTCATCAGATGTAAATCTCACCAGGAGTTAATTGCCAGGAAAGTGCACAGGATTGCATCCTTAACCAATGAACCATTTTTAACAAAATATAATTTTGAGAGAATGTTTTTTTTATGTAAAACAAACTTACATAAACCAGAAGTGGAGAACCTCCAACCCACAGGCCAAACCTGCCCTTCCAGGAATCCCCATTTGGTTCTGATGTAGTTTGGGGCAAGCCACACGCTTGAAATCCTTTTGCAAGCAACCTTACAGTGCTCTCTGAACCACTGATGTTTGAACGTTTAGAGAGGGCTGTTTGCAAAAGGGCTTTCGAATTGCCCACACTGTGCTTTAAAGTCCGAAAACCAGGGCTTCAAACCAGAGTAACCTAATGACAGTGCGACATCAGTTGATTTGACAGGTAGGGAGATACTGGCTAGAAATGCTTACCCACACCTGCTTTAAAGACATGTATAGATCAGTCAGGTACTTGGTTTTATAGCTATAGTACATCTAAGAAAACTACGATTTCACAACCTCCATATAAAACAACTACTGTGGAGTAAATGCTTCCAAACACTCTGCAGTGCAATAGAACCAAAGAAACAGAGTCAGACATAGACTCCTAGAATGCTCCCAGGAAATGGAAAGCCTCAAAAAAGCACACCTGAAAATGTATTTGCAGCTAATTTCCTTCATGGGAAAGTATTTTCATCTCCTACACTAACACATACAGAGAAAAGGCATGTAAGCACCATATTCATGTAATTATAAACATTTAGATCACTGGTAAGCAACCTTGATAGCTGTATGGGCCACATTTGTTTGAGGGCTATGTACAAATTAACGCTCCCCCGCACACAGATAGAGGGTAAGGAGGGATGATACATGATACCGTCATGTGCCTCTCATGCTCCCCAGCCGACTGGCACTGAAAATCAAGCTTCCTCCACCCCCAGCCCATCAAACAGCTGTTTAGCATGCTGTGGGAAGAACAACTGTAAGTGAAGGAAGACCCACCGAGAGTCATCCCTGTGCATCTTCTTATCCATATAAACTGGGTTCCCTGCAGCCTGACAAACAGCTCTTTGACAGGCTGAAAAGAACATGTGGCTGGAGCTGAATCCCAGGATAGAAGGCTAGCAATTTTGTAACAGGCCGCAATAAGGCAGTGCATTGTCAACTTGCAGGCAGGGACCATTTTCATTCTTGTATTGCATTTAGTAATTTTAGGTGCACTATTTTGTATTACAAGCATAGAAGAAGAAGAAGAAGAAGAGTTTGGATTTGATATCCCGCCTTTCACTCCCCTTCAGGAGTCTCAAAGCGGCTAACAATCTCCTTTCCCTTCCTCCCCCACAACAAACACTCTGTGAGGTGAGTGGGGCTGAGAGACTTCACAGAAGTGTGACTGGCCCAAGGTCACCCAGCAGGTGCATGTGGAGGAGCGGAGACACGAACCCGGTTACCCAGATTACGTGACTACCGCTCTTAACCACTACACCACACTGGCTCTCAATGTTGAGTGCAGTTCAATTCCTTCCCACTCACATTTCTGACCATACCATTATCCAGCATCCTGGGTCCACCGAACATCTTATTTTAATTGGGCTGTTCAGGGGTAAGGGGCAGAATGGGGTGAGCACACTAGTGTCAAAGTCAGCTACATTAAAAAACTGTTTTTCTCCACTGATTTCTAGAGGCAGCTCTTACTTCTATTCTGATGACATTTAAATAGGCTGTTTGGGGGAAGGGGTCCTTTTTTGTAGTTTTGGGGTTAATCAGAGACACGTGTTTGGTTACTCCTTCCTCATGCATGTGTGGAGCAATTGCGACTACATAACCTCAAACACTCAAAAACAAACTGGTATAAGTGTATATATGATATGATATGATATGATGATATGATATGATATGATAGTATAATTAGGAAAAAAGGGAGATTCAGCTGAATCTACAGAGAAAGTAAGAAAATAATAATAAACAACATATCCTTCATGAAACAATCATTCTAGCAACCTTCAATGACAACTCTTATCTTGCAAGAATTGTCCAAGAAAATACCCCCAAAGGATTTTTTTTTTTTGAAAATGCCATCTTTGAAGAAAAGTTTCAAAGTAGCAACATAATTGTGCATACACTCTCCCCACAAAATGCTTAAATGCAAAACATAAGTAGGCTCACAGAATGCTTAAAAAGTGATTTTAGGCAAGTGAAGCCAACATTTTCCTTATTTTGAGAATAATAATAATAATGTCATTCATTATAATAATGATGAATCAGCAAATCAAAAGTATATATATCATTTAGAAATATTTGAAATGTTTCATGTGAAGAAAATGTATTTTGTTATGGCACAGAATGAACAGCCTTAACATTATTCTTTCTAAGGCTGGTATAGTTCTGTTACCACATTTACTTTAGCAAACCTGTTCCCCTTGCGTCTGCCACAACCCGCAGAGCCAGTGATCGAGTTTGCAAGAATTTACAAATCGTAGGATTTGACCTCCTGGGTAAAGAAGCCTCCCTCAACCTTGTATTCTGAGGCACACTGGCAAGAACTAGTAACTTCTGCTAATCCCCTTTAAGCAGAAACTGTGTGCAAAAGGAGACAGTTAAAATACTGTCTCAAACCACCAATTCTTCTCTTCTCTTTGGTCTGAATAATTTCTCATGACAACTGATCTATGCATAGCCTGTTCCTTGTTGACTCCATTCTTCTACTAATCCCCCCATACATACATAACTTAGTACTGAATCAACATTTTTAGAGATTCTTTTCATCTGTGATCATGCCTAGGAAGTTGTGTGCCCCCCCCTTTTCTAATGGGAATCAGTAGTTCTGTCATTTTTATTAGCAATAAGCTATCACTGTCATAGAAACATTTTGTATCACTATAATACCATGGTAATTCATAGTTTGTAAAATAATTTCTGATGCTCTTCTTTATAGCTGTATTAAAGCATGCCTAAACTCTAGAGAAGTTTTGACAGAATGGAGGCAACTGTTCTGTTCTAATCACTATTTCTGCATATGGAGTAATTCCATCCTCTACCTAAAGCTTTGCTGTATCTTTGCTGTATTTGAAGCTCTTCCAAAATAGTATTCTAATTAATTGTGATGAAGTTTAGATCTCTTATAAGAAAAATAAGTAATTTTATATTCCTTTAGAGTTTCAAATAAAAAGTAATGACCTTTACTTAAAATACAGAGAATGTTGGACATATAGTAAAATCTGGATAAGAAATATAGCAGCCCAGATTTTTTATTTTGCCAGTGAATAAAAACCAAGTCCCAACAGATAGGTTTTGTTTTAAAATGTACCAGAGTCATTCAAATTTTTGATTTACAAAGCCCTATACAGCTCAGGACCTCAATATCCCAATGAAATACTTCTCCACCTTTCACCAATTTTATTTGGCATGCCATTACAGTCATCTTGGGGTCAAGATAACCTGGCCACTGTAGTACATGCCCTGCTAACCTTGAGAATAGATTACTATAATACGCTCTACCTGGGGCTTCCCGTGGCCCTGGTCCAGAAACTTAACCTGGAGCAGAATGAAATGGCAATGCTGCGTGATGGGGGAGGACAGCCGACAGCATGCGACAGCCTTGCTATAAAAAATTCTACATCAGCTGCTTGTAGGCCATAGAGCCAGGTTCAGGGTTCTTGTATAAATCATTACTGAGATAATTTTGTATTGTTTCTACAGTATATGATGTTTTATTGTATTCACATATAACAGTATATTCCACACTGTCTTGCTATTTTATTTGAGTGGACAATATATAAACAAATATAAAATACATTCTATATTGTTGTTTTATTGTTAAAGGTGAGGGTGGCTTTTTGTTATATATGCCACCTAAATAAGTTCTGTATGAGGCACTAACTGTTTTCCATAGGCTATAGAGCAGGGGTCAGCAAGGTTAACCTTGCCTGGTCCAGCATCTGCGTTGACGTGATTTCCAGCACTGCGGAAGCAAGTCCCCGTGCCATGCTGGTTTAGTGCAGCGTGCGGGGACTCACCAAGTAGGTGGCTTGGTTGGGGGCGGGGCGGGAGCTGGTTAATCGACCCCCGTGGGCCGCTTGCGGCCCATGGGCCTTAGGTTGCCGACCCCTGCTATACAGTCAACAAAATGCAAGAAATGAGCAGTGAATTTCTGAGAAGTGGCAACAATATTATTTCCAGTAATTACAGAACTGGAAAATCTATTTGGGCTTTCGACAATTCAGAGTTGTACTTCTTCAAATGGAACATTGGAAAGGCAGATTTGGCAAGTCTGCAAGTACAACTGTTACACTGTGGCTAGAGAGAATTCCATCACGTTAGAAATCTTACACAGGAAACAGAATACCCATGCATTATTATTAAGACTCAAGACCAAATAATGGAGAAGTCTGTAAAGTATATTTCTGCTGTACTATGTAAAACGCCGAATCAAGCGAAATAAACTGAAGGTTGGCTACATACCTTTCAAAAATGTTATTTCCAACAATATGGACAAGATCTCAAGCACCATGCAGAATACATGTAGATGCACATTTCCCCATTTCAAAAAGCCATTCTAATTTCAGGAAACCACTTCACAAGGAGGAAGCACCCCTAGCCCTCTCCCCAGATTTGAATAGCTTTGCACATGCAGTTCTTTGGATCTCAGCCTCTGTTTATATCAGAAATGTACACTTTTAAGACTGTGCCATGAAATATGCAAGTGTTTACCATGAAAAAGCAACTGATTTTAGTTAATAAAATACAGTTCCAATTATTAAAACCTAAGAGGTGTAGGTATGACCTAGCAGCTGTAAATAATCCTGAAACAATAAAAGCATTCTATGTGGATATTCATTTGAAGCAAGAGAATGATTAGACCAGGCATCCCCAACCTCTGGCCCTCCAGATGTTTTGGACTACAATTCCCATCATCCCTGACGGCTGGTCCTGTTAGCTAGGGATCATGGGAGTTGTAGGCCAAAACATCTGGAGGGCCGCAGGTTGGGGATGCCTGGATTAGACAATTGCCATCAATTGACAAGTTTTCAAGTTCAAGGTTTACCTCTAAGACATTCTAATTATACAAGAGGTCACAAAGTTGGTTAAGTAAATTTATATATAAAGTAGTGCTGCCATTACAGTTATCTCTACTATGCCAAAATCTGACAAAAATACAAATTGTTTTAAATTGGAGGTATTTACACAGTAAACAAAACAATTTAACAAAATGGCCAAATTCTTAAAGAGGAGATAGACTGTCTTTCAGATGTAATAAATGTTCCTTTCACTGTGGATAATTTCAGCTAAGCGAGGCACTGTATGTGCATCCTATTTTGAAGTTATGTAATTAAGAAGTTATGAAATTTATCATCTCTTTCAAAATCATTACATTTCAAGTTTCATTTGGTAACACCTGTTCCCGAAATTATGAAAAATTTCACAACCACACCATACTGAACACTTATTTGGGGGGAACTCTTAAACTAGTGTACGTATTTATAGTTTTTAGAGCCACGTCATCACAAAACAACATACATCTTTTACAAAAATGTAAACTACATGAGGCACATAATACACTACGAGAAAGCTGCTCTGAATCACACAAGCCATGAATTCTTAAAGTCTGCACTGAGGGGGCCTAAAGGAAAGACTGTCAGTTCTTAATAATGAGTATGTCAGACTATAGCCTTTATCTTTGTAAACGTTATATTGTAAACCACCCTATTTAATAAATAATAACAAACTTCCATTTTTTTGCAGCAGGGCACAAATATTCAGCTGGGGTTGGATTCATTCGGGAAGTTCCAGGAATGAAACTTTCCTACGCCCTCTTTATTTTTCAAGCTACCCTTTGGAGAGGCGGGAACTTCTTCCATGAACTTCCTTAACTTATTTTAGGATCCAAAGCCCTGGATGATAAGCCATCAGTCCTTACAGCCTGCCTATATTTTATCTTATTTATTTTGAATATTAAAAATTAGTCTAAGATACCACAGAACTCTGCAATAGGTTTTGGAAGCCAAATATTTAAGGGAGGCAGAAGCAATCATCCGTTTAGAGGATACTGAATGCATACAGAACACAAAAGCCAGTATGTGGTGGGAGAAATATAGTTGGAAAATACAGGTTTTCCAAAGCCTGGCGGTGGAGAGTAAGGGAAGGAGTGTGGTTGCAGAATGCATTTAAAGCTGCAACCCTGTGTCTGTTTGCTGGAAAGCAAGTTTCACTGAACAATCTGGGGATACCTAAATATAGAATTGTAGAGCTGCAAGGGATCCCCAGGGTCATCTAGTCCGACCCCCTGCAATGCAGGAACCTCAGCAAGATGATCCATGACAGATGGCCCTCCAACCCATAGCTGTCAACGTTTCTCTTTCTTTAAGGGAAATTTCCTCATTCCGAATAGGATTCCTCGCAAGAAAAGGTAAAAGTTGACAGCTATGCTCCAACCTCTGCTTAAGAGCCTCCAAGGAAGGCGAATGAATCCTTCCAGCAGAGTCTGTTCCATTGCCGTACAGCTCTTGCTACCAGAGTCTTCTTCATTAGCATGCGCAGGATGGGGCTGGAAGGGCGGAGTGGAGAGGCGGCGGCAGAATAACCAGGCTGGAGGGGAGGAGGAGGCGGATCCAGCCCTACGGCAGGACCGGGAGCCCTTATTCCAATGCACGACCCGAAGCAGGCCTGACGCCGCCGGCTCCGCCCCCCGTCGCGGCACACAACACGCAGCAACACCTCCGCACGAGCACGAACACGCGCCGGCGTTTGCGCGCATCTCCTCTCCAAGGTCTCCCCGGACGGCGCCCGCTGCGCCAGGGAAGAAGGGGGGGCCGGGGAAACACCTCCCCCGCCCGCCCGCCTCCTCTTTACCTGTACTGGGCAGCAGCCCCGGTGTGGGTGAACCCGAAGTAGTTGCCGGTGGCCATTTTGGCATCTTCCCCCAGCCGGCTGGGCACTGCAGCAGCGACATGGAGGGGAGAGGAGAGAGAAAAAGAGAGAGGGGCCTTGTCAAAAACCAGCACACCTGAGGCGAGAGGCCGCCTCGCCGCCGCCCCTCCTTGCCGCCCCCCGACCGGCTCGCCAAAGCGGCCGTTACTCACCATAGGTGAAAGAGACTACCGGGCATATGGGAATCATGAGTCCGGGCTGACAGAAATGGCGGCGGTGGAAACACACTCTCTACCTCCGGCGCTCGCCCCGCTCCGAGGACGACGCCGCTACTACTGCTGCTGCAGCTCCGGGTTCACTGATTCCGACGCCGACGCCACCACCGTCGCAGGCAGGCAGGCGCGCAGGTCGCTGGCTCGTCTGGCTCTCCCCTCCCACACGCCGCCCGCCGACCGACTGACCGACCTACGAGGATTCAACGGGCGAACTGAGGAGCCAGGCCTCTCCGTGGCGCATGCGCGGCACTTGCTAGGTTGTAAAACAAGGGAGAGGGGGACGGCGGGAAATGTAGTTCTTCTCCTTCCTCCCCCCCCCCCGCCGTCCTTCTTGGGTTTCTCTTGGTCGCCGCGAGGCAGGAACGTGACGCGGGCGGAGACTTTCGGCGCGTGCGCACGAGGGCGTGCGGAGGCTGCCGGGAAACGTAGTTTTCTGGCCAGGGCGCGGTTTCTTCTCCATTCCAGTCCATTTCCCTTACCCGGCCTTCTACGAAGTGGAGTGCACTGTGTTGTGTTAGTAAAAAATCACATGGAGACACTCCAGACTTGTTTGAAAGAAACTTGACCCAAAAGTGCTCACGGTGAGAAGCCCACAATCCAGTGCAGAATTAGCGTTGTTTAAGCCATTGATACCAGTGGGTTAAGTAAGCATATCGTACTTCTGCTGAATTGTGAGCCATTTTTGCAATTTAGTGCTCTAATAAAGATATGGTCAGTAGGACTAAAATTGTGTTTCTCAGATACATTGTGTGATAGGAATTTTGAGGTCTAGGTATATGGTAATGTTCATAACTGCACGCATATAGATCAAGCGCAGGAAGACTGACCTGAAGCCATTTTTTTGATTCCTAAACTGAGCAAATGTTTCTCTGCATGGTCAAAGTGGAAAAACCTCCCCATTGTCTTTTCTTTCACAAATCCTGTCTTAAGGGTATGTCTTAATTTGAATAAGGGTTTGAATAAGGGTTCATAATTATCATTATGAAAGACTGGCCAGGCTCCTCAGGCAATCCAATCAAGTAACCTGCCAGACAGGAAATAAACAAGCGACAGGAGAAAAACAACATGCAAATGTTCTGTTTTAGACCGCCTTTTCTGTGATGTATCTGCGGGGTGGTCTTAGGTTGCACCCCTTCTGTGATGCATGTATAATGTTTCTGGGGGTGGTCTTGATGGATGGGAATTTCAAAAGTCTTTATAAGCCCTTGCACAGCATTTTTGTGGGTCCTCCTTTCCTGCGAGTGAGGGGAGCACCCTGTTGCAACAGATCAATAGCTGCTTTCCTTCTCAATATTCTCTGGTTGGCCTCTGTTATTTTCTCCTACCAATAGGGAACCTATGTAAGGACTCTATATGGGCTCTTGGATACCCCATAAGGGAAAAGGGCATATTTTTGTTTACAACAATTGCATATGATTGATAAATTTAATTGTTATTGGTAGATCTCTTATTACAGTATTATGGCTATAACACTGTTATTGGACAGCAATATCCAACTCCCCACTTCAGTTGCACATCAGTATTCCCTTGCAGCCTCTCCAGGGATAATAATTGTGCCATTGTTACCAAGCTGCTGTGTGGGATTCAAGGACCTTCAAGCTCACAGTTCTGTTCTTTTTCCAGCTTGCAAATCATAATGTGGTTTTTCCTTACGCCCCCACTGCTGAGTCACTTGTGGTGTACAACAATAATCTGCCATCTTCTAGTCAGCACCAGCCTGGAGCCAGAACACTGTAGGGCAGGGGAACCCCATTACCAGGCCCAGTACAGGGAGTAAGGGGAGTTAGTGGAGCTTGCCAAACATCCTGAGACTACACCCTGGAAGATGCTTAATGTGGTATGATTACAGATTCAGACATTTCCATGTTTTAACTGGTTCATATAAGCTCCAGAAATTCCACACTTAACCCACAGTGTAGAGACAGTGGTAATTTAGAGCAGAAGTCTAGATCAGGATGATCTGTGCATGTCTGATACCAATAAAAGGAAGCAGGTGGTGGAACAGCAAAGACAGCTATAAAACTGCTTAATTTGGCACTTAATATTGCAACACCTCATTTTACTCAGTTCCATGTCACTCTGTGAAGATGATTTCCTAGCGATTGCATCTTGTCAAAATGCTGCTGGACAGCCCTTTGGCTCTGCTTCTAAGATGGGAAATCCAAGCACACATCAAGGGTGTAAATTGACAATACTGACACTTAGGGGATATTCTCTATGGCATTGCTGGCAATGAATGACCCAATTTCTCTCCCAACTTTTGAACATTTTACAAGCTGTATTTGTTGGCTTTGTGATTCTCTAGGAGTCAACACCTCAGGTATGCTGTTCTTCAGGTACTCCTACAGACCTTAATTTTAAAAGTTGCAGAAAATGAAACACTAATACCAGGGCTTTTTCAGGGGTACTCAATGGTATGCAGTACAGCACCTCTTTTTCTTGTTGTTAAAAAGTGTGGCACTTACAGAGTACAGGCATCTCTTTTTCTAGAAAACAAAGCACTAATACAGTCTGAAGGCTCCTCTATTTATTCATGTTCTCTCAACCTGAGGCTGGAGCAAGGGGCATTCATATCCCATTCCAGAGTGGCAGCTCTGCTTGCCTATTGCAGCAAAAAGAAGGGAGTCTTGCAGCACCTAAAAAGACGAACAACTTTTTATAGCAGGAACTATTAATAGATTTTTAATATATAAGTTTTAATTGTAATAATGTTTACCCAGTAATTACCGGTAGTTTATTAATGGTTGCATTCCCATGTTTGTAGCTGTTCTTACTTTAAATATAGAATGATGGTGATGATAAACTTTCATAGAATACAAGTCACATGCTTTGAACATACAAGTGCCACATACTACCCACTCCACATTTGTAATAATTTTCAATGTGGCAGCACTTTGCACTTTGGAATTCCCTGTCTATTGTATTAAGATCAAACCGGCGCTATACTCCTTTCCACGCCTGCTGGAATCATTATAGACAAGCCTACCCAGAAGCTTATAAAGTTGAGGCGACCTAAACCACTTTCAATGTTTTAACCGTTGTATATTGTAAATCAGTGCTGTGATTTTTTTCTCAGTTTTATCGTGTGTTTTTTTGAGGGTTTGAAAAATGAATTTAATAAATGAAATATTCGATTTTTAATTTTTTTTTATTTAAGATGGTTGGTGCTGCACGCATTTCTACGTCCCACGAGTCACCCACAAGCTTAAAACGCGCTAACTTCACGCACGGCGTGCGTGCGCCCTCACGCGGTCTTTTGGAGTGGGCGGGCCGCCGGAGCTCACGTCACTTCCGCTTTTGCATTGGCGTGGGGCGGGGATAGAAAAGGCAAGCCGAGAGGAAGGCAGTGAGAGCAGAGGGCTCTGAGTGGAACGTGAGTGCCGCTTTTTCCGTTACTCCTCGCGCGCGCTCCCCATCCCTCTTCCCGTGGCTCTTTCTGCGGGGGGGGGGCACGTTCGAATGGAACTCTCGCCCCTCGCTGTCGCCTGCGCGCGCGGCGCGGCGGTTTGAGCCGCCATGTTGGGCTCCTCGGGACCCGAGTCCCTGAAATGAGAGTCGGCGGCGGCGACGCTCACCCCTGAGAAGCGAGGGAGCCATGGGACAAATAACTGCTCCTTATCGGTGCGGGTCGTGCTCGGACTCTCCATTCCCTAATTCTAAGGGGGTGGAGGGAAACGTGAGAGGCGGAGGCGGCGCAGCAGCCCAGAGGCTGCCATGTTGGGGAAGGGAGGGGGCAGAGAAAGCATCCGAGGGAGGGAGAAAATGGCGGCTGGGAACCGCCCCCCCCCAGCTCTGCTTGGCCTGGGGGGGGATTCCCACCTCACCCCCTTGGCCCAGGTCCCCCTCCCCGGCTTCATCTACACGGCTGTCTTAAAGCCGCCGTCTCAGGTCCTCCATACTGTGGTCTTGTCTGTCTTTCTCTTCCCCCCATCTTCATCTGGGCTGGTTACGGGTCCTCGGTCGGCAAAGCACTATACGGCCGTGGGTTCGAGCCCCAGGCTGGGCAAAACGGTTCCTGCATTGGAGGGGGTTGGACTAGATGACCCTCGGGGTCCCTTGCGACCAAACGGTTCTCGGTGATTTTCTGGCAACCTGCTCCTCTCCCGCATTTCCTCCCCATGGGTGTTACTGGGGCCTTGGGCTGCACTGTCTCTCTCCTTTTGCTCAAATGAAGGGACAACCCCCCCAAGAAAACCATGGCACCTTCTAGGATACCTTGGCCCCAACAGTGACGCGCTCTCTGCATTTTAAGTGACCCGCCATCTGCTTTTTCCTGTGTTGTAGCCTCACCTTCCTGTTCAATCCTCCGCCTCTTGAGTGGCCATTTTGTCCCTTGGGTGCCCCATGTGGCACAGGACTTGAGGCACCAAGAAGCTCAGCAAGTCAATGGCAGAGCCAAGCCTGCCCCCTGGTCTGTTGCCCCCAATTTGGAGCAGTGTCAGAACATAAGGTGTGGGATGGCCCTCTACATACAGTAATGATGTATTGCTTGTAACCATGGGCTTAGTCACATTTTAGCCTATTCCAAGTTCATTTTCCTTCTACATTTACACATGGAGCTGCACTACATCTGTTGGCTCCCTCTCCTCTTTAGTCTATAGACTTACATGCACACAGGTCTATATGCTCATCTTGCCATCACCTCTCTCCTCCCAAATTCTCTTCCCTTTTGCTCTTTTGAAAATCTTGGTGAATTAAGTGGTAACAGCACGTAAAGTTCTCACTGTACCTTCACAGTTCATACAGTGAGAGAAACTCATATACAGTATGGCTGTAGCACATGCCTCTGAATCCAGAAAGACGGGATGTAACACAGGCGTGTTACTTAGACATTGTCGTCATGTGGGTGGGTCTCAGATGTTCCTGCAAATAAATTGAGGAGGCCAACAAATACGGGGATTTTTATTTAGTTGGGTAAGCTAGTGTGAAAGCCTGTAGTGGTGCAACATAGGTTGGCAGATTTCTTCTTAAACCAGAGGTATTTATTAATGACAGGGCTGTGCTATCCCAGACATTGGTGGGTAGGTTTCTGTTAAACATAACCCTATGCTCTGCATCTCCCCCCTCCCAAGAATACCAGTTGCATTTTTCAGTCTTGACCCTCTTCTCTCAGTATGCCTATCCTGTTAATCTTCCTGCCCCCAGGACTCCTCCCTTGTAATATCCAGGGATTTACCTGTCTTTTTTATACTGCCCCCCATATCTTTATTTCTAGTGTTTGTGTGTTCCTATTTTTTAATCCATTTTAATTGCCTTGATATGGTATTCCCATTTGCATTGAAACTGCTGGGCTCTGGCTATTTTACTACTTCTTATTCCTTACAAGGTGGTCTGACCGTAATAATAAATTATTATTATTATTATTACTTCCATCTGCCATTTCCCATGTTTCTTATATTTCACTCAAATTTATACCACAATAAATTTGTGATGGAAGAAAGGTTGGATATAATAAACATAATAAATGCCTTTCCCCTTAATTGCCCTAGTGAAGCACCTGAAGCCTGCTTGTTTAATTTTTCTGAGAAGTTAAACATGTCATTGGTGTGGTATGGTCAAGCAAATATACTTACCTGGAGAAATGCTGTATGATCTCTGATGAAGCTGCATATTTAACTGCTTTGTTTTTTTCTCCCATGTATTATCTTTTGGAGCTGGAATCGGAAGCCACGCCTTGCCTAGAGAGAGAGAGAGCCAGAGGTTCTTTAAAGGGTTAAGTGGGAAGAATTCCTGATAACTGATATATGTAGGGCAACATAAGATGATGTCTGCTGGATCAGACCAAAGGCTCATCCAGCCCAGTATCCTGTTATCCCAGTGGACAACCAGATGCCTGTGGGAAAACCGCAAGCAGCACCTGATGCACTTGTGATGAATTTCCTTGCAGTTTATATTCAGAGGCATCTTGCCTCCAGCAGTAGAGTTAGAACACAGCCATCTTGTTTCATTCTGAAACTGAAATAACAAATTGGTATTTCACAGAACATATCCATCGGTTCTGTCAAGCCACTTGCAAATTATCACTTAGATTTTGTAGAACATTTTTTCAGCTTCACTCATAAGCAAAAGCATTTATTCAAAGGTGTGATACAATCCGGACTCTGCCACATCTTGTTAGGATTTGTACATAACACCCCAGCTTTGCCTGAGTGCATTATTTACTATTAAACCTTACCACCTGTGAGGCGGATCAGCTTCCTCACAATCCTTGAAAATACAGTGGTACCTCAGGTTACATACGCTTCAGGTTACAGACTCCGCTAACCCAGAAATAGTACCCCGAGTTAAGAACTTTGCTTCAGGATGAGAGCAGAAATCGTGCTTCGGCGGCGCGGCAGCAGCTGGAGGCCCCATTAGCTAAAGTGATGCTTCAGGTTAAGAACAGTTTCAGGTTAAGAACGGACCTCCGGAATGAATTAAGTACTTAACCCAAGGTACCACTGTACAGGCGTTTGCTCTCTTCTAAAACAAATACATTTTTACCTACTGCTGTCTCTTACTTGCTACGTTGTTTCAGAAGGTCTAAAGTAACCTGATCCCTACTGTTTCTCCATGCAAGTCATATCCATCTCTCTGCCTTTGCTCTAACAGAAGAATAAGTTCAGCTCTATCAGACTATAACAGTATATATGCTTCAAACAACAGTTGGATAGGATTGCAAGGTGTTAATACTATTGATTTAAGATAAAGTAACATCCTATATGGGTCTCATTCACTGTCTCAGAAGCAGAGAGCACATTAGTTAACCCTATTTAAAATCTAAGCTACCTAACAACCAAGCATTTTGTGTTTCTCTCCATAGTCATTTATTATGTATCCCTACTGCCACTTTTCCCCAATGGTAAGCCCAATGCCAAGATATGGCTCGTATCCCAATTCTTAAATATTACTTTGAAGCCCATTTAATTTCAGTGGAACTTCAGAGCAGTTGTGTGTGAAATGACAATGATGGAGGAGATTGCTTGATGGGAGGGGGTGTGAAATTCTAACAATCACTTAGTGTATGAAGCTTTTTTTAAAACAACAACATTTCTTTCCTTCTTAGAATGCCGAAATCAAAAGAACTTGTGTCTTCAAGCTCATCTGCCAGTGATTCGGACAGTGAAGTTGACAAAAAGGTGATTCATTCTCTCTCTCTCTCTCTCTCTCTATATATATATATACACACACAAAATATTGAGCAAGAATAAAACAATGGTATAAGCCACCCAGAAACTAATTTTAGAGTTTATGCTTTCTACTTATACAGAGAGCCATATAAATGGCTAAGACTTGGATATATGCCTAAAAAAGCCATAACGGTATAAAATAAATAGATCTTCAGGGGAGCTGATTTTACAAATCTACTTTCCTTGTTCTTAAAAAGATAATTAAAATGCACTTCTCTTTAATTGAGTCAGTCTTTTGAGGGCATACTTGTGCTACTCATGATTTTTTATTTCATTTTTAAGTTATGGAATATTTGGATCAGAATGGATATCTTGATCAGCACTTGGTCATTTTTTATTCTGTTTGTATTTTTTAAATACATCAACCTATTTTAAGGCAACGACCCTTTAAGACTTTTCATTTCAAGTACACCCACAATTCTGGGCACTTTTCTTTTTCAAGTTCCACTTAAACTGGTACTTAGGACCTAGTTAGGCATGTAGAAGATTGCATAGCTCTCTTGTAGCTGAATGCTTTTTTTAGCAAGCATAGTCAGTAAAGTGGGGGAAGAATGAATCTCTCAGGGATTTTTTTTTTTTTTTTGGTACTTAAGGGGTAAGTACTAGCCCAGTTGCTGTTTCTCAAAATGTTGATGTATAGTTACTTCACATTTTAAAGAACTTTACCATCTGCATATTTACTAATTTGTGGTGCTTTACCCACTTGCTGATGAGGGGAAATGGAGAAGCATAACTGATATAGAAGTGTTTACCACTAAATCTTGGAAAGAATGGATCCCTCTAGCTTGCAGATAAATGTTCTGAACAGCAAACTGTTAACCTTAATGTTCAAATGATCAACATCTAGCTTGGTCCTGTAATGTCATCTCTGAGCAGGATTCCATCCCACCCATGGCCTGATTCTTCTCTCAGCTACTTGGCTGTACTTGGAGAAATTTACAAAGGTGTTTTTGTTGAACCAGTAGAATGTAAGTGCACCAGACTATGCATTCAAAGCCCCTCATTCTGCCCCTAGGCCACAGAATTTGGCTTTTCATCTAAATATTTTTTAAGCAATTCCCTATGTACCTGCAACTAATATTCTTTTGGTTAGTGGCCCATTTTTTTGTGGACTTGAGGTATTCAGGATTGGCAGCATAGATCAGGGCAGGGTCAAATATCTTGAGGAGCTTTTGAGCACAAATGAATTGGGATCTTGTTTGGCCTTTGTCACAGAAGATGGAACAGAAAGGGCAACATTTTTGAGCTGTGGTTTCAAGTGCTGTCGAGTCTGGTATTGCCAGCCCTCAGTCTTTTATACATTATGTTGTAGAAAGTTGCATACATTATTTTGCAATGTTATTTTGCATCTCTTTGATCCAGTTAATCATAAGGGAGTTTACATTTTCATTTGTAAGTTGATATCCTAGCTGCTGGTACAAACAACACTTCTATTGAAGGGAAGTGCCTATTGTTTACCAACACAGTTTGCCAAACATTAAGGGAATTCCTGGATTTACACAGTTTCTGGTGGAGATGGAAAGTCCAAGTTATCTAGAGTGAGATACTGGAGTAAACAAACTCAGGAAGTTTCTCAATACAAAGCAAAGCCAATTGACCCCATTCAAGACTGTTCTGAGAGTTTGCTGCAGTTTCACATTGATATTATCTGGCCTTCTGTAGATGCAACTTTAACGTGGTTATATTTTAAGTATGCAGTGATGCAAATAAGGTTTCTTTTTCCTTTTAAGGCCTGCATCGAACCTTGATGAAAAATGGTTTAGTTTCCCACAATGAGAAAAATGTAGCTTTTACTTAGTAAAATTGTTCTTTGTATGTCAGTATTGTGTCTTCCCTGTGAACATGGATACTTTTTTGTTAAATGGTTTTCTGGGGCTTTCTCTGATCAAATATTGAGTACATTTGAACACTCTTCCTACACTGTTGTGGGGGAGGGAGGAGAGACATATTGGTGTAAACTTGAAACTACTACTTCTCCAGTAGGTTCTTAATTCACTTTGATTTTTAAATGTCAAGGTGAAAAGGAAAAAACAAGCCGTGCCTGAAAAGCCTGTGAAGAAACAGAAGACTGGTGAAAGCTCCAAAGGTGCCGCCTCCTCCAAGCAAAGTAGCAACAGAGATGAGAATATGTTTCAGGTAACTAGTGGCTCTTACTTTGAGTAGTTGGTGGGATCCCCGGTTCTTGTGTTGTGGGTTGTACATGAATTTTACCTGTCATCATCAGGAAAATAAAGCCAGTGTTCTGTTTTCATAACTTTGTAAGATTGGAATCCTTAAGACGACAGTGAGCTAAACCCATTTACAAGCATCTAGTACACAAGCATTGGCAAACAGATTTAGTTGTAGCTCTCCTAAACTGCTATTTATATATTATATTATATTATATTATATTAGTATACTGACCTTCATCTAAAGAAAAGCTATATGGACTCAGAAGCTTTATGTTCTTGCAGAAACAGTTCCCACTACTAGTCAGTGTCAGTAACACAAAGGGAGTGGTGTGAAGTAGGAGAGCTGGAGAAGTAAAATTGATTTTGTTTAGGATCAGTCAGTAGTGGGTCAGGAAGGAAGCTGAACTTCCCCAAGCAACAGTATTTTCCTGTCTGTGGGTTTGGTGGCCTTGCTTGCTGGGAGCTACTGGACTGAAAGATGGGAGCAATTTTAATTTGACTGGCACAGATATGTCAAATCATCTTAGCTTGTCTATGAATGACATGAGTAGAAAGCACATTAAATTCTGCTTCACTGAGGAACTAGTCCATGCCCGTGCGATGCTCACACAAAAACTATACTGAACTTTAATCCGAAAGGAAATGTTGAAAATTGTACTTGAATGGTACATCTGATCTGTTGCCAAATAAATGAAGATTACTGGATCCCAGATGGTCTGTGTTATGTTTAACACTACTATCTGTAGTGTGATCCAATAGTTGCTTATGCAGCAAGCGTGAAAGGTTGAAGAGTGTTCTTAATTAAAGGTATGCAGTTTAGAAAGCTTGATTTTGTAATTATCCATTCTTGTACTATGGACAAGCAGTATTCTGGTTGAGCTAGGAACTTTTTGCTTCAAATTACAGTAGAACTAGGAACTTGTTGGGTGATCTTAAGCAAATTACTGTTATAATAACCTTTTGCATGGAGTTTTTTTCCCATTGGTTCTACATGTTTACTCTGAGAGTGGAAAGTAATTGAAGTGTCTGGGGGTGCTGGTGAGGATGGCAAATAAGGAGCAGAGACGGGGTGGGTGGGTTAGAGAAGTGGAGGCAGTGGGCTAGGTGTAGGAAATTTTGCCTATGGGCAGGAACTGTGTGTTTCAAAGTCCTGTTCAGTGGTCATGGGCCATTTGCATGGGATTGAGATGTTGCTGCATGCAGAAAAGGGAAGATTATAGCAAGTGAGGAGGCCTGAGCTAATGGAACTTAGTTGTGTATGTTGAAACTCTTAAGCACAAAGAGTCAACATTTAAAAACATTTCAGATGTTACTCCTCGCATTGCAAAATATATTAAGATTATACTATTGATAGCCAAGGCACATCCAAGATGTTCTTGACATCTTCAGTGGTAGAGATTTTGGTAGTCCTTTGAAATACAACAGATACAGAAGCTATTCAATCCTGCAAATATGTATGGCATTTTTGGGGGTCTTCAGACAGTTTAATAATTTTAGAATTATAGGAAGGTGCTTTTGCATCTCGGTGCACTTAGTGTTATATCCTTGACCAAAAGTGTTGCACCATATTTTTTAAAAATATGGTTCACTGTACTTCTTTTTGAGCTAGGCTTCTGAGAGTATCAGCTGCTATCAATTTTTCTAACTAGCATTCTGCAGGCTGCAGTTTCCTGCTTTAATGCTTTCAGAATCTTTTTTTCTCTTGATGGTGCAACCTGAACACTAATCTTGAAACTGCTTGCATAATGGTTTGGTGTCCTAAGCTAAATATAGGCCTCTAGTTGGAGCCTAGCACATTTTCACTGTACAGTTGTACCTCATTTTGAGTCCGCCCCGTTTAGGGTCCATTTCATCGAACGTCCACAGCAAACCCAGAAGTACCAGAACGGGTTACTTCCGGGTTTGCCACACATGCAGAAGTGCTAAATTGCACTTCGCGCATGCGCAGAGTGACGCTCTGTCGAGCATCCCTTTCATTCCCGGACGCAAAAAGAGGTATGACTGTACTTGGTTTACAATAGCATATTCTAATAATGTAATGTATATGTTTTTCCTTTTTTCATACCTTGCTGTTCTTGGTGAAATGGAAATCAGCTTGATTGCCTTTCATTCAAGGTTACTTCCAGATGCTAATCATAATCTCACATATGCATAAGTTTGAAGATCAAAATTTACTGAACTTGTGCGTATCTACCCTATTTTTCAATTTGAATGTGGATTCATATTTCTGAAAGCCCAAGGCTAGGATGATGATTTCGTCCTCATTAGTAAAGGGCTGAAGGTGATTGAGTTTTTTTATATTCCTTGACAATATTTCTATTAAAAAAGCACGCTTCTGAGAAAAAGGAAATAAATCAGTTTGGTTTAGCAATAACTTCTGCAGAAAGATTTGGCTTCTCCTGTCTCTTCGAGCTGTTGTTGCTTGTTAGTTGTAAGAGATTTCACTGAGAAGAAACACTTGATCCCATAATCTCTAAAATAAACTCTAGTCTTTGTATCATACACAAGACCTTAATAGTGCTTGAAGAGCTGTATCATGTGTTTGGTGAAATAATGATTTAGTTCTCTAATTTGTTGACAGATTGGTAAAATGAGATATGTCAGTGTTCGTGATTTTAAAGGTAAAGTCCTAATTGATATTAGAGAATACTGGATGGATCAAGAAGGTGAAATGAAACCTGGCAGAAAAGGTAATTCTTATGTTGTCTGCATGGTGACTACAGTTTTTGATAATACGTTATGCACTATAATGGGTTCTTGGGCCCCATACCTAAACATCTAAGTCAGGGTAACTAGGTGTAGTAATAGTAGTAGTAGTAGTAGTAGTAGTAGTAGTAGTAATTAATAATAATAGATTATTTATACCATGCCCATATGGCTGGGTTTCCCCAGCCACTCTGGGCGGCTCCCAACAGAATAATAAAGGATTGGGAGTACAGTCCATTCTTCCACATCATCAGTATTACTTAGATATACCAGACACGACATAGCAAGACACATCTACCAAAATTCCCTGTTCTACACAGCTCCTAAAGGCATACAGATTCTGTCCTTTTTCACATTCAGTCACACTATATTTAACTAGTTTGTGTGAAGTGGCCAATCTGAACACAACCAAACATTCCTTTGTTTCCCTGCTCTTGGTTTGCCTACCCTCAAAGTAGATACAGACAGGTTGGACATAGACCTATTTGGAGGTTCCTGTTTCTCTGGCCCCAGCAGTTCTGGTGCCCATTCAGGTTCGTTAGGTTATTGGCTTAGGGATCTAACTTAAGATCACCACCTGCCTCTCATTTTGCACACATTCCCTTGCATCCCCACCCAATGATGTTTTGGCATTGCATATAACTCAAAGTTCTCAAAGTGAATTTTGAGCTGCGTTCAGTTTTGTTTTGTTTTGATCCTGTTGACAGAAATCCTAGGTGATGCCAGGCCTGAGCAGGTGAGAAAGGAAAGAACATCATGCAGTCTTGTAGATCCTTAAACTGTCTGTGCAAGACTTTCAGCTGATCTGTGCTCTAGCTATGCCTACTGAAATACAAATATAAATAAATGATTCTGATCATAGAATGCAAATAAATGGGCAGGCTGACTTGCATATCTGTCCTGTATGCCCTTCCTGGTCATACTGTTTGCACTCTGTGTGGTTTCCATTCAAAGAGCAGGAAACAAGTAGGTCAAAAGGAGACAAAGTTCCTTGAATAGCCGTTTGTTTGGATTGTACTGTCAGTACTGGTCCTACTAATCTTTCAGTCTGTTGTTTGGATGGTAACAGTGTGCTGAATCAGCATGTCACAACCCCTCCAGCTTTTAAGGCCTTTGAGGCTTAGGTATGTATCTGCTTTAATATTCTGTGGCTGTTAATATCTAGGCACTTTTAAACTGGGCTGAGAAACTGCAAGTAACATTTTGATGAGTGTTTGAAGTCTTAACTACAACAAGCTCTGCTGTGTATAATGTTACAAGTGAACCATGTCAAGAGTGACTTCCAGGTAACTTGTTTCTCTGGTCTTGCGTAAATACTTGGCTTGGTAGAATTCCTGAAGAGGGATTATCTACTTTGTACTGCATAAATTTTGACTTGGATCATAGAGGCGCTGATTGCCCTTGACCCCCCAACTCTTCTGAGATCCTACCTTTCAAGTTCCTTGTCCTCAAATCTGCATTTTTTAATACAAAAGTTGAGGTTCTCTTGAAGCATCTCTGCATTGTGAATTCTGCAGTTGCGTAAGTGTGTTTATAGCATAAGTGTGAATTTGTAATAACCTTCAAGGATTTGTTTTGGTTTACTTTAGGTATCTCTCTAAATCCAGAACAGTGGAGCCAGTTGAAGGAACAGATTACTGATATTGATGAAGCAGTAAGAAAACTGTAAAGATGAGCCATGCAGAAACTCTACTGTTATAGGTTTAAGTAGTCTTTTTACATTGGCATTCATTTTCTAAACTATTTGTTTTCCAAGCTATTGTATATTTGGATTGCAAAACAATTTGTAAGATGAGCGCTTTTTTTAATGTGCATTAAAAGTGTATTCTGGGTGAAGTTACAAATGTGTATACTTTTATTAAACAGGTGTAATGTTCTCACATCATGGTGTAAAATAAAACACATTCAATTAATACTCTGAGTAAGTTACAGTTGTCGGTGGCCTTCTTGACTGAAATACTCTAACATGAGGGAGATTCCTTGTTTGCTTTAATAACAAGAAACAAAAGTAACCCACTGTAGGCTTAAACTTTTTTTTTTTAGTTTACTTTCCCAGTTAATTTAATCTACTGTGTTGCTTTGAAGATATAATCAATTCCTGTACTTCTAGTGTACTTTAGGAATTCGGCCCATGTTTCCAAAAATCAGTTTTCTTTGCAGTGGTCTGGCTATTCACGCTTGTTCTTCAGTTTCTCTGTAACAGTGGTGTCCTCTATCTTTTTTGGCTATGGTAAAACTGTCAGTTTGTATTTATTTTAACATAAGGCAATGCAAGTTTGTTTTTCCATGCTTTCTCTGTAAAGAGGACTAGTTTAAGCAGTGGCTAGATGGCCATTTATCATGGATGCTTTAGTTAAGATTTCTGCATCGCAGGAGGTTGAACTAGATGACCTTTGGGGTCCCTGCCAACTGTACAATTCTGTGATTCTATATTAACACAAAAATGTTATATTTTCTTCTGTGTCATTGGTATGTGGCTGCAGTGTTAGAAACTCAAGATACAAAAGCTAGGTACCCAATAGCTCCTGAAACCAAGGCTTCAGTTGCCAAAACGGAATGTCTAGTAGTAATTTGGGGGCAAAACGATTCCAAAGTCTTAATCACAGTCAGTCCATCATTTGAAAAAAATATCAGGCAATTATCAGTAGGGACATGGGTGGTACTGTGATCTAAACCACTAAGTCTCTTGGGTTTGCCGATCAGATGGTTGGCTGTTCGAATCCGCGCAATGGGGTGAGCACCTGTCATTGTCCCAACTCCTGCCAAGCTAGCAGTTCAAAAGCACGCCAGTGCAAATAGATAAATAGGTAACCGCTGCAGCAGGAAGGTAAACTGCGTTTCCATGTGCTCAGGTTTCCATCACGGTGTTCTGTTCTGCCAGAAGTGGTTTAGTCATGCTGGCCACATGACCTGGAAAGCTGTCTGTGGACAAACGCCAGCTCCCTTGGCTACAAGCAAGATGAGCAGCAAACCCCATAGTCACCTTTGACAAGAAATACTTAAAAAAAAATGTCCAGGGGTCCTTAACCTTTACCCTTTTACCTAATTATCAGTTAAACATCTGGCTAGTTCATGAGCTAGGTTAAGAGCTTTAAGAAATTTAAAAAAGAGAAGACATTTTATCCAGGGGCAGTCCACATGTATATTGGCCTATTCCTGCCCCTTTTTCTTAATGGCGACACAGACCATTCATAATGTAAGACGACTTCACAACTGAGCAAGGGTGGGGTAAGCGAAGACAACCTACAACCATTAACTATAACATTGTTTACTGCCTCTCCTCAGGCTGCCCAGAAAAAGCATTTTGGTCCCTGAAATTCATTCTGATTGTGCAGATAAAATATAGCCGATAGAATTCTACAGGATGTGGTATTAGTGTGTGGAAACAGTCAAGTTGCAGTGATCTCCAGGCAGTGGAGATGTCAGGCGCTCTCCTGGCACTCGCACATCTTCACTTGGCGCCTGGCTAATTTCAAACACTCTGGCTGGTGTACAGTGGTACCTCGGGTTAAGTACTTAATTCGTTCCGGAGGTCCATACTTAACCTGAAACTGTTCTTAACCTGAAGCACCACTTTAGCTAATGGAGTCTCCTGCTGCTGCCGCGCCGCCGGAGCATGATTTCTGTTCTCATCCTGAAGCAAAGTTCTTAACCTGCAGCACTATTTCTGAGTTAGCGGAGTCTGTAACCTGAAGCATATGTAACCCGAGGTACCACTGTATTAGGAATCTTAATGCTTTAAGTGCCTTTTTGTCCTCTGAGAAGGAAGAGGATCCCTCACTCCTTTCTAACATGAAAACTGACCACATGTTGCTGGTGCACTGATTCTCTGCCCCCTATTGCCTTGAAAGAAGAATAGCAAGTCGATTATAGCAATTTTGTTTCTCATATATATATATATATATATATATATATATATATATATGCTTTCGTAGATTTTCACGGGTACAGGAATGTTTGCATTTGTCCCAGAGTGCAGGGTGGATTTTGTTACATAGTTTGAGGTGAAGAGTGAGCAGATCTTTGTTGGTTTGGTTTAGTAGGTATCTTTTCTTATGTATTTCGTTTCTGATTAGGGATAGTTCAGTTCGTTTCAGGATCCTTTCGGTAGCTGGGGTTTTAGAGTGGAATTTAAGTTGGAAGCATGTGGGAGTTAAGTTGTTGTCTCGGCAGTTGCGTAGGAACAGGAGATCTTTAACATGGAACATCACCACAAGAGAATAATCATGGAAGCCATCGAGATAGAGAAACACCCTCACAACATGAACAAGCGTGACGACACGTCCCGCCTGCCAGACATCTGGAAATTAGCCCTCCCCACAAAAACCGACACCAGAACCAGAGGCACACAGAACGCCGTCACCAATCAACCACACCAGACCCAAACCCAGACCCTCTCCACAGACATATTACAGACTCCATCCAGTAGCCAAACTATAGTGGCACCTCCGGATGCTGCACCCCCCTGCAATCCCTACACAGATCTGGCTGGCACAAGGCACAAAACCACAGCTCGCCCCTATACACGAAGCCAAGCCAGAGCACAACTAAATGCAGCACAGCCATCTTCTCAGAAAAACTCTTCACAAGCTCAAGAGGTCAAGACACAAAAGCTTTAGCAACTAATCTACACTTAATGACCCACCCAGTGGTATTCAGAATATCACTCATGAAATCACTCAAGATATCCCTCAAGTAATTAAGGAACAAAAGAAGAAAAGGCACACTAATCTAGGAACTTCCTCTCTGCCCAGAACGTTGGAGGCTATACACCACACCCCTCAACAGTATTTATAGGAACTCAAACACCAGATTCTGCTCTGTTCCAGTAACAAGAAGCCGAAAGCACCAGCCTGAAGATGACGAGTGAGACCTCGTCGAAACGTCGCACAGACACCCCGACTCTTACACGGGAAGACACCCGAAGACACCAAAACCTGCATATATATATATATGGTATACAACTGCTAATGTGCCCAGAATTAGAGTGTTATGTAATAATCTTTCGGCCAAAAGGATTGCTTTCTGACCATATTCAAAGACTGAACCTCACCTGGACCCTGCAAAGCTTTGCTCTTTGGTCTGCCAGTTTCTTTGGTTCTGTGTCTACACTCCCTAAGTCCATAGGTTCCCAACTCTTGATGAGCTGAATACTGTTCGATACAGAAAACAGTTCCTGGCATTCTGTCATGCCCTAGGGCAGGCATCCCCAAACTCAGCCCTCCAGATGTTTTGCGACTATAACTCCCATCATCCCTAGCTAACAGGACCAGTGGTCAGGGATTATGGGAATTGTAGTCTCAAAACATCTGGAGGGCCAACTTTGGGGGTGCCTGCCCTAGGGTGACCAAGAAACAGAATCAATATATGCCTATTATAGTAGGGGCAGGCTTGGATCTTAATAGCTGAGATCAACAGAAAGAGCTAACCTATCCCAATATAGCTAACCTGTCCCAGTTTTTTTTCTTTTAATACATTCATTTTCTGTGATAGATTGCTCCTTTAAAGGTAAAGGTAACCCTGACCATTAGGTCCAGTCGCGGACGACTCTGGGGTTGCGGCGCTCATCTCGCTCCTTTAGGAGAGAATAAAGTGCCACACTTGGGAACAAGGTAGTGGTAAAGTCTTCCACAAACACAACTGGATGGCATCATTTTTTTTAGGGGGGGGGAGGTAGCCCTGCAATTTTATCACATGACTCAGTCACAAAGCTCACATTATCTGCATATTTAAATGTTTCTATTTATTAAGGGTTTGAAAGGAGGCTTTAACAGTGGGAAATTCCTGAAGTCTGACAATGGGGCCAAACTGACAAAATTGATCCAAGGTTTCATGGGCAAAATTTCATTCCACATATAGCACATTACCTTTCGACATGCATAGCAGAGGCTGCACTAAGCAGCAGTTCTATGATTTCCACCAGACACATCTTATTAAATTCAGTGCGGCTCACTTGCAAGCCTTTACACATAAGAGTTGGGCTGTCAGTTGCGTGACACTTGTGAGAATGTATTTTGTTTGTGTAATTTATAAAGATGAGATTTTCAGTACAGAACTTTGATTTGCAGTTTCGTATATGCCAACAGCTGGAGCTCATCATGGCAGCTTCCACAGCGAGCCTTTCCCCAAAACCCAGGACAGGGCCTATCTCTGCTGGTGACTGCCAACACATGCTTTCTCTGTTGCTGCTTTGGTGATGGCAACATTGCCACTAACTTCCCTCCACTCAGGGCCCAGACACTTTTGAATAGGAACTAAGCTAGACATCTAAGCGTAATGCAGTGCTTTGGCCCATAGATCTATGAAATTGGTAGACTTTATAGTCTTACCAAGGTTTTTTTTTTTCAGGGGGTAGTCAAGGGTACGCAGTACTGACACCTCTCTTTTTTTGGTTTTTAAAAAGAGTGGCACTTACTGTAACCACCTCGTGAGTACCAGCACCTCTTTGTCTAGAAAAAAGCACTGGTCCTACCTGGACTTTAGCTCTATAAGTTGGTAAATTTCATAGATCTGTGTTCTGGGACATGACATTTTGGAAAAAGAAAAGGAAATAATATGTTTAGCCTAATTATTTTCCTCATTTGGTGACTCTGCTAATCTGGCAAAGAAACTTGAAAGCCTCATGACTGCTCCATTTGCTTGCCAGAGCAGCCATGATCCTGCTGCTCCAAGCTAATGGTGCCATTGTTCCTGTTCTGAAAAAAGTTCTGGAGCTGTGCTTCCCTGCATTCCTTTTGCAACTTTAATAAGTTTCGTTTGGGTACAGCATCATATCCCAACAGTGACATATGCAGCATCAGAATAATCTCTGAACTGAAGACTCCAGGTGACTTATCTGTGTGACATTTCTGTGGGGTTTTTTGTTCTTTCTTTGTTACTTGACCTATGTTCATCACTTCTCAAACGAAGTAGGCAGCTTTAGAGGGGTGTAAATAACCAGGCTGGCCACTAGATGGTAGACTTGCTCTTCACACTAATTCTTAATGTAGCAGTAGTTGTGGAACACAACTAAGCTCCATGTTCCTTAGTGAAAGCCCTTCCTTAATTTCCTGTCCCTCCCCCCCCCCACCTTTTTAAAAGAACTTTGTAGTGAGGCAGAAGCACAGTTTTGTAAGGGGAATTACCTAGAATTTGGCACTATTTCAGTTCTGGTCTAGTGGGAGGCATGATGATGCTTGGGGAGGAAGGGGACAGTAAACTATATCAGGGCTCACCATCTTTTTATGTTAGCCATGGTGGCTCCAGGATTTGGGCATGACATACTCATTCTGCCTCCTGGAAGAGACAGTGCACGCAAAGAGAATCCTTTCACATGGCTCCTGGCCTCTTGAGTTCATTGTGTAATGAGAATGATGGCATTCTTTGGACGCTTTGCTAGTTTAGGTGCTTAGTAAATCGTGATCTGGAGATGATCCTGAACAAAATGCCAAAAGTTATTCAATATAAATTGAATAAATGATAATAATATGAATATGCAGCAATGTGCAAGGACTTTTGGCTGCACAACAGAACTTCTCCTCCCCCCCAAAAAAACATGTTCTTGGCTTTTCCCAACCTTTAGGAGCAGATTTTGGGGAGGGGGTGCTGGGGGTTTGTGCAAGGAGAGAGAGAAGTAGTTCCATTGCACAAGCAGAAATCCTTGTGCCGGTGGAAGTTGGCTACTGCCCCATGTCTGTTCAGCTCAGAGCGTACATTACCTTTATTGAAAAGAATCAATTCTGCCAGAAATGATTGTCCCTCTCCACCACAGCCTCTACAATGGAGATTTATTCTTGTTCCCTTAATTATGTTCCTAAGGCAATGTTCTGAGTGTAGTCAGGAATGTTTTGAAATTATATATAATGATTAAGCTTTCTTTCCTTTTCTTGCAGTTTAGGTGGAGATTAGAGGGTCATAAGGTTAAACATATGGAATGGATTGCGCTAATATTAAAGTGCATAGCTTTGCTGAAGGGCACAGAGTAAGAATACTGAGACTGTTAGTGATGTACAATAAGTTTCCCCACTTTGATTTGGATATGGCTAAATATTATCAGGGTCAAAGTTTCCAATGACTTGTTTCCTGAACCTGATTAGTTGTAACTTCTGCTTAAAATCAACACACCAGCCTTAATGCATATAGGAACATAAGACGAGCTATCCTGCTACAACACACCATAAACCTATTTAAGCATCCTGCTTCTCACAGCAGCCAACCAAATGTCTCAGCCACAAGCCAGGGCAGATGGGAGCAAAACCCTCCCTAGGTGTTGTTTCCCAGCAGCTGACATTGAGAGACACGTGCTGCCTTTGAACCCAGAGGTAGCATTTAACCATTGTGACCAATAGCCTTATCTGCTATGAAATGTTTTAAAGCTATTTCAGTTGCTGGCCATCAACAGTACATCTTGGTGGAATCTACACACATATAAAAAGTGTGGTGAAAATGCTTTTTTTAAAAAACCGTTTTGAAAAATACATTTAATTTTGCATAGCTCACTTTTGTCATCTAGTGTCACATTTGTATATTGCATTTTACAACCAATTTAAAACATTGCAGCTGTATAGCTGAGTCCCTTGTTACAGCATGAGCCAGTAAATCTAGAATGGACCAAATTCAGACTTACAAAGTCTGCTGAATATTTCTAGCAGACCCCTTAATCGCTGGAATTTCTAAGTGGTGTATGTAAGAATTTCAAAAAGCATACAATGGATAAAATCAAATAAAATCAATCTTTGTTATTGCTGTTGCTGGAATTCCCATTGTCCACCAACGCATGTTAAATCTGCAAAGCAAATGTGGATGTTCAGAATCTCTGAACAGTTGAGGCACACTGTTGCATGTAGATAGAGCAGCAGCTGATGAGGAAGGGCCCCGATCGAAGGCGTTGTGACCCACACATTCTTTCAATATGTGTGTGGGGTGTCATTCAGCCCCTCCTTGTGTTTCCCAAGCGTTTGCTAGATTACACTTATTTGGGAATTAAATGTGGAATGTGCGACAGCTAGAATGTGTAAGAATAAAAATTACCTGCCCTCAGAGGAGCCCAGTCCCCATGTTTGTGCATGAGTCACTAAAGTAAGTATTCATCCTGGTTGGAAAGAAAAGCTCAGAGCACTTACTCATGCAGAAATGCAATGGAAAACCTCCTGCAACGGTGGGCAAACTTGCTGGGTCTCTGCATCAGGAGTGACTGGGTGTTGATTGGAAGGAGGTGAGGCCAGAGAAGGGAATTATTCAGAGATGCAGCCAGTGGTTAATTCCACAACATCTGCACTGCAGATGTGAGACGGAGTGATCGATTCTTACCCAGCACAAAGCTGTGAAACAACAGCTTACCAGCAGCAAGTGCTGAGTGTAAGTTGGCAGGGGCAGAATTGCATCTGACAGCCTCTTCAGCAGTAAGGGTGCTATAGGCTATTCTTCTTGGCCAAATAGTTGTCTTACAGGAGGCTATTTTATACCATGTCAGACAATTCATCCATCCAGTTAGCACAGTATTCTCTGCTCTGACTGGTTGCAGCTTCCCCAGTGTCTCAAGGAAAGAAAGGTCTTTCACATACAAGAGAGGATCCAAAACAGCTGTATGAAAAATATATTTGCCATCACCTGCTGCTTGTTTTGCTTTTAGATGGCGATACCAGAGCAGAACCAGTGATCGATGGGCCCTGCTTTGATGATCCCCCATAACGTACCCCAACACAAAGTTTGGATAATTTACTATGGTGTGTGCTGAATGTAACTGAATTGCTTCCAAGGACGGCCTGAGGCATGTTAACATCCTAAATGTTGAAACATGTTTTCCTTGCATATAGAGGGGAATAATCCCAAGCAGCTGTTTTGCTAGCAAGCCCTGCTGACATCCCATTGCAAGAGCTTGTTGCCCCTGCAATGATTGCTCTGTTGAGAAATGTAATTATTTTTATTTTAAGGTTTCCAGACTGTGAAAGCTGATGCTATCTGAGCTGCTTTCTCTGTCATCAAGGGGTGAGCCTTCCAGCCCTCGACCTCCTGTTGTTAATACCATGAATTCTGTTAGAAAACAAAATAACCCACAAACTCAGCACACGGGGCTATTTTGATATTTTGAAAACGAAATCCCCCTGCGCGGTCACTTGATTATTTTCCAGCCACCACTTTTTTTCTTCCAAAGGATTGGTTTTTTGTTTTTAGGCTTTCGCTCTGGTGGCCAAAACCGTTGTTTGTTCATCTTCTGGCAGCCGCAGGTGCTATGCTGAATGCCTTGAAAATGACTGTAATTACTGAGCATAGTTTAAGTAAAATCAGATAAAATCCGCATTGGATCTAGGCTGTAGGATTATCTGCCAGGTTTTTCCCCCCTTTTTGACCCAGGAACATGAATCATGTGAACTCGTTTCCTCAATCGCATCAGCATGTAATTATATATAATCTCCATGAAGAATTCCTGACTGGGTCCTGGGGTCTTCTGAGGGCTGGGAAAGCATTTGTGAAAGGTTTCTTGTGTCATTAGTGAATGAATTTCTCACTTGGATGGCTTAACTATGAAGTCTCAGCAGACCCCAGTGTTGTTTGTGATCCAGTAAATCATGCACCTTTTGGAGCATCCCGCCTGGTTGACGCTGTCTGCCTGTCTCTTGATTCCTATTTTTACCCAAGGTCAAAGGGGGTTTTCATCTGTGCCAATGGCTATGTTGACTTATGCTTTTCGCAGTGGGATATCTGAAGATTAGCCTTCAAATCTGGAGTCTCCCACTCAGAACGAGACAGCAGAGACAAGACCTATAAGCCGGCAGAATATGGAACAAATCTCCTGACTGAACAGAGGGGAGGGGGAAAGCTGCCCTCACAAAGTCTTTCTAACCCACCAAATGGGTGTTGAAGGAGAGGCATGTGGGGGCTGCATGCGGGAATCAATAAAGCAAAAGGTGATGATAAGAAAGATGGGGGAGCAGATCTTACTTGAGTGCAGATGTGGGGAGTGCATGGTCTTGCCAGATGTTGCTGGATTACAACTCCCATTAGAGGACAGGTCCCCCTTCACCTCTGAAAACGTGAGCTTTACAGCAACAATTTTAAGAAGAACAGTCTGTGGGGATGATAAGTTAAATTTTGTCTGACAAAATATCTGGTTCTAAAATTATTTTAGCTGTGTAATCTATTTTATTCTGCTTTATATATTTTATCTTTTGTAACGGCTTCAGCTAAACAAATAAATAATATTTGTTGTATTTAATTCCCTTCGTCCTTGATCACTGACCATGCTGACTGGGGTTGATGGGAGCCTAAGAATGTCTGGGTTGCCACAGGTACCCTTTTCCTGCTTTATAGTGTTTTAAAAATTTGAAATCCTGAATCATTTCCTGTTTCAGCCGGATCCAAAACACCCACATTTTGGCATCCAGCCTCTTGTTTCCCACTGTGGCCTTGTGTGAAAAGCCCAAGAGGAAAGAGAGTTGGTCTCCAGCAGGGTGTCATGGCACTGTCAGGAAAAGAATGTCCAGAGTGAGGAAGTAACTTGTTATTTCCAAAGGTACACTTACAAGACAGGAAAAGGCATGTCCAGCAGTCCTGCTCCTGGGTATGCACCCAATCAGGCAGTTCCATGAGCAGAGAGGCCCCACCCCCAACTTCGGCTTATGTATATTTCCCACCTGAACTGCATGCAAGCAGGTGAAGACTATGCCTACGTGCAACCCGCTTCTGCTCCTCCCACTTCAGTCCTCTTCTGGTCCTGGGAGACTGTGGAGCAGGAGAGGTGGGGGCAGGAGGAGCAGCTGTGCAAGCCCTTGACTCTACCCCAGCCTGACATATCCCTCCTTCCTCTTGCACCTGTTCTTCACTTTCCAATCCTGCAGCTTCTCCTGCCTCTGAATCTTGTCTCCCAGCTGTTACAGATCCCCCTAGTTCACTCATCCCTTTTTCTAAGCCAGTCTCCCAGTGCCCACTCATCAGAATCTAGCCACCCCTCCTCAGTGTCCAGCCAGTTGCTGACAGAGTGGGAATTGAGGGGCAAACTACCTATGGCTATTTAAACAAGGGATTTATTTCAAGTTCACATTAGCAGGGCCAGTGCATTAAATTGCCTCTGATGCGGAGTGACTCTGCAGCTCGCACCCTCTTTGTGGCGGAGGCATCCCACTTTTCTGGCTGGCACCCTTCCTCCTTCCTCTCTGATTACTAGAAGTTTCTGTGTCACCCCTCCTCCTCCTCCTTAGTGCCTGAGGAAAGGCCAAGGGGTCCCTTCCTCGGAGTGATAGTTTCTGGATGCAACAGCTGAAAGGAAAGCTGTTTAGCTGTAGTTGGGGGAGGGGAATAAGTTACCATATTTTTTGCACCATAACACTCCCTTTTTTCCTCCTAAAAAGTAAGGGGAAATGTCTGTGCATGTTATGGAGGGAATGTCTGTGGGTGGCATGCCTACAGATTTTCCTCCTCTAAAAACTACGTGCGTGTTATGGTCGGGTGCGTGTTATAGAGCGAAAAATACGGTACTTTAACCTTGAGGAGAGCAACTTGGCTCTAATTGCATATATAGCCCCAGCTGCAGCACAAAACCTCATTTTGGCCTCAAAGATCTTCTGCCTTTTGCCTCCCCAACTCCGCATCTTTTGAATTTGCAAACATTGGTGTGATCCACTTTGGGAAGCAATCATTGCCTGAAAAGTCGGATAAAATGATTGCAAAACAAAGGAAAATAGACAAAGTTACTTGTTTGCAGACCTTCTGTCCCTCTTAACATTTTAATTTTTGCTTGACTCAATGTATTGGAGGATGCTTCATTTTTCCTTCCTTACTGGGCAATGCCTCCTCTAAGACTTAAGTTGACTTAGGAAGGTGGAATCATAGAAGCATAGATTGGAAGTAACCACAAGGGTCATCTACTTCAACTTCCTGCAATACAGGAATCTCAATTTAAGCATCTATGACAGGTGACCATCCAACCTCTGCTTAAAAACCTCCAAGGAAGGAGAGTCCACCACTTCCCGAGGGACTCCATTCCACTGTCAAACAGCACTTAATGTCAGAAAGTTCTTCCGATGTTTAGATGTTTAGATCTTCTTCCTTGTAGATTGAAGCCATTGGTTTGGGTCCTACCCTCTGGAACAGGAGAAAACAATCTTGCTCTATCTTCCATGTGGAGCTAACATTTAGTGAAAAAAGGTAAAGGGGAAGGGGCATCTGCCTTCCCAGCAGGCACTCTTTGCATGATATGTTTACATCAGACTGCCTTGTCATCTTTCATTCTGCACCTGCATCTGCAGCCTTCTCTTTGTTGTGGCTGTTCCTAAGTGCAGAGCGATTTCCAGTGTCCCCTAACAGGGATGCAATAGCCTGGGGGATTCTCCAGGTGCAGCTCCTCCCTGAACAGCAATGCCAGCTGCCTGCATCTCACAGAGAAGGCAAGACTGCCAAAAATGCCATTCCTATACGTTTTTAGGACTTCTTCCCCTGACCCTCGTCCGGACAAGCTGGCCCCAATTCCTTGGTTGTTTTGGTTTTTGTGGCCTTTTGTCTAAAACAGATTTGCCAGGGAGCCAAGGATATGTAACGTGTTTATTACTACAGCATAAAAAGGGGCCAAACAGATGGAAAGCTGAATTCTGGCTACCGCAGACAATGCGACCTGGGAGACGATTGCTGAGACACAGCTAAAGACAGGATTGCTGTGAACTGTTCCAAATCCACTTGTTCTGGCCCATTATTCTGTCTGCTTGTGGAATCATCTTCTCTGGGTTTGTAGATGTTGGCAGGGCTGTGTCTTGCTACATTTCTCAGTAGTAGTACTTCATGGCAGAACGCTTCATTCCTCCACTGCAGAGTTCCAGCCGTTTTCACTGCCAGTTTGCAGCGTTTGGATTCAGTCGGCAGCATCCAGACTAAGTGAGTTGCACGTAGTTCCCTTTCGAAATTAAGTCATGACTAACATGTCCCATCAATTTCAAATGACCCACGTTCAGCTAAGCGGACTGAAGCTAATCCAGTAATATTGGCCCTGGGGTGAAGATTGCCAAAGCTTGAAGTTCAAGTGATCATTGGGGGAGAGAATTCAGGGCTTCCAAATGGTGTGTGTTCACTTTTTTTTTAAAGGGTACATGCTGCACTTTGGGGGCCCTTAGTTTTAGCAGCGGTGGTGGCTTCTTCTGTTTTCTATTTGTAACCTTCAATTTTATTTTGCAGCAGCAGCAGCAGCAAGAGTTCTGCTCTTGGCAGCCATTAATAACTCCAAAATGAGTCAGGTACAATGTCAGTTTTAGGGAATCTTGGTGGTAGTAGCAGTGACATTCTTATCTCCTGGGTAAGACCTGTTCTCTTAATTTGTGCTTTTCAGCCACCTAGAGGGCAGGTTCTGACGCCATTGCATCCTCAAGCAACCATCCAGCAGAGCTGTTCCAACTTGCAAATAAGCTTATTGCACCAGACCAGTGGGCAGCTTTGAGTCATTAGAAGCCTGCTGTGATGCTTTTATGAAGCACTTTGAGGATAAAGTGGTTGGACTTGCATAGAATTAGATACCACAGTTATACTAAATCCTCATATATCTCCAGAGCACTATCTGGTCTGGTTGCTTTGGTTCAGTTTCAGTTATTACAGTTTGAGGATGTGGACAAGTTGCTTGCAGGAGTTTGGGCAACCACCTGTTTTTCCACTCATCGTCCATCCAAGGGGGATTGACTGGCTAGCCCAGGGAGTGGTTAATGCCTATTTGTCTTGGCCCTTAAAAAGACAGTGGTACACCCTCTTCTTAAGAGGACCCCTCTGGAGCCAGAAGAGTTAAATAACTAACACCCAGTCACAAATATTCCCTTTTGGGGCAAGATGCTTAAGAGGGTCTGGTGGTCTAACTGCAGGTGTGCCTGGAAGAAAAAGAATTGTCTAGATTTATTTTAATCTGGCTTCATTCCCATGTTTGGAAGTGGAGTGACCCTGGTTGCCTTGGTTAATTAGCTTTATCAGGCAAGAGACAGGGGGATGCTACCCTCCTCAGTCTCCTTTACCTCTTTGCAGCTGATAGCAGAGTCTACAGATATTAGTGTATTGAAGCCTTTCAGAAGGAGCAAGTTGTTACCACATGGCTGAAAGCAGAAGAGGATGAAGCCAGGCAGTCCTCCTGCAGAGATCATTCCACAACTGAAGTACCAGCAATGGCCTGTAAAACGGATTAAAGCTTCAACTTTAAGGTGACAGATTTGAGTTTAATAATTCCTGATCAATGCTACTAATTCTATGCAAGCAGTTGCTGTGGATGTTTCTGATTTTCAGGATCTGAAGCATGTGCCTGAATTGCACTGCACTGTATTCTTTCCAAAGCTAGCCTGCCTCCAGGAAGAGGAATAGGTTGGAGGTTCTTATGGGATGGGGAGAAGGTGAACTGTACGAATCTTAAATATTGCAGTACAGTGTAGCTAGCCCCTTTTACTTGCAGCAAACACTAACTCCCTCCACATTTTGAATTCAGCTCGTCAACTCATCTTTGTCTCAAGTCACATAATACAAATACTTTTCACTAACACACCAACCTCCAGGAAAACATTTGGATGAATGTTATTAATCCCTCTGGTGCCCGAGATGTCTAGGAGATGTCTACAAAACAGCATGCAAATAGCACTTGGAATGGGTAGAATGAGACGTTTTCGTCCAAATAACAACGGAAGCCTGTCACGCACCTAAATAAATAGGCATGCATGCCAATGAACACACTCATTTACGGGGATGGGGGGGAGGGATGAGTGTTAGTGGTAGAGGTTGGAGGCATGCTCTACCAGGATTTGGGGGATAAAATCTTCTTTGGCTCATAAGCCGAAAACCTTGCTTTGCTAGGTTCACACGTCAGACGTGGGGCATTTTTATATGTACCCAGTAAAATAAAAAATTTAAATAAAAAGATGGTGACATGAGGTCAAATTGTTCCAGAATCCAGACACTGGAGAAGACAAAAAGGGGATGTGGATCAACAGCCTATACTGATACTGATTAAGATTATTTTCAGTTCATGCAGAAGGGAATACAGTGGTACATCGGGTTAAGAACTTAAGTTGTTCTGGAGGTCCATTCTTAACCTGAAACTGTTCTTAACCTGAAGCACCACTTTAGCTAATGGGGCCTCCTGCTGCCGCTGTGCCGCTGCTGCTCGATTTCTGTTCTCATTCTGAAGCAAAGTTCTTAACCTGAGGTACTATTTCTGGGTTAGCAGGGTCTGTAACCTGAAGTGTATGTAACCTGAAGCGTATGTAACCCGAGGTACCACTGTATGTTTCCAAGCATATTGCTTAAAGGCAGCCTGCTTCGCCACCTGAGGCTAAACAGGAATTGGCTGCCCGCTGCCTGGCTGTTGCATCCTGCCCATCCCACTTCCACTACAGCTGGAATGCCTCCTTCTCACTGAACTCGGTGAGAGAGGGGCATTCCAGCAGCAGTGCTGCCTCTTGTGCTTCTGCTGCCTGAGGCAGCTGCTTCACCCCACCACATGGGTGGGCTGGCTCGGATGTTGCTTTTCCATCACTTTGGAAATCAGCAGAAACACCTGAATAAATTGCCGAGAGAGCCTTCATGAAAAAACTCCCCTATTTCACAACCTCAGGCTGAAATGTCGGTAGCATTGGCCACATTGATGCAGGTTGCCATAGATTAGGCTGAGTAAGTGTCCACACACACAACAACCTGAAAGCTATTGTTGCCAATGAGCACCCACATTCATCTCCTATCTCACAATTATTCTCTTGGTCAAGCACGGTGTGCACGTTTCTGTAGGGTTTAAGAAACTTGACTGACCAGAGACCACAACAAAACATAAAGAACAAATGCATAATCATGTGAACAAAATGGAATTTCAGCAAGTTGTAGATTGGAAGCTACATCTGCTGGAATCTCCTCTTCTGCACAACCATTCAAGGTACAGGAGCCCTGTCCATTGTTGCATCTGGCTACCCTAATTGGAAAGCTAGGGCTGCCATATGTCTGGAAAATCCCAGACATCGCCAGGGTTTGGCATCCGAAAACGGCGTCCGGGCAGCTTTTCGGCAGCTTTGAATATCTGAATCAAAGGTCCTAGGACTGTTTCTCTACCTGAAGAAGTCAACCTCAACATAACAAATAAGCTGGAAATGGATATCCTCAGTTAGCCACTAAAACTGTGAATGCAATTCATATGAATTCTACACTCTTAGAAGGTCTCTAGATAATCCTGCTGGGAGTGATACAATTTCCCAGCTTAGCTGTAGCCTCCTATGCATCCTACAACTGCATATGATACTGCTGTACTGATTTAATTTTCACACTCTTGGCAATAGGGAGAGAAATATCTGTCACTTTCTGTTCTCTCAGTCTCTCATTTTTGCAGCCTTAAGTTCACTTCTCCGCATTTTGTGGCAATATTAATTAAAAAAAAAAATCCTTATGAAAATGCACCAACATTTTATTAACCCATTTTATATGCAGGTTTGACTAATTTTTGCAAGCAACTTTCCCCAATTTTGTATGTTATTTTCATTAGTATCTTAATATGTGCAGTTCTGTAAATATTGTTTAGAGAACTTCACCACAAAATTCAGGTAAGTGTGGATTTTGAGTGTAGCCATGTTTTGGTGAGCATATTGTTTTTGAAAGTGTGAATTTGATAACTTTGGCTTTAAACATGCGGCGCGAAACAAGTAATGGCGGTCCTCTTTGCGCTGCGAAGAGGGGCTCCGCAGAAAAGGGTCGTTCGCTGCGGCAAAGCGACGACCCACTAAGAAAAACCACGAGCAGAGTGAGCTCGTGGCCGTGGGATCCGGCGGGCACCTAGAGCGACCCCCAAAACGAAGAAGGGACCCCGTAAGGGGCTCCGGAAGCGCGGAGGGGAAGCGGTGCTGTGGATTCATCGCTCTTTCTGCGGGAGTGAAGCCGCGCGGCTGTTACGGATGAGCGCCGACCTTTCTTCCTTTTACATTGGATTACAAACCAACTACTCGTGAGTAAGATTCACCTGAGATTGGATTACAAAATTTATGAATTTGGCTGAAAGCGGGAGACGAGAAAAAGGAAGTCCGTCTCCCGATGGTGCTTAGTGATCAAAGGCAAAGGATTTGACAGGCTGGAAGCAGCACAGAAGGGCTTTAAAACGAGAGAAATCATACGCTTAGAGAAGCTGGAAACTGAAAGGCAAGTTATTTTTATTTCTTTGGGACTGGCTCTATCTTTCCTTATGGGGATTTTCTCCTCTGCTAAACTTACTAAAAAATTTTAAAGACTTTAAAAACCCAAGCCCCGGACTTGCAGCGGGACAAAAGGCTGTTTTGCAGATACACTTACAAATCTGAAATGGATACTTAGAGGCATCACTGTTGGATACAATTTAACAACTGTACTTTGCACCTTTTAAGAGACTTGTGGTAACATTGTGAGAGCTCTGCTTGAGGGAAAAGGTCTTCTCCAAAGACTATTGTGAATTTACTTAATTGCAGGAACTTTAATGGCGACTGAAATTTTGCTTCTTCCTCCCTGAACTGCAACATTACTCCCTCTAGTGGAGTTTGGGACTTACAATTTCCTGAGAACCAACTTTGTTTTGTCTCTCTGTGGTTTGGTTGTTTACTCCAGGGCCTGCCTTTCCCATGAAATTTTTGACAGCCTGACCTTGAATCCAAAGACAGGTGGGGAATGAGCGACAGAGTAAAAACAAGAGCTGCGTCGAAGGCAGGGAAAGGCAAACTGACACAAACAACCCTATTTTCTCAGGGACGCAGATCTTCAGTCCCTGCCGTCTTGCAGACTGCACCCTCGCCAACAACTCTAGCTGAAGAAGCTGAACAATTAACAGGTGAGGATATGGCATCTGGAGGGTCTAACACTTTGTTAGAGGAAATGTTACAACAATTTGCAATTTTGAACAAAAAAGTGGATGACCAAACTGCAAAAATTGATTTAGCCACATCCTCAATTACCAAACTTTCAGAACAGGTGGCTAAGCATTCACAAGACATTGGAAACCTAAATGACGTAACATCTGAAAATCGAAAATTGGCGGAGGCTGCGAACCAAAAAGCAGAGGCCGCAGCAAAAGGAGTGGAGGAACTGAAAGGAGAGGTAAGACCGCTCCACAAACATATTACCGACCAGCAGGCCTACCTGTCTTTGGTGGAACTGCGAAACAAGGAAAATAACCTGAGATTACGCTCTATCCCAGAGATTGAGAAAGAGGACTTGATAGGTTTTCTAACAGCAGAATTCTCTAAATTCTGGGGTATTAATGAAGACACAGATTTTAAAATAACAACTGCATTTAGATTGGGAAGAGCCGTTGGAAAAGACAGGCCTAGAGACTGTTTGATTATCCTAAGGACTAAACAGGAGAGAGACAAGCTACTTGACCTACATTTTAACAAAGCACTTGTGATACAGGACAGAAGAGCACAAATCTACAAGGACATCCCTAAGCAACTACTGGATCTCAGATCTAACTATACTGACCTAGCTGGACTTTTGAGAGGTAACGGAATACCATATAGGTGGGAGTTTCCACAAGGCCTTTCATTCAAATACAAGGGAAAGAAGATAAAAATCAAAACGAAAGAGGACAGCCAGAAGTTCCTACACGACAACGGAGAAGACTTGCAGAAAGGAGCAGCAGCTATTTGGCCGCCACCAGAGTCTGGGAAAGAGCCACCACCTTCTGACTCGGACAAAAAAGAAGACACCCAATAAAGAGTAACAACAGATCGACACAGGATGTCTCTGCAGCTGTATAGTTGGAACATTAATGGCGCGAATTCCCCAGAAAAACGCAAAAGGATCTTCCATATTTTAAAGAAAGAGAATTTGGACATAATTTGTTTGCAAGAAACTCATGTGACCAGGTTACACAAGAAGGTGTTAATAAATAAAAGATTAGGCCAAGAATTTATTTCATCAGACAGAGTTAAAAAGAGAGGCGTGGTGATCTACGCCAAGGAGAACCTTTCACCAAAATTCTTGTTTAAAGATGAACAAGGAAGAATCCTGGCTATTGAAATATCGACCCAAGGAGAGAAAATTTTGATATTAGGAATTTATGCACCAAATGAGGGGAAATCAGAATTTTACAAGAAGCTGCATGAGACATTACTGGACTATCTGGACTATTCTAACATCATTATGATGGGAGATATGAATGGGGTTGTCTCTACTTTTATGGATAAGTCACAGAACCAGAATTTGACCAAAGATGGAAGACTACCAAAAACCTTTTTTGAATTAACTGACAATATGGATTTAATTGATTTATGGAGGACGAGAAACCCCCTTGGTAAAGAAGGAACTTTCTTTTCTGAGGCCCATCTGTCATGGACAAGAATCGACCAAATTTGGACAACTAGAGGGCTGGCACCTAAGACTATAAAAATAGAAATCTACCCAAAGACATGCTCCGACCATAACGCTTTGAAAATGGAAATGAGACTTACTACTGCCGATTCCTTCAGATGGAAAATGAATGACAACCTGTTAAGAGATCAAGAGATTGTAAAGAAGGCCCAAAAAGCTTTAAAGGACTACTTTGAAATTAATTTGAATACCTCGGTGGAAAAAAGAATAATCTGGGACGCGAGTAAAGCTGTTATGAGAGGGTTCCTGATACAACAGAATACGATCAAGAAAAAGTTCTGGAATGGTAAAAAGGATAAGATACTGGAGAAGATAAGAGATGGTGAGAAAAAATTAAGATTAAACCCAAAATCAAAGGAGACTTTAAGAGAAATTAAATTCCACCAGTCACAATATGCGAAATTGATTAATCAAGAAGTGGAATGGAAGATTAAACAAATGAAACAAAGATCTTTTGAGTCGGCGAATAAATGTGGGAAACTGCTAGCTTGGCAGTTGAAAAAGAGACAAAAATTAAATTATGTTACCAATCTAGAAGTTGAAGGAAAGAACATTCAGAAACCGGGAGAAATTAGAAAGTGTTTCCAGAAATATTTTAAAAAACTGTATACACAAGGATCCGAGGATGCGACTGAGATAGAACAATTTTTGAAAGAAAACGGCCTTCCAGAATTATCACAAGAAAAGAGATCAATCTTGAACTGTAAAATAACACAACAGGAAATTGAGGATGCCATTCAGAATATGCAGCTAGGCAAATCTCCAGGTCCCGATGGACTTACCTCCAAATACTATAAGACCTTAAAAGACCACTTGACACAACCATTAATGGAGGTTTGTAACCAGATTATGGGGGGAGGGAGGGCACCAGATACGTGGAAAGAAGCATTCATCACACTGATACCTAAAGTGGAAACTGAAAAGACTCAACTTAAGAACTACCGACCCATCTCACTCCTAAACGTGGATTACAAAATATTTGCGGATGTTTTAGCTAATAGATTTAAAAAAGTATTAAATGAAGTAATTCATAAGGACCAAGCAGGCTTTCTCCCAGGTAGACATTTGTTTGACAACACCAGGAACATTATCGATATTCTGGAACTTTTACAAACAAATATTAACACCAAAGCAGTGTTAATTTTTATTGATGCGGAGAAGGCCTTTGACAACATTTCTTGGAAATTTATGAAGAAAAATTTGGAAGGGATGGGAGTGGGAAGGGGGTTTGAGAATGGAATAGAGGCAATCTATTCAGAACAAAAAGCTAAGTTGATAGTGAACAATGTGGTGACAGAAGAACTTCATATTGAAAAAGGAACACGCCAGGGGTGCCCCCTATCCCCTCTGTTGTTTATTTCGGTCCTGGAGGTTTTGCTGAATATGATAAGGGAGGATCGGCAGGTACAAGGAATACGGGTCGGAGCGAAACAATATAAACTGAAAGCATTTGCAGATGACTTGGTTTTAACACTACAGGAGCCAGAACCTAGTACAAAAAGAGTTTTGGAATTGATTCAGAAATTTGGTCGGGTGGCGGGTTTTAAGTTGAACAAACAAAAAACTAAGGTGTTAGGGAAAAATTTGACGGTTATTGAAACAGAGGGGTTTCAGAAGGAAACAGAACTAAACATTGTTAAAAAAGTGAAATACCTGGGGGTCAATCTGTCTTCTAAGAATTTGAACCTATTTAAAGATAATTATGAAAAATGCTGGTCAGAGGTTAAAAAAGATTTTGAAATTTGGTCAAGATTGAAATTATCCTTGTTAGGACGAATTGCAGTTATAAAAATGAACGTCTTGCCAAAAATGTTGTTTCTGTTTCAAGCCTTGCAGGTCGTGGACAGAGTGGAATGTTTTGGAAAGTGGCAGAGGGATATTTCTAGGTTTGTCTGGCAGGGCAAAAAGCCCCGAATAAAGTTTAAAATACTAACTGATGCAAAGGAGAGAGGGGGGTTTGCCCTGCCGGACTTAAGGTTATATTATGAAGCTGCGGCCTTCTGCTGGATGAAAGATTGGATCTTATTGGAAAACACTGATGTCCTAGATCTGGAAGGCTTTAACAATTTGTTAGGTTGGCATGCGTATTTGTGGTATGACAAGGGGAAAACATATGGAATGTTCAAAAACCATATTGTCAGGAAAGCAATATATATGGTCTGGAAAAAATATAAAGACTTATTGGAAAGTAAAACTCCGAGGTGGATCTCACCAATAGAGGCCAAAGCTCGGAAAACAGCCAATATGGAGGCACATTGGCCGAAATATTGGGAAATAATAGAAAACATTGGAGGTAATTGGAGGTTGCAGAGCTTTGAAAAACTAAAGGATAGGGTGCAAAATTGGCTACACTATGCCCAAATTAATGAGGTTTTCAAGTTAGATAAAAAAATAGGATTCCAGGTGGAAAAATCGAAACTTGAGACAGAGTTGCTAGAACCAAAGACCAAGGTATTATCGAGAATGTACAACTTGCTGCTTAAATGGAACACTCAGGATGAGACAGTTAAGTCAGCCATGATAAAATGGGCTCAAGACATTGGTTACAATATTATGTCTGAAGACTGGGAAAGGTTATGGACCACCGGTATGAAATTTACGGCATGTAATGCCTTGAAAGAAAACATTATGAAAATGGTATACCGGTGGTACATGACCCCAGTCAAGCTTGCTAAGATATACCATTTGTCTGACAATAAATGTTGGAAATGTAAGGAGGCTGAAGGGACATTCTTCCACCTCTGGTGGACTTGTCCAAGATTGAAGGCCTTTTGGGAAATGATTTATAACGAGTTAAAAAAGGTGTTCAAGTACACCTTCCCCAAGAAACCAGAGGCCTTCCTTCTGGGCATTGTCGGCCAGAAGGTGTTAAAAAAGGATAGAACTTTTTTTATGTATGCTACAACAGCAGCAAGAATCCTTATCGCTAAGCACTGGAAGACCCAAGATTTGCCCACACTGGAGGACTGGCAGACGCAATTGATGAACTACATGGAACTGGCCGAGATGACTGCAAGGATCCGAGACTTGGGAGAAGAGGCAATGGAGGAGGACTGGAAAAAATTTAAAGACTATTTGCAGAAGTATTATAAGTTGTATGAAACATAAGACGTCGTATGATTTGGAACGTTAGCCCCAGCAATGAAATTTAATTATTTATGAAACTGATAACACTCATGAAAGAATCAGAGTTTAAACGGGTAAAAAGGATATTATGTTATATTTTTAGAGTAATTGGAGAATAAGAGATTTAAACTTAAATTGCAACTGAAAATATAAAGAAACACACGAAATAAGGGTATAATTTGCTGACAATTTTATTATCAAGAATGCATTTATGTGGGAGATGTGGGGAAGTCCAATGGAAATTTGAAATAAGTTGTCGAAATGGTTGAGATTTTCTGTTCTCTTTTCCTTTTTTTTCTTGTGTTTTGCCTTTCTTTTTGTTTTCTTTGTAATTTGGAAAAAATGTAATAAAAATTATTATAAAAAAAAAACAAAAAAACAAAATAAACATGCATTGTGCACTGAAATTAATTTCTCATCCATCCCTAGTGGACAACATATGCGAACACTCTTAATCTCACTGATTTCAGAAACTTCTAAGTTGTGTAGGATAAAGGGCTACGTCCACACACAGAACACATACTATGAACTAATCACTGTTTGCTGTACTGAACTTCATATATAATATTCAACACCCACCCGTTTAATCTAGGCTACCATAATATTACAGCCAAGCAAACAGATTGAACTCTGGTAGGGCTGCCTGCATGAGGTGTTAGGGGAGTTAAAATCCCTTGGAGACAAATTTAAAAATCATCAATTATGTTAAACACTCTCCCATTTTCAGGCATACGTGCAAGGAAGTGTGATCCATTCAAGCAGCTGTGGCCTGAGTTAAGGCCTCCCCCGCCCTCCAATCACTCACTATGTAGCACCTGCACTTTAAACACTTTCCCCCTCCTGTGGATCTTTACTTCCAGACTTATAGTCCCCTAGTTGGATGTTCTGGACTGCATTTGCTAGCTGCTACTGACTCTACATATTTATATGCTCCAAATCCTTTTAAGTCTGACTGCAGCTTTGCTGAAATCTTGCTGAGTCTAAATTGAAAACTTAGAAGCTCTACTCTGCAAGCTGGCTATTTCACTGCAGAAATCAAACACAGGGGGCTTTTGCCCTGATTCATATAATACTAATCTTGAAATATGTTTTCTTAGGCTTGCTTTCCTTGAGCAGGGGTTTTTCACTTTTGAACTGACCTCTGTATTTGTCTCTTTAATAAACGTTTCTCCTGTACTAATAGCTCCATGCAATGAACATCTTCACTTGTTGGATTATCAAACCTCTGTTAAAGGCACAGAGGTGCAGGTCAGGCAATTCCTAAACTCCCCCCCCCCATCTACTGCCATTTGGCAACTCAGACTTCAACTCAGATATCATTAAATAGAGCACTGGTTTTAACTTCCTTGTATGAACTCTGGTGGTCTTCTAAAATAGTGTATAACTGAAATTGTGACTTCATATCAGTCACAGTGCTTGGTAGGATGATAGTCTTTTAAATTTGCAGCTACCCCTGCTGTCAGAACCCAGAACATGAAATGACCTTCGTTTTGAAATGGGGCAGCAATGCTAGACAATTCTTCAATAAGATTTTTAATTGTGTATCTGAAATATTCACAATGAATTTTGCTGAGAAAAAAAAAAGAAAAAGAAAAAGAAGGTGCAATATGAGATCCTTGGAACTATCCCCACTCAACCATGAAGCTCACTGGGTGACTGTCACTGCCTCTATGCCAAACCTTGCTTTTTTAAAAAATGGGTCTAGTAGACCCAATTTGAGTTGCACAACTAAAATTGATTAAAAGAAAAGAAAAGAAAAGAAAAGAAAAGGTTGTTGTAAGCAACGCCATTGAAGAAGACAACAGTGGTAACCCAGACATCATCAATCATCAACCTTTATTACGGTCCAGAGACCCAACAAATAGTTACAAAGCAATACACAATTCATACAGCCTACCTCCAGGTTAAACAAGCATTTTGTTCAGAATATAGGGATCATTGGTTCTTGCGACCACCGATAAAAACTTTGCCACTGCTAATGTTCTAGCGTTTGTCTGGTCTTCCAATAGGAACCTGACATAGTGAGCCTCTGATTTTCCCAGGAAAGGTACCAGCAAGGGTAATATCAGTTCAGCCCTGGCTTGCTCATATTTTGCACAGTGCAACAAAAATATGTTTTATGGAATCGATGTCTTGAGCACACGAGCAAAGTCTGTCCTGGTAGACATCATGGCTGGTTGTGAAGGAGCCCTCACAACAGTTCAGGCTTCAGGCCCCCCCCCCCCAAGTAGGTCCGTTACTGTATGCCACCTTGAGCTCCTTGGAGAAAAAGGTGGGACACAAATGCAACAAACAAACATACCGCTAGATTTTGCAGCAGAAAATCAAGATTGCCCTAGTACTGTGAGAACCTGTGTTGCATTTAGCATGTTAAAATCCCATTCAACTTTGAAGATCACAAGCCAACCTTAGGCCAGCCATTACCTTGCGGCCTATCCTACCTCACAAGGCACTTGTGAGGTGGATAAGATGGAGGGTGGGAAACCCTCTATATCAGTGTTATCAAAGTTTAAAATGTTCTGTTGTGGAGTAAGCCAAAATGTGAAATGAGGTGACCATGTGCTATCAGAAAGATTAAAATCCCACATGAATCATGTACTAGTCGTCTCCTCCTTGCATTATATCTTATCTGAATAAACATTTCCTGTTCTGCTGGAGTTCTCAGACTTTTCGGGAGGTCTCTAACAATTCATTCTGGATAGTGTACACAGAAGGGGAGATTTATGATTATTGTGGATGCAAGGTTGGAGATCGCTTTAACCTCAATTAAACAATAGGTACAGTAAACAGCATAACAAAAGGGGAAGACCTCCAAATAATATTTGGAACCAAGCAAGAGTGAAATGAAATGCAGTTCTGCATACATACATACAATAAAATGGTAAGGTGTGAGGCTGCCTTGAGGGCCTTTGGTGTGTTTTTTTTCTTCCAAATTTTCTTTATAATTCACATTTCATTGACTATAACCACACATTCAATAACTAACTTCTCCCCTTCCATGGTTCTATTTATTTATCCATTAAGACTGCTAATTCTAATTCCTCCTTTTATTAAAAAAAATCCCTTCCCTCTATAGTTTTAATTATTTAAACTGCTGAATTTAAATTAATCCAGCTAACACTTTATCCTGCTTGACATAATCCTTCAGATATTCTGCAAACATTTCCCACTCTTCCTTAAAAAAACTATTGATTTCTTATTCTATTAGTTAAATTTGCTAATTCTACATATTTCATTGATTTTATCTGCTACTCCTCCTTTCTTGGAGTCATTCTCTCTTTCCATTTCTGAGCATATACTATTTGAGTTGCTGTAATTGCATAAAGAAATAAATTATTTTGGTCTGTAGGGACTTCCATTCCTAATATTCCTAATAAGAAGGTTTCTGGTCTTTTTATAAAAGTTAATTATATATCATCTCCCAGAATTCCTTCACATTTTTACATGTACACGTCATATGGGGAAAAGTACCCTTCATTTCTTGACACTTTCAACAAGTACCGGACTCTGATTTATACATTTTTGCTAATTTACCCGGCATAACGTATATATCAGCTGCCTCAAAGGCCTTTGTAAGGCCATGTGGAAGGATCTAAATGAAGTAAAATAATAGAATCATAGAACTGTAGAGTTGGAAGGGAACCTGAAGGGGACCTAGCCCAATATCATATTGCAGAATACACCTACACAAAAAAAACAGACTAAATGAGTTGCCTGTCATCTCCTCTGGCTCTTTTCCTCTCTTGATTTTTCTCTGAATATCTTCACCAATTCTCCCCTAAATTTCCTCAGAAAAACCAAAATCCCTCCCACCCATTATGGGTGGGCCAATATAAATATAAAATAAAAAGTATAAAATATAAAATAAAATAAAGCTGTGCTCTAGGCATCTTGCAGCAGGCTACACTTGACAGGATTGGAAAATACTGGGGGGAAATGAACTCTTAATTATTCAGCACAGTAGCTATTGAAGCATAATAATTATTCCATTTTAAGTGATCTTAAGAGCACATTCTGGAGTAGTTTTCAGTACCACTGAGGTAAACCCTTAGGTGAACAGCAGGCAGAGACACCTTTGTGTCCTGAAATCTCATCAGAAAAACTTCACAAGACTCTCCTCAGAGAGACATCCTTTCCCTCCCGCTCAGCAGCTAAGAGCCAAAATAAGGCTGTTCTCCTCCAGATCCTGCTCAGAGCTCCTGTTCTGAAGGAAGGTGGCTGACAACAAGATGGCAGTAATCCCTGGCTTTGTACACAATCCCATTGACTTTTCATCCAGTTTACTCCCACTGCTGTTTTAGAAAGCGGTGTCCACATGACATTAGCCACAACCCTTATCCATCCTGTTTTATCTTGTCATTTCTTAAGGAACACATTACTGTGTTTTGATGTGTTTCCTCATAGTCCGAATTGAGAAAATGAACCACCTAGCTGTGTTTTAAGATGCTAATATGCACACAGCTTCCATTTCTGTTGACCTTTAGGAACAGGCCAAAAACACTGCTGCTTCCCTCAGTTTTTAATATGAGTTGCTGTTCATTTTAATTTGTCATATGCTGTTTCGATATTTTAAATTTGTAAGCTGTTTTGCGAATCAGCATGATGAAGAGGTGGGACACACATTGTTAAAAAAAGAGGAACAAATAAACCCAAAATAAGGTGTGTTTGTGTAAACTGACAACCATTTTGAACATTAGAAGGGAATTAACCAACAGGCTTCCCTGAAAAGTGCTGAATATGGATGTTTGAATCAGTCAAATGTCTGAAGGACACCTTTGCAGACTCCTTTAGAGATCTTCAGACATATTTGTAAAACACCATTTGTTGTATTATCATTCTTCCTGCCAAACTGATAGTATCTGAGGGTAACTCGCAACTAGGTGATTCCTAGAAAAGGATTTGAGACTCACACATTTGTTAATGATTTGAGATGCTTGTTGTATGGGAATGGAGGAAACAGTGGGGAAATATGTTTATTTTCTCCACCTCTATAAAAAGCCAGCAGGATACCCAACAAAGTAATGTGGGGCCCTGAAATACCAATAATCCTAATTGTTTCTTACAGTTTGAAAGGAATGCCAAGCATCCAAATTTGGAGGCCCCAGACACGTCTTGCATAGATATTAGACTAAGCAAATATTTTCCTTCTTGCTTGGTTGGAAACAGACAAAAGTTTTTAGGAGAGTTAAAAGTAGGGCTTTTTTGGCTGGAACTCACCGGAACTCAGTTCCCGCACCTCTCAGGAGGGCGCCATTGCCATTCTAAGAGAACAAGGTGCGTTCATGGTGCGTTCTGGCACCTCTGTTTTCTAGAAAAATAGCACAGGTTAAAAGAGGTTGTCTGTGTTGTTCACAAGCATCGTAAAAGATTCAAAAGACAGAAATGACGGTTCTATCATACCACTTCCAACATTCTGACAACATTTGGTTTGCCTTTGCCTACAGCTAGCCCTAGCTAGCAAGCAAAAACAGATGTGATCAGTGGTGTCTGCTCTGTTAGAAGCTTCAACCAGCTTCTACCTGCCTGCCTTATTATAGCTAATCTAGTGAACAGCAAATAATAATATTCCTCCTCAGTCTCAATGTTGCCCTTGTAATACTCATTGGGGAGGAGGATGGGGAGAAACTTAAATGAGGACAAACTTGAATGAGGGGACAAACTTGAATTAGATGATTTTGTGGGCCATTTGCTCTGGTTCCAACTATTGTTGGAAGATAAAGAAGGAGGTAGTTTCTAGTTTAGTATGGAATGCCAGCTAAGGCCATTTACCATGTAGAGATATCCAGAGCCTCTTCAGGCTTCTTGGGAGTCATCTCAGGACAGAGACAGTATTCCTATTTAATCTGAGCTTGGAGCCACCCCTAGTTAATTTTCTTTTTGTGCAGACTTTAAAGAGAGAGAGAAGTAGTCTTTTCTTGAGTACACTTCTAGGAACATATGTTGCAATGTTCCCTTGAAGCCCATGTGGTAATGGGCCGCAACCACAGGAGAAAAAAATGTCACTATTCATCCCTGATAGACCCATTCTTTAGCTGATTGGTGTTGCTGGAATCTCTCTCTCAGAACAAAGTTTAATAGATGCTTCACGGCACAGTGGGAAACACCTTTAGTCTTGTTGACAGCGATCTGAAGAAGAGGCTGCAATGAAAATGCCAGTGCAATTTTAAACAGTAGTGATGTGAAACAGCTTCTTGGTAACACAAACCAATGAAAAACACATTAGGCTGATGTGAGCCGTTTCCAAAGGGCAAACCTGGACAATCCACCCACCGTAGAGAAAGCATTTAATATGAAACTTGACAAGAATAGATAGCCAACTGCATATCCTACACTTCAAAAAGAAAAATTGCCCTTTGAAACCAAGGGAGAGTGGCTTGGAATGTAGGCTGAGCTTCTCTCTCTCTCTCTCTCTCTCTCTCTCTCTCTCTCTCTCTCTCTCTCCCTCCTCTTATCTCTAAATAGCTTTGAACCCACATGGAAGTCACTTGAGGATACCCTTTTAAGGAATAATTGTTGGCTTAGGCTTTATGAATATCTTAAACTGAATAATTTATTTAAAGGGAATAGCAGCAAAGACAGTGACTCATCTGAAGATGTTCTTTCCTGCCAAATGGATTGTCCAAGCAACATTAAAAATAGTTAATACTTAATTCTGTCTTAGGCCACTAACTTGAAATCTCCACTATTAATTAAAAGATGCACAAGGATGCGGGAGACAAGAGGTTCCTGGCAAATGAAATGAAATGTTCCTTCAGTGCCATGCTTATTCAGCTGGTAGTCCACATTATCTCTTATATGGGTATGTTTTAATTTTAGGGTCTGATTACAAGGCCATCAATCATATGGTAGCTATGGGGAAAGCAGCCAATCAGAGCTTCCTGTACACCGGCCAGAGAATGTAATCAGGGCACATTTTCAGTTTCTGATAGTTTGTTAAAGCAAAAGAGGACTAAGCCTGCTCACTATGGGAAAATACAGTGGTACCTAGGGTTAAGTACTTAATTTGTTCTGGAGGTCCGTTCTTAACCTGAAACTGTTCTTAACCTGAAGCACCACTTTAGCTAATGGGGCCTCCTGCTGCCGCCGCAGCGCCGGAGCACGATTTCTGTTCTCATCCTGAAGCAAAGTTCTTAACCTGAAGCACTATTTCTGGGTTAGCGAAGTCTGTAACCTGAAGCGTATGTAACCTGAAGCGTATGTAACCTGAGGTACCACTGTACCTGGAAAACTGATGGATGCCATCTTGAATTCCATGGAAGAAAGGTGGGATATTAATGTACTAAGCCAACTGAGTAATATTTCCTTCCAGTAGCACCTTAGAGACTCTAAGGTGCTACTGGAAGGATTTTTTTCAATTTTGTTTTGACTATGGCAAACCAAAACGGCTACCTACCTGTAACTATGAGTAATATTTGAGAGTTGTAAGCCTAAACTCTTTACAAAAATGAACCATCTTCCTACCATGTTTCGTGACGGCTAGTCCTATAGTTCTGGAGATATTACTAGCTTTATTGAGATATTATAGTCCCATTGGAACTATGGAACTCCACAATAAACATACAGACTTGGAAGTGTCTCCTATTGATTCTCGTGGCTCTTGCTGCCAACCCAAATGTACTTTGGATCGAAGCCTTAATGATTCAAGTGCTACCTGTGTCTGCACTAATGATACCTTTCCACTGCCCAGGCCTCAGATGCGGCGGCAACTAAGACAGGATTGCCTTGTGGTCGTCTGCTAATAAGGAAAGGAAATGCGAGTAATGTGGAATCCTGCTCCCATAAAATATTCTGCCCAGTTTTATAAATCCAGGAAGTTTGGCTACTTCAAGTAAGTTTTGGAGAAGCACCAGTCAGGCTTTGAATGCCCAAAGTGAACCCAGAGTCCAGACTGTGGTGTGTGCAACTTGTTATAACTTGCTTTCTGTCACTTCCTGCACTTTGACATTCCCCCGCCCCAAGCTTTGAAATCCATTTCTGACTCTGCCACAAGGAAGGAAGTAAAGCCATTTATTGCTTCTCGGCAGCTATTTCTACTGAACAAATAAGGTTGCCACCCGGTTGGTGTTTTCTCTCTCTCTCTTTTAATTAAGCATGGTCTTTTCTGGGTTGGAGCCTTTTATTCTTTATCTCCGTTGCCATTTACCGTATTTAGGTCCTTGCTCCATTCCTGTTTCAACCCCTGTGGGTTCAATATATTCCTACCTCTTCTTATGTATTACATTTCATTCCTATCCTGCTCCATGCCAGAGATTCTGAGAAACATGTAAAATTATTTACAATATTGCATGTTATCAAAAAATAACAAAAGACTGGGACTTTCCTATTCACAGTGTTCTTTTTGGGAGGGTGTGCCATCTCTTCCACAGGGCTGACCCAAGATATCTGACCCAAGGGAGTTTGGGGAGTTTTTGGAGCTAGCTAACAGAAGTGGTTTAGGGCTTCAGGTGAACTGCTGTGGCTTTAGCACTGATGCTTCTTTGGAGCTAGGCCTACCTGCATGTGTGCCTGCCTACTTTCTAAGGATGGCCGAGGATGTCAATTTTGGTTTCTCTCTAGTTTCTCATTTCCCCACTATTAAGTTTAGTTTGCGATGTTTCTATATCAGTGTGCATTTTTAAAAGAAGCCTTCAAGGAAATTTGTCAGCGAATTTCTCCTAAAATTGCACATGTTTATATGCATTTTTTAATAGTATGCACATTTCCCCAATAGGATGCATTTTAAATGTTCTTTTCAGCAATATATGCATTTTTATAAACACTTTAGTATATGTAGTTTTGTACACATTAACCTCTGCTGCCTTGTGGGATAGCTTTGAGAGGAGAAAAGGCTAAGAAGTAAACCCTACAAAAATCCAGAGTCCCCAAGATGGTTGGGGCAACTCCTGCAACCACAAGTTGGTGCCAAATGTATTGTTCTGCTTTCCTTTGGACTACATCAGTAAGGCGGAGAGGCGAGTATGCCATCTGGGCAGCCCAGAATCACCATACACACTGCCCAGGCTTTCACCCCAGGGAGGTCACTTTGGTGTTGCTGATGTAGTACTTTGACTTCACCCCCAGAGGCATACCGTCTCTCAAAACAGAAGGATGAGACCAACAACTTCGCTGGAGAACTACACTGCAAAATTCAGAGAAGTATGTTTGTGTTTCAATTCACATATTGTTTTCGAAGATGCAGATTAGGTTCACCTTTAAATATAAACTGAATTAAATTTCTCTCCATTCTCTACTGTGTTCTACCTATATCTTTATACATAAACAGATATTATAGAATGCTCTGGATCACTGTCTAGTACAGAGCTAAGGGTGCTCTTAAGGCTATGATGAGAATGGGGTTAAGTACATTTAATGTTAGCTAGCTGCATTGAGGCTAGGGCTCACTGAAAAATGTCCCCCCTTCTCCATGCAACAGTTTGGTGGGGCAGGGAGCCTTAACAAGGAAATTACCAGATAATTTATCCAAATACTATTTTCTGAGACATTGTGACTCAGCCCTGATAGTGGCCTGTAATTACCAATATCTTATTTATTAGTGATTAAAATAATCTATTTCTCTTTTTTTTTTTTATAAAATTTTTATTGGTTTTACAAAAGTTTTTATAACAAACAAACATAAAAAAAACAGACAAACAAACAAATATAATTTCATAATGTCCTTTCATAAACTTCTTTCCTCGGACTTCCCCATACCTCCCCTTTCTGCATCCTCATGTCCAAATTTTTATAGCAACTTGTAAATGTTTTTTCCCGTCCTAATTCATCATAGTCCTTTCTTAGTCTAATCTTATATTACTGCAACCCTTTCTCTCTGTAAAATCTCGACATTCTAAGCTTCATCAAGTTTATAATAGTCCTTAAGATAAATCTTAAATTTCTTCCAGTCTTCTTCCGCGGTCTCCTTTCCCTGGTCACGAATTCTGCTCGTCATTTCCGCCAGTGTCATATAGTCAATCACTTTCATCTGCCATTCTTCCAAGGTGGGTAAGTCTTGTGTCTTCCAATACTTTGCGATCAGTATTCTTGCTGCTGTTGTTGCATACATGAAAAAAGTTCTATCCTTTTTTAACACCAATTGGCCGACAATGCCCAAGAGAAAGGCCTCTGGTTTCTTAAGGAAGGTATATTTAAATACCTTTTTCATTTCATTATATATCATTTCCCAGAAAGCCTTAATCTTCGGGCATGTCCACCAAAGATGATAAAAAGTACCTTCAGTTTCCTTACATTTCCAACATTTGTTATCAGGCAAATGGTAAATTTTTGCTAGCTTAACTGGGGTCATGTACCACCTATAGATCATTTTCATCACATTTTCCTTTAAAGCATTACATGCCGTAAATTTAATACCGGTGTTCCACAACCTTTCCCAGTCAGCAGACATAATATTATGACCAATGTCCTGTGCCCACTTAATCATAGCTGATTTAACTGTTTCATCTTGTGTATTCCATTTCAACAGCAGGTTATACATTCTTGACAAATTCTTAGTATTGGGTTCTAACAATTCTGTCTCAAGTTTTGATTTTTCCACCTGGAAGCCAGTTTTCCTGTCTTGTTTAAAAACCTCCATTATTTGATAATAGTGGAGCCAATCTTGTACTTTGGGTTTTAGTTTTTCATGGCTCTTTAATTTCAGTTTCTCTCCATCCTGTTCTAAAATCTCACAATACTTTGGCCATCCGACCTCCATATTGACTTTCTTGTGGGCCTTAGCCTCTAAAGGTGACAACCATCTAGGGGTTTTGTTTTCCAACAGATCTTTATATCTCATCCAAACATTAAACAACGCTTTCCTTACAATATGATTTTTAAAGGCACTATGCACTTTGATTTTGTCATACCATAGATATGCATGCCAACCAAATGCATTATTGAAACCTTCTAAATCCAAGATATCTGTATTCTCGAGGAGCATCCACTCTTTCAGCCAGCAGAATGCTGCTGCTTCATAGTACAATTTTAAGTCCGGCAGGGCAAATCCCCCTCTTTCTTTTGCATCTGTTAATATTTTATATTTTATTCTGGGCTTTTTGCCCTGCCAGACAAATTTCGCAATGTCTTTCTGCCACCTCTTGAAACAGTCCATCTTGTCAATAATCTGCAAAGTTTGAAATAAAAATAACATTCTAGGCAATACATTCATCTTAATCACTGCAATTCGGCCTAACATTGACAATCTCAAATTTGACCATATTTCTAGATCCTTTTTAATTTCTGACCAACATTTTTCATAGTTGTCCTTATACAAATTCAAGTTTTTAGATGTTAAATTAACCCCTAGATATTTCACCTTCTTAACCACCATCAAACCTGTCTCTTCTTGAAACTTATTCTTCTCCATGTCTGTTAGGTTTTTCCCTAAGACTTTAGTTTTTTGTTTATTCAATTTAAATCCAGCTACCTGTCCAAATTGTTGGATTATTTCGAACACTCTTTTTGTACTAGTGTTTGGCTCTTGCAAGGTCAATACAAGGTCATCTGCAAACGCTCTCAACTTATAATGTTTAACTCCGACCTTTACACCTTTAACTTGCTGATCCTCTCTAATCATGTTCAGCAACACCTCCAGGACCGAAATAAAAAGCAATGGGGAAATTGGGCACCCCTGTCGTGTTCCTTTTTCTATCTTAAGTTCCTCAGTTATTACATTGTTTACAATCAACTTAGCTTTTTGTTCAGAGTATATTGCACCTATACCATTCTCAAATCCTTGTCCTACCCCCATCCCATGAAGATTCTTTTTCATAAAACTCCACGAAATGTTGTCAAAGGCTTTCTCCGCATCCTAAAATAATCTATTTCTCATTTTTATTCACTTAAGTATAGTTGAGGTGGCATACAATAACTACAGTACACAAAATACAAAATCATAAATGAGGCTGTAATCTTAACCCCACTTATTTGGGAATAACTCTCACTGAATTCAGTGGGATTTACTTCCGAGTAGACATATTAGACTTGCAGCCTGTGTCCAGTGCTCTCTCCAAAGGAAAGTAACCATGAAAAGCATTTTTTACTGCTTAGGGAGGCATACAAAACAATGCATTCATTGAGAACTTTTACTTAATATATATGCTAAATCCAAAACAGTGTTACTGATCTCTACTCTGGGAATCCCAACCCTGACCCTTCTGGATGAGCCAAAAGTCAAACACTTTTAACAGGGCTTCTTCTCACATCTCTCTGTTTTCTGACACATTTCTAAGCCATGCCTTGGCCAGTCTGCATTCTGGTGTTAGGTATGGAGACAGATATGAATGTCAGCAATGCCTGGAATTTTCAGACATTCCTATGCTAATTTTCCGCCCACTCTGCTGAGCCACATTGTCCACCTGGGAGTTACTGGTAAATGCTGTGCTGTGCTATAAACATGTGCTGCATATACTGTATGGTGGTGGGCTTCAAAGACATCTGAACAAGATCAGACAAGAAAAGCCACCACACTGTTGTTGACATGTTGGGCTTAGAACACATGAACAGGATAAGAAAAGACTAAAGATGACACTGAGATCAACTAGTGAAAGAATAAAGGTAAAGGTACCCCCGACCGTTAGGTCCAGTCGTGGACGACTCTGGGGTTGCGGTGCTCATCTCGCTCTATAGGCCAAGGGAGCTGGTGTTTGTCTGCAGACAGCTTCTGGGTCATGTGACCAGCATGACTAAACCGCTTCTGGCAAACCAGAGCAGCGCACGGAAATGCCGTTTACCTTCCCGCCAGAGCGGTACCTATTTATCTACTTGCACTTTGACATGCTTTTGAACTGCTAGGTTGGTAGGAGCAGGGACTGAGCAACAGGAGCTCACCCAGTTGCGGTGATTCGAACCGCCAACCTTCTGATCAGCAAGCCCTAGGCTCTGTGGTTTAGACCACAGCGCCACCCACGTCCTAGTGAAAGAATAGAGCCTGCATAATTGTTGCCAGCAGCCAGCTTAATTTCTCTCTGGTATTTTGGCCCCTTGTAAATTCCAGCTTTGCCAATGCGGATCTTTTAGTTGTGAATTTGTAATATAATACTTTGGCATTCTCACCTTCTCCTTATAATTGCCCAGTCTGAGTACTGCGATAACAGCAGAGGTCACACAAGACAGAATTCAGGGTCTGAACCATGCAAATGTAATCCCTCATAGTTTCCTCACTCACTGTCTCCAGGCTTGCATGTGTACTTCCATTCAGTCAGTGGCACAGAGTCTTACATGTTTCTTTGTCCCATTATGGTAGACATCCCCATCACATTCACTCAGGTCCATCGTTCTGCAAACCTATTACCTACTTGGTTCCATTACTTCAATCAACACACCGATTCTTGGCCATGTCAATGTTCCAGTGATTCTTGGCCTTGACAACTTTCTAAGTCTTAACCTGTCCATACTACCTACATGTCAATACAGCTCCTCCACTCTGTACATCCTGTCTTTGCCCAGCCAAACTGGTTGTTCACTTCTGTCAAAGAAGATGGCCCGTTTGTGAACATTCTGTTATTTGGAGCTTCAGTCTTTCAGCAGTTGGCATGACATCATGACATCGCAGCTGCTTACTTGCAGAGTCTGTACCATGGCCATCTTCATTAAAAATCTCCTTAGCATGTTAGAATATGCATTTCTGTATCTAAGAAGACTTTTACTATATTTCCGTCACAATCTTTCTCTGCTTAAATATAACCAGTTGCTTACATGGCAGCTAGATGGCACCAGTTGCTATAATACTTTCTTTTTAATTTCTGCTTTAATCAGTGCTTGTTTGGAGAGCTTTCCTGCTCATCTTTCTCAGCTATTCCTTTTGCCCAAGGCAATAGCTTTAGAGTGAAATGAAGACCATGAGTTTGAGATTATTACTCAGAAACTTAAAGGAAATTTGTTTTCTTATCAGTTTATCACCGATGCAGGATGAATTATAATTGAAAAAGAAAAGTGAAAGACTATCGTCATTTTGTTTTTAAAAATGAACATTTCCAGCTGTGGTATCTGTCATGGCTTGACTGTTCCAGCTTCAACAGATGGTGAATAAAAACCTATAAACATATTTTAATAACTCATTTTATAGTATTTTATGAAGCAATCTTATACTCCTTGGAAAGGTGGTGGAGGGGCTGTGAGATGCCATGGGGCTCCCTTTCTGTGGTCAGAGACCTCATCCCTACAGCTGTAGAATTTTTATGTTGTGAACTGCCCTGAGATTTATGGATGAGGGGTGGTATACAAATGTATTTAATAATAATGATGATGATGATGATGATGATGTAAATAATAAGAGTTCCCATTACTCTTCTGCCACTGGAGCTGCAATGGTGATAGGGGCTGAAAAGGGGAGATGTTGGGGACATGGTGGGATCATAGAATCATAGAATTTTAATGTTGGAAGGGACCCTAAGGGACACCATTCAACCCCCTGCAATGCAGGAATATTAGCTAAAGCATCTATGTATGACAAGTGGCCATCCAACCTCTGCTTAAAAACCTCGAGGGAAGGAGAGTCCACAGCCTTCCAAGGGAGTCCATCCTACTGTGGATCAAATGGATCTTGGATTGGTAGGATCCAAAGCCCTCCTGTTCCCCTCATAAGCTCTCACCACCAACTGGGGAAAAAAATTATTGGAGCTGGCATGGTTAATTTCCCCCTCACTGAAGTTCTTGGGAGGAAAATTAGGAAGCACCCATCCCCTGCAGGAAAAAAGGAACAAGTTGCTGCCATCCTTCTATCGTGGCTGGTGCAAGCTGGCAGGGATTAGAAATTGATGCTTTGTCTGCCAAGGAACAACCTCCCCTCCAATCTCATTAAGATTGCTCTGCCCTTGCATCTTCTAGCTGAGTGTTTTGGTATGTTGGTTGCAACAGTGGCTAATAAAATCACTCAAACAAAGAAGCAAGCAAACAAATAAATGTTGCAGTTATGGTTCAGGGGATATCTTTCTTTTAAACATACAAGTTCCAAATACAAGGGGTGATATTTGAACTATGTTTTACTCAGGGAAGATGCATTGAAACTAACAGTCTCTACTCTGAGTAAAACTTATATCACTCTATATAATTATGCAAGTGTTTTCAGGGTGTAGCTGCAGGGGAGGGGCATAACTTCTGATTATGAAGATGAATTTAAAGTGTTTGGTTGATGGCTGGTGACATTCAGGATCAAGGCTTTCTCTACGTTCTCCTAGCCTCTCCTCACCATTAGAATAATTTGTGCAGAATAAACAAATGATGCCCATTTTTTTAGTTTCTGCAAGTGGCAGACTTCAGCTTTGGTTGAGATTGAAGTTGCTGGATATTTCATTCCCCTTTACACAGAGTGTGTAGCCCTGACTGTAGACATCTGTCAACAAAAGCAACCACCAAGCTGGGCCTCCTAGCTGAGCACATGCTATTTATTTATTACATTTGTGTTTCCACACCACCTTCCTCCAAGAAGTTCAGGGTGGCATTTGAGCCTGATGAATGTGAAGTAGCTTCAGCTGAGAGAGAGAAACCTAGTGATTTGCCCAAGGCCACCCAGTGAGCTTCTTAGCTGTGTTTCCCAGGTCCAAGCTCAACACTTAACCATCACACCACACTAGAAGAAGCTAGATCTACAATTAATTTTTAATTGGCCTCTTCAGCATCTGGTGACATCACATGGAAAATTTAAGCATAAGCAAAACCCAAAGAGAAGAACAATAGTTTCAGGAATGTGAAGAGGCATTCTCTTGTCTATGAAGAGATGTTTTCCGTTTCTAAAGCTCCTCTACCTGACTTTTCTTTTCACCTAGTTTGTAACAAATGGAGCAGAACATCCCTTCCTGAACACTTCAGGAGCAAAAACAAATGGGCCAACTTGAAAAAGTCAGAAAGAAAGGTGGTTATTCAGCCCTGACTACCTCTCAAGAGAGCCCAGGAGACACACAGTAAAGCTGTACAGCTAGTTGCACAGAGCAGAGCTCTGGAGCTCAAGCATGAAATTGCACCCTCCAATTGCCAAGCCTCATTTACTTTTCTCTTTGGTTTCCAGCAAGGGTTTCTCTGAGTAACCAACCACTATACTGCTTCAGCAAAAAGAGGGAGAGAAAGAAAGGGGTGGTAGAAGCAGTGAATTTGCTCACTTATAAGTTGATTCACAATCTAGTTGAGGGATTGGGACCCTCTGGCTCGCCAGATGACTCACAGCCTGACCATTGGCATGATGGGAGCTGAAGTCCAGCAACATCTGCAGGGCCACAGGGTCCCCATCCCTCATCTAATTAATACTAAAGTGGTTTGCTAGAACCTATTTAGTGCCTGCTGAAACAGCGTAGCCATGGGTGGAATTCAGCATACCACTTCTCAATCACACCTCCAACTTCTTTCATTGGCCAACAGGCAGAAACGTCCAGGCTGCAATTAGAAGGATATCTCCCCAAAACTTTGTGCTTCATAACTTTCTTTCTAGAAGGGCTAGAGTTTAGTTTAGTTTTTAAATAAAAGCTCAGAGTCACTGCTGAAAAACTGTTCCAGATGCCCACTGAAATGGCATGGGATGGGGCATGGAGGCTTCTTAGGGAGAGTCAATTCTCCAAAATCAGAGAAGCACCTTTTGTGAATTGCTTTTCAGGGGACTGGAGTGTGGAGGAAGCAGCAAGCGAGTTCTATTTTGTCAGCTTCTTTCAGCTCATCATTGTTGGAATCCAATTCAAAGAAAATCTTTTTTAAAAAAAGAATCACTACTATAAAAACTACCAATATTTGAAATCCAGCCTAAATAAGAGACTTACAATGTTTTCTTTCATCCTGATGATGGTGCACAGCAGGGCCACAACCAAGAATGCCCCATGTTGTGTACCAAACAGATTTTGCTTCACCAAAGAAGGGCCTTGAACAGAGCCTCACTGTACAACAAATTGAAAACTTGAAAACAAGTACATTTAAGACTTAGAAATTAAGTTGCATACTTCGCATTGTCTCCTTTTAAACAAAAACAAGTTGCATGGGCATGCAACCTCTTTTGTGTGTGAAGTACTTTAATTTGGAAATTTTAAGGGTTTAATGCTGTCTGTTATGGAAAAGAAAACAATTAATAATGCGGAGGTGGCATGGAATGCTTATTTCTCACACATGTGGGTCAGGGTTTGTGTTGAGTAATTCTTCGCCAAGTTGGTTAATCACTGTGTTATGCAAGGAATTTCTGTATCCTAACCAAAACAAGCCAGGGATTCTCTTTAGCCGCATCATAAAATTGTTATGACGTCTCTCGGAGTAGAAAAAGGATACACACATATACACAGTCTTTGTCCGTAAAAGATTCCTGTCTCTCATTTGGGGTTTTTTTTATGTTATTGGCAAATGTGGCTGGAGCAGTGGAACAAAAGCAAATACTGTCTTTGTATTTTCAACACAGACAAAGGGTGGATTCTTCCATTTTGAAACATGTCACAACAGGCTACTTTGAGTTGTTCTTGAGCCTTGACCAAGGCTTTTGTTGCTTCCCTTCAGTGGTTGAAACTAGCAGACAAAAATGGTAGTGATTATTTAAAATAAGGGGGCGGTGGTGGAAGAAACTTGGGTCTTGTTCTGTTTTGTTTCCTTCCCTTCAAAACTCAGATTGGTCCCATTTAGTTGGATTCTAGCAGTCTGAAGCGTCACAATCCTAGAGCAATTGCTCCATCTGATGTTTGTTTAGAGAACATTGGGTGGGGGGCAAAAAGTGCATGTATTCACAGGAAATATTCAGTGAAATTGACAAGGCAAAATAATCTCCTTTAAAAATTGTGATCTCCACCTAGAACAATCTTAAATAGCTAGGCTAAGAAAGAACTACAGCTGTGTCTGGCCAAGACAAGTCAGGGCACATAGTAGTATCTGGATACCCTAGGCCAGCCATGTTATTTTGGCACCCAAGACAGAAAATCTCCCCCTGCCTAACAGAAAAAAATACAACACAATCAGTTTAAAAATACAATAATAAGTTTCAAGGTCTAAGTCCTTTCAAGGTGTCCAAAATCAGCTGCCCACTCTGCTAAAAACCTTTTATGCCGCAAAGCTTATGCAGGCAATTAAGATAAGTATCTTTCTGTTAAAGCTTGTTGATCTCTGATTTTAATTTTTTTACATGGTTGCTGTAAACCACTTTGTTTGTTTGTTTAAAAAATAGTAGTATACACATATTTTAATAAGCAATTAAAAAAGACATAGTGAGTTTGGTGCAGTGTAAAAAATTTTTTTACCTACCCCTGCTGAGGTAAGGTCACATATCATTTCCTTTAAGAAATGCTATGGCAATGTCATATGTAAAGCATTTGATTTTTCATACTCTAGAGGCTTATGTAGCCATAAATCGAAAGGCTGTTGCATGAAAATATTGTCTATTGTGATGCCATCTCCTTTTTGTTCAGATTACATTAAGATTTATGAATAAAGCAACTGCAAAAAAGACCTTTAAACTAGTGTCTCATCAAAATAATTAGATTTATTGTTCAAGAATGACAGTGAACTGGTGATTTAAAACAAACTCCTGTTACCCTTTCCACAGATATATGTTCTATTATTCATGGGCCTGGTCTGACTCTTCAAATCTATTTATCATTTATTTTAAAAATTGGACACTGCCATAGTCTCTTGACATATGTGGACACTTCATATCAGAACATCAGTTAGGTAAACCTCATTACTTCCAGGCAATGCAAAGCAAATAAGACTTGGTGTAGCTGCAAACTTTTGTTCTGCATCAATTTATCATGATTTGTGGTGTTCAGATAATGATCTGAACAAGTCTGCATCCTGCACTGTAAGGAATGTGTCTCCTTTATATGTCAGTAAACAGTATGATACTCTTTAGTCCTAGTCAATATGATATCAAAGAAGATTTGTTCTGCTTTCAGACAGATGCAATAGTTAATTAGAAGCTTTGTGCTTCTATATTCCGGATATTGTTGCCTGCTCGAACAAACTCTTTAAAAATCCTCATTATTTCTCTCTGAGTAATATCATACCTGTACTAGAAAATATTGACACTTAGTGGCTGAGAGAAAAGTGTCTGTGTGGTGAGGGCAAAGACACCCACTGTCTGTGCATGTCTGAATGTGCAGTTGTGCATGCACAGACCAGGGTTAAAAAAAGAAGACATTTTGAACATTAGGTAGATCCTCCCACTTTTGTTGTGCTTCCCAGTGGCATGCAGGCATATTACGTGCTCCATGAGCAGCAATGTATTTGAAAACATCAACCCCAAACCAAAACACCATTCAGTACAGTGCTGCCTTGCAAATATAAGGGACTGCGATGTGGATCCAGTCTTAGTTCTCTGAGAGAACTTACATTTAAAGAAATAGATGGTTGGAGGGAGTTTGGAATTACATTTACAAAAGTGGATTTGCTGGAGATTTACCAGGCTTCAATAAGCTGGCAGTGGGGAAAGTCTAAAGAAGGGATAAGCAGATTTAGCAAGTGCACTAAAAGGAAACAGTACTTCCTCGAAGTGATTCTCAGTACTGTTTTGAAGCTGTTTACTTCCTATTTTGATACCTACAGCAACAAGCGTCCAGGCTAGTCTCTGATTGGCCTTGGGCTCTGTTTTGTTTATACCAGCTTCCCATCAGGAAGCAATCATGATAAACTCTGTGACTCTGTGCGGGATGGTTTTTCCACACTGTGTTATTGCTTTTAACTGATAATGATGGGAACACGGTGCTCTATTCTTGTACTGATTTATTAGGAAGGCTAGGCTGAGCTACCTTTTTTTTTGCAATGTAAGCGCTTTTTCCGCTAGAAGAATAAGATACAGAAAAACACTAAACATTTTGCAGCTGGAAGCTATCTCGTGATCAATGTGCCCTCCTGCTTGAAAATGCTGCTATGCCTGAGGTTCTTTTTCCTCTGAAGCACACACCGATAAAATGTGGCATACTGAGCAACACAAAAAGTTCAGTCCCTTAAAACATACACACACAAAACCTAATAAGTACAGCTGCATATATTAACCCCATGGAAACCTGCTGGTGAACATTGCCAAATTATCATTATACAACATCCCCACTTGCAACCCCTGAATCTGGCCTCCCTTTACTTGCCATGTGGTGGTGGCAGCTGGTAAATGCGTAAACCCAGTTCCTTCCTACCTCCTCAGCTGTTTCCTAGTATTGGCAGCTAGATATGCTGCTCAATGGACCAAAGTTGTGAGTTTTCTGCCCTACTGACAATCAGTTTCCCCAGAATATCTCAATAAGTTGGGGCATGACTCAAATTAAAGTCAATTTTGGAACAATGTCTGGTTATATTGCTTGTTTTCAAGCTTGTATAACAGGTCAGTGGTAGAATCAGAAGCCTTAAAAAATGCCATGATGTACCCAATTGAGCAGAATTGGTTGTAGCAACAGTGGTAAATTTTAAGGAGAGAGGTCTGGTGCAGATGTAACTTTCTGTGGCGTTAGATTGTGCTTTGTGGAAACAGACTTTTTACTGCTGCTGTGAGTCACTGTGGAGGAAACAGCTGTGGAACACCTGATCTAACAAGCAAAATTTCAAAGATGCTGAACCACCTGACTGTGGAATAAAGACTGATTGTACAAAAATTGTTGGTGAACCCTTGCATTCCCCAAAAGAGCAATTCAGTGGTGTTAAATGTTTCTAGTACTTTAAGACGATAGGGTTTTTGGTGTGCCTGTGTGTGTTATCTGAAAGGAGCTTTTTGATTTGCTAGATTATATTTATGTCCTCATTTGGAATCTTTCAAACACCCATGGGTTTTAAGAGCCTGGAAAAAACCGCAATGACTAAATTTGGTCCAGGATTTGTTACTTTATTAAAGCATTCGTTGGTGATTTGCAGGAAATTATGTCACCTTGCTCATAGTTGCCCTTAGAGAATCAAGACTCTAAGGACCTGAATGTGCTTTTAAGCACACCATCAGATGTGCTGAAGCAGCTATTGGAAGTCAGTGGATGCTAGAAGAGTCACTCAGGGCAGGGAGCGAATTCTGCCTCCTAAACACCTTGGCTTTTGGGGAGGTGTTATGGGGGTGTCCAGCTGCTGTGCTGCTGGCTATATAAGAAGAGTTAGGGCCTTTAAACAGATGATATTTTCTTTCGAAGCAATAATTTTTCAGTTGTTTCACAGGCCCGTCTAGTAATTCTTCCACCGGTTCTGTGCTCACTCTCCAGTCCCTGCTGCTGCCCTCTTCCGGGTCTCCCACATCTGCCTCATTCTGACAACTCAGCATAGGGCATTCTTCACCCTTGCTGTCAGTCCCTGTTCCCAAGCAAGCCTCTTCCGGTTAATCCTCGCCCCCAGTTCCAGTCTCCTTCTCCCGTGAGGCATCCCAGCATCCCCTGCCTGCTCTGGCACCCTTTGCTGTGCCCTCTGTGTTTGGCTGATCCATGACACAACTCTACCAGTTCTATGATTCTATGAAATGTGGTACCTCGGGTTACATATGCTTCAGGTTACATACGCTTCAGATTACAGACTCTGCTAACCCAGAAATAGTGCTTCAGGTTAAGAACTTTGCTCTGGTGGCGTGGCAGAAGCAGGAGGCCCCATTAGCTAAAGTGGTGCTTCAAGTTAAGAACAGTTCCAGGGTTAAGAATGGACCTCCAGAATGAATTAAGTACTTAACCTGAGGTACCACTATAATTAACTTTATTTGAATTTGCTGGTATATGACAAAATCCCACCTTGAAAATGACAACTGTCTGGAAACACCCTTGGCTTTCAGATTTTAAAGCAGTGGCAACTTGAAGTCTGACTGGGTGGTAAAACAATCGATGGCAGCTTTGCCACTCACTCATCCACTCCATGCACCATCTAAAAAACCAACACCACAGTTGTTATCAGGCTGACTGTGGCAGATGAGAATGTGCTTTTAGTGGATGTCTGAAGGCAACTTGGATGGAAAAATGGAATCCCTTACCACTGAAAAATATTTGATCATGTTGTTTGGGCTAAAATGACCACCCAGATATTGCTGCAGACCCACAAAAAGCCAGATTAGACAGATACAGCTAGTATTATGTCGTAAAACTGCCAGATTTGGATTCTGGTGGACCACAAAAGAATTCCACACAAACCAACCAATATTCAGCTTCTTTTAAGTCTGACTGTTTCAAAGCTATTCAGGATATGAAGCCATAAAGGATAACCAGCACTATGTAAATAAAGACGTGTGTGGTCATTGTATTTAGAGGTACTTTCAAACATCAGATAATCGGCCTCAGCACAAGAGCCTGGGTTTATTTGATGTATTTATTTATTTGCATTTCTATCCTGCCCTATTCTGAAGGCTCAGGGTGGGTGCAAGCAACTATAAAAGATTAGGATAAAAATAACATTCTAAATGTATAGCCCATAACATTGCAAAAATGTTAAAATTCTGGCAAAATAAATAAATCCCTTAGCAACAGCATAACCTTGGAAACAAAACAATTTGCCCTGGCAAAGAGGTCTTGTGATAGGTATGGGGAACCTGTGGCCTTCCATATATTGTTAGACGCTCCAGCCACCATGGTGAGAGAAAATGCAAGCTGTAGTCCAACAACATCTAGAAGGCCACAGGTTCCACAACTCTGGCTTATAGCAATGATCAAGTCCCTCAGGCTTGGATTTAGTAGGTCTCCAAGGGAACCTCTTCTACGGATACCCCTGTCTCAGAGCTTAGACAGTTGGTCACCAGGAAGAACGCCATTTCAGTGGTGGCAACCCATCTGTCCTAGGCAGATCCATAAGGCCCCAACATTGTTATCTTTTAGAAACCAGACTTAAGAGAGCTTGATATTCTCTAAGGATGACTGTGGTTGACCCGTGGTTCAGCAACTTTTATCTAAATGGATTTTTACAGGACTTTATTCATTTGTTTATTTAAGGAATTTAGACCCTGCTTTTCACTATATTCCTCAGTTCTTAGAATGGTTTAGCAGTCAATCCTCTCTTACTCAATACTTCAGCCCAAACAGGCTCCCTGATGAAGACAATTTTCTTCTGGCAGACTTTTTATTAACACCAATATTTTAAGCTAAATTTTAATGTTTAAATTATCTGCTATACTGCTCTTTTTCAAATTTAATTGTATATTTATTGAAGGTTGGCTAATTTCTTGTGTTGAGTTTTTCCCCTTTCCCCCCTAAGGCTGCTAGTTTTAGTATTGGAATGGTATTTCATTATACTGTTTCGTTTCAATGTTTTATACATTTTTTAAATAAAAAATGCAAGGTGGGATAGAAATGCATTAAAGGTGGGATAGAAATGCATTAAATAAATAAATAAATTTTGTTAGCTCTGTGAAGTAGATGGGTTACGAATTATACAAATGAACGAATATATTATTTGATTCAGTGTAAGACAGCTTCCCATGTTCCTGTGAATATAGATCTTCTTTCCTCTGCTAGTTAATAAATACTAGTACTTGGCTTACCACAGGAATGTCTGCTATTTTTACAAGACAGTAAGATTAACTCACACAATCCTTACCAGTATGCCGCAAGCAGGTAACAAAAGGAAAGGAGGCACAGCGCAGTCCTAGCAAGCAGATAGTGCCAGATGTCTCACACTGCCAAGCCTCATGCTGTAAGAGAAGAAGAGGAAACCAGAGAAGAACATCAGACAGACTGCGGGTGGAAGTAATTCTACATCTAAGCAAGACCAACAGAGTGAAGGAAAACCAATATAGGGATGGGTTCACACATGCATGTTCGTCATATGATAGTGATTTCCATTAGCTGATCTGATTCGCTTGCACAAAACTTATGTGGGGGTTAGGCTATATCCTGTCTTTACTGATCATTCATTCTGATTTGTTTGTGGGGATGTTATGCAACAATGAGCATTCATCATGATTTTCTTATGTGGTGTTTATAATGGGATAGTTCAGTCGGGACCTGAACATGAGAGTTAGGTTGTGGGTGAACATATCAGATGACACAGCGATTCTTCAAACAGCTCTTGTTTATTCACAGGCCAGAACAGAACTGAACTGAAGGGTTCAGCCAGCCTGCTTATATAGAGCTCCACTAGAACGCAACAGTAACCATTTTCTGTAACTATCCAATCACTGAACGTCACTTTCGATCCCTTATTTGCATATGTGGACCTGAACTATCTACAGTATCCCCCTGCTGGCCCAGGGTGAGAACTTCAGTACATAACAATGAGACTTTTAATCTCATGGTCATGGGTTTGAGCCCCACACTGGGTGCAAGATTCCTGCATTGCAGGGGGTTGGACTAGATGACCGTTGTGGTTCTTTCCAACTCTACAATTCTGATTCTCTGATCTTCCTATTAATTATTCAGTCCATTAATCATTCAGTCATCCCACATTTCCTATGCATTTTCCTGTCACCTTCTTAACAGCAACAAATATTTTTTTAAATAAAACATGGATTTGTTGTGGTTGGACAACAGCAATCTTTAAACTATTGTGCAAACCTAAATTTCTGGTATATGACTGATTCCCTCCCCCAAAATACTGACAAACTAGACATAATCAGTATGCAACTTCATATCAAGGTTTGCATGTGCAAATTAGTCATTAGAATCTTCTAGCACCACAGGCACAAGTTTCATATTCTCTCATGCTCAATGCTTTACAATGGGGTAGGTGCGGTCAGTGCATACTTTGATCTGCTGTCAATCAAATGCAGAGAAATCATATGAAATAAAACATTCCATCGCTTGGCCTTTAGTAGAACATGGCCATATCAAGATACATCTAGGGGAAAATGTGATCCAAATGTTTTACATGCTTAATTTCAGATCATGCAAAGAGTCACTTCTTCCTTCATCTTACTCAGACTAAACATTTTAATAACAAGCCACATAAAAATCCAATTACAGCTTTTCAGCAAAGGAAGGGCAGTTTACAATGTCATACTCACACCTTATAAAGACACGTATTAGATTTTCTTAGCTTGCTCGCACTGTGGCTCATATATTTATTCAGCCGCAAACAAGCGAACAAATGTCTGTCTTTTTTAAAAAAAAGCTGACAAAAGTGAATGACTTTAAATGTATTTCTCTGTTAGCAGTTTTTGGCATCATTTTATATCTTCTTAATTGGGTGAAGATCATTTGAAAACTTAAGGCAGCTGAGAGAAGAATTTTGCAACTGAAAGAACTGAAGATTAGACAGTAATTCCTGTGCAGCTTGGGGCACAATTTTCTGCAAAAATTAATAATAATAAAAAATATATATATCTCATGTTTCATTGTGTAGGTCTCAAAGCAAATGAACACAAACATCCCCTCCAACATTTCTCTGATGAAAATAGGGACGTCCCATTCCATAGTGATAATTATACTATTTATACCCCACACATCTTACTGGGTTGCCCCAGCCACTCTGGGCAGTTTCCAACATATATAAAAACACAATGAAACATTAAATGTTTAAAAAACCTTCCCTATACAGGATTGTTTTCAGACAGCTCGGGGGTCAGATAACTCCATACCCTCCAACATTTCTCCAATGAAAATAGGGACATCGTAAGGAAAAGTAGGACATTTCAGGATCAAATCAGAAACCGAGGTAGCTTCTCTACATCAGGGACATCCCTGGAAAATAGGGACACTTAGAGGGTCTGCAGGAACTGTATCGAGCATGCTCAAGAGTGCCCAAGAAATGGAATGGAGTTATGATGATGAAAGGGTGTGGTGATGCTAGTCAGAGTAGGTTAAAATTTCAGTGGCTCCCATTATGTCCAATATAAAGGTAAAGGGACCCCTGACCATTAGGTCCAGACATGGACGACTCTGGGGTTGCGGCGCTCATCTGGCTTTATTGGCTGAGGGAGCCAGTGTACAGCTTTCGGGTCACGTGCCCAGCATGACTAAGCCTCTTCTGGCGAACCAAAGCAGCGCACGGAAACACCATTTACCTTCCCGCTGGAGCAGTACCTATTTATCTACTTGCACTTTAATGTGCTTTCGAACTGCCAGGTTGGCAGGAGCAGGGACCAAACGGAAGCTCACCCCGTCGCAGGGATTCGAACCGCCGACCTTCTGATCGGCAAGCCCTAGGCTCTGTGGTTTAACCCACAGCGCCACTCGCGCCCCTCATATCCAATATAAGACAAAGTAAATGGTCTGTATTCAGCATGACCAGGGGGAGGGGGGAAAGCTGCCTTCTCTCAGAAAAACAGAAGCCAACAAGTGTAGAGTTTTAACTGTTCCAACCCCTTCCCAAAGTTATCTCCTTTAAGTACACTTCACTCCTATGTACTTACACTCCTATGTAAGTAAAGGATATTAATTCCTGTAGGAAGCATTAAAATGATATGCTTGGTATTGCCAATGCACTGAGAGCAAACCCTCAGGATTGATGTGCTCCCATCACCACTATGCATAACCACATGGTGTGTGGAGCCGGCACACTGCATGTTCTCCCCTTCTGGCGAAAGACTTTCTAATGAAAAAGCCTTATTTCTATTACTACCTGCTGATAATAATTATGAGCATTTTCCTTGCTACTAAAGAGACTTTGACACATGTATAAGGCACCTTTCCAATCTGACCAAGGGCAGTATTCAAGTAAATAATTGCGTAAGTAGAAAGTATTCTGTTCAGGCCTGCGCTGAGCCTGTCTGATGCCCAGAGTGGAGTTAGAATGAAGTTCTAAACTCAAAAATGTAGCTGGCCCCTAGTGCGGTGCCTTGGCTGGCTAAGCCCTCCAAGGTCCAGGGCAAGTGTACCTGGCTGCCTGCCCACCACAACAAGACTTCCACCCCCCTTTCCTCTGCTTGTCTGTCCCCAGATCTGTTCTGGAGGGTTGCAGGGACCCCATAACAGATGTAGTGAGTGTGCAGGGGGGAGGGGGGAAGTCCCACTGTGCAAGTGGAAATGGTTCTGTTCATGGAACACTGCCCCAAGCAATTGCAGCTTGCTTCCACATATGTGAGATTCCAAACATCTGAAAAAACAGCAGGTCTTTGTGAGTCACCAACTGTTGGTATGCTTTCCCCCAACAATGACTGGCCTTTCTTCTTATTGCTTGCCCTCGTACCCTGAACACTACGTTTAATTCTGCTGCTGTTATTGTGAATCATTTCATACAGCAAAACAGTGATTTTGTTTTTCTGAAAAAGGTAGTTATTGGGGAAATCATTTGCAAGTCATACTGTAGACTTGGCAACTTGCCAGCAATCCATTATGAAGTGATCACCGTCTGTTTAATGGGAAATCCCAGTTCTTATTCCCTATGGGGGTTTTGGTAGGTCTGAAGTATATCTTTGTGGTTAGGGGGAAAAGACATTTACTAAGGAAGCAATGTGTTATGACCTCAGGCAGTGTGCCAAGTGCAATAAAAACTCACTTTTACATGTCATTTACGCATTCAGAAAGATTTAGAGAGACTCTGCTGCATATCTCTTCATACAGTTGCCAAACTTCTGTAGGCTCTTATCCTCGAATATAATGAGGCAACATTTAACACTTCTCTGTGGACCAAGAGTCATTTTTTCCCCATCTAAGTTTTCCATTGTGTATTTTCCCTTAAAACACTGCTGCTCTTTGGTATCTTAGGGTGCAGAGTTAGCAGAAGGAAAACCCCTCCCAAACTGATTATGTATAACTGTTGACTGTAAAAGTACTGTATATGGAACACTTTAATCCACCAACAGTAATATCCACAGCAAGCAGATAAGCAGGTACTTTTGTATCGTCCATGCTGCCAAGTCAGTTTACTCAGTCATGGGGACAAGTGAATTAATGTGGCAAACTACTGCTGCAGATGCTGTTTCATAAAACCTCTTACATTAACTACACCTGTGTGGAGCCTGAGTTGAGTAACCCCATACATTTAATGCACATGACTTCTCCCAAAGAATTCTGGGAACTGTGGTTTGTTAAGGGTGTTGGGAACTGTAGTTCTGTGAAGGGTGAACTATGGTTCTGACTTTTGGGGGGGACAGGTGGGTGCTGTTGTTTAAATGCAGTTTAAACATATATGTAAGGGACGCGGGTGGCGCTGTGGGTAAAACCTCAGTGCCTAGGACTTGCCGATCATATGGTCGGCGGTTCGAATCCCCGCGGCGGGGTGAGCTCCCGTTGTTCGGTCCCAGCTCCTGCCCACCTAGCAGTTCGAAAGCACCCCTAAGTGCAAGTAGATAAATAGGTACCGCTTTATAGCAGGAAGGTAAACGGCGTTTCCGTGTGCTGCGCTGGTGCAGGCTCGCTAGAGCAGCTTCGTCACGCTGGCCACGTGACCCAGAAGTGTCTCCAGACAGCGCTGGCCCCCGGCCTCTTAAGTGAGATGAGCGCACAACCCTAGAGTCGGACACGACTGGCCCGTATGGGCAGGGGTACCTTTACCTTTACCTTTAAACATATACGTAGTTTGTATTCAGCCAAATTAGCAAGGAACCCATGTCTCTAAATGGAAAAGACCACAGGAAAAGGAAAAAGGAGTTGCCCAGAATTATAGGGAGGGGTTTGGGTTGCAGAGCAGGAGAACAGGGGAGCAGAAAAAGCAAAGATATGCAGGGGGGAAAGGTCTGCTCTGGAAAGTGGAAGCAACAGCAGGTATAGGTTCACTAAACAAAGGGGAATGGTATTAAGAAGACGCACCAAAACATAGTTAGGAAAGAGGGAGGAAGTCTGACTTGGTTGATATCCTGAGGGTAAATCTCTTTGGTCATATAAATGCATCACTACTTTTAACTTGGGTTTTGTTATTTCTCTTATACATACTGCGATGTATGAATTCAGATAAATGTATGAATGCCTATTCTGGGTGAGTTGAAGTGAATTGAAGAACATTCCAGGCTCTTGTTTCTGAACTATCAAATTCACATTGGAATAGGACCTTAAACAAAAAATGGATATAAATGCTCTGGGCTTAACAAGGCAGCAGGGTTGCAGCCTTGTTGCTGAGATCAAAATAGGACATTTAAAAGCATACACTGCAGGAAAGAGGGAAACATGGCTCCTCCTCCCCATTCCTTCCCCAGGCCTCTCATTGCACAACCAGTGAGGTATGAACAGGTGACAGCAGCAGGTTGGAAAAGAGCAATCCTGACTTTCTGCTCAAATTGGGGATTTAAAAATTGTTCATATTGGAGCTATACAGAGGCAACCCTGTAATCCAAGGAGTGGGGTTTTCTGCTAGGCCTCTAATGCAAGCTTTTGATAACCAGGAAGCAGCTCCCCAAGGCCCAGCGTCCATATTCTGAGGAGAAATTAGTAATAAATAAATTAGTAATAAATGCATCAATTCTGAGGAGAAAATTAGAAGAAAATAAATAATAAGTATGAGGGAGGTTTGCCTTGATTTTTAGACAGGAGTCGCTCCAAAGCTTCGTGACCTGGATTGTAAACCTGTGATTTTAAAAAAGGGCTGGGTCAGTTATTGGACTTATTAACTGTTCAGTTTGTGAAGTAGGATGGTTTCCTATCAGTTCGAGGACAGAGCCAGGATAATTTTGGTCAGAGGATCAAAGTGGGTTATAAGGCTCCATGCAAAAAAAAATTACACCACACCACCCTCCTCAGATCTGAAGGTATGTGGTATACTCAGCAAAATACCTGATGCCAAGCTGGAGAAAAACTATCAAACGGAAAGCCAACATCTCTGCCAGCTGGTAACCCAGCTCCTGACACAGATGATGAACCAGGGTTTGGGGTTTGTTTGGTCTTTTCCTTCCAAGGGAAACAGAGAAGCACCTTTGATAGCGAAAGATCATGAAAAGCAGCACTGCTGAATTCAACTTCCCAGTGTTTCTAAGAGTGAAAAAATACCTCAGTCTCAGGCCTGCTGCAATGGACGCCTTTCCCTCCTTTTCTTCCTTCCTTCCTTTTGGTGTGTCTTAGTTCAGTTTTGTGACGTCTGTCTTTCCTTAGCTTGCTCTTTTTCATAAGACTTCCGTAAATTAGTTTTCTGAGAAAGTTCTGGGTGTAGGGTGTGTGGGTTTCTAGATTTTTAATGGTTCTCATGTTTATATGTAGACTGCCTTGAGTTCTGTCAGGGAGCAAGGTGGGGCATAAGTAAATGAAAAATAAAAAATAATGATAATAATAATATTCGTGTTGATAATCCAGAGTGTTAGGACTCTTCTTCTCAAGGCTTTACAGTTTTAGAGGATTTCAGGCTGAGGAACTGCACTTGTTTATAGAACGGAAGCTCCCTTCTCTTGATCCGTTCCCCATGTGTCTGAGAGGAACAGAGAGTACATTTCGTTGTGATTATTTGTATGCTATTAATTTTAATCATATTTAGATAGATAGTTTTAATTCTATAAATGCTTAATTGTTTTTAATTACTCCATTTTCTATGTTTTCAGCGGTTCTTACTTTTACCTGTAAGCTGCCCTGAATCCTGTCAGGAAAAAAGACAGGGTATAAATAAATAAGTAATAATAATATAATGACATTATGGTAATATAGAGACAAAAGAAAAGTACAGTGCTATTTAAACAGGTTGTAGTGTAGCACAACTTCAATGAAAAGAGTTTAGTGCAGTAAATTAGCACCCAACTTTTTTATGCTTTTTAAAAAAATGACAGAGGTTTTCTGTCGATTAAGCAGTATGTGAATTCTGTTAAGTAGATAAAAGAAACACCTTTCTCTTAGTGTTCGCGTCACTGAAATATTGCCTCGGAAAAATTGCCTCAGAAATTGCTCCCATTGTTCATTTATGAAGGAGAAAATTCTGCTAAGTGATATGCAAAGAATGATACAAAATCAAATAGATACAACTTAAATGGAAAAAAAGGATTGGAGAAGATAGAGGTGGGCCAGGCAGGAGAGAGGAGATGCAGAGTTTATGTATATTCACTTGATATAATAACCATGAAGAAAAGCCATGGAGGAGACTTTGGGGGGTGAGGAGCTGAATGAAAGCTGATTCCAGTCAGTGCAGCAGAGGGGGGACTTCTCTGCCATTCTGTCACTGATAGCTGCCAGGTGGAACAACAAAATTTGGGAACTGGTTTTGGGGAAGGGAACTACACATTTTGGCTTGTCCAACTAACCATCCATTATTTATGCCAACCTGCCAAACTTTATCAATTCCTCTCCAGATGGTGGGTCTCTCTTAGGGTGCATCCAGACATGTGTTTATTGTGGGATTGGTGCTCTTTGTACAAGATAGGGTTTTGTTATTTTTTTTGCAGTGTTGAAATGGCATCATCATTGAAATGTCAACCATATCCTCCCTCTCCACAATTTAATTAGGATTTACTCTTTCCAGCAAAAATCAATACTTTTGTTGCCCTGGGCTTCAGAGCTGACTGAAAATTATTCTCTGATGGGTGACAGATCATCAAGTAGACCATAGTATTTAGAAATACCACCTGTATTATATACCCACAGCACATTCCCCATTGTAGCTGCTGGTGGTTGGTTGCAGATTTGCAACATGATGGTGGTGTTCAGTTCTAGATCCATCACAATAGCAAGGCCCCTCTTGACAGCATCTCCATGACAGGGCTTTGTAATGTGTTGTGGCTCTTGGTCAATGAGGGCTGTTTCATTTCATGCTGAATTATACTTTCCCTGATTATCATGACTTTTCTTTGCGTGCACGGAAAATACTCCGCTTAACAGTGTAGGATTTTAATGACCATCTGTTGTTTTTTTAATGTGTGTATTTTAGTGTTACATTTGGCACATGAAGTTCTAAAATGGCTGGGAGGAGGTGTTTGGAAAAGTTCAGTCCATATTTGTACAACTGCCACTGTTTAACGAACATCTCTAGCAACAGGGCAGTTTCAAAGTCTGAGATGGTATACTATTGTAAAAACAGTACAAATCCGTTAAAAACTGTCCAGTGGTGAAATTCTAACAATATACAGTTGTTTGGGTGCTTTTATATCTAGCTAATTTCATTAACATTGGTAAAATGGCCAATAGTTCTGAAGATTTACCCTTTGTTTTTTTGCAGAACAAGAACAACACAACAGTTAATATACAGTATTCATCTTGATGCTAGTGTAGGTGAGTAACTTCCAGCTTGCCAAGCCTCTTTGAATGCCATGTGGCAGTTATTTTAAATAAATAAACTATCAACCCCCAGAGCAAATCTGTAAAACAGCCCTCTGCATTTCTCTCTCTCCCTCGGCACTGCCTGAAATGGCTTGAGAAATGGGGGAAATAATTATAGGCAGAAATACTGAGCAGTGACAAGGAATTAAAAAGAGATGTTAGAACAAGGACTTCAGCTGGGATTCCTTAGGCCCAATTTAAACATTTGCATAGTGGCATAGTTGCTGCTGAAAATCATTTCTTTGTGGTCAGAGCTCCATGCAGCTGAAGAATGTTTGAATCCACTTCCTGTGCAGGATGACTGATCACATGGGAGGTAGACCCACAACCATCTGGAGCCCTGAGCATGGGTGAGTGATATTTAGCAGCAACTATGCTGTTGCACAAAAGTTTGAACCGGGTCTGAATTTTCTGCTGCTTCTTCCAACTCAGGGTTGGCTTGGGGTTGGGAATAGATATTTTGATGTTGCCAAGTGTGTAGTAGCCACCCTGGAACTTCTTTCTGAAGGACAGAATATGAATCTTAATTGGTTAATTAATACAGTGCAATACTGAGATTTTAAGATAGCAGTAGCAAGGCTTAGCAGAACTTCACAGATATGTAGGATTGCCAGTTTGCAATCCAGAGATTGAGGATTCACAGAACAATTGAACTAATGAAATGACACAAGTGTCTTCTGGGATTTTGTTTTGCTATGGCTGCTTGCCTGCCACTTGTCCTTGTGCAGTAGCAAGGGCAAAGTATGGCATTCAGCAGACAGAGAAGGAGAGATCCAAGAAATGAGCCTTACCTCTCATTTCACTGGTACAAATGCATTAATCTCTGGGTTGCAAACTATGTATGCAGGAGGCAACTATGGGTACTTCTAATCATAGGTTGAATAGAGCCTCTCGGAATTTGGCAAATAACGCTTTGGACATAACAGCCTATAATATCTGAAACACAATTCAAGCATTTCCCATAACTATATTAGAGGGAGACATACAAAACTCCCCATGCCAGCACATCTCTTGGAAGGCGGAGATGTATGTTTTAATAATATGGGGATGTGGGAGAACAGAAACACATGAGCTTTCTGTTCCTTCCTGCAAGAGAATGAAGCTGCATTTGACTCTCCTCCCACCCCAGTAAATCACAGAGGGACTGTCAAGTTAGCCATTGATAAAGAGCCTACTTGGTGTAGCATGGTTTTCCTCCTCAGATTCTGATTGAGTTCTTGCTGAGGATGTAGGAGACTGTACATACAGTACTAGGTGAATTCGCAGACATGGACACCCCTTGCTTGTGTTTTCCTCTTTCTATCTGTCCCTTGAGTCTCTGACATGAAACTGTAAGGGGTGAGGGAATGGTTGGAACAGCCGACTGTGAACATAAACTCATAGTCATTTCCTCCTGCTGAAGCCCACCATTGACTCCTTTCTGGAAAACATGGTTGCTATGATCTAGATTGTCATAGAACAGCCAAGGCTTTTGGTTGACTGCTGTTGCCATGATTCATAGTAATAGCCTGAAGGAGAATGACACTCTGCCCATTACGAAAACCCTGAATGAATTGCCAGCTACCCATAAAGTGCTTGAGCCAGGGGTTCATAATTACTTTCATTAGTGAATATATAATTTGTTATAATTTTTGCGTAATCATGTTCCAGAGCCATATTTGCCAAAACTAAATCTTATAAAGTGTGTATTAATATAAACATTAATGTAGAGGTTTGTCTCAAACTATCACATTTTCCCTTTTGTGAAGCACAAACATCTCTCTTTTATGTGAAATAATATATATATTTTGACTTTCTTAGTAAAGTAAATAATTGACCAGCACAAAGTATAAGGTCTTCAAACTCAGATGGGTGAATATGCTAATTTTCTTTCTCTTTCTTTCTCATTTCTCCAATCTTCAATTCAGATCTCTACATTTCCACATTAGTTTGCATTTTTAAAAAAGTCTGCATGAAAATTCATCATTTTAGTGCAAATTCTAATATACACATTTTTGTAAGCAATTTTGTCTAATATACATTTTTTTTTGCAGAGCAATTTAAAAAGTTCCCTATTATAATGGATTTTTGTGTGTTATTTTTATATGCACTATTTAGTATAAAGTATGCACTTTTGAAAACATTGCTTGGCTGAAAAACTGCATTGCAACATTTGGGCAAGTGTGAATTTTGAAGGATGGCGGTGTTTTGGTTTGCATATTGTTTTGGAAAGTGTGAATTAGGTATTTTTGCCTTTAAATACAAACTTAATTAATTGCTCCTCCTTCTTCGCTCCTCGTGACTAGTTATTAAAGTACAAATTAACATGGCCACAGATTTTGATTCCTGATCCTCTGTTGTTTTGTGGATAGCAGGGCTGTACTAAATACTGCTGATTGTGGTCTGCAGATCAGTAATGAACATATAATTATTTGTGCCAGACAGGGGTTCAAGAATACTGTCAGCACTAACTTGAGACTGATTTCCTTTTCTAATACAGAGGAACAGAAGAAGCTGACTATTTATGATGCTTATCTGGGTGGAGCCCGTGGTGAGTGTTTTTCAGTTTCTTTATCACTTTTGTTAACACACTTTATTTTCCTGTGAGAAACATTATTTTTGGAGAGAAACTTTTCTGGCCACATTTCTGTTTGTGTGCTGAGTCACTCAATCATCCATACCCTAAGAACACTTATTTGGAAGTAAATTCTGTTGAATTTAATCAACCTTACATCTTCTATGCATCCACAGACTCTGCTATAATTTCCATTTCCTCCTGAACCTACTACAGTGTCTATTGTACCTACTCTATCTCTCTGTCTGTCTTTCTTTGCTGCAATCACATTGACACATTCCTGAAATCTTGTTGGTGTTTGCATCAGCTTCAGCCAAACTAAGCCTCAGTGCATTCCACCAGAATTTCATATAAACCTAAGTACCGGCTATATTGTATAAAGAAGACGGGATGGTATGTATAAGCAATAACACACAGCACAGCAGGATGAAACCTACTCTAGAAGTCTTATATACATACTGCTTTGGTAACATCAGCATATACCACCCAAGGGGTGCAGCAGGATGCCATTTGCAACCTGAAGTTTGAAGCTGAAGAAGGAAGCAAAGGATTGTCCCTCTTTCCATGGAGATGCAGTTTAAGGTCAGTGTACATGCTACTCTGTGTACACTTAACTGGCAGAAAGCCCCGTAGTATTCAAAGAGGCTTCCAAGTAAACATGCACACAAGGGCAGCATTCTGCAGGCTACAAGTTTTGACTTGGCTACCAGGGAGAGCCAAAATATGTGGATCACTGTTTGAAAGAGGAATCTATGGTCTATCGGTGGTTATTGACATTAGTAGATAAATGGAGCCTCCACCCTCAGGTGTCCACTGTGAACAATTAGCAAAACACCTTGAAGATAAAATAACTTAAATCCATGCTAACTTGGAACCCATATATAAAGTTATGGATGCCCTCATGGTTCCCAAGTACCATAATGCATTTCAATTTATGCAGCCTGGGGAGGTGGACAAGGTCCCCTTCTTGCCACTGGAGGGGCCTGGCATATTGGGTGGGAGGGGTTCTTAATGTCTCACATAGGGAGGGTGTAGTTTTAGTAGTCTTAAAGGATCCTTAATAAATAGCTTATACAGTGGTACCTCTAGTTACGAACTTAATTCTTTCTGGAGGTCCGTTCTTAACCTGAAACTGTTCATAACTAGAGGCATGCTTTCGCTAATGGGGCCTCTTGCTGCTGCTGTGCCACCGGCACACAATTTCCGTTCTCATCCTGGCCAAAGTTGTCAACTTGAGGTAACTCTTTCAGGTTAACAGAGTGGTTAACAGAGTTTGTACCCTGAAGCATTTGTAACCTGAGGCGTTTGTAACTCGAGGTACCACTGTAGTAAGATCTTTACTAAAGAAATATACCCTGTGTTTTACTGATTTGAATAACTATCAGACAGTTATAAAATCTACAATTTGGAAGGAAAGTGTTAGAGCATGTAGTGGGGATACTGGTATAGTGGTCCATTTACTTTTCCAAAAACTGTTTTTGTATTCCTTCCTATGGTGGCATCCACTATGCTCTTCTCAATCTCTTTGTGGTGGCTGACACTCCCTCAACCCTTGGTTTCAGATCACATAACACCCATATTGTAGCAACTTCATTAGTACTCTCTTTGTTTAATAATTTCAAACTACTTGCATTGACCTTAAAAGCTGTTAAAAGTTGGGGGCCTAGGTTTCTCAACCCCTGCCCCTTTGTTGGAGGAGTATCTGTTCATAGGACAGAACCTCCTGTTTTCCTTAGATATGATGTGTGGGAATTTGAGTTGCAGCCTTATCAGTAGTGGCTCTCAGTTGTGAAATTTCTTATTCAATGAAAAGTGACTGCCCCACTTTGACTGTCTTCAGGTGGCTAGTTAGAGTATTCTTAATTATGTGAAACTTATTATAGTACTGTATCTTAAATGTCTGGCTTACTGCTTTTTTACTTTCTGTTGCCAATATCACTACTGGTAAAAATGTTTTAAATAAGTGAGAAGGGATAAAACAGTTTTAAATAAATATTCAATGAGCCTTATTTTATTTATTTATTTATTTAGTGTAATACATTTGTTACCTGCCGTTCATACTACGTTTTCACAAGATGCCTTACAATATCTGACAAAGCCAGCTAAAAGCACATGCAATATTCCAATAACAGGTCATAAAATAATAAGCAGGAAACAATAAAATCACACATCCATTTCAGCAATACATTCAACACAGAAATTAAAATAGGCTGCCAAGAACATGGAAGATGAAATTTCAAGAACAGTAATCCTATCCCAATTCACACAACTTTTTAGCTATTTTGCATTGCTTTGCTTTCTCTTGGTTTCATATGGTTTGTTTGCCATAACATCTTTTCCTTCATTCAATTTTTTTGGGGGGAGGGGCAAGAGAAGACAAAGGCAGCTTCTATCCTTTCTAAAAAATGTTAGACATTATTTCAATGCAAATGCTGAGTCAAATACTCTTATTTCTCAGGTTGGATTATCTTTGTGTTAAAACAAAAACAAACAGTACAATCCTAGTTATGTTTTATCTTTTGTATGTTTTCCTCAAAAACTAGGGAGGTATTATTATTGCAGACGATTTAAAAACATTGCATTTAAAAAGCGGGCTCCAGTTTAATTTGAGAACAGAAAGTGATCGGTATTATAAGCTTAATGTTTATAGGAAAGAATGTTTTTCCTTTTGGGGGCCCCCCTCAATGTTTGAAACGTTAAGTTCAAAGAGAAGTTTCACACTAGTGCCTGCTTGAATTTCTGCATTTTTGGTCAGTAGATTTCAGTAAGTCTGTTGAGGTTCTTGACTAATGTACAGGCTCAACCCTGCATTAAGGGAAGGAATTACAAGCTGTAAATAGTTTGATAGTGAAATCTGAGCAAAGGGCCAATGTCAGCATTATATAGGTAATCTGTCCATTAACTTTTAGTACTTCAAGATACAAGTGACAGCAAATACACATGATGGTTTAATTATGTAAGGGAAAATAAAAAGTTATGTTATTTCATGTCAGTATGACAGGCACAACAGGGAAACAAAAGATCCATGATGAAACCTATTCCCATTTAAGTGTTAATAAAATAATTACGAGTTCAGAAACTTTGCTAAACCCAAAACTTTGCTATGTCTTGCAGATAAGAAGGGTGGGATACACATGAAACAAATAAATGCAGTGAGCTTTTAACATTAATTCCTGATAAGATTTAAACACTTGTTTATAGAATTGTACATAGGGATATATGAAAGGAATAGGTCCAAGGCATAAAATGATTTTGAGATAACCAGTCTAACTGCCTCCAGGGTTGTAGCCTGATGACTGTTGATCTTCTGTTTCCCCTCTGGAACATAAATGTCCTGATTTAAGGAATTTTTTTGTTCTCATGATGAAAGGAAGGTTCTAATGAATACAAGAAAGGTTTTTGCCTTTCTGCTTCACAGCATTATTTGTATAAATGTCACATCCTTGCCAGGAAAACGATCTGGCCACCATAAGTAGAAAACATGGGTGTTTCTTCTTCTTTCTTTTAATGGTACGTTGTGTCCACAAATGCCATTCTTTTGCTAGCTGGAAACAGACTACATATGGCTTTGTCGTCATTGAAGGAAACAGCAGTGTGCTGTGGGACTTTATAAACGGCTTTCATTGATTTAGTTTTGTCCATCTAACAGCTGCCTTCCAGCCCTGTACCCCTTACCCACGTCAGTGCTGCCGTCAGTCCAATTTTAAAAGGAAGATAAAGATATCTTTTTTGAGGGTGAGTGTTTAGTTCCAGGAGATGAGTGTATACATAGGATTTCATCCAGTTAAAATGATGGCTTCACCTTGGCCATGAATGGCCCTTTTACTAAAATGTAGGCACTGATCACAGAAACCTAACAAAACATAGCAAAAAGGGCATATTAGAAAAATATTTATTTTGTGCGATATAACTTTCTATAACTTACCAAATTGTGTCTTCTTCAATAGTGATGTCTTTTGGCATTTACATTGTGTTTATTGCAGCTTGTATAAATGAATAAACAAGGATTTTTTTTTACAGTGATTATTATTGGCATACATTCCAATTCTTAGTACTGTTTTTGGCAAAGACTCCCTGAATGGGACATGGTGGTTTCCACAGTGTGATGTACAAAGGGCACAATAGTGTATTTTTACTAAAGCACTCTGTCATAGTTTGAATATACCTAACTTTAGATAAAAAGAGAATGAAGTGAAGTGTATGACCACCTCATACCAGGAATGGGCCACTACCAAAATTATAATTAGGGGGAATTTCATTTACATCTACTTTGCTAGCCATAAAATGCTATACAAATGTCTAGAATGAGTACTCACACCTTCCTTTGTGGGCGCCCTTTGTGGGACCGTGCACAGCACCTCTGGCCACGTGGGACTACCAGGTGGTTGGGCTGACCTGCCTCCCTGTGCTAGTCATTGGGGGCTCCTGCCAAACCCCAGTTAACCTATCAGCACTGTTGGGAGGCAGGGCCTGTTGCATAAATAGGAGGCGGGGCCAAAAACATTTTGATATAAAAACTTTCAAGCTAACCTGAAGATAAACTATTTTAGAGCTTATAAACGAGAAAAACTGATAATAAACAAGAAGCAGGCCTGGATGAAAACAATGAAAAGTTTTAATTTATTATTTGAATAGCCTAGCTCTCTGTCTCCCTAACACAGCTACCACTGAGTCTGTTTGCATCAGTGGAAACCATGTTTGTTCCCATTTTAAAAAATGGCTAGAAGACCAAGCAAAATGCTGAAGTACATCATTTCTGGATCAAGAAAGAAGGCAACACATACTAGGGAAATGACAAGGTTAGAGTCCAGATGCTAGGCAATCCAATTTAATGGAGAAGTGGGAAGGACAGCAGTAGCTTGGCTGACCTAGGGGCAGTAAGGGTGGCAAAGGAATGGAGTTCTGCTCTTTCCTTCTGATTAATTTCTCAGAACTAGGAGTGTAGAGTGTTGGAGCTTTATGGAACCCCATTCCTTTATGGAAATGACAGCGGAACAGTTTTTGTTACTTTCTTCACAGTTTGACCATATCTGAACCCCAGAGAAGGCTGTATGCAGATTCACCCTAGGTAAATAAAATGATCACTATCAGAATTTGCTTAAAATGATAAGAATAGGGAACAAAGTTGTTTGGAAATATTTTCAAGATTTATATAAAAAACTTCATCTGGATTTACTATAATAGGGCTGAAACTATTAGTGTACAAAAATGAAACCATTTGTAGCTGTTTGCCTTTTCTCTTACAATCTCAGCAGGTTCATGCTTTGAGCTGTTTCCTCTTGGAATCTAACTTCTTGAGTGTTTCTCACAACTATTGCTAAATTTAGACATAAATTTGAAATAAAAAGAAAACAAAGGAATACCATGTGTTTGCTCTCTCTGGCTATTTTATCATAACTGACCTCTAGAACCATTAACTGGTTTTCTTTTTGGAAAATTATTGGGCACTTGTCTGTCTTGTGTTACTAACTATATATTGCACAGTAGAAGAAACTACAATTGGGTGAATTCTGCCAGTATATAGAGCATAAATGTTATTGAGCATCATTGTACAAAGGAATTTCAGCTGGATTTTGTTGAGGCTCAGACAGCAGCTGGTCTGAAGACAGAAATTCACCAATGTATTAAAAACTTAAGACCAATTCATTTTCTTACTTATTTTAGCCTTACTAGGCTTTTTTAAGGGGGGTGGGTAGGGGTAACTGCTCACTTTTTGGGAAGGGATCGGTGCTATGTTCTTATGTTCTCTTTTAAATAGCTCCTCCTTCCATCAATAGTCATTAGGATGTGCAAAGGGATAAATGGGAAGCAGGGCCCTTCCATCAGCTCTGCTGTATTTGGCTCCTCCCCTTCTCTGTACTGTTTCCATTTTATCTGGCCATTATAAGAACACTATGTAAGACTAACTGCTTATTCAGACTTCCCGTTGTCCACTGCTTTTAACTCAGGGAAAACTGCTGTTTAGTGGTACTTCACTATTGAAATAGTGGTGAGCTTATGAAGCTAAGAGTCAAACTACATGTTACACTATGTATAGTTAGGAAACATGTCAGGGCTTTTTCTTTCTGCAATTGCATCAAACCTGCAATGCGCAGGGAGGTACTCCCCAGCTGGGATCCTGCGGACTGTGCATCTAGAAAAAGCTCCCAAAGATTTTTAGGTAAATATCGTCAATAGTATCCCACATACACTTTAGTTGCAACAGCATGTACACAAGGGTGAACACACTGCTTTGACCTGTTACAGTATCCTTGCTTCACTGTGAGAGATACCGGGCATGACTGCAGTTCACATGATGGAACTCCATGTATACACAGCTTCCAAGGATTCAAATGTACATGTGGATCTGCCAGACTAATTAATAACCATCAGTTCACATCAAGCTTCCGTGCTGGCCTATGTAAAATATTGCTGGGGCAGGAACATGATCCTTGTGAAGTAGGTCATTATTAACTTCATTTTATAGATTTGAAGCTGGGTGTGAACAGCAGTTATTCAACCAAGTCCATATAACTTGTCTGTGGAAGATTTGAAATGTAAATGCGGGTCTCCTAACTCTAAGCCCAATGCTATATCTATTGGACCACTCTTGCTCATGTCTGAGAGTCAAAATGGTGCTAGAGCTAAGGAAGGCCCTTAATTATTGTTAAATATTATAGTCTAATGCAAGCTCTTCTATGAGCATTTTTCAAATAACAAATAGCCACAGGAATTATTAAGGCACAGGGTTTCAAAATGTCAAATGTAGTTCATTGAGAGGATCACATATATTCACAACCTCTCTTTCCAACAAACTGTGATAGTCTTGTGGTTATGTGTTAAACGGTCAAACTAATACCAAGATTGCCACGAAACACCCCTTGGAAAATATACATAGTGTATGCTCAGACACAAGATGACTGGCTTTTAAAGTTTTATTGCCTCATTTAGTTTACATATTTGAACGGTTTTGAAAATAATCATTATAAATGTAAATTTTATCATTTCACCACACCATGGGGTAAAACCTGCTGTTTTTAATAGATTTGGGACCTCTACTTGAATGTTTATGTTGGTGGAAAACCAAGTTGAATATGAAATACATGTTTTGCTAAAACCCATGTGAAACCTCTTTAGCCTTGTTTACATACCACAGTTCAAAGTACTGTACAACCAGATTTCCGTGGAAGTGGGAATATATGGTACAAGTACCTAAGGAATTTCAATATGGTGTGGTCTAGCAGGGTGGGAGTTGCTAAGAACTGGGTGAGTATGACATAAATAGATGAGCTCATTCCTGTTATGGAGAAGCGTAGTTCAACTAAAACTCTGCAGTTGCCCCAGAACTAGGTGCCTGTTTTGGCTTTGGTCTGAGCAATGAGTGTGGTGCTGCTGAAAAAGAATCAGAGTGGTTTAAGCCACTCTGCTCCCATAATAGCAGTCTTTAGATGTAAGTACCAGCCCAATTATTTTATTTATTTATTTAAATCATTATCAGTAGATCTTGAAGCAGTTACTATATATAAAAAAAATCAAGTACATAAATATACAATAAATCTCAACAATTTAAAGGAGGTGTAGAAATCCAAATATATATACATACAGCACAATATCTATATTTATAACAATAATCATATCAATATAAATTTCTATGTATGTATCACTTGTTAAACATAAATCAAGGTCTCAAGCATTTTATACACACAAATACACTAATAATCTCTTTTTCATCAACTACTCTCACACACATATATGGCCATTATACTTTTCCCAGGGTTTTCTTGCCCTCCTTTTTTCTTACATATCCTTTCTTCTTCTTCTTCTTAAATATATCTTTATTAATTTAAAATAAATACATTTATGAGAAAACAGACATACATACAAGTAAACAAACAAACAAACAAACAAACATACAAACAAACAACAGAAAAGCAAACCAAACCACCACACTATAAGATACAAGAAGATTAATATAATTATCATCATATATACTCCTGATACTGAACACAATTATAAAACTTATAGAGAAGAAATTTAAAACTGACTTCCAATTAATCTCACCATACTTTATCCATTACTCTATACCGCACAGTTATATATTTCTTAGATAATTTCTTTTTACCTGCCTACAAACTTATATTTATACAATACAGGGATCAGTCAAATTCTACCAGAATGTTTCCTTTTATTCCATAGTTTTCTAAATAATCTTGCCAAAGGTTGCAGGCAGCTTTACCTGCAGCAATTGCATGTTGATTGCCCTCTTAAAAGACAAAGTCCAGCAACTGGAGGAACGTGTAGCTACGCTCCAAAGAATTAGAGAACTGGAGCTCTTCTTGGAAGCAACAGAGCACACCGTCTCCACCAAGGAGGAGACAGGGGACTCCCCTGAGAAGGAGGCTAGTTCACCAACACAGGAGCCAGATATATGGAGAAACGTGACTCAAAGAAGTAGGAGGCCCTGGGTTCGCTCTGATTGTTTAGAAATACACAATCGCTTTGAGGTCCTCTCCCCTAGCATGGAAGACAAAGAGCAGACTCCATTTGAGGATCTCTTCCTCATTACAGTCGATCAGGTATATGAAGACAAGCAGCAAAGTCAGTCCTCAGGGAATGTGCAGGCGACCTTGGAACGGACAGCTCATGGAAGAACCCCGACCAAACCTAAGAGGAGGCGTGTAGTGGTGATAGGGGATTCCCTACTGAGGGGAACAGAAGCAGTGATCTGTGGGCCTGACAAGATGTCTCGGGAAGTGTGCTGTCTCCCCGGGGCTAAGATCCAAGATGTAACTGAACAACTGCAAGGAATCATAAAACCCACTGACAAATACCCCTTCCTCTTGGTTCATGTGGGAACCAATGACACTGCAAACAATAGCCTCCAGAAGATCAAAAGAGACTACGAGGCTCTGGGCAGGAAATTGAAGCAATTAAATGCACAAATTGTCATCTCATCTGCCCTCCCAGTTGAACAACGTGGCCCAGAGAGAGAGGGAAAAATAGTGGAAGTGAACAGCTGGCTTCGCAAATGGTGTAAACAGGAACGGTTTGGATTCTTAGATCACGGACTGCAGTTTCTTGAAGATGGACTTCTGGCAAGCGATGGGCTGCACCTCACAACGGTTGGGAGAAATGTTTTTGCCAAAAATCTCAGAAACCTCATCAGGAGGGCTTTAAACTGACTAATGTGGGGGAGGGAGACAGTGCTCCTGAAGGTAGGAGTCTATCAATTGATGAAGATGATCATCCAAATGTCATAGACCAAATGGAGAAAACAGCACGCAGACCTAGTGATGGGAGGAAAAAATCCTTAAATAAGAGACACGGGGGAATGATTAATGGACTTCAATGTCTGTACACTAATGCGCAAAGCATGGGAAATAAACAAGATGAGCTTGAGCTCTTGGTACAGCAAACTAAATATGACATAATAGGCATCACTGAAACCTGGTGGGATATGTCCCATGATTGGAATGTAAAAATGGGGGGATACAATCTATTTCAGAGAAACAGACCAGACAAGAAAGGAGGAGGAGTGGCGTTATATGTCAGGGATGTGTATACCTGTGAAGAGATCCAAGATTTAGAACCTCAAAGCCAAAGTGAGAGCATTTGGGTCAAAATTAAGGGAGAGAAGAATAACAGAGACCTCATTGTGGGAGTTTACTATAGATCCCCAAGCCAAACGGAGGACATAGATGATGCCTTCCTGGAACAGATGGCCAAGCATGCAAAAGGAAGGGAGATAGTAGTAATGGGGGACTTCAATTACCCTAATATTTGTTGGATGTCAAACTCAGCCAAGAGCATAAGGTCAAACAGATTCCTCACTGGCCTTGCAGACAACTTCATTGTCCAGAAAGTGGGAGAAGCAACAAGAGGAACAGCCATTTTAGATCTGGTCCTAACCAATGTTGATGACCTGGTTAGTGGGGTAGAAGTGGAAGGATCATTAGGCGCGAGTGATCATGCTCTTCTGAAGTTTACTATACAGTGGAAAGGAGCAGCCAAGCATACTAGGACTTAATTTCTTGACTTTAAGAAAGCCGACTTCATAAAACTTAGGGAAGTGCTGGGTGAGATCCCATGGACAGTAATACTAAAAGGAAAGGGAGTTCATGATGGCTGGGAGTTTGTTAAGAGGGAGATAGTAAAAGCACAACGTCAGGCAATACCAATGAGACGGAAACATGGAAGGTGCCTAAAGAAGCCAGGGTGGCTATCTAAAGAACTTTTAACTGAGTTAAAAAAGGATGTGTACAAAAAATGGAAAAGGGGGGAAACCACCAAAGAGGAATTCAAACAAATAGCCAGCACGTGTAGACACAAAGTCAGAAAAGCTAAAGCACAGAATGAACTCAGGCTTGCTAGAGAGGTTAAAAGCAACAAAAAAGGCTTTTATGGGTATGTTCGTAGCAAAAGGAAGAACAAAGAAACAGTGGGGTCACTCAGAGGAGAAGATGGTGAAATGCAAACAGGGGACACAGAAAGGGCTGAACTCCTCAATGCCTTCTTTGCCTCAGTCTTCTCTGATAAAGAAAACAATGCCCGACCTGAAGAATTTGGAGCAAATGATTCAGCAAAGGAAACACAGCCCAGAATAACTAAGGAGATAGTACAAGAATACTTGGCTAGTTTAGATGTATTCAAGTCTCCAGGGCCAGATGAACTGCATCCAAGAGTATTAAAAGAACTGGCAGATGTGATTTCAGAACCACTGGCAGTCATCTTTGAGAATTCCTGGAGAACAGGTGAAGTCCCGGCAGACTGGAGGAGGGCAAATGTTGTCCCTATTTTCAAAAAGGGGGAAAGAGAGGACCCAAATAATTACCGCCCAGTCAGTCTGACATCAATACCAGGGAAGATTCTGGAGCAGATCATTAAGCAAACAGTCTGTGAGCACCTAGAAAGGAATGCTGTGATCACCAATAGTCAGCATGGATTTCTGAAAAATAAGTCATGTCAGACTAACCTGATCTCGTTTTTTGACAGAATTACAAGCCTGGTAGATGAAGGGAACGCAGTGGATGTAGCCTACCTTGATTTCAGCAAGGCATTTGACAAGGTGCCCCATGATATTCTTGTAAAGAAGCTGGTAAAATGCGGTCTTGACTATGCTACCACTCAGTGGATTTGTAACTGGCTGACTGACTGAACCCAAAGGGTGCTCATCAATGGTTTCTCTTCATCCTGGAGAAGAGTGACTAGTGGGGTGCCACAGGGTTCTGTCTTGGGCCCGGTCTTATTCAACATCTTTATCAACAACTTGGATGATGGACTCAAGGGCATCCTGATCAAATTTGCAGATGACACCAAACTGGGAGGGGTGGCTAACACCCCAGAGGACAGGATCACACTTCAAAACAACCTTGACAGATTAGAGAACTGGGCCAAAACAAACAAGATGAATTTTAACAGGGAGAAATGTAAAGTATTGCACTTGGGCAAAAAAAATGAGAGGCACAAATACAAGTTGGGTGACACCTGGCTTGAGAGCAGTACATGTGAAAAGGATCTAGGAGTCTTGGTTGACCACAAACTTGACATGAGCCAACAGTGTGACGCGGCAGCTAAAAAAGCCAATGCAATTCTGGGCTGCATCAATAGGAGTATAGCATCTAGATCAAGGGAAGTAATAGTGCCACTGTATTCTGCTCTGGTCAGACCTCACCTGGAGTACTGTGTCCAGTTCTGGGCACCACAGTTCAAGAAGGACACTGACAAACTGGAACGTGTCCAGAGGAGGGCAACCAAAATGGTCAAAGGCCTGGAAACGATGCCTTATGAGGAACGGCTAAGGGAGCTGGGCATGTTTAACCTGGAGAAGAGGAGGTTAAGGGGTGATATGATAGCCATGTTCAAATATATAAAAGGATGTCACATAGAGGAGGGAGAAAGGCTGTTTTCTGCTGCTCCAGAGAAGCGGGCACGGAGCAATGGATCCAAACTACAAGAAATAAGATTCCACCTAAACTTTAGGAGGAACTTCCTGACAGTAAGAGCTGTTCGACAGTGGAATTTGCTGCCAAGGAGTGTGGTGGAGTCTCCTACTTTGGAGGTCTTTAAGCAGAGGCTTGACAACCATATGTCAGGAGTGCTCTGATGGTGTTTCCTGCTTGGCAGGGGGTTGGACTCGATGGCCCTTCTGGTCTCTTCCAGCTCTATGATTCTATGATTCCCCAATCCTTACAGACTTTTTGTTTTGGTTGGCCTCTTACTCTTCCTGTCGCTTTCGCTAGCTGCAGATATTCTACCATTAGGATTTGCCAATCTTCCATGTTGGGTATTGATGTGTTTTTCCAATTTCTTTCAAAGAGCATAGCCTTTCATAATAACATCAATAACCACCAAACATACCGATAATAATAGCAGCCAGCAACCAATAGGCATAAAAGTTTTCACACTTCAGAAACATCAGTGACTCCAACCCACATCTACCAAATGAATAGGCAGTCATGCCCTGTCCCACTCACTTTCAGCTACAGGAGTGAGCTGTTCTATATTAATGCAGGATTCCACCCAAATACAGAGAGAGAGAGAGTGTGTGTGTCTGTGTGTACACCTCCCAAAATGTTAAACAACCAAATCATAACATACATGGTACTCCACTAACCTCACCAACTCAAGGCTAGCAACAAACACTAATAGTCCTCTTCTTCATGATTAGACAAATTCATGGAGGATAAGGCTATCAACAGCTACTAGCCATGTTAGCTATCTGGGGCAGTATATTTCTGAATTTCAGTTGTGGGAATCACAAATAGGGAAAGTGTTGTTGTGCTTAGGTCCCACTTATGAACTTCCCATGGGCATCTACTTGACTATTGTGAGAACAGTAGGGTGCTGCAGTAGATGGGCTGATCCAGTGGGGCTTTTTTCGTGTTTCTTATGTTTGTGGTAAGAATTTGCTTCTGAACCACCTGTTCTTTTCCCAGGTGAGGGAACATCTTTAAATAAAATACGGGACCAAGAGAATAAAATCAAGTCTAGCTCCCAGTTAGGGACCCGGTTTATTAACTACTATTGCAGTAAGACAGAGCTCAACTTAACATGGTTGTTCTAGCCATGGTCTGACCAGCAGAGGCTGATCTTTGCTGGCAAGCAGCTGGAAGATGGTCACCCTGTCAGGTTCCCCCAAATTCCCTATGTCATCTTGCTTGTGGCATATCTCTAGTTCTGGTGTAATGTGAATATAGGATTGCTCTATCTATCATTTTTTATTCTTAAAGTGGTCAGTACTAATTCAAAAATATAAATAAAAGGCAGAAATGTGAATACCGAGTATTTGGGATAGATACATTTCCTTCTACTGTTATGTATCGGACAGAAGCAGAAACAGGAGATGACCCTTCACTTAACACTAGCATTAACATAAATCTGATAAAATAAAAATACAACAGTGATGCTTTGAAAAAAAACCCATTTGCTTAACAATCTGATTGCTGCCATGGATCATTTTTTAAGAAAATGGAATGTGGAGATAATTTTTGCATTTTGAATAACCCTGTCCCAGTAACCTGTTTTCTGCCCTCTAGCATTCCTATTGGAATGCTTGTTTTATGTGATTAAGCCTGGAGTTCAACCTGACCCTCTTGTAGTCAAACAAACATTGACCCCATATATAAACACAACATTCCCCAAGCAGACTGGCTGACCCAACTTATAGCCAACTTGGAGATAATGCAGTTGTTACAATAATGCTAACTTTGGCTAACACAGAAATAATGAAGGGTATCTTAAAGACTAATAAATATATTATTGCATAAGCTAGTGATGACCAACATAGTGCCTTCCATATGTTGTAGAACTCTAACTCCCATCAGCCCCAGCAAGCATGGGCTGAGAGATGATGGGAGTTATAGTCTAATTACGGTACATTTGGAGGACACCACATTGACTGTCTTTGGCAATCAGAGTGACCTCACTGACCTAGTTCAACTATAGCCCCTTTTCCTCTTTATGAATAATTCTGTTTATTTTTAACTACTCTTAATACTATATGTTCCTGCCCACCTAGCAGTTTGAAAGCACCCTTAAAGTGCAAGTAGATAAATAGGTACCGCTTTATAACGGGAAGGTAAACGGCGTTTCCGTGTGCTGCGCTGGTGCTGGCTCGCCAGAGCAGCTTTGTCACGCTGGCCACGTAACCCGGAAGTGTCTCCGGACAGCGCTGGCTCCCGGCCTCTTAAGTGAGATGAGCGCACAACCCTAGAGTCGGACACGACTGGACCGTACAGGCAGGGGTACCTTTACCTTTACCTTTAATACTAAATGTATCCTCAGAAGTAAGCCCCTGTGAGGTCAGTGGAACTTACTTTCAGGATTGCAGCCTCACATTTGCATATTACAGAATGGTTTGCTAAAAGTTAAAAACTCAGACTGGATCAGTAATCTGTGAAAGTTTACAGCATAATGAATGTGTTAGTCTTTAAACTCTTTATTGTTTTTGCTTCCACAAACCAACATAGTCACCCCTCCAGAAATAATGGCGGCCCCAACTGAAATGGAAAGTCACATGAATGGGGCTGACCTGCTGTTATAAACAGCAGCATCCTCTCCTGAACAGGGGCCAAGCTATTGTGCTGCAGTAGCTGATCATACATAAGGGTTTTCAAGCAATACAGAAGGGACCACACCACATGCATATATGCTGGGACTGCTGAGATCTACCTGAGAATTCAGATTTGCTGAGCAAAGACCATTGAGTGAAGTTAATTGAATAATGCTGGTCCATTTCAAAATAGTAAAGGGAACTCATTATTTATTTGTCTAGAAATATTTATATACTATTAAACATTGTCAGATATCATAGTGGTGTTCAGCAATAACATACAACAAATGAAAACAGATTAAAACAGTTTTCCAAATATGAATTTGATATTGCCCATGTGTCAACTCATCTTTCTTGGAAAATCTGTAGAAATATGAGAGATGTTAAGCAAAATATGTACCAAGTTGGATACTAGCTTCAATAAGCAGTGTGTTCCACAAGGTAGGTGCCACTTTGCCGAAGGTGCTACTCTGAGTCATCTTGCAGTTCCCTCAGCATTGATGTGTTGATGGGTAGCAACCCCTGCCATAAGCCATGCTGCTGAATTTTGCAGATAATGAAGCTTCCAGGCCAAACATAAGGGCAGCCTCACATAGAGTGCACTGCAATAATCCAGGGCACAGGTCACTATAGCCATGCTATCCCTGTCCGGGAATTGTCATTGTTGGCACAATAGGGGAAGCTGGTAAAAAGCACTCCTAGCTACTGTGACCACTTGAGTCTTCAATGACAATGATGCATCGAGGAGCAGTCCCAGTCTCTTTACCTGTTCCTTCAGAGGTAGTATAACCCCATCCAGAACACGTAATTGGCCTGCACTCTGAACAGTAATAGAAACTCTCATCCACAGGGCCTCCATCTTACCAGGTTTCAGCTTCACAGCCCACTACTGTTTCTAGGCTTGCAAAGCCACATATGATACAGATGTCACAGAGAAATAGAGTCAGGTGTCATAATATAGATTATATTTGTTCGAAATCTCCTAATGACTGCACCCAACAGTGTTATATAGGAGCTAAACAGTATGGGGGACAAGATAGTACCCAGTAGGACCCCATAGCATAGTAGCTGGGGGGCTATTAGGTGGTCCCCTATTACTACTTCCTGAAAACCACACTGGATGGTTGGCATCCATCTGTCTTGGGAGACAATGGAGGAGTGCACCTTCAGGGGTGAAGTCAAACTGTTGGAAGATTACATTGCCTGCTGAATAAACAAATGAAACTACTGAGGAATAGTGACCCAAGTTCCCATCTTGCAGAGGTGGCTCAGGAGAATATCATGGCATCAAAAGATGGAGTTGCATACACTCTTTGCTTCTTTCAATAAAGGTTATCATCCATCAAGCTAACCAAGGCTATTTCAGTCCCAATGTCAAGTCAGAACCCAGACTGGAATGGTTCTAGATCAAGAATGCTTGTAGTTGTTCCATCATGATTGTCAATCACCTTAGCAAAGTAGAATCTTTCAACTCACACCAGAGGATTACAGAAGTAGCAATAACTGCTCCTGTGTTACCTTTGCAAACTTGAATCCTAGTCAGGTCCATGTGATTAAGGGAAAGAAGAGCCCTTTTAATAAAATCACAATTTTATTTGCTGGTGTTATTAGTTTTTGCATGCCAATTTTTTTTTTAAAAAAAGCCTAATTTTTGTGCTTTTGGGGGCATCAGCAGATTCCACTAGGTTTATGAGGGAGCTTATTTTTCCCACTTAATTCTTTGCATAGTTGGCCATGCACATTGTAGCGGGTGGGAAGGGGGTTCATTTTCTTTGGATGCAATAGGAATGGGCACTGCTGGAGGCTGAATACTCTGTGTGATTGCTCAATCTGGTAGGGCAAATCCTATGTTTTTATGATGTAGGTATTCAACTTTCCCAGTCTTTGTCTTATATAGTTTGTATTGGGTTTGAAATTGTATTTGTATATTGTCAGGGGTTCAGAAGCAGAGACGCAGAGAAGGGTGGAAACAGAGAGCGAGGGGGAGGAAGCCGAAGGGAGAATGAGTGATGATGACGACCCGAGATCTCCAAGCCTAAGCAGTGAGTCAGAGGACTCCCAAAAGGGAGCCCCAGTGAGCAGAGCAAGGGGGGGATCCGGGGGGACACCCCAGGAGGAAGGGAACAGAGGAGATTCAGAGAGCAGCAGCTGGAAGTCGGGACCCACGCTCATAACTGAGGGCGGCAGCAGCTGGAAGTCGGGACCCACGCTCAAGACTGAGAGCAGCAGGGAGGAAGGTAGCCAGGCATCGGGTTCCGGAGGCTGTCAGCAGGAGGGAGGGCACGAGTCAGGGGTGGTCACGCCCTCCTCAGAGAGCGAGGCAACGGTTAAGAGGAAAGTAGAGAGTTGGGCGCGCGCGCCAAGTTCAAATGCAGCGGAAGCTGGAGCAGTAAGCAGCCCGGAGAGTGAGCCAGGTCCTAAAGCCCGCCGCAAGGAGGCAGAAGGATCAGGGGGGTCAGCGTCAGAGGAGAGTAGAAAGGAGGAGGCCCAGGGGGGCAGAAGGACCCAGAGACGTAGGGAGAGGCGAAGGAGGTGGAGCAAGGCTAGGGTATTAAGCTGGTGTGCAAGAGGCGGGGACTCAGACGGGTCTTCGCCGACCTAGAGCAGAAGGTGTAGAGCTGCACGCTGCAGTTCGGAAATGAAACCTGTAACTCAATAAAGACTCTTTTAAAGTGGACGCTGTGTGGCGTGGTCCTATGTGAGCTGGGACCTGGTAGCAGCTCTGACAGTAAGACCCGTCTGACTGAAAGCTTCAGAAACCTGAAACCTCGCAGCGGGAGCAGAAGCCGCTAGGGGAGGAAGAGGGGTGTCTGTAAGCGAGCTCACAAAGGTTAGCAAGATGACGGAAGAACAGAGGATCTCCGCGCTGCAAGAGGCAGTGACCCAGTTGTCCTCAGAGGTATTGGCTTCCAAGAAACGGGAGGAGGAGACTACAGCCGCCTACAGAGACCTACACGCCAGGTTTGAAATGCTTGTTAAGCAAGGGCAACCGGGACCCAGACCGGAGGGCGTGGGATTGGCACGGAGAGCAGGAGGGCTTGTGGCTCACTTCGATGGGACTTTGCAACAGTACCCTAATTTTAGAGCAGACGTAATGTGCGCACTGCAACTGCTGGCAAAAGACTTCAGAGATGAGGAAGAGAAGGTGGGGTTCATATTGTCCCATTTGCATGGGGATGCCAAAGCCTGGCTGCGCAATTTGTGGAGGGATAAAGATCCGGCGCTTCAGAATGCAGATGCCTTTATCAAAGCGATGGATGCGTGTTTTTTGTCTACTATTGATGTGGATCTTGCCAGACGGGAGATTCATGGACTAAAACAAGGGAGGGCGAGCGTCCGGCAGTATCACGCCCGATTTTTTGCGCTGGTCAGTGCTTTAGAATGGGATCGGGATTCGCCCCCTGTCAGAGACCTCTTCTGGGAGGGTCTAAGTTCAGCGGTTAAGGATGAAATTGCAAGGGGGGAGAGGCCCCGAAGCACGCAGGAGGTGGTCCAAAGGGCGCTGACTGTGGGGGTGAGGCTGGAAGAACGTCCATGGTGCAGAGATGAAGGACGTGGAGGGCGCGAAGCAGCGAGAAGTTTCTCTTTCGTTCCGAGGGAAGCAGCGCGTGCGCAATCCACACCTCCGCCAGGAGGGGGAGGGGAACCGATGGAGGTTGGAGGTGCAAGGGCTCAGTCAGCAGCCAGAGCCCTAGCACCGGCAGCAGTGAAAGCGAAGCCTCCTAGAGGGAACAGGAAGTGTTACATCTGCGAGGATCCAGGCCATTTGGCGAAGGAGTGTCCCCGGAGGCTCCACAAGCACACTGCAGCCTCAGCAATGGTGACTGCAGCAACGCAGCAAGGAGAACCACAGCAGGGAAACGACGATGTCTGGCTGGAGACGGAGGCACTGGGGCCCAGCCAGACGCATCTGTGAAGCAGTCCCCAGCAATCTTGCAACCCACGGATCCCCTCCCACCCAAACCAGTAGTGCAGCTCACAGCATCTCTCCAGCTACCCGACGGCGTCACTATCGAAGTGCCGCTTTCTGTGGATTCTGGAAGCAACGCAGACTTTATAGCGCAGAGCTTTGTGGAGCAGCACGCTATACAGCTATTGCCTGCCACTCTGCCCCTGCAAGTCGTCACAGTGGATGGCAGAGAGTTGCTAGGGGGGCAGGTGGTGAAGCAGACGCCACCGATGGTGATGCGCCTTGGCAACCACAGGGAAGTCATCAGTTTTAATGTCACCCAACTGTCGGACACGCCCATTGTGTTGGGCATGAGTTGGCTGGACAGGCACAGTCCGACACTGGCTTGGTACCAGAGACAACTGATCTTCGGCTCCTCTTATTGCGCAGAACACTGCATCCTGCCCCGACGGGAGGGAGAGGAGGAGGAATCACAACTGCAGTTGGGAACGTTGCAAGCGGTCCCCCACAAATACGCGAGCTTTTTGGAGGTCTTCTGCGAGAAGGAGGCGGACAAGCTACCCCCTCACCGGCCATATGACTGCAAGATTGACCTCCTACCGGGGGCGACGCTGCCGAAGGGGCGGCTATACTCCATGTCTGAAGATGAAATGCAGGAACTCAAACGGTTCATCGAGCATAATCTGGAGCGTGGCTTCATCAGAGAGTCCAAGGCAGTGGGGGGCAGTCCCGTTTTCTTCGTGAAAAAGAAAGACACGCCCCAAAAAAGACTAGTTGTGGACTACCGCCTTTTGAACCAGATGACCAAACCGTCTGATTACCCCATGCCCAGGATTGACGACCTCCTCGCGACGGTGCGCAAGGGACGCGTGTTCACCAAGTTGGACCTGCGAGGGGCGTACAATCTCATCCGCATGCGGGAGGGCGATGAGTGGAAGACGGCCATGTTCACACCGCTGGGCACCTACGAATACAGAGTTATGCCCTTTGGATTACAAAATGGCTCTCACTGTTTTCAAGCTTTTATGCATCACGTGTTGGAGGGACTCCTCTACAAGACATGCGTCTGCTTCCTGGATGACATCCTGATTTTCTCTGACTCGCAGCAAGCTCACGACCGAGACGTGAGGGAGGTGCTCAGCAGGTTGCAACAACATAGACTGTACGCCAAGCTGGAGAAGTGCCAGTTCGACACGACGGAGGTGGATTTCCTGGGATACAAGTTGTCGGACAAGGGGATAGCCATGGACAGCACCAAGGTTCGTGCGGTATTGGATTGGAAAAGCCCGCGCAACCGGAAGGAGGTCCAGCGGTTTGTCGGCTTCGCCAACTTCTATCGCAAGTTTATCAAGGGGTTCGCGATGCAGACGGCAGCAATTACGGACACGCTCAGCTCCAAAAAAAAGAAATTCATCTGGACGGAGCAGGCGGAACAGTCCTTTCAAGCGCTCAAGCATCTCTTCGCATCGGAGAAGCAACTGCTGCATATCGACCCCAGTAAACCGTTGAGGGTAGAGACAGACGCGTCAGACAGAGCCGTGGGAGCTGTCCTGCTGCAGCGAGACCCGCAGGGGGTGTGGCGGCCGGGAGCGTTCTACTCCAGAAAGCTCAGCAAGTCGGAGCAGAACTACACCATCTGGGACAGGGAGTTGCTGGCCATTCATGCAGCTTTCAAGGCGTGGAGGCACTTCCTAATCGGCGCCAAGCACACGGTGCAGGTCTGCACGGACCACAAGAATCTGGAGCACTGGCGCACGGCTCAGTTCCTGAACCAGAGGCAGATACGTTGGGCGGAGTTCTTTGCTGACTTCAATTTCCGAATAGAGTACGTCCCAGGCGACACCAACATCATGGCGGATGCACTGTCCCGAAAACCGCAATACCTAGAAGAGGTGACGCCAGCGGCGGCCATGCACATCTTTGCACCGACGGCGTGGGCGTGTGCCTCAGCTACAGTAGACCTGGATGCGGTGCGACGTGCATTGCGGGACGACTCATTCGCGCAAGACAAGATGGCGGAACTGCTCAGAGGCACGGCTACCACGGACGAGTTCCAGGTGCGGGACGGCTTGCTCCTACGCAAAGGGGCTGTCTATGTACCAGGAGACGACCTTCGCGCCAAGGTACTGCAACAGTTGCACGACGCACCCACGGCCGGTCACTTTGGCACAGAGAAAACGATGGAATTAGTCGCGAGAGACTTCTGGTGGCCCAGGCTGAGAGGAGAGGTCGCGGACTACGTCGCGAGGTGCGACACCTGCCAGAGGGCCAAGCCGGTACACAGACCACCGGCGGGACTGTTAGAACCGCTGCAAACACCGTTTGAACCGTGGGAGAGGGTGGCCCTGGACTTTGTGACGGATTTACCCAACTCGAGAGGCAAGACAGCTGTGCTAGTGGTGGTGGACTTGTTCACCAAGATGGCACATTTCATTCCGTGTGCGAAGGTGGCCACGGCGGAACAAACCGCCAAACTGTTCATAGATCACGTGTTCAAAGTGCATGGCCTGCCACGGTCTATCCTGTCCGACCGCGGACGCCAGTTCATCTCGTCTTTCTGGCAGAAGCTGATGGGTTTTCTAAATGTCAAGGTCAATCTGGCATCAGCAAGACACCCGCAGACCAACGGGCAAGCAGAGAGGGTCAATGCCATCATGCAGCAGTACCTGAGATGCTATGCCAATCAACAGCCTGCGACGTGGGTGGATTACCTGCCGCTAGCCGAGTTCGCTTACAACAACACGAAGCACGTGTCCACAGGAGTGACGCCGTTCTTTGCCAACAATGGGAGGAATCCCAGAACCTTCCCGGGACTGGAGAGAGTGGGGGAAGGAGAACCACAGACGGCGGACGCGTTCGCGTCAGAGCTGCAGGCGGTCCACGATCAACTCAGACGGCAGCTGGAGCTAGCTAAGCACGCCTACAAGGTGCAAGCTGACAAGCACAGGCGGGTTGGCGAAGTGATCCAAGTGGGAGACTGGGTCTGGTTGGCAGCCCACGCAGTGCCGACCAGGTCGCTTGCCAAGAAGAAGTTGGGGCACAAGCAGATCGGTCCGTACCAAGTCGAAGCGCAGGTCAACCCGGTAGCCTTCCGACTGGCGCTGCCGGAGGGTTCCAGAATGCATCCGGTGTTCCACAGGTCGGTGCTCACTCCCTACAAGGCACCTCACAGGTTCCAGGAGCCAGGGACGGCGCCAAGTCCGCTCCGGGAACGGACGGAGACGCGGGAGGTGAAGCACCAGGACCACATCAACGAGGTCACGGAGATTTTGGACTCCAGATGGGGGGAAGAGGGAGTCGAATACCTCTTAGCCAGAGAGGGCACCCGGGCCAGCGCCAATAGCTGGGTACCAGACTACGCTTTGGAGGAACCCCTGCTCAAGGACGAGTTTCATGCCCTCTTCCCACACAAACCCATGCCAGCGAGCTTCTTCGACGACTGGTTGTTCACACCCACACTTTCTTCCAGCACGTTCCATGGATTCGACTCAGAAGGGGAACCCGCACGGAGCACCCGTTCCCCAGAAGGTTCACCGGCAGGTTCGGCATCAGGCAACTCGTATTGGTGGGACGATCGACCAGAGGAGCGATGGCGCAGGAAGTGGCTGGAGATGCCAGGTCGAGCGACCGACGCAGAGACTGACATGGACGTGTTCGGGGAGGACCTCGGGTTCGAGCACGGCGGTACAGAGATGGAAGAGCAACAAGTCAACGTCGACGACCGCGAGGGGGAAGACTCGGAGGTCTTCAGTTGGCGGCCACCCACGGGGAGCGACCTGTATCCAGCATTCCCTCCCATGATGATGGAGCGCCCAGCACCCACACCTGACAGCGGGGAGGGGGGAAGGGGGGGCTTCGAGGGGGGGATGGATGTCAGGGGTTCAGAAGCAGAGACGCAGAGAAGGGTGGAAACAGAGAGCGAGGGGGAGGAAGCCGAAGGGAGAATGAGTGATGATGACGACCCGAGATCTCCAAGCCTAAGCAGTGAGTCAGAGGACTCCCAAAAGGGAGCCCCAGTGAGCAGAGCAAGGGGGGGATCCGGGGGGACACCCCAGGAGGAAGGGAACAGAGGAGATTCAGAGAGCAGCAGCTGGAAGTCGGGACCCACGCTCATAACTGAGGGCGGCAGCAGCTGGAAGTCGGGACCCACGCTCAAGACTGAGAGCAGCAGGGAGGAAGGTAGCCAGGCATCGGGTTCCGGAGGCTGTCAGCAGGAGGGAGGGCACGAGTCAGGGGTGGTCACGCCCTCCTCAGAGAGCGAGGCAACGGTTAAGAGGAAAGTAGAGAGTTGGGCGCGCGCGCCAAGTTCAAATGCAGCGGAAGCTGGAGCAGTAAGCAGCCCGGAGAGTGAGCCAGGTCCTAAAGCCCGCCGCAAGGAGGCAGAAGGATCAGGGGGGTCAGCGTCAGAGGAGAGTAGAAAGGAGGAGGCCCAGGGGGGCAGAAGGACCCAGAGACGTAGGGAGAGGCGAAGGAGGTGGAGCAAGGCTAGGGTATTAAGCTGGTGTGCAAGAGGCGGGGACTCAGACGGGTCTTCGCCGACCTAGAGCAGAAGGTGTAGAGCTGCACGCTGCAGTTCGGAAATGAAACCTGTAACTCAATAAAGACTCTTTTAAAGTGGACGCTGTGTGGCGTGGTCCTATGTGAGCTGGGACCTGGTAGCAGCTCTGACATATATGAAATAGTTTTCATATATATTTATATTGTTGATGTGTTTATTGTTTTATTGCTTCACGTTTTATAGGATGTGATTCATAAATTGAATTAAATAGATGAATAAAAGGTAAAGGACTCCTGACAGTTAAGTCCAGTTGTGAATGACTGTGGGGTTGCAGCACTCATCTCGTTTTACTGGCCAAGGGAGCCAACGTTTGTCCACAGACAGTTTTTCTGCGTCATGTGGCCAGCATGACTAAGCCGCTTCTGGCGAAACCAGAGCAGCGCACGGAAACACCTTCCTTCCCGCTAGAGCGGTATCTATTTATCTACTTGCACTTTGATGTGCTTTCGAACTGCCAGGTTGGCAGGAGCAGGGACCAAACGGAAGCTCACCCCGTCGCAGGGATTCGAACCGCCGACCTTCTGATCGGCAAGCCCTAGGCTCTGTGGTTTAGACCACAGTGATACATAAAAATAGATGTACATGATAGGATTGCCATCTTTTTTCCTTTCCCTGCTTGTGTGTCTTTAACAACCTACAGATACACAGAAATAAAGAATCTGCTTCTTTCCCCTCCAGTTTCCATACCAAAACATGCTTCAATGATTAAATTTTGGTGTCAGACTGCTGTTAAAGATGCTACAGTGAGTATGTTTCCAGTAGCAAGCAGACTTGGAACTGCCTTGTATCAGGAGTGGCTTGGTGGCAAGCAAGGCTTCTGAAGCTGTTCTCCTCTGCAGCAACTAAGGAAGCTCAGGGTGGTGCATAAGCACAGTGTACAGCAAGGAAGCTGCTGCAGCAACCTGCAACACCTGTGTCATGATTGTCTTCCTGACTGAGAAGAGTGTAAAACTACACCTGCAGCAAATGGAAGCCAGTTGCCTTGCTGGAAGAGAAGATAATACAGTGACTTGTTGGAAGAGAAGGTACAGTGACTTGAGTGTGCTTTGAGCAAAATAAGGAAATTATCGCTGCACCGGAATGGACAGTCCTGCAAGTCGGTGCACCTGGGGGGGAGGAATGTGATGCAAAAAAGCTGGACTGTCAGGAGCAATGTTGTATCTCTGGAGTTGAAAAAATGATTCCATGAGCTCACCTTAGACACTGATTTTCTGCCAGAAAAGCAAGAGCAGCAGTTGCAGACCTCAGAGCACACCGATGTGGCATTGGAAGGTACAGTACACAGAATGATGTCTGCTGCTCCACAGAGAAGGATAAGATGTGTGGTGGCAGCAGGTGATATCCTTCGGAGGGAGTGGAGGTAGCAGTGTGTGGAGAAATGACTTGTGATTTCAGTTGTCTCAATACTAATGCCCAGAGTATGAGAAACAAGCAAGATGAATTTCACCTCTTAATACAGGATGACAAATAATAGGCATTACTGATGAGATGAGACTCATGAATGGAACACAGAAATTAAGGGGTATAACCTATTCAAAAGGAATAGATGGAACAGGAACAGAGAGGTAGCAGCATTATAGGTAAATTATGTTTACACTTGTGAAGAGATTCCTGACTTGGAGCATGGAAGGCAGATGGAGAGTATGAGGATAAAAATTGTAGGAGAGGAAAAGAAAATGACCTTTCTATTGGTGCCTGCTATAGACCTTTAAGACATATTAAGAGGATGCCTTCCTGCTGCAGATTACCAAACATTCAAAATGGAGAGATAAAGTAGTCATGTGGGATTTCAACTGTCCTGATATCTGTTGAAACTCAAACTCTACCAAGAATGTAAGTAAAGTCCAACAAATTCCTCCATTGCCTTGCTGACAATTTCATTTCCCAGAAGGTGGTAGAAGCAACAAGGGTGTCATCTGTCTTGGACCTGGTCCTCACCAACAATGAAGAACTGATGAATGAAGTAAAAGTACTGGGAATCTTGGGAGGAAATGTCCTGGGCCCGTTGTTGTTCACAATCTTTATAAACAACCTGGATGAAGGCATTGAGGGGATGCTCATCAAATTTGCATATGACTTCTGGGAGGGGTAGCCAATGCCACAGAAAACAATCAGAATTCAAGATGACCTTAACAGATTGGAGGACTGGGCCCAAACTTACAAAATGAATTTCAATAGGGACAAATGCAGTGCTTTTTTTTTCTCTAGAAAAAGAGGTGCGGGAACTCCCACCTTTTTTGGACAGACAACCCTAAGTTGTTCAGCTTCTTTCAGGAAGACCACCCACAGCCGCTTTCAGCACCATAGGGAGGAACGCAACACTAAAGAGGTGCCAGAACTCAGTTCCAGTGAGTTCTGTTTGAAAAAACTCCCTGGACAAATATAAGGTTCTGCACTTAGGGAAGAATAACCAGCTACACAAATACAAGATGGGGGACAGCTGGCTTGACAGTAGTACATATGAAAAGGATCTAGGGGTCTTAGTAGACCACAAGCTTAACATGAGTCAACAGTGTGATGCAGCAGCAAAAAATGCTAATGCTGTTCTAGGCTGCATCAACATAAGTATAGTGCCTAGCTCAAGGGACGTAATAGTACCACTATATTCTGCATTGGTCAGACCACACCTGGAGTACTGTGTCCAGTTCTGGGCATCACAGTTTAAGAAAGAGCTAAAGGCTCATCTAGTCCAATATCCTGTTTTCACGATAGCCAAACAAACACAGCATTTTTTAAAAATCTAAATAAAAACAGTAAGACCTTTTCAATTTAGTTAGGTATTAAATATTTGTAAAATGTCAAAACCTAAATATCCGCAGTATCTTTACAGGGAAGAAAGATGGGGAGAAAACCAGAACTTGGCCACATCCCATTGGCCTCTTCATAGCCTCATCAGGTCTAGTGAGCACCAGTTACTGCTGGATTAATTATTGGGCAGTATGTTTGTACAGTGGTACCTCAGGTTAAGTACTTAATTCGTTCTAGAGGTCCGTACTTAACCTGAAACTGTTCTTAACCTGAAGCACCACTTTAGCTAATGGGGTCTCCCGCTGCCACTGCACAATTTCTGTTCTCATCCTGAAGCAAAGTTCTTAACCCGAGGTAATATTTCTGGGTTAGCGGAGTCTGTAACCTGAAGCGTATGTAACCTGAAGCATATGTAACCCAAGGTACCACTGTATTTTGCAGAACAGATCCACAGAAATACATTGTGGAAAGCTATGACTGCCCTGCATTTGTTTCTGTGATGTTTATGTGAAGAAAACACAGAGCCATCTCAAACATTACAGGGTAGAAATGAGTGCACGCTACTTCAGGGGGTAGCCAACATGGTCTCCAGATGTTGTGGACTATAATTATTACCATTGGTCATGCTGGCTGGGACCAGTGTTTGAAACTCCCATTGTTCTAGGTACATTTTTCAACAAGGAATTTAATTAGAGTGAGCAGTTTCTGAGCTTTGGGCACAGTACTGCTCCTAGGATTTCAGATTAAAACTGCAGAGTGGAAGGAAAGGAGGACCTTTTTCTGCCTCCCGACTTCCAGCTATTATCTGAAGATTGGGGAAGAGAGCCTCTTAAGAACATTAGGGGGTGGGCAGGGGAAGGACTAGACCATGTGAAAAATGAACATAATATTTTAATTGCAGTTAATTCATTTTCGGGAACACGGGTGGCGCTGTGGGTTAAACCACAGAGCCTAGGGCTTGTCAATCAAAAGGTCGACGGTTCGAATCACCGCAATGGGGTGAGCTCCCGTTGCTCGGTCCTTGCTCCTGCCAACCTAGCAGTTCGAAAGCATGTCAAAGTGCAAGTAGATAAATAGGTACCGCTCCAGCGGGAAAGTAAATGGCGTTTCCTTGCGCTGCTCTGGTTCGCCAGAAGCGGCTTAGTCATGCTGGCCACATGACCCGGAAGCTGTACGCCGGCTCCCTCAGCCAATAAAGTGAGATGAGCGCCGCAACCCCAGAGTCGGCCACGACTGGACCTAATGGTCAGGGGTCCTTTTACCTTTACTTTTAATTCATTTTCAGCTTTGCATTCTTACAAAAAAGCATGCCTAGACATTCCATTGTTGCGACCACAACCTAGGTTTAAGGTGCCATTTAGCTCCAAGCCTTCGTATCTCAGTTTCTAACACTGGCTGGGACTGATGGGTGTTGCAGTCCAAAACACTGGACTATATTGTTTCTGGGACCTTCTGGTGAAACTTGAGTTAGTTATGCTGTGTACCTACTTCTACCGTAATGTGTGAAGTAGCCTTTACACAACTGTGTTTATATTCTCTTTCATAAGCACTGGTTACTTGGGCTACATGTCTCCAAATTATGTTTCTAGGTCAACTGTGGTCCTTTAATTCTTCATAGGAGATGAATACCAAGTAGCAAAGGAGGGGGAGAGGTAATGATTATGTATAGGACACGATGAGTCAGTGCAAAAACACAGAACTTCTGGGTGGGTGGCCGGCCTTAGACACTCAAGTATCTTTTGGGATCAATTTGGCCTAATATGTGCGTTACACAGATCATTCCTTTACTTTTCTAGTGGAACAAATGGAGAAAACAACAGGGAGAAAAGGGATCCTTATAGGTCTTCTTCTTCATTATGTTACAACCCAAGTGGTTTTCTATAACTGGGAACAGGCTTTAATGATACATATATAAATATATGTACAAATACACATATGCAGTGCATTGTTTTATACAATGTCATGAGATTTCCACTTTAATTTTAAAATAATCCTATTGTTTAAGTTACATATACTTTGGATAATCCTGTCACTCATCTTTCCAAATCCACAATGCAGATTGGAAATAGGCTTCAGTTGAGCTGACAAATACTGTACAAAGTCTAAGTTCTAAACTCCAAAACTTCTTAGCACATTCCTGCCATTCTAAAGAAAAGTGGAGGGTTTTCAAAAAGTGACAACCACCTTGTTTCTCAATTTTGAATGATGAACCGTTTGTGGAGTGAAAGAGGCTAAATATTATTAGAAACACATTGAATAAGTACATAAGAATCTGGCTTATGCTCAGACCCATTTGTCTATCTGGTGTAGTACTGTCTACACAAATTAGAAGTGGCTCTCCAGGGTTTCAAAAAGAGCATCATTGCCAGACCTACCTGGAGATCCAATACTCCAATACTTTGGCCACCTCATGAGAAGAGAAGACTCCCTGGAAAAGACCCTGATGTTGGGAAAGATGGAGAGCACAAGGAGAACAGGACGACAGAGGACGAGATGGTTGGACAGTGTTCTCGAAGCTACCAGGATGAGTTTGACCAAACTGCGGGAGGCAGTGGAAGACAGAAGTGCCTGGCGTGCTCTGGTCCATGGGGTCATGAAGAGTCGGACATGACTAAATGACTAAACAACAACAACAACAACATCTAATCCTTTTTAGATTAGTTTTATTCAGTGGGAATGCTACCTTTGGGCCTTGTTCTCTAACAAGTTGCAACCTGGACAGTCTAGACTTATATTTTCTTTTCACCTTATCCACACAGACTCTTATCTCACTCATTCATCCTTCTTGTACAGGTTGAAGATTTAAAAACGGTGGATAATATTCAGAGAAAACTCTGCAAAGTGGTATTTTGAAACATCTGTTTTCTCAGGAAATATCATTGAGAGATGTTGGGTTGGCTCTGTACTCCTTGGTTTTGAACTGCAGCACTGAATCTTGTGAGCACCTATTGAAGACAGTTGTGAGCTGGCTAGATAATGTGGATTTAACTCAGAAAATGTATGAGGGTTGTTAACATTTTTTTGGCGGGGGGGGGGAGTTCCTGAACTTTTAAGAGCTGCCTAACATAAATACATATGTATAGTAAATGAAGTTTTCCCTATAACTTTCATTCCAAACTAGGAAAAGCTTCACTTGCTTAACTTGGTATTTCTAAATACCAATTGCAGTGTATTTCAGCTATGTTACTTGGGCAGCTCAAAAAAGAACTTGCTTTTAACTTACCTAGAAGAAGAAGAAAGTGGAGCTTGTGTGAATACATTATTTTGTATGAAAATGCAGGCACACTTTCTCTGCTTTTGACCACAATATAAATCAGCGTAGAAAACAATGTAGATCTTGGCATTCAGGTCATGTTGGTTTTGAATTATGAATATATACTGCTTGTGTGGTAATTTCCCCCCCTCAGTTCATCTCCAAGAATACTTGAGCTGCCTCATGTCCTACATTCTGTATCATTCCCCTTGGCATAGATAACCGGGGTTTCCCACTGAGCAGCAAAACCATAATTATTACTAAGATTACTTCAGTGAATGTCATATATAATATATATATGGTGGCACTTCTGTTTTATGGTCACGGTGAAGTTCAATGTAGCTTGAAGTAGAGGAGAAACAGAATTTTCTGTAACAGCTCACTATTTCCCCCTTAGAAAGGAAGCAGACCTTGGAGTTGATACCACCTGAGGTAGCTATGTGTGCTAAGGAAGAAAACCCATGGCCTGTCAGGAGCACACAGCCTCCTTCGTAGGCACTCATGAAGCCCAATTGCTGGATGATCCCTTGCACCACCTCCTGAGTTTGAAGTTTGAGAGAATAATTGAGGATTATGTTTGTGCCTCAGAAGCATAGCACAATATTCTGTCCCCTCTCCAGCTCCAAGCTCAATAAGAAAGCTGGGGCCAGTCCTTAACACAGTGAGCGTAGCATTTGCCATGGGAAATGTAGATATTAAAATTGTGGACACCTGGTAATGCTTTTTTCAAAGTGGCTTTTTTTGGGACCTGAGTTAGCAAGTTCTGAGTTAGGAAGTCCTTGGTCAAATCTTACCTCAGCTACAAATTCTAGATGGCCTTAGGCAAGCTACCATTATTTCAGCCTCCGCTTCCCACCAGTAATATAGGAGCAGTAATACCAAGCTACTACTACCTTGCAAAAGTTTGTCTGAATGTGAAACACTTTGAACAGTAAAAATGTACCATGCTTCTACTTTCTTTGGGCTGTTTTTTTTTAATTTTCAGTAAGCAAACAAAATATAGACAAACAAAATTAAGTATGCACCAGTCATATAATCACTATTTGCTCTATAGTTTCGTTCTGGGGGCAAGTATACAGAAATCACAGATTTACGTAAATGGTACATTTCAAGAAATTAATAAGTTTATAAATGCATTCAATACTGGTTTATTTTTATATTTGTTTGTAAAATACTAAGTTCCACTATGAAAGTGTCCTTATTTTGTCCTTTAGTCCCACACTTTTGGGTAAAATTTTCTCACAGCAATTTCCCAAACTTTGTCATACCATTTTGCCACAATGATGCCTTTCAAAGTCTTTCAAAATCTGGCTATAAGCACTCCAGCAGCTACCAACGAATATCCACCTAATGTTTTGTTTGTCACATCTAGATTATTTCCTATAAATAAACTTAATAAGGCCTATTCCAGTGTTTTCTTAATTTTCTGTCCAACTAATATGGAAATTTTGTGAAATATTTTATCCCAAAATTTGGCTACGCCTTAACCATATAGCCCCTACAACACATGGCAGAGCTTGATATGTGTATATGAGACAATTCAATGGAGTGAGATACTATTTTTGCATAATTTTTATTGCAGTTTCATGAAATTGGGCTATGGTAAATCTGTATTGGAATTTATTCCAAAAACAGATCTATTGTTCATCCTGTATGTCTAAATGCCTGTGTCTCTAAGTCGGTTCCTCCCCATGTGATTCTACTTGTTTTTCAATTCTGGATGTAAGACAGTGCAAGAGCTTCTAAATAATGGATGGGGAACCTGTGACCCTTCAGATGTTGTTGGACTACAACTTGCATCATCTTTGACTATTGGGGATGGTGGCGGAGGCTGATGGGAGTTCAAGTTCAACAACACCTGGAGGGCCGCAGCTTCCCCATCCCTTTTCTAAATGGCCGTGTGTGTGTGTAAATATACAGGCTTGGATATTCAGTCCAGCATTTTTTTCCTAACAGCAACCATCATAGGCCTCTGGAAGCTCACCAGCAGGGCGTTAAGGTTATGGCCATTCCCTATGATCACTAGCAAATGGTATTCAGAGGTACACTGCTGCTGATCATGGAGGCTCCACCTGGCTATCATGAATAAATGAACACATTAAGACAATTTTATACTATGTATAGCACAAGTTTGAATTCCTGCTATGCAAATTTTTTGATCTGTAAACAGAAGGGGTGAACAGAAAGAAGCTTAGTAGGTGCATTCAGTTCCAGTGATCACTGCCAGCTTCATAGCTATTATTCCCGGAACTGCTTTCCCCCAACATAATTTCCAGGGATGAAACCACATTATTGGCAAATGGGAGTTTACACTGTCTGCCACGTTACTTCCAGACATAATGCATTCTAAAGTCCAATCCACAGCCTGGTTAAATTTTAAAAAGTTGATTTCAGTCTTGTTGAAACCAACCATGTTGGAAATTGCACAGCTAGTTAGGAAGAATCTGAGGAGTGCCTAAAAAGTTTTACACCTGTGCAAGAGGATGGAAGTTGGTGGAAATAAGTTACCACATTGCAAGCAGTGTTGAATTATAAATGCTCTTCCACAGCGCCTGGCACAGAGGTTTGCCATTTAGAATGAATGCAGCCAGTTGGTCCCTTGCTAACTTACCTCTGCTTTTCACCCCATATGTAAAAGAGTCTTTACACTGTTATTGACAAAGCTTCTATGGGAGAACAAGGGTGTAAATTAGGCATTTGCAAGACAAGGGAGACCCCAAAAGCAAAGTAGTATTATTTCTAGTACTAGCATATTGATCAATTTCTTTAGGAAATGGAACAGTTTGCTGTATTAGCATATTCTATAATAATTTTTTTCTATTATAAGTATTATACTGACAAGGCATTTTTACATCTACTTATGACACTTGCAGTCTGAGATCAAATACAGCTTTACTCAGAAGTAAGCCCCATTGTGTTATAGGATATGTGTATAGCAGGGCTTGGTAACCCATACATTTTGGGGGGGGGATTGGTTGGGGGCTATATATCAGTGTCAGTGGGCAATCACAAAGCAAAAAGTGAACATGTGAATGTTGCTGAAGCAAGATTGAATATACATTTTAGTCTGTAGATTTTTTATTTGCAGGCAAAGAAAAGGGGAAAGGATTCAAATACTCTGATGCTGAAATTGTGTCAGTTTTTTTATCACTGTGTTGGATTTTCCTCATGCTCAGTGAAGCCACCTGCATCCTGGGCTTGGGGATGCAATGTGGTGCTCTGCATGACATTGTGTCACTAGATCTGAAAGTCCTGATCATCTGTGGGTGTATGTGCATTCATCCCTGATAAATCATCTGACTAAAAATAAGCTGATATTCAAAATATCCTGTCAAGCACATGGCAATGTTGTTTTCACCCGTGGTGGGTATGTGTTGTTGGCATCTGTCTGTCTCAGGAGACAATGGAAGAGCATGCAGCCTGCTACAATGTGCAAGGATCTCTTGATTGAGCCCATAGTGCAGAAAGTCCATATGTGTATGTATCTACTGGAAATTTTTCAATAATTCCTGTTGAGCCAGGCATGGAGTAGTTGAAAGACATTGTTTCTGCAAACTTTAAATTAGTTGTGAGGATACTTGGTTTGTTTTAAATGTTTTTACAATTATAATACCTTGTTTTATTGCTCTGTTGTTTGCTGCCCTCGGCTCCTTTGGGAGGAAGGGCAAGATAAAGGTCTTAATATACATAATATGTAGTAGTTGAAATATATTTCCAGGTCTGTCAGCATGCTTCCACACACCAAAGGTTTGATATATAATTATGCAAGTATGTTGCTTCATTTTTGCAATAGGGAAGAAGGGGGAATATGTATCTGCGTGTGTTTGCATGAGAAAGAACTTTAAACCATAGATGTGTGGGCAGAGAACACCCACCTTGAAATTTTGAGACATAACTTTTCCAAAAACAAATGTTTGAAGCAGTTTAAAAACATTGTGTTTTTAAGCGAGCAACACTTGAATATTTTCCAGAGTTCTGAGTCACTTGGCCATCCTATTCACACCTTGTTCACCCTGGACCAGCATAAGTTCAAATATGCAGAAAAATGAACTAACTTTTACCATATCTTTTGACCATATCTAGTTACCTCATACTGAAACATTAGTTCTTCTAATTTAGCTTACTCTGGTCTTTACCAGTCCTTCTTCCTAAGATTTTAATTTTTTTTACTAGAACTAGAATTGAATTTGGGACATGCAAAGCATGCAGGAGCATACCTAGCCATCAGCCAGGTTGCCCCCCCCAGGGTGCAGGCCCAGTAGGTTGGACAAATTTTGCCACTGCTTGGCACACCCCGACAAGAGAGCCGACAGGGCAGTTGTGTGGCACTTCCCTGCTGCAAGAAGCCAGCTCACCACATTCCTGAACACTGGGAATACCAGGACTTGGGAGGGGGAAGGGAGTGGAGCTGGAATCAAAGCTCCCAGGACGATGGAGCACATAGGCAGAGCTGCCTTGCAAAGATGCAGAAAGGGGCGCCATGTGGGAGCATATTTGCATTGAAGCACAGAGATTGGTGGTGGATCCTCTAGAAAAGGATTCTTTGGAAAGGGATTTGCAGTGTCCTAAAAGAGGAGGAGGAGGATATGGGGAAGTGGGAAGATGAGGGAAACTGTTGAATTGGAATGGGATTGCTCCTCACTGTTGAGGTATAGGAAAAACAAGACCTTGCCCACACTTGTCCACTTAGTGGATAGAGAGAGAGAGAGAGAGAGAGGGGGGGGGGATAGTAAGTAAACATCTGCAACAAGTGTGAGAGGTTACTTTGCAGCTCCTTGCCATGGGTACAAGTGTTGGGGCACTTTCTGAGACAGCTCCTTGCTAGATATGCCTCTGAAAGCATGTGCTCAATCAGCCATCCACATACAGAGCAATCAAAATATTGTTTACGAATTACTGTTTTTCAGTTGGCATCTAAACACACATAAAGAGGAAGAGAACTGTCCTAAATGCTTCAGACAGGGAGTTTCATATGCAGTGTACAGAAAAAACCAACCTCTCTCACAGCATGCCTTATTGAATCAGCCACAAAAGCAAAGATGCCTACAAAAATTATTACAAACCTGCTTACAAAAATGGTAAACTGTTTATGCAGAAGTATGTTTTATTTTATTCACTGGGACTAATCCCTGAACAGCAGGGAGTGCACCACCAAGCCAGTCACTGCCAACTGCATTGCAGCCGGGCACTAGAAGAACAAGAATGGGAGGAAGACAGCCAGCCAGGTAACCGATATCAAACATTTATCCACACCTGCATAAAGTCACTGTCACTTAATGCTACCAGGTGAAGGCTGATCCTAGTTATAAATGCTGCAAACTAACCCAATCAGCTTTCTGACTCACAGTGTTTGGTGCATTTGAGTTTCATAGTTAGCAAAGCTTTGTCCTTTGCCACCCTATTTCAAATATGGACTTACTGTACTCCATTAGAGGAGATAGTGGCTAAAGGACATAGCTATGGCAGCACAGTACCTCAAAGCAGTTTGCAAAAAGATAAAACAATAAAATCAAGGGGGGAAATCACAGCTGTACTTTAGAACATACAAAAGTTAAAATTCTAAAACAGATTAAATATTTTGATGGGAGGATCATGGGAATTTAATGTATGATTTATACAGAAGTATTTGCATATACTAGTATCACATGACTGTATCAGGCATCTTGTGTATTCATAGTTGCATCTCACCACATATAGGAGAATTATGGATTCACTGGTCTTTATCTAAAAATTCTGGCTTTGAATCATATTTACCGGTATATTCTTTGATCCCTTACAGGGACAGGCTAGTGATAGATCATATAATTCCAATAAACAAAACTGGCTGATAATTAAGTTGAGGCACAATGTACATGCCTCTCTTTCTCTCGCCTGGGAAATAGCAGATGGGAAATCACAGCATCTATGAAGAATAGCTCATGAACAGCACAGTGGGACTGTTCTGTCCTCCCCTTGAAGATTCTGGGCCTCACATCTGGCCCTAGTATGGAGTGAAGTGTGCTCTCGCCATACTTCTGCTTAAACAAACAGTTGTCTTTGGCAAAAATTATAACTGTTCAGCCTCTTTTATATGTCTGGGGTTCCTATTGTGGTGGATTTCCTATTATCTATACACCAGTCCCAGTCCTAAATGATCTTGCAGGACAAGGATATGCATTTCTCCCTGTACTACCCAGATGGCCTTGGAGTTTATTAGCAGCATTTTACAAGCAGTTTATGTCTCTTAACTAGCGCATGGGAGGAATGTTAAAAGCTATCTGTCCTGCAAGATCAACTCTAGTGGTTTATTTCCTTGGCTTCCTAAAATGGCATGATAGTTTAGTTACTTTTTGAAGAAACCTCATTGTAGAATCATAGACTGTAGAGTTGAAAGGGATTCCAAGGGTCATCTAGTCCAATGCCTTGCAATGCAGGAATCTCAGCTAAAGCATTCATGACAGATGACCATCCAACCTCTGCTTAAACCCCCCCCCCAATGAATATAATACAGCCCCCTGAGGGAGTCCATTTCACTGTCAAACAGCTTTTAGCATCATGTTTTGTTGGAGTCTCCTTTCTTGTAACATGAATCCATTGGTTTGGGTTCTATCCTCTGGAGCAGTAGAAAACTAGTTTGCTCTATCTTCCTTAGGACAGCCATTCAGGTGTTTGGATATGGCTGTTGTATTTCCTCTTGGTCTTCTCTTCTCCAGGCTAAATATACTTAACTCCCTCAACTGCTCCTCATAAGGCTTGGTCTTCAGACCCTTTAACATCTTGATCACCCTTCTCTGCAAATGTCCCAGCTTGTGAATATCCTTGTTAAACTGCTCTGCCCAGAACTGGACGCAGTACTCCAGGTGCAATCTGACCAAGGCAGAATAGAGCAGCACTATTACTTCCCTTGATCAGGACATTATACTCCTGTTGATACTCATTATAGTTACGACATTGCTTATTAATTTATTGCCTATTCAGGATTTCTGCAACCAAAAATCCTTGTCAATGTAATTAGTTTAGTAGAACATCAGAGAATTATTGTTCTGAAAGCAGAGATAACAAAAACTATAAAAAGCAAGATATTTACACAGTACTATAGAACTTGAATGGTACAATGTGTCTGCAGTATTGTGGCAGTATTATCTTTTTACTTTTGCCTTCCATTCCCATCTACTTATTAAATATTTGTCCTAGGAAAGGTAGAAAGAGTTTTCTCTTTGTAAGTTTCCCCCACAGTCTTGGAATCCCACAGCTGGAATGAATGGAATTCTCCTACTCAGAAATGTAAAAAGTAAAAATAAAAATCAGACTCTGCTGAGACTGTTTTAGCAGAACGTTGTATGGAGCTTTGTATTACTGGAGAGTGAATGATAAAATAATTAAAAACACTGTCGCCCCAGAAACTCAAATAACTATGAAAATAGCACATTCCTGTTGATCAGAACAGTGGAGAATGCGTTGGTGAAGATCTGCTTGACATGAGCTTGTCTGGCAGTTTTTTGGTAACTACATATTTCTAATGCTCTGTTTTTTGGACTTTCATTTATACCACTTTTTTAATGTGAGGAAGGAAAGCTCCCTATGTACGCATGTTAATCACCAAATATCACTGTTGAATACTGTGAGTGTAGATCCATGTATAAAACTATATTAAGAACCGGGCACTACCATGTATTGAGGATGTAGGCTCTCCCACAGAGATGTAATATGTGTATGCTATAGTGCTCCTCAAATGCAGTCAGATTCACAGCAGACAGGTATGCAGGTTTTCCAGAGCCCACGCTATTTCACAAGAAGTAATGGATTTCTTTAACCCTTCAGCATTCTCAATTAGTGCTTCCTGGAGACTAGGGAAACTAATTTAAGTGAAATTTGTCTTCTTACTTTGGCTAGATAGCTAATATCAGCACATTGTTTTGCTGTTTTTATTTTGATTATGTACTTTGTGAGTTTATCCTGTTAATCGCCCTGAGACCTGATTGATGAACTTTATTCTTAAAGTGCATAGCCAGTTGGTCACAGTAGGACTTGAAAACTCCAGAGGCGCCTTCCCCACAATGGGAGTATCCTCCAGACCATTCAAAAGAACTGCTGGTAGACAACTGGATGATGTTTTACAAACTGCGAAATGAGCCTTCTTTTCAGCCCAAATTGCCACATGGGAGGCTCAGTTATGTGCACTTGCCAGTGTTCAGTTCAGAGCAAGTCTTGCACTTTAGTTTTCATTCAACTTGCTTCATAGTTTGAAGCTCCCTAGAATACCAAGTAGCCACTCATGCTACACAATACCGAAGAGAACTTCAGGAGTTATTGTGTCAAATTATAATCCTACCAACAGCTGCAGCAGCAACAAGACAATAGCACCCACCCCATAATTTTAGAATAGGTTTCCATTTAGTATCTTCCTGAATGTTTTGTTTTAATTGCTGAATACATAGCATTTTATATGTAGATAGAAATTGCTCCCTTTAAGTCAACACATAATAGTACATAGTGGTTCATTGAGGCTGAACATTCCATTTTGTGGGTGTGCTATGCTTGAGACTTTTAACGTGTTTTAGATAGATTGCGATTCCATTTTAGAAATGAATTCAACTATGGGTGGTAAATGGTAGATGTAGTTTCTGCTTATTTGAAATAGTTGACACTTTTATTTACTTTGTGCCCTAATCCCCCACATAAATGAATGAAATGGTTGATCTGAGGGTCACTGGCTCATATTTCCTGTCCTAATGATAGTAAAACATGCTGAGAGCAATGCGGAAGAACTGAAAATGAATGTGAAGGCATGTGAAATATGGTAAGGGTCGTGAGACAAGACAATAACTTTCATAGGTAAAAAATAGTACTTGGTGTAATCCCGGGAGAAAACTAAGATTGCCCTGCAAAGGAGATACAAGGGCTCAAATGTCTTCCTAAATAAGATGGCTTGATGAAATACAAGGCATTGCCTCCATAGCAAAAAACAGAACTGAATGGGAGACAGAATGGTTCAGGAAGATTGTGCTTAATATCCCTGCTGTAACCTAACAAGCTCCTAATTAAGGTCCATGTCTGCACATATAAATCACAATTTCTGCACATATAAATAAAAATGAAAATCACTGGTCTAAACAAAACCATGGGTTAGTGCAAATGTATAGGCACCTCAGAATGAAATAGCAGCCACTTCTTTACTTCCTTGCCATTTTGCTGCCTCACTATGCTGAACTAAGCAATAGTTTGGGTTCATATGTTGTTTGAACCTAGGCTCATGGTTTAACTCTCCTGGACATGTCACAAATCGTAAACCTTCATTACAGCTTGTGGTTTGTCTGGTGAGAACTTTCCTTTTCCAGACGTATTTGTGAGAGAGGGTAAATGTACATTTGGAATCCTGCAGGGGAAATGAATTTTGATCAGAAAACCAACTTTAATCCAGTTTTAAAGCTCCCCAACTTTTTTTAATGAGAGAAATTTCACAAGCAATGAGAGAAGAAACTGAAACTTTCTGATGCAATAGCAACATTGTTCATGTCCTCAAGATCTTAAAATTCAGAATGGGGAATGCATCTTAATAATAAATAATAATAATAAATTTTATTTATATCCCGCCCTCCCCAGCCGAAGCCGGGCTCAGGGCTCTTATGGAGATCATGTTGGTAAACCAAAAATAGCTTGAGTGTCTTAACAAAAAAATAAATAAAATAAAAATAATGGTCTGTAGACAGACTGTGGGAAGAGCCCCAGTACAGAAAGGAAATGTAGCTGGTTCATCACAAGGACTGGTAGCTGCATTTTGCAAATAACACAGAATGTAGAATGTGATTATATATGTCTTAATTTCTTGTAAAATTTAATGTTGGTGATGTTTCATAATATGATCAATTCCATTAAGCTTAACTACACCAAAGATGCTCTCTAACCACATTCTTTTAGTTAATTTCATACCTGCTTTGTGGAGTCACCTACTTCTGATCATCACATTTAGATGTTGGAGGTTAATTGCATTGTACTCAAGTGGATAATAAGCCGGAGAAAACCAAACTATAGCTTAATGTCATCCTTAATAAAAAAAAATATTCTATTTGATAATATAGTAAGTGATATTAAGTACATTTTAATACAGCATTTAATCTTAGGTTATGGTATGTACTTAATGTATCTACTCATATTAAATTTCCTGCTTCTGGGAACAACTTGCAGTCACCAGGACTTTAGAAATGGCAGGTAAGTATTCTTGTATTCATGGCTTAATGCCCCTGAGGGGGTGATTCTTAGAGCTACAAACTGTCTTGTGCAGCTTTCTCTTCTTTTTTAACTCCCTCAAAGAATATCTAGTTACAGAGTGCTGTGCTGGGAGTACCTGGGGAAATAGTAAAAGGAAACACAGCTGGGAGCCACTGTGGTTTGACTTCACTCCAGATACTTTGAAAATATGCTGGCAAAAACATGATTTTAAGTAAAACTGTTTCCTTTGGTAACATACCCAGAACTGCAGGTTTTACATTTTTGTGCTTTGTGTGTATAGGCCAAGGGTGGGGGAAGGAGTTGTATGAGGATGCCATATATATGGATGGAACTAGGATAGCATTGTAGATAGAGGATAAGAAAGACCACAAATGCTGCAGTGGAGTGAGTTTTGGTAACGCAGGTTTGCTGCTCAAATTGTGCTGTGCATAGAAGGCAGAAACACTGGAGGCAGGGAGGCAGAATCTGTTTAGAATATGTTGTTATTATTATTTTTAGAAATTAAACAAAACTTGCCCCTTCTTCAATGCAAAAATCTGATGGTGTTTTTACGAAATACACTTAAAAGTATAATGTTCTAGGGATGGGAGAGGAAATAAGCTTTGAATGTGAATGTACTTTCCAAAACAATATACTAACCAAAACACAGGTATCCTTTAAAATTCACATTTCTCCAAATTTTATGATGCAGTTTCCCAAATAAATAATGTTTATAAAAATGCTCATATATGGGGAAATGTACATAAGATGTATCTGCCAGAAAAAAAATAACACATGAGGTCACAACCCTGCTAAAGCTAACCAGATCTAGTTTTGTTTAATAGATGGGTGACTGCCTTGGTGGTATATATATCCTGTCTTGGATTCCTTGGTGGAAATAAGATGGGATATAAATGTAAGAAAATAAATAAATGCCTTGGAACACTTCTTAATTCAATTACTATGATTGCAAACAAATCCACAAATACAGTGGGCATTTTACTCTTGAATTTAGTGGGCACAGCTCCTTCTGCCATAATTGTCACAAGCAGCGCTCAGAAAACAGTAGGCATCTTGGGAAGAGGATTACCCATCCATTCTTATTGAGATGGTGCACACAGCAGTGTATTCAAATACTTGCATAGTATACATTATACAGTATATATTAATTCCTGAATTCAAAGGGATATAGCATATGTGAATTACGCTTTCTCCATTTTTCTGCAGAAATCTATAAGGTAGTTGTATAAGCATATATGCAATTAGTTGTTTGAATGTGAGATGCATATGAGCCCCTGGAAGAGTGCTCGTGCACTTGGGTCCTGCTTGCAGGATTCCCATAGGCATCTAGTTGGCCATTGGGAGAACAGGAAGCTGGACTAGGCTTAATGGGTCAGTGGCCTCATCCAGAAGGCTCTTCTCATGTTCTTACAGTTTCATCAAGAAGTGGACAATCTGAACAACAAAACTGGTCAGGAGCATAACCTCTTTTCACTGGTGCAGAAGCTGCTTCCTAAACACCATCACCACCACCATTTATGATTTCTACCACACCCATCTGAGTGTGTTGCCCCAGCCACTCTAGACTGCTTCCAGCATAATAAAAACACAGCAAAACAACAAACATAAAAAAAACTTCCCAACTCAGGGCTGCCTTAAGATGTCTTCAGAATGTCGGGTAGTTGTTTATCTCCTTGACATCTGATGCGAGGGGATTCCACAGGGTGGGTGCCGCTACTGAGAAGGCCTTCTGCCTGATTCCCTGATTCACTTATTGCAGTGAGGGAACTGCCAGAAGGAGCTGGACCTCAGTGTCTGGGCTGAACAATGGGGGCAGAGACACTCCTTCAGGTATACAGGGCCGAGGCTGTTTAGGACTTTAAAGGTCAGCACCAACACTTTGAATTGTGCTCAGAAACATACTGGGAGTCAATGTAGATCTTCTACGACCAGTGTTATCTGATTCCAGTGGCCACTCCCAGTCACTAGTCTGGCAGCCGCATTCTGGATTAGTTGTAGTTTCAGAGTCACCTTCAAAGGTAGGCCCATGTAGAGCAAATTGCAGTAGTCTAAGCAGGAAATAACCAGAGCATGTACCACTCTGGCAAGACAGTGCACAGGCAGGTAGGGTACCAGATGGAGCTAGTAGACACCCATCCTGGATGCACATCTTGTATATGTTATCCTGCAAGGTTTTATTTTGGCTTTCAAAAACGTCCAGCACTGTATTCATTAACTCATCTCCATGAAAAGTAATAAACATTTCATCAAGGCATCATTTTGCTTTGTGCGTGAACAAGTGGAAGTTTGGAAGAATGGAATTTGCACACCAGCAACATTTCTGTCTCAATCTGATTTATGCACTAATAGTGAAATATAATTCCTTTTTATTGTCTGCTTTTCCAAACAGCATTCCAGCATTTTTTCAAAACTCCACCTCCTTGCTTTAATGTGTTAGTCTCACAGCAAGCTAATTTGGCTGATACCTTCTGCTAAATTAGCATAGTATCTACAGCAGCAGTTTATGAACACCACATAGAATGAGAACCTGCTGAATACCTCTTGCTAAAATTGGTGTGTCCTTTGTTTTCTTAACTAGAATCTATTCCATCAAACATTCTTTCATTTTCATAAACCTGAATTGAGATCATAGTTTCCTTCAAAAGGCTTTTAGTTTGGTGAAGTTACAGCAGGTGTTGGGCTCTTTCAAGCTCCCTTTTTCAACTACAAAGCAAACTGGTCGGGATTGGTAGAATGAAGCTGGTACGGAGACCTCTACTGGTCACACTGCATAGAAATAGTTGTAGAGATGTTCTGGGACTTTTTTGGCTTTCACTTGTTAGCTTTGCAGATTCAGGGTCAAAGATATTGTTATGTTATGACATATCTTCATAACATTTGCGCATCATACTCTGTACAGGAATAAACAGTACACACAAATCATGTAACAAAACCCCAACAGCTTTTTTTTTAAAAAAGCCACAAAAAGAGGGGACAGTTTAGAGCAGCGAAGTGGATGGTGCTTAACCCCTTTCTTGTCTGTTGCTTCTGGGCTCCAAATTATCTCCTACAGTCACCTTTCCCCTGCTACAACCCTAAGAAGAATTCCTTTGAATTAAGTCTCATTGAAATAAATAGTTGTTTCCCCAAATAAACATGCTTAGAAAAAGCCAGAGCTGATGCAAAACAGAAATTAGATAAATATATAATTTGTTTTGAAGATTTGCAATATGCTAGAGGCTTTCCATTTTTGTGTTTTAATGTTTGCAAGTATTGGAACAGGAAGACATGGGAGTTAAGGTTATTTCTGGACTGTAAATACATATTTAAGTTATGAATTGTTATAAAGGGCAAATTTTCACATGGGTGTGGGGATTTGCTTGCATAATTCCTATTATTGTCAACCAAAATCAAGCTGGCTCACATGTCTAGCTCCCCAAACCATTTGTTTTTCTACAATGCTTTCTGAGAATGAATGTCTAATTATACTGATTAAATTTTAATAATAAAAATATTTGACATTAAACATCAATATTCTAAACTCATGTTACTCCACACTGATGCAGTTATGGACATATTTTTTCTTTCTTTCTCCCCATTTCAAACAGTATAAACTTATTTTGTTTCCTTGTTGCATATTTGATACTATATTTCTTTTCTAACAGAGTTATACAAACTCTCTCCACTTATGTCTGGCTGTGGGGGGGTCGGGTTTGGAGGGGAACTATCCCTTCGCTCAGCTCTGGCAGCTGAGCTAGCCTCTCACTGGCAACCACTAACTTTGCTCTTCTGCTTACTAAATGAGCAGATAGGTATGATTCTATGAAATTGCTGGCAAACTTTTATGAAAACTGTGCCAGTTTAAAACAAACAAAACAAACAGCAACAACACTGATAAAGGAGAACGACTTTAGATTGTAGAGATGAGAAACCAACATTGAAAGTTTTATCCATTCCTTGACTCAGTGCATTTTCTTCTTTGGTGCTGTACTGACTCCTATCCCCAAACAAAAGTGCAGAAATGCTTCCTTGTAAATAAGGAAAGGATCTTTATTAAGGGAGCGTAATGGTACAGACTCAGGAATGATAAAAGAGCTCTTCCAGTCCCAGAGCTTTCACAAAGGAAAGGGTGGGCTGGGCCAGTGGCCAAAGTGCATAAGTTCAGGGTAAGTTAGAAGAAGTTCAAGACTGCACAAGAGCTAAGTAGTTGTTCCAACACATTTCCCATGCCTACCTATCCAGCTTTAAAGCTAAGGCAAGTTCTGCCCTTGCTCACTGGGTCTTTATTCCTGCGTGAGCAGATAGCCTGCATCCAGGTGTGTGTGTCTAGTCTCTTCTCATGAGGAGATGCCTTGTCATGGGAGGTAATGCTGGACCCAGCTCCCCTCCCCAAAACCTGCTCAGCTGCGCCAGGCAGAGGCTCCATGCCCTCCTCAGATATTGACAACGTTTTCTTCCACCAAGGATGAGAGGGAGCTGGACTTCCTATAGCCACACTAGAGCCAGATGGGATCAGGAGGAGAAACTTTCTGTTTATGCCTCCCCCTGCTGTTTCTCCTTATTTTCCTATGGAGTCTGCCATCATGGGGCCAAGCCAGATGGCAGCAAGGGAGTCATGACAGGTGCCTGCCTACAACTGCAAAAATGGGAGTTGCAGGAAGAGTTGTCCAACACGGCACAATTTACTAGACAAAATACAGATGGCTGGTGTTTCCATTTCACTACATCACAATTTGGGTAGGCTTGCTTTGAACACAACTTGGTGGCCATAGAGAGATGTGTTGCCAATTCCCAGCATTCCCTGCATTTCCAGTGTTCAAGATTTGAGTGTCATTGTTTATGTAGCCAAAATGGCACTACCCATCTACAAGGAGAAGATATCAGCAGGCTTGGAGGAACTCCCAAGGTTTGCAGAAGTACAAAAAAAGAATTAAAAATCTTAAAAAATCTTTGGGAAGGGGAATGGAATTCAGAGTAGTCCTGGTCTGTCTAGTTATCTTAAATGGTGGGCCCAGCCTATCTAATTATTATTTGGAGGCTTCAGTTGTTATCATTTTACTTCTGTTAGGTGAACAGAAAATGATACAAATGTTTATGAAATCAACTTTCAGTTTATTTTATTTTAATCCGAATATTGTACAGCAACCCTAGAACTCCACAGCCTTTATTTATTTGTTTATTTATTTATTTATTTGTTCCATTTTCATTTGTCTTGCCTTTTAAGCTGGTTGCTTAATGTCTTGGAAGTAGCCATAGTTTGATCATGGCCATCTGTGGAGGTGTACCTTCCTGAGTTAGAATTCTATCCTTGGCGCATCCTCTAAACAGCCCTTTGAGGAGTGAATATGCTCAGTGGGCATTCCATTAGAAGCAGAGCATGACCAGTTCGGTCACACTGGGTGCAGTGGGATGTTGAATGGAAGGCAAGAAGTGGGGGTCACCAAATTTGGGTGTTGTACAGGGCACCATCGACATTTGAGAAAGCCATTGCTGATACCATGCCCACTGACTGTTTGAGTGCTGGTCTGGAAAATAAGATGTTGATGGTGGTGAGTGGAATAGGGTGGCTGGAATCCTGAACAGGGAGCCTTTAATACTGTAACTTTTTGTTGTAGATCCCACTTCTTCTAAAGCTCAGAACTGAGATATGTCCTTATTTAGCCGAAACAGCATCAGCCCTGCACAACAAGGAGGTATCATAAACTTTGGAGGGACCCCAGAGTTTACAGAAGTGCAAAAATATTTAATGGGGTTTCATTAAAATTCTAGTCATTCACCATGAGTTCTAACAATTTATTATTGCTTGAACAGATTTATTTTATTATTTTATTATTTTTCAGCAATAACACTTCCAGCATGAGCATTTTTTGCTTTCTTGGGTTTCTAAAGCATCAGAGCCAAATATCTTAAATTGCCCAAAGGTTATAGAGTGGTATTGTCTGGTTTTGGCAGCTGAACATAAAGGAGATATAACAATAATGATAAAATGTTTGGTGCACCAAAATGCAGCATTTGGCACCTGAACTACACTGTAGGAATTTTCTGTAGCCCCCAGCTGTCTTACCAAAACTCTTTTTGCTTCCCTCAAAATTCCATTGAAATTTTTACTTGAGCAAGGACTTAAACCTTTTGCCTTCAAATATTGCTGTTGGTGAAATTTGATTATAATGGTAACTGAATTAAGAACAGTGAGACTTATTGTTGTGGCAGAATTAAGAGATCCAGAGAAAGATGAATTGGGAAAATGTCAGGCTCCTAGGAGGTTCCACCAGGGCTGGTGCTGGTTGCCAAAACCCTCCCCCATTGTTATGAGAGTGGCCAAAGCAGTGTGAAGCAAAGCACCAGCTGAGGCTGAAACCACTCACCATCTTCATTTTTCCAGAATGCCCCTGGGCACTGCTAAGTCAGATCTCAGAGGCATTTTATGGAAAAGAAGACGATGGATGATTGCACAGCTGGTCTCTGATGCTCACTACTTCTAAACTGGGGTGAAAGTCCCTCCCTCATTTTCCTGGGACTGTTTGTCCTCCATGAAGGGACTAATTTCCTCCCCAGGGTGTGTGTGAGAGAGAGAGGGAGGGGGGGTTGGGGGGGAGTTGGTTGACTTGCCAAGATAGCTTTTTCTTTTTCTCTCTTTTCGCACCTTAAAAACAGCCTTGCATTATCTCCGTGGTGTGTGTTTGTTTGTTTATAAAAAATATTTATATACCCATATTCATAAAAAATAGGAAGGTGTTTACAATAATTTTACATAAAGCCATACAACAAAACCATATAAAAAGTTAAACTCAGAAATCAACTAACTATTGTGGAAAGATGTTTTCGCAATTTCCTGTTTAAGCCTGATAGAATAGAAAAGTTTTCAGCAGGTGTTTAAATGTTGAAACAGAAGGCATCTGCTGAATCTCTATTGGCAAAGTATTCCACAGGACTGGGCCAACTACACTGAAGGCTTGTTTTCTTCTTGTTGTTAAGAAGAAGGGGACGCGAGTGACGCTGTGGTCAAAACCACTGAGCCTTGTTGACTTGCTGATCAGAAGGTCGGTGGTACGAATCCCTGTGACGGAGTAAACTCCCATTGCTCTGTCCCAGCTCCTGCCAACCTAGCAGTTCAAAAGCACGCCGGTGCAAGTAAATAGGTACTGCTGTGGCGAGAAGGTAAGCGGCGTTTCCATGCGCTCTGGCTTCTGTCACGGTGTTCCATTGCGCCAGAAGTGGTTTAGTCATGCTGGCCACATGACCCAGAAAGCTGTCTGTGGACAAATACCAGCTATCTCAGCCTGAAAGCGAGATGAGCACTGCAACCCCATAGTCGCCTTTGACTGGACTTAATGGTCCAGAGTTCCTTCACCTTTACCTTTTAGCTTGTTAAATGAGCCTCGCCATCTCTGGGAATGACCAACAGCACTCCCAGAAGTGATCTCAGTGACTGAGCTAGGATATAAGGCAGACCATGAGGTATTCTTATCAGGCAGACCATGAGGTATTCTTGTCCAAGAAACATAGCTAGGAAGAGTACAAAGCGCTCTGTGGCCTACAATTGGCTGCAGTGCCTAATATTTTTAAAGTACAAAAAAGAAAAACCTCTCAGCCATCTTGTTTAAAACTAAACTAAGCCATCCTACTTGCCCAAAAACTTTACAGAAATTTCCTTGCCTCCAGTTTTTGGGAACACTTTTATTTTCACCCCTCACTCTGTAAATGACTGAATAAAGCTGGGTCAAAAGGTTCAGGCCTACTCTAGAAAATCGGGGGGGGGGCAGGAATCCTTGCCCACTGTTGCCTGGTAAGTTTACTGCAGGGACACTAGGATGATAAAGGGGTTTCCCGGATGGCCCTATGCCCAGGACCCTCTCAAACTGGTGCTGGCCTTGTCGACAAAACACATTATCGTTTAGCTGAGACTTGAAGCCCAACCTGGCAAATAATCCCTTTAAAAGTCATAAACATTAAGCGTATTTATGTCATAGCATTAAGCTTGGTCAGGTTTGAACCGTCTTGTATTGTAGTATAAGAGACATCTTGTTTGCTTTTATTTACTTTCTTAGTAGTAAATGCATTTTGGTTAACCACAATGGCAAACTTAGTCAAGGCATTTATGTCAACAAATCCTTCTTCTCAACAAAGTAACATTCTTAGTTTCTAGGGCAGCAGACTGGATTCTAAGTAATAAGGTGTTTATAAGTCATGCTGTAAATCTGGGGTTATAAACATGTCTACTTTTCTATTAAACCTGCTGCTGTGTTTGAGGCACAATATGCTCTCTTTTAAATTTTATGGTGGCAAGCATGTTGGTTTTCCAGTTCTGATTGCTGTTGATTTAGCAGTTGCCAAACTCTCCTGCCAAGCTCTTGACCTAAGTCATGCTCCCTGGTGATGTCATATTGCATCTTAGAATGTAATAATTGATGGTACCTGCTGGGAGCCAGTAAGAGGTTTCTCACATTCTCCCCCTTCACCACCCTTCTTCCCTGTAGTCCTTTTTGTTGTAGGCAGTTTTCGGAATAACATTAAGAAATGGGTACATTTTTCACTGCTGACTTCTAATTAGTCATTTTCCAAAGTAAATACACACTGTGCAACAAAAGTTCAAATCTGGAAAGGTTTTATAGGCACATTCCTTTGAATTCTCTATTTTCACACATCCCAAAACTCTGGTAACAGTGGAACAGTTCCTGGAATCTTACTCACCCACTAATTCTTAATCTGTTTATTACTACTGAGCAATCTGCTATTGCAAACTTCATCCTTTCACAGATTATGGTGAAATTCCTTGTCACGTCAGAAAGGCCAACTCATTTGCATAAGAACAGCAGGATGGGTCAGGTAAATTGCAGTCCACAACTTATTTTCTCTGTACCTGTGAAGTCAGCAAAAAAATAAAAACATCTCCCTAAAAAGACTGCTATAATATGGTTGTGACCTTAAATGCAGTTTTTAAAGGACTATTTGGAAGGTGATGGAAGGATAAACACACATTCTTTTTTGTTGTTGTTGAGTAATTTTTATTGGTTTTAAAGATACAAGATAGAGAAAAGTAACCACCTGGTTCCTCTCAGTCTAGAACATTTACAGAAGCAAATGCCATAGCCTGTCAAAACATATAGTCAGAAATAAATAAGAAACAAAGCAAGGAAAAGTTGTCAAAGCTAGGACTATGTAGAAAGCAAAATGTTATAAACTTAGAGTATAAGAAGTCGGTGACCTTACATCAAGGGAGAAAGGACAATCCAGAATTGACTGAACAAAATAGTGCAAATGTGGAGCAAGGTGCCATTCTTGTTTGTATTGACAAGGAACAGGGTGTTATCCGTGAAACTATTGCAGAAATGTTATTGCATGCCTCATAAACCTTTTTTTGTTTTGTTGGGAATGTGCTAAAGTTCAAAACATTTGGAATTATGTATTTTGTGAAATTATAGTGATATCTGGATGCAGTTTCTTGCTAACTCCTTAGCTAGCTGCCACCTCTCCAATGCTTCCGCCGGCTGTAGCCGGCTGGTGGCTGCGCCCTCCCCTCCTCTCGGCCGGCCCAGGGCCGGATCTAAAGAAAAGGAGCTGCTGCTGCTGCCCCCCAGTCCCAAAGGCCAGTCCAGGTTTGCTTCCCTCAATGAGGGAACTGTAGTGGGAGTGCCTGGTTGCGCCCCCTCAAAATAAACTGACTGGGGCAACGGCCCCCACGCTATGCTACTGTCTGTTTATAAGAACCTATTAGGAATGTGGGGTTTCAGCCTAAACTTATTCTTTGAACATAAAAATGCATTAAAAGGAGGACCATCCACTTCCTCTGACTCCAAGTAAACCTAAGAACATAAAGCCTGCTGGATCAGGACAATGGCCCACCTAATGCAATGGAATCTAAATATTCCCAAATCCTTGTTGGGTCCAATTTGCAGATTTGTTAAGGTTGGAATAAAAAGAAGCAAACTCAGTACAAATGTTGCTGTTTGGATATAAAATCTGCCTTCCCATCGCTTAATTTTTACTTAAAAAAAAAAAAACTTTTGGGGCATTTGTTAGCCAGAAGTTTTGAACCTTTGCCCCCATACTCAAAATACCACTGATTTATATAGAGCATATTAACTATTGTTTGGTCTGTCTCTAGGGAGTTCACTTCACACCACTTCTGTTCAATTTCTCTGTAAAGTTTTGCCGAGCCAGTTCGTTTATAGGTGTATAAATTGCTTTCAGCATAGCATTCCTTGAAGTTTCCTTGCTTTTAATTATCCATTTTTCTTTTAAACGTATCCCACACAGCACAGCCTTCATTGCCTCCCATTGAGTGTTGGAACTAATCCCTTCTATATCATTTCCTTTGAAATAATGTTTCCATGTTTCCTTAATATGCTCCTTTGCAATTTGGTTAGAGAGAAGAGAGGGTTTAAAAGATCATGAAGGTGATGTATCATACTTGTTCCTCAGCAGCCAACCAACCTCTGCCAGAGCATAGTCCATGATTTTAATCAACCCCAATGAGGAGGTTTGAACCATAGGTAGCAGGGGAAACATGACAAGGATGAAATCCAGCCAAGACACTGACCCATATTGAGAAGAGTAAAACAAGAAGCTTCTGTCAGTTGGATTCAGTTTGCTCCATACATCTCTCATAGCACAGACATGAAAAAGATGTAACAGTTGAAATGTGAAAGGTCATGAAATTTAAATTGGAGCTTAACACTATGGCCACACCTTCAAATTTAGCTGTGCCAGATGCGACATCCTGGGACCCAAACCAACTATTCACTGTATGTAGGCTGCCATAAATTTTATCCCTGAATAGACAAGGTCTTGATTCCTTACATTACGCCTTGACTCACATGGTCAAGACTGCTTCCTCCACCTAATGGAATGTCTCCTGCTGGTGATATCTCAACTGCATGTGGTGATCCATGAGTGTAGCAGTGGGTATAAAATGTTCCACTGTGCCCGTGGTTCCATTAGCTGAGGCAAGCATTGCATGAACTACCCAGAATCTAGATGCAATGAAATTTCTGCTTTCCGAAAGCCTTTTGCATAGATTCTTTGAAGTTCAGCTGGTAGGAATCTGGGGTAAGGCTATCAATGACTAGAAGCCATGGTGGCTATAATCTACTTTAACTATCTTGAATACCAGTTGCTGGGAGTTGCAGGTAGGGACAGTGCTGTTGTGTTTAGGTTCTGCTTGTGGGCTTCTCGTGGGCATTTGGTTGGTCAGTGTGAGAATAAAGCTGCTCTTACCTTCTCTGACATGTTGCCCCAACCCTTTAACTAAGCACTCACTGTCCTCTGCCCTGGCTTACCCAGCCTTTACTTTCCACTGTTCCCGACCAGAATGTTTTTTGGGGTGGGGGTTGATTTTGCTTTTGACAGGCTCTGGACTGCTTTTATACCTTGCCATGGATGCTACTAATATATGTCAGTCTGAACTGAAATTGCTAGATGTAAAAGAATATGTTTGCTCTGCTCCTAAAACTGAGCTAACATTTTGCTCTATTCAGAAACAGCTAGGAGGAAGAATTTACTTTTACACCAAGACTATGTTTGCTCACTTTTCCACCTCTTGTATCTTGCTGTAGGCATTTTGGAGTCATCACGGAGTGACATGATAAATAAAATGTTTTGTTTCATTCAAAGATGGCCATGTGGCATCAGTCCAGGTTACATAACCTGAGAGGACAGCTGCAGTTGCAAAATTGACAAGGGAATGTGTCATAGGGAGGTTCTGAATATTTAATATTTTCCCCCTAAAAGCAAATAATGGAACAGTTTATTTCGGTAAAATGTTCCTTTTAAAACAACTTGATTATGTACATGTGTTGGATTAGGAAAAAAATAGTACCTGCCCAACCCATTGAATGGTGAGAACAGAACAGGCACCAAGGCAGTTGGCATTTCTGAACAGGCCCACAAAGTATGGAAGGGAAATGCCATGCCACCCCCAACAAGGTTGGGTGCCCAAATTATTTTGAATGCTAATAGCTATACTGTTACCAGCTTTTTCTTTTTTCAAATACCGTTACTGTTAGTGTTAGTCATTTGAATATGACAACACTGTTAGTCAGATTAAATGCTGTGAGTTATCAGTTAGTGCATTGCAAACAGACCTTTCCTCCCCTTCTTGGTCACACCAGTGCTTAGAGTGAGGACTTTGATTTAATTTTCTTTTTCTTCCAATGGAAAGATGGTCTGGCATGTGCATTTACATTCCCCAGGACTACAATTCTCAGCATTGCATTTCATTCCCTGCACCCTGAGATTGGCACAGGTATATCAGAAAGTTAGGACTGCAGCATCTCTGAGGAGAGGGAGAGAATTGTCAGAAGATGGGCAATCGGGTGTGCAGCCTTTTACAGGGGAGATTTTTGAATGGTCCTGATTGGCAGGCATGGTGTTGCTGCAGTATGTAGGGCTAGATGACACCGACAACAGGGGAAGGAGACTGGAACACAATATAAAAAGCCAGGACCAACCAAACTTTTATAACTTTGTAAAACACCCAGAGGAGTCTTTGATGGGCAGTATAGAAGTGTTGTAAATAAATCAGCATTGCCAATCAAATAAATACAAATATCACCCAGAGAATCCTACATTGCAAACATAATCATTGCCTTTTGGAACTGTGTTGACTTTGATTACAGCACTTGCTCACAGGCTACCATGACTCCATGTACCTGTATTTTATCCAAAGTGACTGTTTCATTCTGTTCACTGTCAGTCATATTATTTTCAATACCCCTCTCCTAGCTTCCTCCAACTTTGTGCCAAAACTCGTCATAAGTATTTCTCCTAACTAAAGAGCCAAGATGAGTGTAATATTCCAGGTGTGGTCTGAACAAAACTTTGTAGTGAGGGATTATCACCTCTTTGCTCCATTACTTGATGTCTCCATGACCAATAACCTTTATGACTGCTGCAGCATCAGTACATAGTCATGTCAGATTTGCAATCCTATGTCACCTCGTAAGTTCTTTAAAATTATTTTAATCATCAGTATTCTTTCTATTCCCAGCAAAGTAAATGCAAGACTGGAGTGTATTTTTTGCATTACCTACTTTGTGTTTTTTTATATCTGAATCTTAATATATAATGCTAGCAAGTCTTCTAGCTTGACCTTGAGCTTATGATTTTTTTTTCTGCAGTCCTTCTCCAAGTTTCCCTTCTTAATCTTAAATGAGATTTCTACCCAAAATATAAGGCCAGTAGAGCCTAGAGCACAATATTTAAAGACGTCCAACAGCTCTTTATCCCGTAGAAAGACACCAGTGCAACTCCCTGTTCCTTTTTCAAACGACACCGAATTAGATGAGGAATTTGGCACCTCCGACATTTCTATGGCAACAACACCTAAAGAACTCTATGTTGCTGACAATCTGGAGATATCCAGCACCAAATTTACATCTGGACCTTTGCCTAATGTTCCAAAAACCCATCAGAATGATCAACCTTCTCTACTGTACTCCTGGCAAGACAGGATGGACAAATCTTCCGAAGCTGGCTCTTTGTTGGCCAGTGATCCACATTTAATAGCGCATACCTCATTAATACTCCCACAGCCACAGATGGAACCAACAATCCTCCAACCAACCCAGGAGGGAGAGGGGGATTGACAGTTAATGACTGTCCTCCCCACTTGGGATGTGGTTGGTTGGGTTTTATCTTCTAGGGATACTTACCCCATCAAACCTCCACCTCTTCCCCATACCATTTTGACCCAGGAGTCCTGGCCCAAGGATGGCTTGTTATTGAGGGGATGTTACCCCTCTATTGGGGAGGCTAGTATGGGGTCTGGGATTTCCACTATTGAAGGGCTAGGGAGGAATGGCGGTGGGGCTAAATATCTCTATCGGCGAAGGGTTTTGAGATGCAGTGATCCTCGAACCCCTTCCAATCTACGCCCCATCCCAAGGGATGAGGGTAGGGAGAGCAAGGATTACCCACCTCCATCATTGGTCCTGTGCAATGCCAGGTCCATAGGCAACAAAACCGCCACCATGCGTGACTTTTTTGTCTCGCAGGGGATTGACCTAGCTTGTGTGACGGAGACCTGGGTACGGGAAGGCGAAGTAGTCTCCCTACATGAGATAACACCCCCAGGTTTCTCTGTCCTCCATCCATCGCGGACTGTGGGTTGGGGGGGGAGGAGTAGCGTTGTTAATCCGGGAGGATTGCTCTTTCAGAGCTCTGCCATCACCGGCGATCTCCGGCATTGAATGTGTTGGTCTCGTGTGGGGCACCAAGGAGAGCTTGGCTGTCTGGCTGGTGTACCGACCACCCAGCACACCGGCAGCCGCCCTGTCAGACCTGCTGGAGGTGGTGGCGGGCTGGGCCTTGGAGTTCCCAAACCTACTGGTTTTGGGAGACTTCAACGTCCATGACGATGCCGCTCCCTCCTCACAGGCTCTGGACCTACTGACTTCCATGGCAACACTAGGGCTCTCCCAGTTTGTTTTGGGCCCCACTCATCAAGCAGGCCACACGCTGGATCTGATCTTTGGGGCTGGCATAGATGTGATCATGCTTCCCCCTGTGGAAGTGCCATGGTCTGATCACTACGCTCTGAAAGCCAAGATTGACTTACCGCTCCTCCCCTGCTCGGGTGGCGAACCTATTTGGGCTCGTCCGCGAAAACAGATGGATCCTGATAGATTCCAACAAGCCTTGCGGGACCCTGCTCCTCCTGGTGACTCATTAGATTACCTTGTTGAGGACTGGAATAACCGGCTCTTGGCAGCCATTGATAAGATTGTGCCTAAGCCCCCTCTGTGACCCCGTCGAAACCAGGCCCCTTGGTTTACTGAGGAGCTCCGGAAAATGAAGCGGGATATCAGACGGCTAGAGCGAGTATGGCGACGGACTTGTGACGGAGCCTCAAGAACATTTTATAGGATGCTTATGAAAGCCTATGAGATGGCTTTGAAAGCTGCTAAGAAATCTTACTTTGCAGCTTCCATTGCATCCGCTAGCTCTCGCCCGGCACAACTTTTTAGAATAATTAGGTCAATAACGTCCTTAGGAGGACAACCAAATTTAAGCACAAATTCAACCCACAGCTGTGAGGCATTCACGAGCTTTTTTGCGGAGAAAGTCCTGTTGCTCCGCCGTGACCTCCCTGCCAATTTAGATACAGTTACTGAACTGGAGGCCCCTCGACTGACTTCAGGTCCAGTGTTGGACCATTTTGATCAGATACTCCCTGCTGATGTGGATAGATTCCTCCAAGTTGGTAGGCCCACCACCTGCCTCCTTGATCCGTGCCCGTCTTGGCTGATTAGGGAGTGTCCAGATGTTGCGCGGACCCCCCTGGTTGAAATTATCAATTTGTCCCTTGACACGGGGACATTCCCAGGGGAACTGAAGGAAGCAGTAGTGTGTCCACTCTTAAAGAAAACTTCATTAGATCCCTTAGACTTATCCAATTACCGCCCAGTTTCAAATCTTCCATATCTGGGTAAGGTAATTGAGAGAGCGGTTGCTGAACAGCTTGGTAGGTTTCTGGAGGAAACATCGGCTTTAGATCCATTTCAGTCCGGTTTCCGTCCTGGTTTTGGGACTGAGACGGCTCTGGTTGCCCTAACAGATGATCTCCGTAGACAACTGGATCGAGCCGGGTCAGGACTGCTGATCCTTTTAGATTTGTCAGCGGCCTTTGACATGGTCGATCATGATCTTCTGGACCACCGCCTCGCAGACGTGGGGATACAGGGCATAGCTCATAACTGGCTGTGCTCTTTTATCTCTGGTCGGGGACAGAGGGTGGCACTAGGGAGGGAAATGTCATCGCGCCATTCCTTGGTGTGTGGAGTGCCGCAGGGCACAATTCTCTCCCCGATGCTTCTTAACATCTTATGCGCCCCCTTGCTCAGATTATCCGGAGCTTTGGGCTGGGCTGTCACCAGTATGCTGATGACACTCAGCTCTATCTACTGATGGATGGCCACACCGACTCGGCCCCGAACACACTGACCAGATGCTTGGAAGCTGTCGCTAGATGGCTTCGTGGGAGCCGATTGAAACTAAATCCTTCAAAGACAGAGGTCCTATGGCTGGGTCGGGATGGCATGGGGATGAGGGACCAACTCCCTTCTCTTGCGGGGGCCCAATTAGTGCCATTGCCTTCCGTTAAGAGTTTGGGTGTAATCCTTGATGCCTCCCTTTCCATGGAGGCGCAAGTTACAGCAACAGCCAAGGCGACATATTTCCACCTTCGCCGCATCAAGCAGTTGGTCCCTTACCTTTCCCGCCCCGACCTGGCCACAGTGATCCATGCGATGGTCATCTCCAGGCTTGACTACTGTAATTCGCTCTATGCGGGGCTGCCCTTGAAGCTGTCCCAGAAACTCCAGCGGATGCAGAATGCTGCAGCGAGGCTCCTCATGGGGTCTCTGCCATGGGAGCATATTCACCCAGTGCTTTTCAAACTGCACTGGCTCCCGGTAGAGTACAGGGTCAGATTTAAGGTGCTGCTTTTGACCTTTAAAGCCCTTCACGGCCTAGGACCCTCGTACCTACGAGACCGCCTCTCCCGGTATGCCCCACGGAGAGCCTCAAGGTCCATAAATAGCAACACCCTAGTGGTCCCGGGCCCTAAGGAAGTTAGATTGGCTTCAACCAGAGCCAGGGCCTTTTCAACTCTGGCTCCGGCCTGGTGGAACGCTCTGTCTCATGAGACCAGGGCCCTGCAGGATCTGATTTCTTTCCGCAGGGCCTGTAAGACAGAGTTGTTCCGCCTGGCCTTCGGCTTAGAGCCAATTTGATTCCCTCCCTCCCTCCCTCCCTCCCTCCCTCCCTCCCTCCCTCCCTCCCTCTCTTTCTTTTTTTATTTCCATTTCCTCCTGCATTGAGGCTACATTTTATTTTAATGTTGTAATATTTTAATGTTGTATTTTAATTTTGTTTTTAAGTTGTAATCATTCAACTTGTTTTTATTATTGCTTGTAAGCCGCTCTGAGCCCGGCCTTGGCTGGGGAGGGCGTGGTATAAATTAAAAATTATTAATAATAATAATAATAATAATAATAATAATAATAATAATAATGAAGTGAGATGGGTGTTTACTAGAGAGAGGGCCTTGTTGCTAGTGATGCCCTGTTGTGGAAAGCTCTCCTAGGGAAGCTTGCCTCACACCTATATTAGGATCTTTTATTTCCCCACACTCATATTTATTGAACTTTAGTGCATTTTAGTTCTTTGAACTATTATTGGGTTTTCATGCTGTTTTTATTGATCTTGTGCTGCTTTGATATTGTTGATAAGTTTTTTGTATTGCTTGCTTTTGCTTGCTTGTATTTAAATCTTACTGCACTAAGGTGCAAAAAATGCTTGGGTTGGATATCAAAAGCAAACATCAGAAAAATAGTGTGGATAAATATCAGCAAAATAGTAAAGCAATAAATTGTGTCATGTAGATGTTATACAAATAGCAGGCAAAGGAAAGCCTGAGCAGCATGGGGAACATGGCAAGGGCAGGCTCAGGAATTAACCCTCCCTCTCAAGGGTGCAAGTCTTTCCCTTAGCTGATATTTATATAGCAAGAAAGTGTATATTAATTGCATTCACACAATTAAGTAAATAAGCATTGACAACATGTCCAATTTAGTTCTAAGATTTTACTTCATTCCATGAAGTCTTCCCAAATTTTCCTTAAAACTCTCAGCCACAAAGGCCACACAAGCAGGCAGTTCAAAATAGTAATGTAGTGCTAACAAGATGCAGCCTTATGGGTATGGGAAAGCCTGAACAGAAAGATATATTTTTGTTCAACATCTGAAACAGCTGATGAATGACGCTTCACATATGGAAGAGGGAAAGGCATTCCAGAACCCAAGAGAGATAGGAGAAAAATGCCTGTTTTGGTGTCACTCCCCAGTGATAGGCTGTAGGTGTAGTACTTAGCTTCAGAAAGTGCTCAGCCTTGGAATTCCAGTGGGATCCTGTCCAACAATTAGAAAATCGGGTATCTATGAGAATATCCTCTTGTTTATATCTAACTAGCTAATCCTAGTATACATGAAGCCTATTTATACTAAATTCACATTTTAACTCTGACTACATTGGCAGAATTTTATTCTGCTAACTATGTGTAATGGTAACACTTGCCCCAGAACACCCCACTATAGACACTTTTCACTTAGAACTCCAGTTGACCATTCATGAACTTCCCCAATCCAGTATATTTGGGTTTCACTCTGTGACTCTTCAAGCTAGAATGCTGCAATTATCAAGTACCAGGGTCGTGTTAAGTGCTGCATTCCAAGAGGATTATCACCTCTCTGACCTCGTTTGCTCTGGCAGACTTATGGAGAAGTTGCTGCTAACCTCTGGGGGAAAGGAGTATGGTGTATCTGGCTCTTACTCTTCAGTTATTTGGCCTGTGTGTTTTTTAGATTAGAAAAGTCAAGCTTGTTCTGTCAGTGCTATAGCTGTTCTCTCTGTGCACAACCAATTGTTCACAACACAGATTTCTTGTAAAATTAGAGGATTCCAGCTTATATATTTAACATTTATTTATTTTAGGTACTTATACTCTGCACTTTCATAAAAGCATATCAGGGCAGCATACAACATACAAGATTATAATAAAATCAGTAAAAAATACCATTAAACAGCAATAAAAGATCATTAAATACCAGCTGGCTACACTAGTACCCCCCAATACAGTGTGTAGCAGTTTCAGAACAATACAGTTTCAGAAGACATCTAAAAGATGGCAGGGATTATGTCCCATCAGAGGATCTCTGTGATTAAGATACAACACAAGGGACCACAAGGGAAAGTAATGTTACACGCCACCACAATCTCTGAGTGGTGTGAGATTCCAGGGTACCAGACATGCTAGCCAGGGTCTGAGTTTCCTTTTGGACAGTGAGGCACAGCAGAGACTGTGATGTCTTTATTATATATAGTTTATTTATACATATATACAACCTGAGCCTACTGTGGGAAGGTTCCCAGCATTATACTCCAAGAAGGTCTATTGCTTCTCTCATAGGTGCAGCAGCAACTCTTCTGTTGCTTTCATGGCTGTCACACAGGATCCAAAAACTGCCCCCACACATTCTGCTTTGCCCCTCTTGGCAACTATCCTGCTTGACAACCGCTTGTGAAACGCAACTGTTTCCCCTTCCACCTACCACATTGCCCACTGCTATTCTGGCCCTCTCTCCTGAAACTCTGGACTTTTGTCTCTGCTAATTGCCTTTCACCTCAGGGAGCAGTTTTCCCTGTTTGCTGTGTGACCCAGAGAATCTCTGTTAATGACCTTCTTAATGGGTCATCACCCATTTCTTTGTGCTCTTTTAATGGTCCATCTCTCCAGGCAATTGCTTCATCAGGAAGGCAGCCTGTTTTATATTTCAACATGCTAAATTTTATGTCTGGTATGCCAAAATTAGAAGGGGATCCAGAATTAGAAGGGGAGTCCAGGCACTCCACAAACTTACAACAGCACTTTGGCCCCAAGGTCTTTAGGTCTTTGTGAGTTAACACATATACCTTGAACCTGGCCTGGAAGCAAATTGGTCTCTCTCAGCAGCAGAGTAACATGTTGCCAGTAGCCTGTTATGTACTGTGTAAGCAGTCTGGCTGCTACATTCTGCACTAGCTATAGCTTTTGGACCAGCTACAAGGGCAGTCCTACATAAAATGTGTTACAGCAATCATATATTGAGGTTACAAATGCAAGGACCACTGTGGTACAGGAATGGTCCCAGCTGGTATACCAGCTGTAGTTGGTAGAAAGCATTTCTGGCCGCAGAGTTCACTTGGGCCTCTAGTGACAAAATTGGTCAAGGAGTACCCCTAGATCTTATACCAATCCTTCAGAAGGAATGAAACCTCATACAGAGCAGACAATTGGCCTATTTTCTGGACATGTCAACTACCCACCCACAAGGCCTGCTTCTGCCAGGATTCAACTTCAGCTTATTTTCCCTCATCTATCCTATGATTGTATCCAGGCAGCAGTCCAGGGCTTGTGCACCCTCACCTGACTCAGATGTAATGGAGGAATAGAGTTGTGTATCATCAGCATACTGATGACATTTTGCTCCAGAACTAACTAATGACCTCTCCCAACAGCTTCATATAGTCACTGAATTTCATTGACATGTGGCATCCCATAGTATAAACTCCAGGGTGCCGAATAACACTCTCCCAATGCTAATTTCTGGACATGACCCTGCAGCTAGGAATGGAGCCATTACAGCACAGTGCCACTGAGACACATTCTGCAGAAGGACACCATGGTCAAGGGTATTGAGAAGAAGGAACAAGGTTGCATCTCCTCTGCCCCTTTTCCTAAAGATTATCCTTCTAGACAACCAAGGCTGATTTGGTCCCCAATCAATGCCTAAACCCAGACTGGAATGGATCCAAATGATCAGTCTCAACCAGGAATTCACAGCCCTTTCAATCACATCTCCCAGAAAGGATTTGTGACCAAGCAATAGTTGTTGGAATCCATTGGGTCCAGGACTGGCTTTTCCAGTAGAGGCTGTACTACTGCCTCCTTTAAGGTGGCAGGCACCATCCACTCATGCAATAAAGCACCCACCCAATCAGTCTCCACCAGCCCAATTTCACCAGCCACAATAAACTGGTATTGAGAAGGCACACAGAGATTAAGTGCTAGAGAGCAGCAAGTGTTGGCAAAAGAGGGCATAGCTCCGTGGTATAGCACAGACTTTGCATGTAGAAACTTCCATGTCCAATTCCTGGCTGTAATTGTTATGGTTATTATTTTTAGAACTATTTCAGCCCTTCAGCAATATACATGTCCGCAATAACTTCAGCATGTTCCAACAATGGTATTGCAAGGAATGAAACTATTTGCATTAGCAGAAATTCAGCTGAATGAATAAATCATGTAATCTAACAATCTCCCTCAGTCAAGATCATGAATTTGAAACTGGAAAGTGTGTTATCCAACACCAGATAAAGTAACTGGGATCATTCTATCTGGGCTGTACGCTTAATCCTGGATCAGCTTCCCTATTGATCAGCAGCGTCTTTGTCTTCTTAGCCCATTCAATTGATCACTGATTGCAGACACTGGCTTTAGTCACACATCACATTAAACCACAGTTTTAAATAGATTTTGGGTTGATGCGAATGCTCAAAAGTTCCTACAGCTCCCTTGTTCCTGCTGTTGCTGCATCACAGACAAGACAAGCCAGAGTTATGTCACCCAAACCTGGATTTGTGGTACATTTCCCGCAAACAAACCACAAGTGGTAACCAAGGCTTATTCTTGGGTTATTAAGGTAATCAACATTTATTCTTAGGGAAAGCAAACCATGAGCCTGCATTTGGGCAAAGACTGGCTAGTTTCATCTGTCCCGCAATAGGAGTAGGGAGGCATGCCCTGGGAACTTTCGGCAGTGTGCACTGGTAGACTGCTTGTAAATATCAAACAGCAGTTTGTTTTGAACTATGGTTCACGAAGAGTCAGACACGACTAAACAACAACAACAATTAATGTTACATGCAAACTAGGCTACCTCATGGTTAATGTTTTATTGTGTTTATAATATTTTGTTGGGAGCCATCCAGAGAGGCTGGGGCAACCCAGTCAGATGGGTGGCTAACAACAACAACAACAACAACACTGGGTATCACCTGCAGGTTGATGACAACGCAGCCCCATACTCCAGATGACAAATCCCAGTGGTGTCATGTAGATGGTAAACAACGTGGGATAAGGGTTTCCACTTTCCACCCCACATTTACTCCTAGAGGCTGTGCTGCTGCTTCACCCCTCCCCCCTCCTGTTAATTTACTGAAGGGGGAGGAGAGAGGTGAGGTACTATTTTTTGGAGTCAAAGGAGGGAGAATGAGAATTTAGCCCTAAGCCATGCTTGGTTGCTTGCCTATGGGCCAAAAAAGTGGCAGTGTGGTTGCTCACTGCCTCTTTCCAATGTTTTGTTTGGTCACCTGCTGCTCAGCCAGACAAGGCAGAGCTCTGAGCTAGTGGCAGGTGAAGGGGAGAAGGGCAAGAATTGCACGTGGGTTTGCTAGTTTTCACCCACCTGAGTTTCTAACCACCACCCTATCCTTGAGAAATAGCTACTCTGAGAGGCCTTTCCCCAACAGATTGTGAGATCCATTATTTGGGTTTCGTTTTTGGGTTTTTTTGGGAAAATGATGGTTTTCTGTTGTTAGTTGGATTTTTTTACCAAGCTGCCTGAAAGGAGAATGTGGGTGGGGCAGGGAGTTTCTAAGTTAATTGTGGACTTTTCCATAATTTTTTTTCACATTGGGAACAAGCTTCCTTTTTTGTTCTGCTGTGCCCCATTTTTGGATGTTTGCATTCTTCTCCATGGGCAGAGGGATATGTGCTAAAGAATTAAGTACAATGAAAACTCTTGATGAAATTTATTTACAAATGGGTGCCTGTTTGATTTGCATGAGTAATATACATGTGCAAGCACACACCTGGAGCCGTTTGGTAGCTTTTAAAAATGCTGTATTTAAGTTATTCTGATTTTGAGTACTGTGAATTGGCACCAAATTGTTGGACATAAAATTTATTATTGCAGTTTATCAGGGAGGGGGATAAGCATAGACTTAAGAGAAGAATATTTTTGTTTGACTAGAAATGGGTTAGCAAAACAGAAACAAAGAGTCTTACCTGTTTGACCCACTTTTGATCTCTGTCTCTTCAAACTGGGTGCAGTAGCGTTTGGAAAGATAATCTGTCTTTGTTTTTGATGTGGCAAGAAACATTCACCTTCTACAGTGTTTGTTCTTGTTGCTGTTTTGCATTATTCTTTCTTGAATTATGAGCATATAAAAATAAAAGGAAGGGTAATGAAAATATCTATAGGCAAGAATGGATTTGAGGAGTCTGAACTTGTTCACATTTTTGTAGACTTGCAGTACATTACCAGTTTGTACAAATATCTACTTACAAAAGGACATATTTAAATCAAATTTTAATATGCTTTGTGCTTGAATGATCCATGCAATGGATCCGTGGGGCCTTTGTTCTCTTAACCACCCAGTGTGTGTACCCATTAGCAGGAAACTAAGGAGGACGCAGCAAAACTGTTCAAGGATATTCCATGTTACATTTCCTTTTCTGTATTTCTGCACTACTTTCAGCTCCATCCCAGGCACAGGACTCTATAACTAACTGATTCTATGAACAAGAAGTCAGCCACCTTGCAATAGAGAGAAGGAACCAGCAGAGGGAGGAACATTGGGGACTTCATCTTATCAATTGTTGAACACACCCGCTCTTTAGAGTAGCACATTTAAGCTGTGAATGGAGTGAAGTGGAATTAATTGTGTGAAGCTTGTGATCTGCCACACATTGCTTAAGAAGCAACGGTATTTTACACATTTGAGTTCAAACTCAAGTAACTGAATGTAGTTTTGCAGTACATATGCCAAGAAGTGTTACAATTTATCTACAAGGTTGTTTACATAATTAAACAACTTTATAGATAAATTGTAACACCTATTTTGGATGATCTGCACTGGCAGCCTGCATGTTGCAAGGCCTGATTCAAGGTACTGATACAAATAGAAGCCCCTGAAAGTGTTTATTTGATGGGGTTCCCCTTCCCATGCAAACCCTGGGGTCATTAGGAGCCCCTGCTTGTGGTCCCACCAATGGGTGTAGCTTGTTGTGTAGTGACCTGAGCAGGGCCTTCTACAAACGTAAGATGAGCATGCTGAATGATCCCAGTGGCCCATCTAGTCCAAGTGTGCTCCCAATTGTGGAATGGCAAGGGAGGCTCACTGTTATTACTAATCTGCTGATTGTGATGAAAACAAGCCAGCTTGGATCATTTGTGTTACTTGTTGGTCCTATTAGCTAAGGATGATGGGAACTGTAGTCTAAAAACAACTGGAGACCCAAGTTTGGTAAACCCTGCATGTGGGTATTAATCTCTTCATGCATTAATTAGACTTGAGCATGTTTGTTATATGAGGCTGGTTATCCCACACTACTGTATCAGTTTAAAAAACATAAATATGCTAAGAAAATGTTTATATAGCTCATTTAAACAGACATGTGAGTGTCACCATAGTGGGTGGGAGGAGACTATGACCAGGTGACCTGCTCAGTTTGTTGCTCTGTCGTTTTTTCTAGCTGGACTGGAACTAGAGTTAATGGGGTTGTTTTGCTAGCCTGTGGATTACTAATGAATGGGATGGGTTTTACATTTATTTTTTGCAACAATGTTCATTTTATGATGTTATTTTTCATTGCTGTATGTTGCTTTGTCATAGAACTGTTTTAAAATGAGAACAAACAAATTCCTCAGGTTTACATTTAATCCCCACAGGGAATATAATACAAGGTGTTGTATGTTTTCTTTTCCTTCATGGGAAAGAGCAATCTAGATTTTGAGTGGAGAAGTGGCTGGCAGGAAGAAAGTTGACCCCCCATTCTTTACCTGTCATACTTCCACTCCCAATTTCAGTGCCTAGTTCTTTGCTAATAAACCCCCCAAACACCAAGGGAAAGTTACACAGAATTCCAGGTAAATTATAGTTTGGCCTTAAATAGAGTGTTTTAACTTAGGCTAACTCTAGAAAATCCTGAGCCCAACCCTGTGGGAAGAGATGAGTTGGATGTTTTATTCCATTGATCTGATGAGTTATTTTCCAGAAAGAGCTCTGAGCTCTTAAACATATGGACTTCTTGTTAGGATCACTTGACACCTCCTGGTCTTTCCTCCTTGGGGCGTAAACAGTTCTAAATGACCTGTCATTTTGCGAAATCTCATGTACCACAGCAAATGCAAACACTTTACATTTATGGAAGGTTTCAGCTACAATAATATTTACCTTTTACATTTTGTTCTATCTATAAATCCTTTTTACGGCAGGTTTTAAAAAATAAGTAAATGTTATATGACATTTTTATTACCTATTTATTTAATATCTCAAATTAAATGTCCTACTGCTGCAATTTGGAGGTTATGAAAATGTTGAGAGAATGACACCCTACTAGTTCTGCAGATCTCAGTCCACCCACTTGGAAAAAGTCACTTTGAAAAATGCAGTTTATGCCACTCAGGAGCAAATGGTTTGGGGATCGTAGCCTAAAACACCATGTAAAGTTATACATTACCATAACAGTGTACCACAACTGCTTAGCTCTGACATTGTGCTAGTGAGGATTGCACATTCTGCTCCATGCTAATCTTATCAGGAAGCAATGTAAAGCAGTTCTTTCTAGAGACAGATTCAACCCGAGTGCCATTTTCTTGACCGCATACTTCATCTTTTCGTGTCATTAAAAATGAATATGGTGTGTGTGTTTTCTTGACCTTTTCCTTCAGTTCCAAAGATGTCTCAAGGCAAGCACAGATTCTGCTGTCCTACTTGCAAATGCATTATAAGAGCTTATATCTGCAATCTAAACATGCAGGCTTGTGATAACAGCTATTTTACAAATAAGTTCCAAAAACTTACTGGCCTACATGATTTTTTGCTAGCATGCCTGCCTATCTCCACATCTAAAATGTAAGTCATATTAGTTATCTCAGCAGCCCCAAAGTGTGAAGTACCAACCCTCCACCAATTTCCAAAAAAACCCTTGTCTGGTTAACTAGAAGACATTCTTGGAACAGAAAGTAAACAAGTGTCTTTATTTAATTAACAAGCCTGGTCAACAGAAATGGCCCCAGAGTGCAAAAATGCATTTATGATGCTATGTAGCAAAGTATTATCTAGTCTCTCTCCCGCTACACTTTTATGATACCACAACGATCTAACTGGCAGTATGTCAGTTTGTCTTATCTTGTCTTTATTCTCATTATTCCTGAAGTAGAGGAGCCTTGGGTGGGGTTGAAAATTTCAAGGATTTTCAAATTGAAGCAGCACAAATCAAAATACATTCCTTTATAGATAACATACATTGTTCCATGAACATGCATGGGGTGGGATGAACATTTGAGCATCATGTCTTTTCCCTGACCTGCGTGTATATATGTGACAGTCAAAGTAGAGCATGCAGATGTATAATATGCACAAAGGGTATGATCAGGAAGCCTATTTTTTTTAATCCAGTTTCTGTCTAAAGAAGGTTCACCATACTGCATCTTTAAGCAAAAATGGATACTGTGAACTGATACAGAAATGTTCTTCAATATTAAATCATGTTTTATAATTCAGTCGACTGGAGGTTCTCCATATGCCATGCTGACATTGCTTTTTACTAAATGCAGGATTGATGTAAGAAAAAAAGTTGGCTTAAAAATAGTACATGCAGCAGCTAGCACCGTTACTTTGTTTTTGTTTTGATGAGACATTTTACTTGAGGGCAAGGCAACACCTACACTTTGAAGCAAGACACTGGCCTGGTTTGCACAACACTTTAAACCACAGTTAAGTTTAACTCAGAAAGCCCAATCCACTTTGGTGCCTGGTCTTAAAAAGCAAGCCTAGAGTGCAAGGCTAGGGTGATGTCAGCAGTTTCCAGGAGCCATTTTCTTTGTGAGATTTTGTGGGTGAGCTATGAGTTTGTTTGAGCCTTGGGTGAGAGCCAGAGTGGAATTCTGGATAAGAGCCAGGAGGCTGAGAGGGGAAGTGTGCCAGAATGTGAAGGAACTGATACTGGTCTATATTCATACAGTAAGTGATTTTGTATTCATGAAACATTTGTATATGTTACTATATATTTATATAACTTTTGTTGTCTAAGTTGTCTCTTGTTACTGCTTTAGTTTTCTGTACACAACTAAGAGAGATATTGTTATAAATTAAGCAGCATAGAAGTTGTCTAAATAAATATAAAATAGTGGCTATTTTGCTTCTTCCCAATTTCTGCTGCACTGTTGCGAGCTAAGGCATTGTGTTATGTCAGAACCCAGTCTTGTAGTTTGTCTCTCCCCAAACAAACCTTGAGCTATAACCAAGATTTGCTATTGGCTTACTGCTCACCATTTGTTTGAAAGAGAGGAATCACAAACCTGGCTTTGAATGTAGCATTTAACCAAACAATGACTTTGCTCCTTGTAATATGGCAGCAAGAGCAGGTCAGAAGTGACCACACCAGCATGCTGTGTGTTCATCTTTAAACTCTAGTTAGCCTTAACTATGGTTTAAAGTGTCCTGCAAAGAAGATCACTGTTTCTATATGTTATATTTCCCCCAATGACCTCCATTTTTTATTGTTCAGATTAAGTCGGGGGGGGGGGTGTCAAATGTCAGAAACTATGAATTCCAACCAATCTAACGAGTGACCAGTTTTTGTGAAAGTATTTCATGTGGGCAGATAATATTTAGAAGGCCCTCTGAGACTTCTGCATGCATTTTGAAATTTCTAAGTGTCAATTTTATATTATTTATGCCGCTTTGAATTTTTAAAAGTTGTTGAATAAATTAATCTGCTTCATTAAGCCCACCCCCCACTGCTCTGCTTTAACTTGGCTGCATATTATTTCTTCTTTTTTCTGCAGTGACTCCTAATTATATATGGCAGAACCATATATAATTTCTAAATAGTTAAAGAGCAACAAAATCCTCATTATGAATGGTTTCAGGGCTGCAGAAGGTGATAAGATAATAATGAGGCCTGTAACCACTTTAAAGAGAGTAAGAGCTGGGGCCACGTTCTGCCCTCAGTTACTCCAAATAACTGCATTGACGTCATTAGTAAGTAATTGAGGTCGGAATTTAGCCTACAGAGCTTAAGGTCATTAATCCTGGTGATTTTAAGTAAATTGCTGTGAGAAGGACGTTGTTTATAGCTATGTAACTGTGAAGCGTGAGGCCTGCTTTTGCATATGCAATATAAAACAAATTTGGAGCCAACTTCACATATTTGAAGGAAAATAAGCTTACTTTCCACAGAATGGACAAGTATAGGATGGAAGGCACACAAGGGAGTATATTTTTCATTAAAATATTTAGACTTAATTGAGAAAATAATAGAAAACACTGGTATATATTAATCTTTTGGTGTATAAATTTTAGTTTATGTACAGATGATGAATACAGTTTTATTCTGTCTAGGTGCCCAGAAAAAAGGAGATTCTGTCCATTACAAACTCTTGTTTCTCACAAAGTAGTACAAATATTTATTAAATGTTGGGTATGCCTGCTGTGTTTTCCTTTGAAACAAACACCCTAATAGCATGTTGGAGAAGGTTTGATAACTTTTCCTTCAAACCTTGTCCTGTTTATTTGCCAACTCATGACTTGGGACTCCTCCCAATAAAATCATTGTCCTAGCTGGCAGTGATGGGCCAGAACAGAGATCGTGGGGTTTTGGTGCACAGCTCATTGAAATAATTTATCCAGTGTGTGGTAGCTGTGAAAAAAACACATTCCATTTTAGGGATCATTAGGAAAAGATTCAAAAAATAAAAATGCTAATTAGAGATGAAAGGAGCTGTCAATTTCAGTTCTCTCTCTCATTTATGCAGTCTTAATTTCAGTTCACATTTCTGCAGTGGTCTGCAATTTTAAAAAATCCTCATTAAAATTATTCAGCATTTTAGTGTGAATAGATACTGTATGCAGTTTTTGATTAATGTGCTAATTTTTGCAAGTCATTTTGACTGATATAATGCATTTTTGTATAGTATTTTCACAAATACATTCATTCTTATGAACACTTACTCCTAATACATGCATTTTTAAAACACTGTTTAATGGGAGAACTGTGTTGCAAAATTCAGATAACTGAAAATTCCAACTAGACAGTGTGAGGCAAGGAGATGCTGATGGGGGAGTGGTGTTGAGAGAACAGAGACCTGGGTGACACATGGTCTGCACTCTGCCTGCTAAAACACCTTGATGCCCTTAGGTGCAGTAGAGGACTGTGTCTTGTAGCAAGTGTTGACATAAGATTCAGCTGTGTGTCCCATCAACTTCTACATGTAATAATAATAATAATAATAATAATAATAATAATAATAATAATTTACTATTTATACCCCGCCCATTTGGCTGAGTCTCCCCAGCGACTCTGGGCAGTTCCCAATCAAGTGTTAAAAACAATGGAGCATTAAATAATAAAAACTTCTCAATCCATGTGGAATGAGAGGGGTATCGTCTTTGCCTTAGGTAGGGAAAATAAAGTCTGCTAGCCCTACACAAAGTAAACTAAGGAATTCACAACCACAAGATGTGGTGGTCACCAACTCTGATGGTTTTAAAACAGGATCAGACCAATTCAAGGAGGAGAATGCTGGCACTAGCTACTAATTTGCTATATGTAGGACATTAATAGCACGCCTCTGAATCAGTTGCTGATGGAGAACAGTGGGAGAAGCATATTGCTATCATGTCCTCATTCTGTGCTTCATGGAAGACTCTGGGAAACAGGATGCTGGACTTGAAAGGTCTTTGGTATGATCCAGGATGGCTGTTCTTAGTACTACAACCCAACCTAACCTTGCCTATATTGTGATGGGATTTGAGTGTATCTTAGGTGAGGATAAGTAGTCTTTTACCCATTTGATGGTGTGGTTGATAGTGTGGTCCTACTAACCCCATTTATATGCCATTTGAAGGAATACAGTACAGAAGTACTTTAAAGTAATTTCCACGCCACCTGTGTACTTCTGAAACCAGTAGCACCAGCATAGTCAAGCTCACATACAATGTTGGAATCCATGGAGCTGCTCAGGTTAATAATAATAATAATAATAATAATAATAATTTTTATTTATATCCCGCCCTCCCCAGCCGAAGCCGAGCTCAGGGCGGCTAACAACAATAAAACAGTACAAAAGTACAGCATAAGCAACACTCTAAAATCATTCATTATAAAATTAATTAATTCAAGCCACTGGCAACCATTGGGCCAGAGCTCCGCGAAGATTGCCGAGGGAGGGAGTCAGGCTGTGCCCTGGCCAAAGGCCTGATGGAACAGCTCTGTCTTGCAGGCCCTGCGGAAATATGTCAAGTCCCGCAGGGCCCTGATCTCTCGTGACAGTGTGTTCCACCAGATCGGAGCCACAGCCGAAAAAGCCCTGGCTCTAGTTGAGGCCAGCCTAACTTCTCTGTGGCTTGGAACCTTCAATATGTTTTTATTTGAAGACCGTAAGTTTCTCTGTGGGGCATACCAGGAGATGCGGTCCCGTAGGTACGAGGGTCCTAGGCCGTATAGGGCTTTAAAGGTTAAAACCAGCACCTTAAACCTGATCCTGTACTCCACCGGGAGCCAGTGCAGCTGGTATAGCACCGGGTGAATGTGATCTCGCAGTGAAGACCTCGTAAGGAGTCTCGCTGCAGCATTCTGCACCCGCTGGAGTTTCTGGGTCAGTCTCAAGGGCAGCCTCACGTAGAGCGAGTTACAATAATCCAGTCTGGAGGTGACTGTCGCGTGGATCACAGTGGCTAGGTCAGGGCGAGAGAGGTAAGGAGCCAACTGCATAGCTTGGCGGAGATGGAAAAATGCCGCCTTTGTTATAGCTGCAATCTGCGCCTCCATGGAAAGGGAGGTGTCAAAGATTACACCCAAACTCTTAACGGACAGTGCTGGCACTAATTGCGCCCCCGCAAGAGATGGGAGTTAGAACTTCATTAAGAGTTAATTTGACAGACCTCCTCCGCATCTAGCTAGGATTGTTTCCCATACTTCACCATTGCAGCACGATAGCCTATAGTAGGACTGGGCTTTGTTGGACCCACGCTGGCTGGGGTGGAGATGAATGGGATTTGGAGTCCAACATCGGGAGGGTCACAGGTCCTCCAGTCCTGAGACAGAAGTCAGCCTCACTGTAGTTTAGTACAGTGGTGCCTCACAAGACGAAAAGAATCCGTTCTGTGATTCTCTTTGTCTAGCGTTTTTTTCGTCTTGCGAAGCAAGCCCATTGACGGATTAGCGGATTAGCGCTATTAGCGGCTTTTAGCGGCTTATCAGCTTATCGGATCAGCTGATAAGCGTCTTAGCGGCTTAGAAAAAGGGGGGAAGGGAAAAAACCCCGCAGGAACTCGCAAGACATTTTCGTCTTGCGAAGCAAGCCCATAGGAAATTCGTTTTGCGAAGCACCTCCAAAACGGAAAACTCTTTCGTCTAGCGAGTTTTCCATCTTGCGAGGCATTCGTCTTGCGGGGCACCACTGTATTATCTTTGTAGCATACTCCCTAGAATTAATCTCTATACAACACCGTCACACAGCACAGCTGCTCCCCTTTTTTTCTTTTAAAAAGTTGTCATGATTAGATCTTGCTGTTCTGCTTTCACTTGAAGGAAACAGTCTGTTAAGTCATAGGTTGGTTTGTTGTACTTCTTCCAGTTTCCTCACATACATAATACAGGAAAGGCATGATCTGGCTCTATGTAAGAGAGACTTGTAGCTCACACAATTTTGACATATCACAAGTCAATCCAAGTCCATGTGAACCAGAACCATACTCTTCAAATATACTTAATTACATATTCATTGTCTCACAAAATTAATACCAAATGGTGGACCTTATAAAAGCTAACACTAATTTACTTCCCAAAATTCTCGTCAGAATTATCTACTGCCAGATTAGATGGCAGAACCTTTAAACCAAAAAAAGTATTTGCTGGTGAATGTAAATGTGCCATTGAATCTAATGTGCACCTTAATTTTCACAATGTAATTAGGCCAAAAATGCGAGCATTAGATTTGAGTAAATACAGTATACTGAGGAAGTGATATGTCATATAAATATGAATATATTCTTCCAGTGATGTGAGGATTTCAAATATTATTTGGTAGGGCATGTCAACAGAACCATCTAGAAGTACTGTATGATGAACTCTTCATTTATTTAATGTGAAAAGAGGTGCATCTGTTTTCCTTAACCAGATGATGAATGCTATGATTACAATATAATGGTTTGTGAACATCTCCCTAGTTTCAAATGTGTAATAACATTCGAATGAAGGCATATTTGCTTTATAATAGCTTTATAACAGCTTAATGCTTCTAGCAAAACTTTACTTAATGCATATCTAAGGATTATACACAGTACACTAACGAAATGAATCCCAAGCATGTAAATATTAGAAAATATAAACAGCAGTTTTCTAGGTTACTCAGTTGACCTAGAAAAGGGATGGAGAACCTGTGGCTCTCCAGATGTTGTTGGATTACAACTCCCATCATCCCCGGACATTGCCTATCCTGGCTGTGGCTGATGGGAGTTGGAGTCAAAAGACATCTGGAGAGCCACAGGTTCTCAATTTCTGACATTCTAGACTATGGGCATTAGTAAGATTTCCTTTGATAAATCCATCTTCCACACCATCCAGGTCTTCTTTTTTTTAGAAAAAGAGGTGTGGCAACTTGTTGACCTTTTTTAGGTGGGAACACCCACCCAGTGGTGGAGGTTGAGGAGGAAGACTTCTTCACTTGCTCACCCCACCGCTGCAGGGAAGAAATAAAAACTTTTGTCTCAGTCCACTGTCATAGTCGCACAGCCGTAATCACCCTGCTGCCTGCCACCTCCATAGTGCAGCCCCAAGCGCCTTGACGCCTCTGTCAAGCAGCCCCAAGTGCAGGGGGATGGCACCACAATACAACAGAGCTGCTGGGACGAACCAAAGAGGTGCCGGAACTCAGTTCTGGTGAGTTCCACCTGAAAAAAGCCCTGCCACCAACCCTTTTATAACATAAGAGACAAGACAAGACGGTAATCAGTCTGAGCCTTAGCAGCTGACAATTGCAAGAACCAGATGCTGAGCTGTAGAATTTATTTTTCCAGGAGGGTCATGTAGGTCTTTGATTTCTTTCATAGCTAGCCTGTCAGAAATTGTTTTATCTGGCCCCTAGGTTGATTCCCACCAGAACAATAAAGCATTTGTATGCGATAGACTGACGTCGTAATCATAGTTACTTGGAAGTAACTCCACTAGAGTCAGTGGGAAATTATATTGAAGTAAATACATTTGGGTGGGGACAATGATAATCACTTTTCCCTATGTACTGTAAGCCAGTAAACTAAACTAAAGGTTTGCACTGTCTTTGTGAAAAGTGTCAATGAAGAATAAAAGTTGTTATGTTAGGACATGATATGCCAGTCTTGTTTTTTAGTGCAGAAATAATGGACTGTGAAGCGTTGTGTGGATACTACTTATTTTTTATCCGAATGCAACTTGCAATCTGTTGTTCATGGAACTACAAATGTTATCTTGCCTAGGCAGAGTTAACATCTGTTTGCGATGGAGAATGCCATCCAAATCTCAGTGAGCAGCAAGGAAAAGACATGAACAGCTCTGATAGCCTTTGCCCACATCACTGGCAGCTCCATTGTCAGCTCCAGGTTTTGTATGCCCTTGGGTAAGATGCTCCCAGTGCCCCCTTCTCCTCATGGATGATTCCACTATCCATTCATTTGCCTTATCCAGATCCCAACCCATACAATTTCTCAGGGGAAGAGTGCATGACATGTGAAGAGTGCTACTATGTTTTCTCAGTCTTGTCACTGCTTGCATGTTCAGAAAGGGCAGTGAACATGGAGGTACAGTAAGGAAACTCTGAAAGTCAGCAGCAGGCCCCAACAACAGCGTGGGCCTTTACAGATGCCCTACAATGCTTACTTTTGAGGACACTTTGGAAATTTAAAACTTTCTGTACAAAAAGGCTATTTTATCTTTGTATTTCTAGTACTGCATGAAATATAAATCTTCAGGATACTTTATGATCCAGATACAATACTTTTAATATTAAACAAAATAATTCAAACAAAGAATTTCAAACACTCCTACAACTCAGGTGCAAGTGTGTAGCTTGGGGGTACTTCTGGACCCATGTCTGTCACTTAAGGCTCAAGTGGGTTTGGTGGTGCAAATAGTTTTACAGCTGTTTCTGCTGGTGTCTAACCTCTGTGTTGAAGTTGTGGGAACCCCTAAGATAGATTATTGCAATGCATTATACATGAGATATCTGAAGGCAGTTTGGAAACTGCACTTGGTGCAGAATTGAGTGAACAGATTACTGAGTGTGGTAACACTGATCTTGGCATGACTGCATTGGCTACCAGTAGTTTCCAGGTTCAATTAAAAGTGCTGGTTTTGACCTATAAACCTTTATGTAGCTCGGGCCCCCATACCTCAAACTGCTCACCCCCCATGAACCAACCCAGACCCTGTGCTCATCATCAGAGGCCCTTCTCTTTGCACCCCTTTTGAGGGAGGTGACATGTGAATGATTGTGGAGGCACACCTGGTACCACCATTAACTGTTTTTAGGCACCCTACAAAAACAGGCTTTGGTCCCTCAATTTTTTTTGAGGAGCTGGGGTACTTAAGTATATTTGTGGCTTCTTCTGCTGATCTATTTAGTGGACTTGGTTGAACTGGATGCTACATTTTATATATATTATGGAATAGCATTTTAGGTTCTTATTTTAGGTTTTATTTTTGGTTTTAATGTTTGGTTTTACCATGTCGGTTGCTTTGAGTAACATTTGTGAAAGAACCAACAAACTCACACGAAGTGAAGGACTTCAACAGTACTTTCAACATTGCATCAAAAAATTAAAGCACAGGACATTTAAATAAACTTTTATCTTCATGAAACTAACAAATTATACTCTATTGCACAAGCTACAATTTATTCTAATACCCCATAATCTTAATTGGCTGGTCACCAAACGCTAAAAATTGCCTTAAACGTTGAGTCAAACACTTTTTTTTCACAGTCACAAATTGGTTGATTCCTCCCAAAGGATTAGCAAAAATGATACATTTAAAAGAATATTACAGATGAAAATAAATCATGTAGGATTTGCCATTTTTAATAAAGGTCCATATGCAACTAAATTAGTGCACTAGGGGAAACCTGTGCAAGGATTCCCACTAGTGCAATAGGAATTTCGCCCTCTATTCCTTGATATATACCCCCATGCCATCTCCAAATCTTCTGCGAAAGGTTGGGTTTTATTATATTTTTGTTTAAATTACAGTAATTATTTCATAAATTTTGCTATTTCCGATTCTGATTGTTTTGCCAGCTTCTGTCCCTTTGGGACACAGATGACTTGGCTACTGTACTCTGTTCTGGTAACTTCCAGATGGGATTATTGTAAATGTGTGCTGTGTGGAGTTGCACTTGAAGATTACTTGGAAGTGTCAAGTGGTCCAGAACTCAGGGGCCAGGTCACTGGCAGCAGTTTCATTTAGAGCTCATATAGCCCCAGTTCTGAAACAGCAACAGTAGTTGCAGGTTCATTTCTGTGCCAAATTCAAGGTGCTCACTTGGGCGTTTAAGGCCCCAAATATCTAAACTGTAAGTGATTGAAAGCTCTATTTGTTTTGATTTTACATTCAGTAGGTTTACATCCCGGCCCCATGTTTTATTATTTTTCATTAATGGTTGTTTTTCTGTTTTGGTACTTGCTTAGAGAAATAATACAGTGGTGCCTCGCAAGACGAAAAGAATCCGTTCTGTGATTCTCGTCTAGCGTTTTTTTCGTCTTGCGAAGCAAGCCCATTGACGGATTAGCGCTATTAGCTCTATTAGCGGCTTATCTGCTGATCGGATCAGCTGATAAGTGGCTTAGCGGCTTAGAAAAAAGGGGGGGAAGGAAAAAAAACCAGCAGGAACTCGCAAGACATTGTCGTCTTGCGAAGCAAGCCCATAGGAAATTCGTTTTGCGAAGCACCTCCAAAACGGAAAACTCTTTCGTCTAGCGAGTTTTCCATCTTGCGAGGCATTCGTCTTGCGGGGCACCACTGTACTGACATCCTTAAATAAAGAAATGAAAATTATTTTTTCATTATGTGTCCCAGAAGAAATCCCAGGCTTGCAGGCTCTTGCAGGCTCCGGACACCCCCCCGCCCCCGCCACACCTCACTGTCCACATACAGCATGGGCACCACCCTTCCCTATAGCAACTGTGAAGAAAGGAGCCAATAATACCAGATTATAACAAAGTTATGAAGTACTATATCCTCATCATTTTTGAAATGTTTTGATAATTGCAGGTCTTTGCAGTGGCCTCACTCCAGAAATATTTGCCTGTAGGAGTAGGCAGTGAACCTGGCTTATGTGCAGATTTCCTCACTGAACCTGAGGTTAGCATTGGTTTGTACATCACAGTAAGCCGAAATGTAGTATAAAAGGACCCACAAATGTGCAGGTTCTCAGGGAGGAGCTTGCAGCCACTTGATTTCTTCCTTGTCTTTTTTACTCCTACGCCAGACTGAACTGCACCAAGGCTTGGCTTAGCACATTGTCCAAACCTTGGCTCTCTATTTGTTAACCACAAGCTGTTGCTAAGTTTTACCATGATATACCAATGAAGCCACTGCCAGCTTTGACAGTACTGATATCTGCTGAGATGGATATCACTCTTCTCAGCACTACCTACCAAGCCGGTGTCACTTCTAGCAGTCTTTTGGCTACATAGGGCCCAATCAGGGATGGGATCAACAAACAGCTTATATTCTGTCAGGACATATGTTTTAGACAAATCTGATAAAATGTTTTTTGTACTGTTTCTTAGGATATAGAATAATAAAAAAGGAAAAATAATCTGCATCTTGACCTGGAAAGCACATTTGCCCTAAGCAAGACAAAGCTTATGTATGTTATCTCTTCAACTTCCAAGCAGCCCTCCTTATTTTCCTTATTCTCAGTCTCGTAGGACTTTGGGCTCTGCGATGGATAGAGAGCAGCTGGCTCTTATCTGCTGGACTGTGGGTCTTCTATTTCCCTTTTTGGTGCTGAACTGCTAGGCAGTGGAGGGAAAGAGAAAATCCAGGCATTCTCAGCTGGGCTCTCTCAAGATACTGGTTTTAGGAATTCTCCCTTTTAACGTTTTCTCTCTCGGGTTTCACCCTGATAAATTTCTCTCTTGATGATCCAGTTAACACAAACATGAAATTTATTATTTGAGACACCAGATACAGTTAAACCTAAAGCAACAAAATTCATGGCAAAGTTTGGTGAATTTTACAGGGGTAGAAACAGAGCTCACTCTGCTAACTTCATTTCCCTTCCATTCTCTGCCATATCACTCAGGAAGCCAAGAATTCCAGCTGCTAATAATAATAATAATAATAATAATAATAATAATAATAATACCCCACCCATCTGGCTGGGTTTCCCCAGCCACTCTGGGCAGCTTCCAGCACATATGAAAACATAAAATGTAAAACATTAAAAACTTCCTGATGCAGGGCTGCCTTAATAATAATAATTTTTTATTTATATCCCGCCCTCCCCAGCCGAAGCCGGGCTCAGGGCGGCTAACAACAATCAAATAATCAAACAGTCAAATAGTCACACAATCTAAAAATATTTCATTATAAAAATTAATTAAATCAAATTGATGGCAACCAATTAAGCAAAATTCTGTGCAGGTTGCCAGAGGAGGGAGTCAGGCTGCGCCCTGACCAAAGGCCTGGCGGAACAACTCTGTCTTGCAGGCCCTGCGGAAAGATGTCAGGTCCTGCAGGGCCCTAGTCTCTTGTGACAGAGCATTCCACCAGATTGGAGCCACAGCCGAGAAAGCCCTGGCTCTAGTTGAGGTGTCTTCAGGTGTCTTCCTAAAGTTGTGCAGTTCTTTATCTCCTTGACATTTGATGGAAGGGTATTCCACAGGGAGGAGGCTACTGCCGAGAAGGCCTTCTGCCAGGTTCTGCCAGGTTCCCTGTAACTTTGTAGGGACCAATAGCATAGAAGTCGGGGGGGGGGGAGGATGGAAGAAATGACGTGGGTAGTTAAATAAAACCTATTTATATTCAGAGTGAATTTTACATTTTATAAGGATTGCCAAGGTTAGTTGATTTGCTTAGACTGTTTTAAATCATTCTCAGTTATTAGAAAGGTGCCCCAATGAACCAGGCTGATTTTTTAAAAAAATAATATAAGTATTTACAAAAAATACTGATAAGCACCATCTTACAAGTTACATTTCTTCTTTGCTCTCATATAAGAGGGGATGCTTTTGGAAGAAGGAACTTCCAGAGAAATAAGATGTGTTCTGTTGCTTCTCACGGGAGCTGCTTAAAGCCAGTTTTTAGCAGGTGCCAAAAAGAGTATATCAAGTATGTCTGCCTGATATCAGTAGGCAGGGAGTTCAAAAGTGTGGGTCTTGCCACACAAAAAGTCCTTAGTTATATGCAGTGCTTTTTCTGGGGGGACACAGGGGTACACATACCCCAAAACATTTTGTGAATCTAATGGGAAAAGAAACAAAAAAATTTAGTTTCTTCTCTACCATGGTGAATTGTCAATTCCATTGCTACCACGGTGTTTCCTGAGTCTTAGACAGAAGTGAGCATTTAATGTGTGAAGTAGGAGTTGGAATCTAGCAGTGTTTGGTCAGTTTCGTTGTTACCACCTCCAATGGTGGCCTCATTTCCTTTCCCGGTGATTTTATTGAGTCAAATACAAGAGTACCCCTAAACATTTTTTTAGAAAAAAAGCACTGGTTATATGTGTGTGTATATAATGAGTAGATTGGCTCTGAGTAGGGTTTTAAAGTTACTTGTATGATTCTTAGCTGGCTGTTGAAGTTATAGGTGTCTCCTTGAGCTGTTTTCAATGGAGAGCATAAATATTTTTAATATATAATCATTGCTATCCTGTGAAGTTTCTCGGTGTATAAATGGGAACACTGAAATATTTAAGAATGGATTTAGTATCTGTAAAGCACCTTAACTTTTATATCCTCTTTTTACATTCAAGTGGCATGTGTAAACACCAGGAATGGTGGGATGAAATAATCCTTGCTATTTAAAAAAGTTTTGGATGGGCAGAAAATGTTTTTCTTTTTAACCCTTCCTTATGCATGAATAGGGTGTCTGGAAGTATGTCTGGAATGTTTCAACCTTGTGTGTTGTTTCCATATGTTTATGTAAGGGGAAGAAAGTGACATTGTACCAGGTGTAACTTTAGGCAGCCATTAGATAAGTTTACATAGTGGCTTTGGGAGTTCATTCTAAACCACAGAGACTAGAAAGCAGTTTTCATAAGTATGTCTTGCTGTATAATAAAAATGTAAGAATGTCATTGTACAGCCCACACTGGAGAATTTCTACTGCCTCATCACAATCCTGGATTTGCATGAAGTCAGGGTGGGGGAGGGGAGAAAAAGAGAAGAGAGGTCATAGCATGGGAACAAGAAGGGTCACTGAGAGAGGGAAAGTGGTGGTTTAGAACAATGGAAGAAGTAGGAGTAAAGTGGGGGTAGAGGGACAGGGAAGAAGTGGTGATTTTAAATAATGGCAGAGGTCTGACTACAGCAAGGAGGAAGTTAGGAAGGGCTCTGATGATAGCTTTTTGGTGTTAGCTTTTTTGTTGTATCCATCACTGCTATTTCTCCTTTTTAAAACTGTTGAAAACAAAACAAAACCCCTCAGTGTCCTTCCAGCCCTGCTTTATGCAAGTTTCTGCTGTCGCTTTCCCCCTTCGGTGCTGCTTCCTTCTCATTGCACTCAAATGTCTCCTCCTTCCAATCCTCAAGTGCCTCACGGAAGGGAGATAAAGGATGTGGAGCCCTCTAATATTGCATAGTACTTTTTTCAGCAGGAACTCGCAGGAACTTAGTTCCGGCACCTCTCAGGTGAGCACCATTGCCATTATAAGAGAACAGGGGAGGTGTTCATGGTGAGTTTTGACACCTATTTTTCTAGAAAATGCATCTACTGAGCACCCCACTGTCTGGACCAGCTCCTCCTCCTCATTGCAACCTTTTTGGTCATCTGCCTCTTGCTTGGGCAAAGGAGGGTCATTAAATGTTCCTGCATGCTTGTTTATTGGCTCTCTGCCTGGCATGCAAGCAAGCGTTAGAAATGATAAGGATGAGCATCAGTAACTGGTGATAATGAAGCCAAAGAGCAAGATTTGTTCCTGTGGGTGGCCGGGCTGTCCCACAGAAAATGTCTTGCTCAAGGGCCCTCCAAAACCTGAAGCCAGCAATGAGTAGTGGGTTAAATATTACTGGCATTCCTGGATTTTTTTGTTTTTGTTTTGTTCTGTTTATGGTGCTATTTTTAAATCTGGTAGCATTTTAAATATTATGTAGAAGCATGCAACAGTTTTACATTTTTCTCATGGATTGCTTGTTCAGCTTGTGGAAAGAAAATATAATGTGCTGTGGTTTTGAGGGATGAATCAAAGGTCACAGGGGCCCTGCACACACACTTAGAGATGAATTGTGTCTGGGCACTATTCCATATTTAAAGATATATAGCAGGAGATTAAATTTCTGTTTGACCTTCTTTGCATTAGGTATGAATTATTATCATACATTAGAGCTAATTGCAGCCTTTTAAGATGGGAAAACAAGGAACACAAGGGACAACAGTTTGAAGTTAAGGAAGACATTGGGCTATGGCCAAGGGGAAAATAATGAAAATCAAAGCCCCTTGGATGTGATTGAAGCAGTAACATGACCAATTTATACCATTGATCATCAGATTTCCTTACATTTCTACTTTAGCAGTGGTGCTGGGGTGCAACTTGAGGGGTGACATTTACACCAGAAAAGTAGCATAGGGTCAATGTGCTGCTGTGATTTTAAGAAAATGGAGTCCTCAGTAACTGTAAAGATGGTGCTAACCAATTCTCCCTTCCCCAAACAGTATGTGAACCAAAATGCAGATATTTGTTGAAATTGACACTTTTACAGATTGTGTGATGTAGTTTTCCCACCAAAAGTGTACAAAAATGTGTTTAATAACTAGAAATTGTGCAAAGAAATGCATGTATTACTAGAAACAACATAGAAAATGCATTATATTAAGGGAAATAGCTTGCAAAAATGTGTAGCAGCTTCAGGAGGGAACAATTTTGAACATAAGAGTGGCAGCACAAGCAAAGCGGCAGCACGGTCAGGTAAATTCCAGGATCCATGGGCCCCAGAGGACTTAATGGGACTGAAACAGGCTGCCAGCATCTCTATTGCTTTTAAAAACATTTTACTAGGGTGTTGAACCAGAGCACTTAGGTTGACACTCTGGGGATGCAAGTATCCAACATCATTTCCCCAGCATGCCTCTGTGCCAGGTGGGCCCATTCCAATTGTTGTCTACTGCCTGGAAAGTTTATACAAGAAGCAACTTTGGTTTTTCCCATTTATACAAGTAGGCATTCCCTTTTGTATCTCACCCTGCTTTCTAATTACAGGTTGATTGCAGCTTTATGTACAATCGCTGACATTTTCAAAAAAATAATAATGGGAAAAGGGATGGGGAGGTGGAGAACACCCCCCCCCACCTCGAAGGTCCATTTGAGTGGTTTGCAGCCTGATTTTCCTGGACTTACTGAATTATCCTCAAACTGGGTAAATCCTGATTTACAGGAAAAGCTTTTTGATTGGTGTTATTTGAGAGCAACATTATGTGAACTACACAAATTAAATGGGAACACAAACAGTTACAAACATGCAGGAAACTCCAATGTGGACAAACCTTAAATCTCCAGTCTTAAGCAGCAAATATTAAGCAACTGTATGAACCATCCATATTTGCATTCCTTTGTTGTCCTAGTTGGAGAAATAGGAAATTCTGGAAAACCATCCATTCTCTGGAGCTCCTGGCTAAACGGCTTGTTTGAGGCCACATGACAAAATGGTTGATAAAGTCAGAATTCAAATGAGCATTCTTGGCTACAAGTCCTTTGCTTAGTCCTATGATAAACATTAAGTATATTTTTATTCAAATATGCTATTCATTTTGATATGGGACATGAACAAATTGAAAGATCTAGCAGAAAGCTATTTAATGACCTAAGAAAAAGTTTCCCAGATATACAAGAAATCTGTCATTTCATATCATGCACAGGAAGCCAACTTTATATAGAGAGAGGGGGGAGGGGTTGGGAGTGTGAACTCACAATTGCTTTAGTTCTGTAGTAAGTATACAGTTTTGCTTCAGACGATCACAGATTTATCTCAGCACTAACATCTGCTTCTCCCAGAGCTGTAGCTTGAATTCCAAGTTTTCAAGTTTGAGTAGTGTAATCTTAAAATTATAGTTGACAAATACTGTTTGGAAATCACTGACAAATACTGAATGGAAAAAATTATGCTCAGATTTTACAGCTGGGATGAATTTAGTGAAGTAGGTTTGAGGTGACCTGTCTAATTCTACCCGTTGTCCCAAGACAGCATATCCTTCCTATATCAAAAGTATCTTTGACAGATACTTGTCCAGCCCTTTCATGAAAGTCTTCAAGAAAAGAGATTACACAAAATGTACTTGTAAAGTTGGAAAAATGGCAACCGGGTTGCAGGATGCTTTAGCCACAGATTTCCATTCTACTACACATTTCCATCCGATTGTCATCTTGTGTGAGTGTCCCAGCTGAATCCATGAGGGGAAAGCTCAGGTCTTTCATATCCCAAAGAATAGCCTGCAGCCTCTTACTGCCTTTTGGCAGAACTTATTCATCTCATTGCTCTAGTATTGAGTGTCAGGTTGTTATTTTTCCAAATAGCAGCATTGCTTGGAGAAGAGGAAAAGAAAGAGGCAGCTATTTTTAATTAACAGCATAAGAAGAGCACTGCTGAGTTAGACAAAAGGCCCATCCAATCCAGCGCCTTGTTCTCACAGTGACCAACTACAGATGCCTATAAGAAGTCCACAAGCAGGAATTGAGTGCAATAAGCACTCTTCCAACATAATTTCCAGCAAATAGTACTCAAGGGTAAAAAGGGTAAAGGCCCCTGGATGACCAAGTCCAATCAAAGGTGATGTCAGGGAACTGCCATCGGAGCTAGAGGCGGAGGGAAGGCTCCAAAGGGATGCAGGAGAGGGTCCCAGTAGGGAGAGAGGCAGCCCATCTGCTGGGGAAGGAAATCAGCGTAACAAAAGTGGAGAAGGGGGGCAGGTGGGGGAATCGGGGAGGAGGCTCCAAGACTCTTTGCTGGAGATCAGCGGAGAGAGTACGGGTACTCCGCTGCCCACACCCTCCTTGCGCAGAAGACTTCCACGCAGGGAGAGTAGGAGGAGACTTGGCGTCAAACAACTTTTATGCTGGAAAAGGTTTAAGAAACGCCCACTGACGGATTCTGCCAGCGACTGAGACAGTCACGATGCTGGAGGCTGCTCAGTCAGAAAGGGTTAACCAGGTAACCTAGCCAGGAGTGGCGGCAACTTACGCACGAGCAACCCCTAAACCCATTACAGGTGACTATGGAGTTGCGGTGCTCCTCTCACTTTCAGGCCAAGGGAGTCAGCGTTTGGCCACAGACAGCTTTCCGGGTCGTATGGCCAGCATGACTAAACAGCTTCTGGCACAACAGAAACGCCGAGCATAGTTGTTGTTTTCTGGCAGAAACCAGAGCACACAGAAACGGCGTTTACCTTCCCGCCGCAGCCATACCTATTTATCTACTTGTACTGGCATGCTTTCGAACTGCTAGGTTTACAGGAACTGGGACAGAGCAACGGGAGCTCACCCCATCACAGGGATTCGAACTGCTGACCTTCTGATTGGCAAGCCCAAGAGGCTCAGTGGTTTAGACCACAGCGCCACTCGTGTCCCTTTAATCAGAGGCATACTGTCTCTAACAGTACGGAGGTAGAGTATAGCTATCACAGCTAATGGTCATTAACAGCCACATCTTCCATGAATTGTTTGTTATAACTGTCCAAATTGGTGATTATCACTATATTTAGCAGGAACAGATTCCATAGGTTAACTATGCCCTGTTTGAAGAAGTAGTTTCTTTTGTCTGCCTTGAATCTGCCAACACTCAGCTTCATTGGATGGTCCCAGAGTTGTAGAATCATGAGAGGATTAACAACTTTTCTCTATCCACTTTCTCCACATGGTGCATACTTTTACACAACTCTATCATGCCACTTCTTTCTTGCTTTTCTTAACTAAAAAGACGCAAAGGTTGTAACCTTTCCTCTTATGGGAGTTACTCCAACCTCTTGGATCATTTTGGCTGCCTTTTCTTAACCTCTTCCAGTTCCACAATATCCTTGTGCATGTGAAGCAATCAGAACTAGCAATCAGTATTTTCAAGTGTAGTCTCACTATGAATTTGTATGCTGGCAAGACGACATAGGTGTTTTTACTTTTGATTCCTTTCCTAATAATCCCTAACATGGAATTCACATTTTACAAAGACTAGGTCGGCATCTTCATTGAGCTGTCCACTACACTCAATGTCTGATCAGTCACTACTAGTTTGAATCCTATTAGCATATTTGTGAAATTTGTATATTTTGACCCAAATATCTGTTACTTTATACTTGCATACATTTGCTATTTTTCTGCTCATTTACCCACTTCGGATAGATCAGTTTAGAGTGCACAAGTTTTAACTAACTTGAAGAAATTTTGTATCATCAGCAAACTTTACTTCCTCACTGCTCACTTCTAACTGTAGTCCATTTGTGAACAAGTTTAAAAAAAATCACAAGTCCAAATGCTGATTATGTTGAGTATAAGCAACTTTGCATGCCTCCAGTCAGTAGAGGACAGGGTTGCAACTAATAGATAGCTAGGGAAAATGCACTTTGTGGTTTCCTACTAAACACCTAAGCTTCTCCCCTTACTTCTGCTCTCTTTCACTCTGTCTCTCCCCTGGACTAGGCAGCCAGCCATGAAACCTCCACTCACAATTTAGACATAGAATCCCAAGCCATTATTGTGAATATGGAGGGCATGATTTGTTATTTCAAAGTAACCCTTATTCAACTAAGAGGTTGCCCAGTGCTAGAGAAGGAGGAAGAGATCAGGCAGCTTTCAGCTGGCCCAATATGTGTCTTCATACCTCTCAGAGAATCCAAGGTGGATGCTTTTCAGCAAAGTAACATATCCAGGAGCTGGGCCAAAGTTTCTCCATCTCTGTGCTTAAGCGACACACTTCCTTGATTCAGACTTGGTTAGCATATGACCTGTCAATGTAAGGCCGATGAGCAGTGTGTTGCTAAAGCAACATTTTCCAATGTGTGCTGTGAAAACTTTTTCAGCTATATGTAGGTCTTCTCTGCAGCTTTTATTCAGAATTGTGTGCCTCAACCATCAGAAGTTTGGAAATGCTGGACTAGACTAAATTGCCTTTGACTAAAGAATGTCACAATAGCGTGCATTCTGCAGCTTCATAGCGTGCATGGTCTCCACATTCTCATTACAAGCTTTGGATCATGTTTCATGAATTCATGGTCTGCAATTTGTTTATGCTTCCCCAAGACAAACATGGTAAGATAAAGCAAATGTTCTGCTTCTGTAGTGTAGGTTGCATTGCTCTAAGAAAATGTAAGCAAGAAATTCATTTTGGAGTTTTTCCCATGTTACTTATATTTCGTGTTGAGTATAAAGAGAAAAGACAGCATTGTGGAAAACAATAGAGAAAGAGAATGTAAATAATGAGTTGTGTTTCAAAGAAAGGTACATGTGAGACAAGCTGCACGTACCTTTGGAGAAAGAATAAGGACATATTTGTTGTGTTACTCCTACACACTCTGTGGGTTTACACAGATGTAAGTACATCAGTAATGTGACCTTCCAGACCTGATATCCCATTGCCTTAAGCCCCTACAGAGTAATGGAACATGCCACCGGAGGAGAAATGTACACTGTTGCATTCACTGTGCACAAATAAAATGAAAGCAGAAAGTCAAAGACTGCAGGGAGTGTGAGCTACTGGCAGTAAGCCACAGAAAGGACAAAGTTTAGTATAAACCTAGGTATTCTTAATGCTAATATTTTCATGTTTTAAGGCTATCAAAAGCAAGTGTCAAATTGCAAAGGTGCAAAAATATGTAATATTACATAGAAGATAATTTATCCCAATTCATTATGAACCAGAAATGGATTTGTTCATCAATATTTTAAAATGGCTGCAGTCCAGTACAGACTGACTTGGAAGTAAGCTTCATTTAATTTAAAGAGATTTATATATGTATAGGATCTGATTGTTGAGCTGCAACCCTATGCAAATTTGCCTTGGGAGTAAGATTCCAGGCAGAGCAATCTACTGAGGTTGAAGTGTGGAGGGGGAGTCTGGCAGAATAACCATCACTTCCAAGTCCTGCTGGACTCATGCCAGGCAGGAGAAAAAGTATGGATAGCTTTTAGCCTCCCCCCTTTTTTTCTTGCTAATTTATTTATTTCTTTATAAATAAATAAATAAAATCCAGTTGGTTTTAATGAGGATGAAATTAACCATCACAGCCCAACAGTGGGCATAGTTCCCTGTTCCAGGGACATATCAAGGAGCAGATTTGGGTGGAGGGAGAGGAGACTTCAGGGGGAAGTAAGCAAGGAGAAACACCCATTTCCTGCAAAATTCAGCATATAGCAGCCCATCTCAATACTCCAAGCATTGATTAAATTCCAACACCCACTAGATCCAGGAATTCAGGGGAGTCAAGGCACCCAAAAACTCATAGCAGTATCAAGACAACAGTCCTCACCAGTTTGTTGCATTTTCTTTGGTACAGTACTGCTACAGTAAGTCCATTTGTACTATGATAAGCCAACACCTGCTTGACTGACCAGACTTGGAAATGATTGACCTAATGGTCTCAAGAAAACAATACACAGAGAAGGAGGATAGTGTGATATTGTAGTACTTTAAAAAAATTATTTAGTTTATGTGTGAAAAATAAAAAAAAATGTCCAGTAGCACCTTAGAGACCAACTAAGTTTGTTCTTGGTATAAGCTTTCATGTGCATGCACACTTCTTCAGATACACTGAAACAGAAGTCACCAGACATTTATACATAGTTTTTAAGCACTACAATAAAGCCCCATTGTATGGAAGTCTTTTGGTGTTCTTTTTCTATTTTACATAAAGTCAGAGCTTCTTGTTGCTAGACATTTTGTATTTTGGGTTGTGATAGCAAATACAAAATATATATGCAGCTGTGTGTGAATTAACATTTTGCCCTTTTAAAATGCATTATATGCAGAGTTGGTCCCAGTTTCACTTAACTTCTGGCTGATGTGCTGCCTGATGTTCTCCACCCCCTCAAAAAAAACCATAGGTGCACACACCCCTAGTGAGCTTGTTGGCAGCAGTCATGGGCAGCAGCTGTGATGGCACTGCAATCTGTGGCAGGTGGCTGTGAACAGCCTACCATTTTACATTTATGCTGCTACATCAAGGCACTGAGGGAGGTTTAAAATAGCAAATGGCTTGTAGTCACCTCCTGCAGTGTAAAAACAAGCCAAGGGGGATACGTGGGTGGGCTGGTGTAAGCATTGTCTGCAGGGGGACCATTGTAGACTCTGCTGTTTCTCCTTGTCACCACTGCTTCTTCATCCATGCTCACTGAACATGTGAGCAGTGGCAAAAATGAGAAGATGTTTGTACATATTAAACCTGGAGGGAATAGAGCAAATGAATGCCAGTGAGAGCCACCTAGGGGGTGGGGAGAGAGAGACACACTGAAGTCATCTTACCCAGGGTTCCTCCAAAATGTGGTGTCAGTACTGGTATATTGAGCTGGTATCAGTATGTGTGGGTGCTAAGCAAGTGCCTGAGAATGCCAGGCACTGATGTTGGCCCTGATCATGTGGATGGGGCCCCAATCCTTTCTTGCTTGTATATATTTCCTGTAACAAATGTGGAGTGATAGTTTAACCAGCACATAGCTGCTGAGTAGGCACTTATGTGCATATGGTTCTCATTAAAGGTTATATGCATGATGGGCCTAAGTTCATTTCCACAGCCTGCTGCATGCAGAACCTAAATGACTGAGCCATATGTGAACTGACCCTGTCTTCAATTAAATTCTTAAGAAGTTTTATGCCCTTTCCCCCATATAACATTTTTAAATGCTTTTTAAATTTCATGGCAACTCTTGGAAAACACAGAGGTCAACTAGTCTATAAACATGACTGCAGTTAGTATCCAGCACAACTTTTTAATGAAAAAGAGAGGGAACATTTATGTTTATGAAGCACACAGAGTCCTACACATCTTAGCAAAGCTGCAGTCAGTTTAGTAGTAACCTTGTGATTTTTTAGACATGGAATTAGTGTAATAGGAGTTTTCTTTTACACAAATAGCAGGCAGAATGCTATTGAACTTTGGCAGGAGTACACTGGCCTCAAGCTAGAGTAGAACGGGGGACTTGTCACGTCTTACTCATGCAATTGACTATCAGATCTTGGAAGAATCTCTCAGATTATGTGGTCAGCTCCCAAAATTCAGCATAGTAGTAATTTATGACAAACACAGTGGTCCAATTCAGACATATAAAGAAGCCTGCTCTATCCTATGACTAGGGAATTGGGGAATACACTTTACTTCCTTGGTTAATATTAAGTCTGAACCAGCTTTAGCTACTGTTACCATTAACAAGTAGTTGATGGTGTGGTGGGACTTGCCTGGTCTCTGGTCAGTTGTGTCACTACTGCTTACTGGAAGGAGGGTCTCCACCCCCATCACTTAGCCTGGAGGTCCTCCTCCAAGGGTCTTCTGGCAGTTATCTCACTGTGAGAAATGATGTTACAGGGAACCAGGCAGAGAGGGCCTTCTCAAGAGTGGCACCCTCCCTGTGGAAAGCCCTCCCATAAGATGTCAAGGAGATAAAGAGCTATAAAACTTTTAGAAGACATCCAAAGGCCATCCTGTATCACGAAGTTTTTAATGTTTGACATTTTACTATGTTTTTATATGTGCAGTAAGCCACCCAGAGGGATCGGGGAAACCCAGGCAGATGGACAGGGTATACATAATAAAATTATTATTATTATTATTATTATTATTATTATTATTATGGCAGATGGTGTGGTTAGGTTGGTGTGGTGCAAATACCCCACCATGCCATTTGCTTTTGCCACAGGAATTTCACAATGGGGCACCTGACTTATGAAGAGTTCCACTTTATACAGTGGTGCCTTGCAAGACGAAAATAATCCGTTCCACGAGTCTCTTCGTCTAGCGGTTTTTTTCGTCTTGCAAAGCAACCCTATTAGTGGCTTAGCGGATTAGCGCTATTAGCGGTTTAGCAGCTATTAAAGGCTTAGCGGATTAGTGGCTAAAAGGCTATTAGCGGCTTAGCGGCTTAGAAAAAAGGGGGGGAGCGAAAAAAATCGCAAGACTCGCAAGACGTTTTCGTCTTGCGAAGCAGGCCCATAGGGAAATTCGTCTTGCGAAGTGCATCGAAAAACGGAAAACCCTTTCGTCTAGCGGGTTTTTCGTCTTGCGAGGCATTCATCTTGCGGGGCACCACTGTACACTAAAATAGTCTGCTTTTTAATTAGAATACTTAAATGTTGCGCTTTATAGCCCTGTGAGGCTGTCCAAGTGACAGGCAGAGTAATCATAACCTGAGAGGAACAGGACAGTAGATACACTGTTGCAGCCAAGGCTCTTCTAGCTCATGCCATTCTGGGTGGAAAGTGAGTGGTAGGGTAGTTGTTTTTCCTTTCAGTTTTTGTTACACCATTTCCAGGTTGGCATAGGTAAGGAACACCAAGAAGTTCCTTTCCTCTGGCAGAAAAAACCCCTATGTAACACACATACCCTGTTACCAACAACCTGAGAGGGGGGATAGGATTGCTCTGTTACAAAAGATTCTTTAAAATAAAAGCATATTCAAATCTAGGACCCATGATTATTCAGATAACAATTTATTGGTTTTCCACAGATCACCATTTGCTCTGATTCAGTGTTAAATACAGTGGTACCTCGGGTTAAGTACTGAATTCGTTCTGGAGGTCCATACTTAACCTGAATCACCACTTTAGCTAATGGGGCCTCCTGCTGCTGCCATGCCTCTGGAGCACGATTTCTGTTCTTATCCTGAAGCATTATTTCTGGGTTAGCGGAGTCTGTAACCTGAAGCGTATGTAACCTTATCCTGAAGCAAAGTTCTTAACCTGAAGCACTATTTCTGGGTTAGCGGAGTCTGTAACCTGAAGCGTATGTAACCTGAAGCGTATGTAACCCGAGGTACCACTGTAAGGGATAGTACTGGGGCAAAAAAAGAAAAGAGGGGGGGGGAAGCACTCAGCGCTTTAAAGCACGGACCTGTGCCTAGAAAAGGAAGTCTAGATGAACCTTTAGTCTTCTCAAATTAAGAAGTATGCTATAAAACAGAGCTTATGACACAGTTAAATGTGTATTTGCACAGTCACATTCAGTTATTTCTTTTAATGAATCTCTTCTTTGGGATTAGACTTTTCATCTCTTGACAAATAGTAACATGAAAATCCAATCCCACATATCCAATTTTCATACTCTGCAAAAACCCAGCTACAGTGGTGCCTCGCAAGACGAAAAGAATCCGTTCTGTGATTCTCTTCGTCTAGCGGTTTTTTCGTCTTGCGAAGCAAGCCCATTGAAGGATTAGCGGATTAGCGCTATTAGCGGCTTTTAGTGGCTTATCTGCTGATTGGATCAGCTGATAAGCGGCTTAGTGGCTTAGAAAAGGGGGGGGGAGGGAAAAAACCAGCAGGAACTCGCAAGACATTATCGTCTTGCGAAGCAAGCCCCTAGGAAATTCGTTTTGCGAAGCAGCTCCAAAACGGAAAACTCTTTCGTCTAGCGAGTTTTCCATCTTGCGAGGCATTCGTCTTGCGGGGCACCACTGTATATTGCAATGTTTAGCCTTTACATTAGTTCTCAACTGATCTCTAGGCTACTGTCTGCAGTGCCAAGGCAACTTATACAAATCTTTTCTAAATTTCCCTTTTGAATGATGCACACATTTCACCTCAGTGCAACAAAAAACATAGAATCATAGAATCATAGAGTTGGAAGAGACCACAAGGGCCATCGAGTCCAACCCCCTGCCAAGCAGGAAACACCATCAGAGCACTCCTGACATAGTTTGGTGTCATCTGCAAATTTGATCAGGATGCCCTTGAGTCCATCATCCAAGTCGTTGATAAAGATGTTGAATAAGACCGGGCCCAAGACAGAACCCTGTGACACCCCACTAGTCACATGTACCCAACCCAACAGAATTTTGCTGAATTTTTCTGTCCACTTTGATAATGTTTGAATGCAATTTCTTTGCTCATTAATTGGCAGAGAATGGTTTAGAAGGGGAGAAACAGGGGAGAATTTTTCTGAATAGCACTAAATTTCAGCTTCTGAAGTATATTTGTTGTGTTCATCTGACTTCCAGAAAACCAACTGGGACCAAGATACACACACACACACACACACACACACTGGCTGCAATTCAGCTTCTTGATGGTTCCTGATGAGGGATATTTTTTGCCTCTAATTAACATTGGTTTTTGTGGTGCTGTTTTCCTTGCTAAGTGTGCTTTTGTTGCCAGTCAGCTTAAATACAAGAGCATCAGTTTAACTAGGCAGTAAATAGTATTGTTCCATTGTTCTTTTAAAGTTGCTTATATTAAATACTGCTTCATGTAAATTTAGTGATATTAATGTACTATTCAGTGACAGACAAATGTTGTTCAGCAAGTATCAGAAACAGTTTTTGTTTCCATTTGCTGGTGGAAACAACAGGCATTCCCCAAGCCCCCATATTTGGAAGGATTTGCTAATTTTTTGGAACCATCACATATGGAATATGTCATGTGTAATTTTTAACTGGATCCTGTGGAAGTAAATCAATCCAAAAATGTCAGAGTTGGACCAATTCCTACATTTTTGTACTGAAGATACAATACTTCCAAAATAGAGAAGGCTTGAAGAGCAGGTTTAGTTACTTTGGAATAATTGTTTTAATAATGAAACAGACTATTGCAGTCCCATGACACTTGAACCTAAATTCTCTAATGAAAATATTTTTTTTTTACATTTGATGTATTCATCTTCAATATTTTTCTTACAAGTTATGAAAAGAAAAAAGAATATATGTTATGCAATCAGATTTTCAGTAAAAAATATAGTGGTCTTAATTAAACACTGCAGTGTGCTTTTAGATCACAAATTTACAACGATCATCTACTAAGCTTTCTTTATGCTAATAATAGACGGGAGTAAAGTCTTTTGGAAGGGGACTGTTAATGTAGGATAAAGCAAGGATAAAGTCAAGTGGAAGAGAAGTACAGTGTAACGACTTACTCCTGCCCCTTCTCAGTGTTCTATAATACCTTTCAGTTGTACAGTGTTTCAGAGTGGAAATATTGTAAAGTGGAATTTCTGAGGACCAGTTTACTGAAATCAGTGGTGTCCATCTTTACCAATAAATTACACATATTTGCACAATCCCCAGATAACTGTGGGTGAAGTTAGTGCTTTTTGGCACTGCAACCCACTTGGCTGCACTGGTCCTTAAACTTACTTCTTTTGTGTGTGTGCAGATACCATCAAAGAAAAACACTTGGTATGTGTGGATATTGTGCACATGTGGATATTGTGCACATGTGCTCTTAGCTATGGCCACCGTGCCTACTCTGTATCTTAAAATCTACATCTTTATCCTGCCTTCCTATGGTTTCCCACTATACCTCTATCACTAAAGTTTATGGTTTCTACAATAATGGCAATGGAGGCAAAACAAAAACAAAAATAAAAAGGCAAGCAGGAATGGGATCTTGAAGCTCTTTAAGAAAAATAATTTTGTAATATATCTGTTTATTATTAAATAGCAATATTGATTTCATATGTATATTTGTTTGGCAAAAACTGTTTCTATTTTCCATGTTTCAGTTCTGATGAGTTAAAAACAGGTCTGAAGCTAAAACAAGTCCTTTGTCCAAGATTACAACTGCATGGTTCATATATTGCCTTCACATTGTCCATTCATGTTTCCAAATTACTTTGGGAAGGATATTGCCCAGGGATCAAAAGTTAGTGTATATTGCCTGCTGTAATGGAAGTAAATGAGTTGTGGGAGCACTAAAGGAAAGAATGTAGCATGGCAGGGAATGTTCTAATTCCGTGAGTTCAACATTCTGCTGGTTTCCAAAGGGTGGAGTGCATTCTTGTTGATCACTCAGCAGGATTTGTGATCTGTCTGCAGGATTATTTTTTTACCAATGTTTCATTTGTTCCTCAGACAGGGTTTTGGTTTTTTTTGTAAATACTATGTTGATACAGTTTGGAGTATAACAGATCAGCTGCCAGTGAAACCAACTCAGCTAACATTATTTTCTTGTTACCTTCATTCTGTATTCAACAGAGAATTTCTGTGCTTGGGAAAGTGTGGTAAAAAGAAGCATCAATGTGTGGTGATGCTGATAGACCAGAATCTGAAAACCATTATCTTTGAAATAGAGAGGCACAGAAGAAGACTTTTAATGTTCCCTTCCTAGGGTGGCCACTTTGCCTTTGCTGAGAAAGAGGAAATGCAACACACACATACAAATAAAAAAAGGATACAGATTTGCCTAACATTGACATATGCTAATTTATATAGTTGTAAATTTAGAAATAATTACTATAATTTAAATGGAAATACAGTGGTCTTACTAATAGTGGGTAAGACAGTGACATGGGGCCTTGTGTCTGCTGTCCAATTCAGTCTGCTGTCCAAGTGCTAATTGTTGATGGGCAGCCTCAGTGCTTCTCCTTGCTCTTTCTTTTATATTTTAAGTGGAATTGGACCACTTAGCCCTTCAGAGGACTGTTCTCTGTAAAGTAGTGCTTTCTTACACAAATGCTTTTGAATCATTCCAATGGTAAGAAAGGTATATATGTTGGCAAACATTGCATTGGAATTTGTTCTTCACATAGATATTTTAAATATCCTTGAGCAGGAGCCAGCCCAAATCTTGTATCCTCCCCATGAGTCTTTCCTTAAAAATCCACATGAATAACCAGCTCTGGAACAATGTTTTCCAGCTGCATGCCTTCATAGGCATTCCGTTCAAGTCAAACCTCATATTCCAGTTAGTTCTGAGTATTTGGATTCAGTCATTCATTCCCACTGTCGGACAAGCAAGTCTCAAGCTGGGATTTTCTGACTATAGCAGTAACCAGCCTGCTCAGCCTGCCAAGCTTAGTTCAGAATTCAGTGTGTTAATTCAACATTCATTGTTTAAAAAGGGTCTGCAAATCTGGTTTTAAAATAAACTCTGGGAATATACACACTATACCTTTTAAAGTCCATTCAAATCACATTCCCACCCCCATCCCCCAGCAAAGAATTTGGGGCATAGTAGTTAGGGGGTTAGTGGGACGCGGGTGGCGCTGTGGATTAAACCACAGAGCCTAGGACTTGCCAATCAGAAAATCGGCAGTTCGAATCCCTGCCACGGGGTGAGCGCCCGTTGTTCGGTCCCAGCTCCTGCCAACCTAGCAGTTCGAAAGCACGTCAAAGTGCAAGTAGATAAATAGGTACTGCTCCAGCGGGGAGGTAAATGGCGTTTCCGTGCGCTGCTCTGGTTCGCCAGAAGTGGCTTAGTCATGTGGCCACATGACCTGGAAGCTGTACGCCGGCTCCCTCGGCCAATAAAGTGAGATGAGCACCGCAACCCCAGAGTCTGTCACGACTGGACCTAATGGTCAGGGGTCCCTTTACCTTTACCTAGTTAGGGGGTTAATGAGAATTATAACTCTGCAAGGGGTAAACTACAGTGTGCAGAATTCTTTGAGGGGAAGAATGTGCTTTGAAAGTATAATGTGTATGCAGCCTAAGTTTGGTACTTTTCTCATGTTTGAATAAGATACTCGTGGCTTTTGAAACAGTGGCTTTTGAAAGTTGCATGCCTTAGATTAGTTCACCTTTGCATATTGGTTTTGTGTAATCAATGAGACATTACTGAGATTACTCTAGAGCAGGCATATCCAATTCCAAAGAAACTGAGATCTACTCCCAGTATAAAACCACTAGCCACTTCTAAACCGCTTCTGGCGCAATGGGACACTGTGACGAATGTCAAAGTGCATGGAAACGCTGTTTAGCTTTCCATCACAGCGGTACCTATTTATGAACTTTCACTAGTATGCTTTCGAACTGCTAGGTTGGCAGAAGCTGGGACAAAGCAACAGAAGCTCACCACCTTTAAATAGTAAAAACACCAAAGGGAAAAATATCAACTGTATAGAATCTGTATTATAGAGAGAGAGAGACAAGTTAGGAAAACAAGGATAGTTAGAGTATCCCTGCACCCCAGCTTTGGTCACTGAAAGGCATATATTGATTAACAAAGAAATAACAGTGTTTTGTGTCCCAGCTGAAAGATGAGGAATATGATTTACAACAGTTTCCCATGACCTTATACATGAAGGAAGGTTAAGATCATTGCCATGGTCATGACCCCAGATCACGGGGGTGGCATATGCCCTCTCCCAAAGGGTATAAGGTCTTTAGTAACCAAATGAGCTACAAGAGTCATTCAGTTCATCCATTTGCTAGGAGAAATAATAACACCATTTTTTAATGTGACAATTTGGTGCAAAAGGGGGGGGTGGAACTGGTTCTGTACTCTTGTTTCATAAGATGATGTGTTGGGCTCCAAGCACTAATTGAAGGAAACACCAAACACATTTGTTTTCCCACTGGCAGCAACAAACAAACAAACAAACAAATATTGGGGAACTATGTAGATCTCTGAAATATCTTATGCTCAGCAGTGGCAACTAGCATAACAATATTTTTGTTTACTGAAGTAGTTGTTTTATATTTATTTTCTTGCAATGGTAAAACATAATGAAATGGTAGGATCCACTTCTATACAGAAACAGGTGCGTTTCTGAGAAGGCTATTTCTTATGACCTGGACACAGGCAGGCTGGTAATGCTGTTCTCCTTTCATAGAGTGACCCCGTCCAAATTTTGATGCTGAAGATGTGCCAGCTCACTATCTCAAAGATCATTTTGATACCATAAAAAATTTTTCACATTACAAAAGAGAAGTGTGGAAATGCCAACAGGATTCACTGACGCAAATTACGTTGATGGGAATATTGTGTTTGTTTACTCTGTCAAAGGAAAGGATGGTTCTTAAAAGTTTCATGACATCAAAGATGAGGCAGAGGAAGCCATTAGAACCAATCAATCATTTGTATTCCTTTTCCAACACTGTTTATAAAGGAACTTCGGCAGTTCCTCTGTTTAACTGTTGTGCTAACAACTGAGGACATTCCTAGCATTGCCAATATAATCTATTTAGTTCAATATTGAAATTTTCATACCACAGTTCTGAAACAAGTTCTCCTATCTACTGAAATTCACACTTCTCCAAAATTTGCGATGCAGTTCTCCAACCAAAAATGTGTACAGAAATGTGTGTGTTAATGGAAAATGTGCATAAAAATTAATATATTATTGAAAACAGGATACAAAGGGCATTCTGTTAGGAAAATTGCTTGTAAAAATGTTTGTATTAGCCCAAACCACACAAAAATGTGTACATTGAAATAAATTTGCACTAAAATACTGATGAATTTTCACAAGGCTTTTTGATTTTAAAAGCCTGCAAACTGCTATAGGAATGTGAAGAACTGAATTTGAAACTGGAAAAATGAGAAACAGATATTGACAGATTTGTCCATCCCTACGTGATGCCCCATGTGGTTAATGAACCAATCCTGGCATCAGGATTTGAGTTCAGCTAGACATGAAAATTAATTGACTTGAGTGCTAAAACTAAATATATGAGCATCCCAAGTAAATATATTCCAGAAATTAACTTCCTTTATATAAGTAAATATAGCAGCAAGGTGGGGAGGGAGGGATGAAGCAGGAAGAAAAAGCTGGAATAGCTTTCCCACATGCAGCCCAAGGCAAAGTGAATTGTCTTTGCCTCAGCACCAGATAGCTCTATGCCTGCTATTTGCACTGGAAAGAAAACTCACATCCACACCAATGGAGCTTTCCTTCCATTGCAGATAGGTGTGGGACTCCAATCTAGATCAGGACTGCAAGAAGAGAGTGGGTTAAAGCCTACCATCAGGATCCTGATCTGCCTTCTCCTTTCACTGCTGTTTACTCTTTTAAACAGTCATTCGTGCAATTGCTAATTTTGTGAATAGTGTCTCCTTTAGCGTGATGGTAATCCATATCCTTGTGATGTGCTGTTACTATATCATAGTTCATTTGAAACTGGCACTTGTGTAGCTTTAAAGGTGGGTGATAATCTTTGCTGTGAAGAGAAGGCAGAAGGTAGTAGCATGAAAAGGCAGTACAAAACCATGTATGAATTTGGGAGTGGGGTGCTTTTATTTTTTGCTTATAGCAAAGCAAATCTTGTTACTCAGCCAGTTTGCCCTGCCTGACACTCCTGAGATTGATGGCAGTGGAATTCCTGTGTTTATATGGGAACTATTTAATTGAGAGTTTCTGCCATGCCTTCCTGTTTTCAGAATGTAACCCAGATTTCAGCTTCCTAATCAAAAGAAATATGGCATTGTGCCATAGACACATCCAGTTTTACTTCCAATAATTAGCTTTAGCTGTATTTGCAATCTGTTTTGTTTATAAGGATTTCTTTCTTCCTAAAGCAATAATTATTTTAATCAAAGAAATATACATAATTGGGTTTTTAAAAACATGCCATACACATTCAGTATCTTTGTCTCTTGAAATCTCTTTATTTAACAAAACTGATATATTGTCATAAAGGAAAAAATGAGGCAGATGAAATTCAGTGCATTATAGCAGATCTATGACAGGACCAGGGCTCAAACCAAATGCCCCATGTTTTTTCAATTTTATTATTGTGTGTGTACATCCCCTCCACCCTCCTGTCCTATAGAGCACCCAGGCAGCTGGCTTCTTCAGTGTCTGCCCCTCTTCTCACTCTGCTGCTAAACCATTCCTACCTGACCTCTCTGACATCCAGTGAGCATGAGTGACTTTCTAAAACAACAGAACTGCAGAGATGGGAATGTGCATGGAAATAATACCCTCTGGTTTAGGAAGCTGCATACCTAAATCCCAGACATTGTTGGAGCAGACTATGTTCATTCAGATATGATGAAAATATATCCTGATTTCCTGATTTGGAAATTAGTTGAGGAAGGGAAGGTCATATTGTATCATCTGCAGTGTTTTCATTTCAAAGGTGGAAGGAATCACAAAAGGATTTGATAATATGTGAACAAAAAGGCATTATTGTTATTTATTAAATTTGTATACCATCCTTCATCTGAAGATCTCAGAGTGGTTCACAGCATAAAAAGACAAGATAAAAACACAAAATACACAATAAAAGCAAGAACAAAAATGAAACAATAATTCCCCCTCCCACAATCGCATTTAAAAGGATATGGGATGTTAATCAGCCAAGGAACGTTTTTGCCTGACAACTGAAGGTGTAATAATGAAGGCACCATGTGAGCCACGCCAGGGACAACATTCTAAAAATGGGGAGCCACTGCAGTAAAGTCCCGTTCCTGTTTTGCTACTCTCTGGACCTCTTGCGGAGGAGGTACATGAAGATTGATTTCCGATGATGATCACAGGGTCTGAGTAGGTTCATGTAGGAAGAGGCAGTGCTTGAGGTATTGCAGTCCTGAGCCTTTTAAGGTATTATAGGTGAAAACAAGCACTTAATTGGGCTCGGAAACTAATTGGGCCAGGATCAGTGTAAGATCCTCAAACCATCTTTCCATGGTGACCAACCTGGGTGCTGAATTCTTCTCCAGCTGAAGTTTCCGAACCATCTTCAGAGACAGCCCTCTGTTGCAGTAATCTAACCTTAAAGGTTACATTAGCCTAGAGGTTACCAGAGCACCAGAGTTCATTTTTACTGAGAAAACCCATGTCCCCAATCTCTGCACTCCCTTCTGCTTTAGCCTTTCCTCCCTATCTAACTTCACTGACATCATCCCTGCTTCCTTCCTTATCCCAAACTTTTGTCTGCTTTCCTTGAGTAGTCTTCCTATTGCAGCATTAGGAAGACTGGAGAAAAGAAGGAAAGGAAAACTTTGGGAGAATATTATTAGCACTGAATATCATTAGCATTGTTATTAATTTATTAATCACCTTCTATACAAACATCTCAATACAATGTATTTTTATTTTTATTTAAAAAGATTTATAAATAGCTCACAGTATAAAATATCAAAGCAGTATAAAGAAAACACCACATTGAACCTGATCTGGTAGCACAGAGGCAGCCAGTGCAGCTGCTTCAACAAAGGTATAATATATAAACTGAACATGGATAAAAGTGTGAGTGCGTATTTGGCTTTTATTATTTTTTTTATCTCTCCCTGCTCTTTCATAAAAACATATTCATGCTTGATATTCAGATCTCCTTTAAGCCTGCTGTAAATTGCAAATTACAAAGTATTTGGCATCCAGATCCTCTGAAGGTCTCACACTAGCAGCTCTAATTTGAGAAGCCAATCATGGCAATGTCATGCTCAAATTAGCAATGGAGTATTTTGTGTACATTTTTTGCATGGTTCATTTCATTCCTTTTAAATTGCCGGCAGTCAGTTATTTCTTCCACCGGTGCATTTATTCTTGCTACAAGCCATAAAGCTATGAGATAATCCACCTTTAACTTTGGCCTGTGTTGATGTATTTTGTGCACCTCAGGTGAACCCTTTTCTAATGGTAGCTGGATTAATGTGGGGGTGTAATATGTATATGTACACACTGACACCAGTTTTCCAGCCCTTGACACCAGAAGTCACATCTGTGAATATCCATTCTAAAGCACTGAAGTCTGTAGCGGTACTGTGGACAGCTGCATGGACAAGTCCATTTTAAATATTTTGATTCAAATAACATCTGACACTTGCATGAAATACAAATGGTATTGGTTGCCAAACTCTCGGAGGTGGAGGGGCTTATTTGTAGAGCAAGACACTGTCTGGATGCTGCACAGTAATTCATTATTTGTCTGAGGTGACAGAATCTGTACACCAGTGTTCCCCAACCTTGAGCCTCCAGCTGTTTTTGGACTACAACTCCCATCATCCCTCGCTAGCAAGACCAGTGGTCAAGGATGATGGGAATTGTAGTCCAAAAACAGCTGGAGGCCCAAGGTTGGGGAACACTGCTGTACACCATGCAAATTTGTCATACATCTGCTCTTGCACTGATTTATGACAGCCCTGCATCACACTGGCAAATCTGCTTAAGCCCTGTAATATATAATTTTAAACCCGAAAAATTATTACATAAAAGCTGCTCAGCCAAATCCATAGCTCATACAAATCAGTTACTTGAATTTCTGCTGATTTCCTACTCAGCTGTATCTTTTGTGAAAGCTTCCATTGAACTTAATGGGAGTGAAGAAGAACCTCCTTTCAGTTGTGCCAGTGCAGTAGGGAAAGTCCATTGGATTGGATGGGTTTAAATTCCAGACATTCAACTTAACCCAGTTTTGGCCTGGGCTATTACATTGCTCAATTTAAGCCATTTTGTATAATTTACCCTATATTTATATTACATGTACAATTTTTTAAAAGGTGTGATCTGTGAGTGAATTTTCAACATAATGTCAGCAGTTACTGCATTTTAGTATATCATCCCAATCCAATGAAGAGAATCTTATGCAGCTGATGTGGATATGCATGGCAATGCTAATTTGTTTACCAATGAACTTAATGGATGCGTTTCACACTGTCATAAAGTGTCCACATCCAGAATTACTAGTCAGGTATAACAATGCAGCTAGAATTGAATTGCAACTAATTATATTATAATGGTTTGGGATGCAATCCTGCGCACATTTGCTTTGGAATAATCTTATTGAATTCCAGGTGGATTGCTTCTGAATATACATATAGGAGTGCGCTGTAGAATAGATTATATTGGCTTGTAGTTATTGGCTGTTATTTCTTTGTCAGTCACATTATTTTTGGCATTATTACCTGATCCAGTTTATCTGGAAAAGATGGTAATGGGAATCTGATCTCTTCTGTAACACCTTAAGGAACAACACCCCCCATTTAACAACAATGTGCAATGATTAGGAATATGTTCATGTCTCCTTTTTTGTCACAGAAAAATCAGTGAATATATTTGTCAGTTGTCAGGGAACTGCCATCGGAGCCAGAGGGAGAGGAAGGGCTCCAGAGAGGGATTCCGGAGAGTGTCCCGGGAGGGAGAAAAGCAGCACATCTTCTGGGGAAGGAAATCAGCGTAACACCAGTGGAGAAGGGGGGCAGATGGGGGAATCGGCGAGGTGGCTCCAAGACTCCTCGCCGGGAACCAGTGGGGAGAGCACGGGTCCTCCGATGCCCACACCCTCCTTGCGCAGAAGGCTTCCGCGCAGGGAAGCTAGGCAGAGACTAGGCGTCAAAGAGCTTCTTTGCTGGAAGAAGTTCAAGAAACGCCCACTAACGGATTCTGCCAGCGATTGAGACAGTCACGGGCGCGTGGCTGTCCAGACAGAAAGGGTTCATTCAGGCAACCAGCCAAGGGTGGCGTTGATTTACACACAAGCAACCCCTAGAACCATTACATTAGTGGTAGGCTCATTTTCAAATAGTTCAGGTTCTTATCACGTTGATTAGTTGGTTGGTAAAATGAAGCTGCTGGTTTTTTTGAGGGGGCAGACAAATTAACCAAAGCAGAGTCCCTAAACACTGCTTGTCAAAATGTATTGTTCAACAAGAAATTCCCACTGGCAACAAAAGAAATCTGTATCCAGGACAGCTGCAGAAAACCTAAAGAGGGAAACAGACTGAGTTCTCAGCAGTAGTACTACATCACTGCTTTGCTTGTTTGGCCTTTGTGGTTTAATTTTTAGAGAGTTCATATCTCTCCTAGCCTTCATGCCGTTCAACATTCCTTTACATGTTTACTTGGAATCGAGTCATTTTTTACTGCAATAGAATTATATGGGTCTAAGGTTTAAGTCTCTGTGATTGGTTTAGCTGCATGCTTTAAAAACATTCCTAAAGTCTTTTTTTCTTTTCTTTTTTAGCTTACATGAGACTTGTGTGTGCTTGAAACATTTTGTTTGAATTGGAACATGTCGCTTGCAAGGCTTTGGCCTGAATATCCTTTGCCTTCTGTGTGGCATAAAAGTTGCTCAGCATTGTATTTTGCCATGTGTTCCCTTTACATTCGTAAGGTAAAATTTGCTCAGTGGTAGCTGGAGACTGTTGGGCCTTTTGAGGAAGAGAGTTGGGGTCAGCTGATGGAGCCCGTGGTAGGTGTAGCCATCACTCATCTCCCATTTTTGCCTACTTATCTTTTAACAGCAGCTTGATATGCAGAAATTAAATGGGTGAAGCTTTATCAGTGGTGAGGAAAAGTTTCCAGCTTGACCTTTTGCATGTATATTTATGATTAAAGCAATCTACTGTTTGCTCTAGTAATGGAGAACTTGCAGTCTGGAGGCCTCTGAGTTTGGCCTACCAAGTTGTTTTAGCCAAACCATACCCACTTTTCCCACCCCTGATGCCAGGTGAACTCAGATGTTAGAAAGTTCAGTTCAAACAAAATTCAAGATACAGATACAAATAAAGCTGTGTGATCTTGCTATCCATTATGCACAATAATATTGTGTTGTTGGTTGTTCCCCATGCTGACAAGTCAATAACGACAAGAAACAAAGCCTTTCATGTCATCAGCCCAGTATTGTGGAATGCTTTGCCAATAGCAATTGAGCAGGCACCTTCTGTTTCAATTTTTTAATACAACTTTTGTTACTCAGCTCTATTCCTTTTAAAAAAAACAGCATACAAACAAGACAGATGATCAAGAAATAAAGAACTAGGTGAAGCACATTATTGCAGTTAGAATAATATAAACAGAAGGTTCAGTACACTTTTGCACACATCATTTATGTGAAGGGACTTTTTAGAAGAGTCACATATTGATAAGATAGCCTTGGCACATAGAGGTTTGTGGTATTGGGGGCTTATGCAGCACATTATTTTTATTTCATCTCCTTATATGAAAATATTACCAGGATAAATTAGGTTCCAAATGCTGTCATGAGATACAAATCAACTGCAATTTCTATATGGCCATTCTATTGGGCTATAAATCTATCCCCCCCCCCAATGAATATTGATGTCTAAATCAAAACAAAAGGGCAAGGTTAGACCAGCCTGAAGAAATGTGTGCTGTTTTCTTTTGGTGCAATTTTCATGAATTCATGAATTTCACACAGATGCCTAGAGACCTTTTCTAATCTAACAAGCGAGTTAAGCTGAAATCCTTGGGTATGAAAACTTCAAGATCATAATGACGCAAAGTATGAAAAGGATATTTCTATTTAGCAAAAAGTCATTTATAGACTGTATTAGAAAGAATCCTACAAATGAAAGAAAGTAAATGAAAGACATGGCGCCTTACTGAATTTTTTTTGCATAGATTTACAAGTTGCTCTAAGTCCCCAGAGGGATGGATTTTTCACTATAAACCTGCCTTGGGTACACAGATCTGTACAGTGTAAAGAGCAGTTGAACTGACATCTTTCCGCAACAAAGAAGCCTCTGATATCAACCCTTCCCCCATGTATCTGGTTTTTAAACTCCAGTGTTAACAGCATTTTTGTACATGTCCAAATGTTTTATTAATTAATTAATTAAAAATATTTACAAGCAGCCCTTTAGGTTTTTTTTCTAAAGAAACCAAACATCTCAGGAGAGCAGTCATACTCATAAAACAGAGAGATATTACAATACAAGAATAGCAACAGCTGAAGAACCAAAACATGCCATACGTCTAGAGTTGTCTACAATATTAAAAACTAAAGAACTGTAAAAAGCTGGAAAGTAAACAAGTCTTCACTTGGGTGTTGAAAAAACAACACCAGATAGGCTTCCATTTGGAGGGAATATGCATACCCTCCAACATTTTTCCGATGAAAATAGGGATGTCCTATTCCCTGATGATGATGATTTTATTATTTATACCCCCAAAATATGACTGGGTTGCCCCAGTCACTCTGAGCAGCTTCCAACATATATAAAAGCATTATAAAATATTAAGCACTAAAAAAACTTCCCTATACAGGGCTGTCTTCAGATGTCTTCTAAAGGTTGTATAGTTACTTATCTCCTTGACTCATAACTCCATACCCTCCAATATTTCTCCAGTGAAAATAGGGACATCCCAAGTAAAAGCAGGACATACCAGAATCAAATCAGAAACCAGGACGGCTTCTGTAAATCCAGGACTGTCCTTGGAAAATAGGGACACTTTGAGTGTCTGTATATGGGCTGCCACTATTGAGCTGTTTAGGGAGGGACTTGATGGGTTGGTGTCTGTAGATCAGGGTGGCACAAACATGCTTATATTCAGTCCTTTGCACATGCAACTGTGCAAATGATAGATGTTTTCTGTGTGCTTCAAGTGCCCACAGCTGCCTTCCATTTCCCTTGCACCCCAGGACCCACCAAACTTACCAGGAGAAGGGGAGAGGGGACAGCAGCAAAGGTAGTGGTGAGTGTTCCAATTCTTTGGCAGATTACCCTTTTCAACAAGAAACAGGCTGGGGACACAGCTTCCAGCATTCCTGATAGGAACATGGTTTGCATCATTTTCTGCAGAGGACAAGGCCTTCTGAGGCTAGAAGTGGTCACTGTAGTGGAGCTGAATCACCTACCACTGCTACCTTGGCTTCTTGCTCCAGTTAAGCTTGGGTGTTTTGGGTGGTTCAGGGAAGGAGTGGCAGAGAAGGCAGCTGAACAGTTGAGGTGTAGTTCAATGGGTTGTACTTGCTGTCTTCACAGCATGCTGCGAGCAGGGCCCTGTTCAACCTAGACCTACTCATAAATAATCAAACAAGGATGCTTGTTTTGAAGAACCCTACTGCAACAACCCTATTGAAGATGAGCATGATATTTGATACTCTGGTCCAATGTCATTTAAGGTTTTAAAGAAGAGCTTCAGCACTTTTAATTTTTCCTGGAAACTGACTTAGAGCCACCGCCACCACAAGCAAGACAGTGCTCTCTTCAATGGGTCCCTGTTAGTCCAAAGTACAACTGCTAGGTAACTAACTGAAAATTAATTAAACCTCCTGAAGGATGAGATTTTCCCGTTTCAACTCATCTCTCAATAGCTTAAATCCTTTCTCTGCTTTAACTAAATAGAAGAAACCCCAAAGGTATTTTTCTTCTTTCCTCTGTTTGTTATTCATCATTTCTATTCAGATAATTTGAGATCTGAGTCTACTGTTGCTGTTTTTACTTTACTGCCTTCCAGTAATTCATTAAGCAATATTATCGCTAACATCTATCAACTAAGGATAGCATTTTTCATCATAGGGATTGGTTGGGCTGTATATTGTTGTGTTTGACCAAAGGTTTTATTTCTTTTTCTTACTTGTGGATTTTTGGAGGAATTTTAAAAGAGATATTACCCCTACCCCATCATTTTCTGATTGCTCTGTGAGCAGAATGGAGTAGTTAGCAAGCCTGTGGACTTTAATTAGCACTTTACTGTTAGTCAATTTGTTTCTTTTCCATAGTGAGTGATGCTGGGCTATAAAGCTTGCTTCTGTGACGAAAGGCATTCAGTAAGAAGCACGTCTCCTCCCACCCTTTCTCTGTATGTCTTTAGGATCAATGTCCTGATGGATCGGGCTGCAGAAATGCAGCTTGGACCATTGGAGAAGATAATCAGAATAATAAAACCCTGCATAAATAACTCTTCCCCATATGTGTGATGCAACCAAATGTTTGAGCTACCCTGTAGAGGAGCCAACTAGAGGTGATTGTACAGTAAATGAGTAAGTGCTATTGACATTCTGAAACACCTTCTTTTATCAACACAGCTTGCAGTTTGTTTTTAAAATTAGTGTAGGAATTACAATTCAATGAATAATAAAAAGAAAAACTGACAACAATGTGAGTGTTTGTATGTATACAGCTGTCTTCTTCCCTCTGGGATCATAGGATTCTATTGTTGATGCCAATTCTGCTAAAGCCTGTTCTAAGATGGACATAGTCTAGACTCCCTTTTATTTTTTTCTAGCCATATATTAGTGGATGGGCAGGGCAGCCAGATTCTTCTCAGACCTCTAGCTCTAACTATTGAAAGTAAAACTAGAGGCTCAAATGGTGAATACTCTAATGGTGTTTTTTGCATACTGAACACAAGCAGCACTCTCTCTCTCTCTCTCTCTCTCTCTCACACACACACACACACACATTTTGCTGTTTTCGTTTGTTGGAAAGCTTTTGCTTTCTTGACAGCACTGGGGCACAATAATGAGAATCAGTAATTCTCTGATAGAGGCAAAGTATTTCAGTGTTTCTATCTGTCTCAGCCCTGCCCTGGAGGTGCCCCTGCTTCTAAATGTCTTTCAGTTCTCAGTCTCTGACTGCAGAGAGGATTATTAATGAAGCCTTTAAGATATTTATTCTTGCGTGGTGACATACCTACCTACCTATAAACATTTAAGGAATGGCAGGCTTTCTGGGAAGAAATTTCTGAGTCGCTGCACCATAGCTTGAATCTAAAATACGTTTCCAAAGTGAATTGGCATTTTTAACACAGTGGGCTATTTACTGACTGTTGAAAGAATCCACCTCTGCCTAAGGATCATCAGTTTGATTTATATTTGGCTTGCTGCCCTGTTTTCTGGAAGAGGGTTTTTTCTGTCTGCACTCTGCAGGAATGAAGAGATTAACCAATCAAGCATTTTAAAATGTTTCAATATGATCAATTAATTTACTAAATTTTTGCAATCTTAGTTTTTTTTTGGTAATAATATGTTATTGAAAAGATTTCAACTTAAATAAATAAAGTGATAAAAAGAGAAGAAGAGAAGAAAAACAAAAAGGCACCAAAATTTGTAGAAAAATATATATGAATATATACAAAAAAATCCTAACTCATATATATTATTATCCTAATACATATGTAAATATTAATAGCCTACTACCTTTCGTATGGGACACGGGTGGCGCTGTGGGTTAAACCACAGAGCCTAGGACTTGCTGATCAGAAGGTTGGCGGTTCGAATCCCTGCGAAGGGATGAGCTCCCATTGTTCGGTCTCAGCCCCTGCCCACCTAGCAGTTCGAAAGCACGTCAAAGTGCGGGAAGGTAAACGGCGTTTTCCGTGCACTGCTCTGGTTCGCCAGTAGCAGCTTAGTCATGCTGGCCACATGACCCAGAAGCTGTATTCTGGCTCCCTTGGCCAGTAAAGTGAGTTGAGCGCTGCAACCCCAGAGTCGTCTGCGACTGGATCTAATCGTCAGGGGCCCCTTTACCTTTACCTTTTGTATGAACTCATTCCAAATATTGTCATATTTTTCCAAGCCAAGTCTACGTCTGTAAGCAGTCCATTCATAAGTTGTGAGTGTCATCATATTAGTGATCCATTTATTAAAGGGGATTATATCTTTATTCTTCCAGTTATCAATATCAGTCTTTTGGCTACCATTGGAGTACGTAGAATCAATCTTCATTGTTAACTTCCATACAATAGGTATATAGTTCCGAAGACTTAGTTTTAAGGTTTTCTGCATGACCCTGAAAGCTAGGAATTTGTTCTCATCTTTGCCATCAAAAGCTAGTATACAGTATAAATAAATTCCTGCACAAGTTCTAAGGAAGCAGTTGAGCTGCTGGGGGCAAACAGAAGCAGCTGAGAGGCTGACCACTAGTGTTGGGATTTAAGTACCTACCTGAGAGATATCAGGCAGGGAGTTAACATCTTCAGCATCTCCAAGCTTAGGTTAAAGGAGTGTACAAAGCATCCTTCCTGTCAAATCAGAGTAAAGGTTCAGCTAGAGTCTAAACCTCTGGAGTTTAGAAGCAGCTGAGAGGCTGACCATTAGTGTTGGGATTTAAGTACCTACCTGAGAGATATCAGGCAGGGAGTTAACATCTTCAGCATCTCCAAGCTTAGGTTAAAGGAGTGTACAAAGCATCCTTCCTGTCAAATCAGAGTAAAGGTTCAGCTAGAGTCTAAACCTCTGGAGTTTAGAAGGGAAGCATACTCTGGTGTCTGCCATCAGAGAGGAGAGCAAGAGCCACTGGAAGGTTGCGCCAAGGATGGCTGTTGGCTTGGAAAAGGGAAAATGCATCGCCACCCCCCCCAAAGGGCACATATTTGTCAAAATTTGGACACATGCCCCTTAAGGGAAGTATGCTCTGGTCCCATCCCTCAGCCAAAAGACTGCTGGGTTGTATGTGTGCATCAGTGAGAGTGGGGTTTTTTATATGTTTCCAAGCTACCTTCAGAATCATTTGACTGGAATGCAGAATATCAATCTTCAGAATGAATAACAGACCAGCCAGATGTTTTTGAGAAATCTGCAAGCAGAGCAGTAGCCCATACTTCTTGTTGCTCCCCCCACCCCCACCTCATTGACAAATTTTCAGAAACATATTGCTTCATATTAGACATTGATTGACCTCTTCACTCCCATAAATCTGTGTAACAGTGGCCATTACAACATAAGACTACAGATAAATTAAGAAGATTAGTGTGGATACGATCTCCCCTAGCCAACCTCCTTCAGCTGACAGGTTAGATTAGGCAATTAATATTCACTGACACTGAAGTTCTATACCAAGGTTGTCCAGCAGTCTATACAAAGCAATCTGCTCTTGCAAGCTTGCATTTGCCTTTCTTCTTCTCTGCCTTTGCCTTGCCCCATACTTGACTGCACAAAGGCTGATAGCTGTTAATCCCTGATACAGACAGTCATTACTGGAGATACTTGTTGCTTCCTTCGGCGATCACTCATTGCCGAGTAAGATTGTCTTTCATTAACACGGTCTTAATGGTGTGTCTATAAGTGACTGTAGAGACCAATTCTGGATCCACACATCCTTCCACAGTGGGGACATTTTCCCCATCTCTCTCTCTCAACAGAGGTCATCATACAGGGCGACCCAAGAAGTTTCTGTGCCAAAACTGGGCCTAAACCCCAATTGAAAGGGATCTAGTTAATCTATTTCCTCCAAGAGCGCCTGGATCTGATTGACAACTACCCACTCTAGAACCTTCCCCAGGAAAGGGAGGTGAGCAACTAAATGGTAGCTAGTTAGATTTTCCAAATCCAGGGTTTCTTGAGGAGTGGTTTTACCACTGCCTCCTTCAGGCAGGCAATGACCACCTCCTCACGTAAAGAGGCATTAATCAACTCCCTGGCTCAGCTAGCTGTCCCTTCCCTGCTGCTTTTTATCAGCCAAGAGGGACAAATGTCCAGAGCACAAGTGGTCACCCTGACTGATCCAAGCCTTACTAACTGAAACTCATCCAACACAACATGACTAGACAGTGCTCTGGACACCCAAGATTTATCTACCCATTTTTCTTGTTATAAAATGTTTATAATTATAACAATCCATTCCACTAATACCAACCAGTGTAGTATAAAACAGGGATAACCAGTGTGACCCTTCACCCTGATTTGGATTCCAGCAATATCTGGGGGGCAAGTTATCCAACCGTTGTATAAAAGTCAGCATATTTGAATGGGTGTGGATTTCTTGGGTGGTGGTAGAAAAGTGGCTGTCTGAAAGATCTCCCTCGGCCATTTAAAATAAGTTTTCCTATTGTACCAATTGCATGTTGTATAGCAAGGATTATCTTAACATATCACGAGAACACGCTGTTAGGTGAATGTATAGGTTCATATCTTTAATGGAAGCCTTTTGTTATAATGTGGGAATATGACAATCTGTACTACTTGAAACGTTTACAAGAAAATGTACACACTTAATAGTCAATAGACACCAATATTTTGAATGAGAAACTTGTAAAAGAAATAAAAATACATCACACAGAGGTTACGTGTATCCACAGTCATGAATTCTGTCTCTACAGAAATGCAATAAATAAAATCACATCATATGCAAATAGTTCTACTTACATCAGTACAATATACTGTGCAGCTTTCCATTCATTTTTACCCAAACCAATATTACACTTCTAGATTATCCAGTTTATTTTTTCTACAATCATAACATTGCTCACAATAAAAGGGGAGGCAGAGACAAAGTTAAACCTCCACAATCTCTATCCTGAGTCTTTTTAGTTTTGCACATACTTTGCAGAAGGAAACCAAATCTATCCTATGACAAAAATTTAGCTTAGTTTTCTGCTCAAATGGACAGTAAGGTCTGTTAATATCTCACAAATGATTTTACAAAACAAAAATTTTAAGCCAGTATTGTTAGTAGATATGCTTCAAACTTAACCTCTGAGCAGCTGTTTTGAAAGAGATTCTAAAATCCAAACAGAGATCTATTCCAAGAGCAGTTGTTCAGTACGGTCCGTGATGGCCTACCTATACACAGTGTGAATAGTAGCCATATAAGATTATGCTTTTCTTTTGTGTTTCGTTAGGTCTTGCAGTTAAGGTGGTATGATGAACAAATGCAGTGGCTTTTAAAATACATTCTGAGGGCTGCAATTCTCATTCACAAAAGCACTCCCACAAGTACGATTAAAACATGGCAAGGATTTGTATGCCTGTCAACTTATGAGGAAGGCACATTATGTCAAGCTGCTCCCAATTAGAGATTGACAAGCTCTCTGAGACTATCTCTGTTTAGCTCTGGAATTTTCCAAGGTTTCCTGGAAAGAAAAGGGAAACCCCAATAACAATTTCCTGAATCAAACCAAGAGATCAGAAAAATGTCACCCCAATTCCTCAAAGACATCCCTCGCACCCCTCATTGTTTCTGGCAGAGAAGGAATAGCAGCAGCAACAAGCAAGAGAGGTAAAAAGGTTGATGGTATAGCATGTGATGGACTATGGAAAGTGTTGTTCTTTGAAGGGGCCATGCAATTTCCGAAGATTAAGGTGAAAGGGGGTACTGCATTTTGGGGATGGGGATAACTTTGGAGGATGTGCAGGGGTTGCAATAGATATGGGCAGCGGGAGCTTGGAAGTCTATTCGCTCTTGAATTTTGCTCTGGGCAGGAGAGGAAGTTTGACCATGTAAAAAACACCCTTCTCCTTTTGTGGTGAATTTTCTGGGTCCCCAAAGTTTGATTCTGCGTGTTGCTCACGAGAACTCTGCTAAAATAATTACTCCAAATCCTACACCCCATCTGACTTGGAGCACACACCTTTTGCACACATTGGTGACACACCTGTGAAAGAAAATAGTGTGTGTAAACATCAGATTATGCACTTGGATTTTCTTCTTTGTTTTCTTTGGTGGCTGTAGCTCCTGTTTGGCTTTTCAAATCTCTTTTCATATTTGGAGAAGTAGACAAAAGGAATGTAGTGGTTTGATCCATGGAAATCAAAGCAGAAAGTCCAGAGGTACAAATGTGAATCATGTGAGCTTATGAACTTGGCTTCTCTTAACTGAGACCACTGCGAGCCATGGCTCTTGGAATGCCACTGAAATTGGAATGTTTAGTCTGACACTCCTCCTGTTGAAGTCAGAAACAAAATTCTAATTCCAGCGATCAGTGTCCATCTCCCTAAGCATTTAATAGCAAAGGAAAAATGTCATTTTCTTATTTGTTTAGGAACTGCAGTCATGCCAGAAATGACACACAAAGCAGTGTACAATACTAAAAATTAAAACTAAAATTATTATGGTCATGCTTACTATCTTATAAACCATTATAAACTGTTGGCACAACATTATCACAGATAAGGAAAGGAAATGTTATAACACCCTGTAGCCCCTAATAACTTCTTCTATAATACCATCCATTGGTTTCTGTAAGTAATTTGAGAACTTCATTGTTCAGCAGAACAAGTAATTCAGAAAATAAAACTAATAGTCTAGCATATACAAGTTGCATCCTATTCTGAATGATATAAAATAAACTTTTAAAATCTGCTGTCTTTATGATGTATTCACTAAAGGAAGTAGTAAGACATAAGAATATATGAGTTAATGATACTCTCCATGATTTGGAATGATTCTATGTCTTTGTGTATTCCAGCTTAGATTTTTTTAATTTTCTCCTTAGAAATTCCCTACTAGATACATTTACTTTGCTTGCTCAATAATCTTTGAGGAGATGTACGCTCTGGAAACACTAAGCAAGTGTTGTTGTTACTCTATAAACCATCTATTACATCACATAGTAAATCCCCATAATAAAAGTACTGTAGCTTAGTATATGAATCTCAAAAGTATCAAAAGTCACCAGAATATTTTAGCCTTTGACTTATGTGAATATTAGTAGTTACTGTAAATTTTACAGTGTAAAAGTTTAAAGGAGCACCTTTCAAAAATTCTTTACATGCTATAAGTGTTTGTGTGCACCAGAAAGAAAGTGTTTAGGAAGAAACAGTTTTGTATTGATAAAACAAGGTATCTATACAGCAGTTCATTTCAGAAAACCTCATTTTGAGTTTGTTTTCAAGATCAAATGCAATGAATCTTTGTGTAAAACTAAGCTGCTTCAGAATTACCATAGCCTTGTTCTTTAGAGCTAAATTCAGAGATTCTTCCTTTAACCCCTTCATTCTAGCCTAGCAAAAATTAGTCTTTGGAGGCAATAATGTTCCAAAACAGTCTTATTTGGAAACAGTATGTCTGTCAGTTCACTAATGTAGGAGTAATGTGGTTCTTTGGATGATGCTTATGCCAATTTTCTACTAACACAAAAATAGAAAAGAGGAAACTGATAAGCCAATTCTTTTCACTGGTTCAACTTGTTGGCCAACATGAAAGTTTGAATATCCTAAAGGGCTGTATTGCAATGGAAAACATGACACACCCACCAACAGCTGCTGGTTCAATAAAATGTGCATCCAACCTTCTTTACTGTCTTTCTTTCAGTTGGCTCAGTGTTAGTACTTAGATTCTTGTACGGTTACAGTCTTTAAATTAAATTCCAGCACATCCTTCTGTGTACTCTTTGTAGATTTTGGCAACAATCCACTGCAGTTATGTGCTGCTTGATTTTAAACTGGACAAAGCAATTGAAATTAAGCATACCTATTGGCCTATTTATTGTGTATGCTTTATGCATGTGTGATTCATTTTAGTGAAGAATGCTTTGGTAGTGTTTTAATTTTATTATTCCCTTGAAAAGTCTGAAACCTAAGAATAGTATTAGCACTGGAGAACCAGCTGGAATGCTCAAGGAATTGGGGGGGAAATAGCATACACTGACTTAGGAAAAGAGCAGAAGATTGCTGGAAAAAATCTGACAGTGGTTTTCAAACTATGTTCCAAGGAACTCTCATGTCCCTGGAAGTTATTAGGGCATCCTCTGTAAGAAGGTAAGCAAAAATTGACAAGCTTCCCCGAAATTGACTAGCTTCCCTGAAATACAGCTAGACCTCCATCTTCCCCTGCAATGTGCAGCTACAGGAAACGGTTAGATGTGTTGTAGCTCTTAAGTTACACACTCCACTATTTATGTAGGGTAGCTGTGAGACCGAATAGGAGTCACCAGTGTCTGCATGAGGCTGAATGCATACCCTAAAACATGCACCAGAATCATCTACAATGTTCAGGGGCTAGTGAGGTGGTCCACCATAAAGAGGAAAGAATAGCCACTTCTGCTGGATGGCAGACAAGGACACACAGATACCCTTGCCAGCAGGAGACATGAAACAGTGGTAGAAGCAGGAAGTAGCACCTTACAGATGTGGGGCTGCTGGGAATGACCAGGAGTGTCCAGAACTCTTGCTGCTTCTCTGGTAACCACTAGCTGGTTCTATTGGGAACCATGTCGGAGCTCCTTGACAAATGAGTCAATATAGAGAGATCTCTGAAGACTGACATTAGAAAGATAAAAACTGATCTAATAGTATTTTTAAACCAACGTAGGTAAGAGGGATTGTTGTTGTTAAAACCTCTGTATTCATGTACCCTTCCAATAAAATAGATGGTTATATTATTCCTTTTAGAGAAATCTGGGATTATTAGCATGAAGTCTCTCAACCCCTATATTGGGATGAGGAATCTCTGGCCTTCCAGATGTTATTGGAGTCCTACTCTTACCAGTTCTAACCAACAAGGTGAGCGGTCAAGAATAGTGGAAGCTTTGGTTCAGCAACATCTGGAAGACCACAGCTTCCACAGCTCTGTTCTATATCATCAAAGGAATCTTGCCACTGAATGAGAATTCCATGACTGGGGAAAGAAAGAAGGGGAAGGGGCGGACTGGCCCAATATGCAAAAGTCAAATATACTACTTTTATTTACATATAAGAAGATCTGTGCTCATTATTATTCACACTTTTAAAAAAGAAAAGAAAAATAGCTCTTCAAGTGTGCTCTCACTTTGACTTTCCAAGGTGAAATAAAACAACCTCAAATAGACATTTTTTTCTTAATAGAAAAATATGATAAGAATACCTAAAAAATAACATGTTAGCCAGATGTCACTTTTTGTACAACAAAAAAGTTTGGAGTTGCCTTTACTGTACAAAACCACTCTAATATTTAATATTTACATAGTTTGGGCTACACTCAGGTCTCAAAGGTGGCCATGGGGTGTTTGCTTCCAGTTGAAGAATTTGAAGCAGGGATGATATATTGCATCCTCACTCTGTACTCATTTTTCTCAGAAGTAAGTACCACAGATTTTAATGGAACATGCTGCTGAGTAATGGCCTGATTATTTTTTTAAGCTGTATTATTCAGTTCCTAAGATTCTCTCATCTGCACAGCTGTTATGCCCATGCATCTACACAAATCAATATTCTTGGCTTGCCCATTTCTTCCCATTTTAGCAGTGGGAACCAAAAGGCTAAGGAAGCAGAAGGGCAACCTGGTGGAGATAAAACCAGAGGAGCCAGAACTTCTGAACTTCTAGCTGTTTTGTATTTTTGTGTGTACATATCTCTATGTACATAAAGAGATCAGCCAAAGGTGCTTTGTCTGAGGCAAGGATCTCATTTACTGTTATTGGCCTAGTCTACACATAAAGCAGGATGAGATGGGAATGAGCTGACAGATTGGACTATCCTACTTCAGAATGCAGGTAAGGGAAATCATATTTCTGAATGCTTCCCTGTGTAAAAAACAATATTTATGCAGAAACCTAGCATGGCTGTGAAAGGGAGCCTAGACTTTTCTCAATTTTTCATGTTGCCCCCTCTTGCTCAGTTATTGGGAAGGATTCAACTAATGATCACATCAACAGAAGCCCTACATAAGGGCTTCTGCTTGTGCAACAGGGCTTTCCTTTCCTTCTTCTCCTGCGTGCCCCATATCCCCTGAAACTGGCACAGGGGTGGGAGAACCCCCAGAACAGTGCATGGGGGAGGAAAGTGGGGACTGTTGAATCTGGCAAGCCACAATGCTTGCCCTTTTGGAACAATCGCCTTAGTGTTACACTCAGTTCCTTCCTTTGTGTGTGGCTTTTTTTAAATAACTTGGAGTACAGTATTCAGAAATGGCACCTCCTCTCAACTCATCTGTATTCTGAAGTTGTAAGACCACTCTTCCACCTCAGGGTTCTTTTACCTAGTGTCGCGTTATGTGCAGATCAGGCGTGCCTCTTTTCTGGAAATGGTTTGTGTTTATTTTACACAAGAAACACCCAGCAGATTAAAAAGCAGGAGACATGTAACCAGTGAATGCATAATCCTACAGTGATTTCTATGACAGGAACACTGCAGAATCCATATATAGATCATGAAAATGATACAGAGGAGGGGGCTTTCTTGAAACAAAAATGCCATGTAAATGGAAATTCTCTTAAACCCAAACATCCCCAGGAACACAGACAAGCAGTTGTCCTGTTTAGCCCAATACACAACATATTTGCAAAGGAATCCTTTCACAGGGAATGCTATTGGAATGATATCCAAAACTAATTTGTTGTGTAGGTAGGTCCTTAGAACCAAATACTATCTTTCCACTGCCTTGGGATTTCTTCTGTTCTATAAAGATGCTTCTGCTCCTTTCCCATAAATTGTATTGTTTTGTACTACCTCACACTTCCTTTGCTCGATTCTAATCTCCACTATTCAATGCTGAACAATACTAAAAAGCAGCACCTGTGTCTCTGAAAACACATTCCTTTTATAATCTGGTATGAGGTACAGCTAACGAAGGTCCGCTGAATGAACCTTCACATTTCCAAGAAACAAAATGGCTGACCACAGCGACTTCTCTTGGATACACACCAAGTGTCAAAACCATCATGGCGGGGGGGGAGGGGGAGGGACACACACTTGTTCTTTTGTCATTTTCTTTTCCACAAGATAAAAAGGCCACGTGGAATATGTGGCTAGTAAATCATTCCTGAGTTTCTGAAAGAAATTAAGACAGAGTTACTCTACTTTTAAAATGCTGAGTCCTTAATAAGCTTCTTCTTTTCTGTTGCTGTCTTTGGTAGTGTCCATTTGTCTACAGATTTCCTCCACACACACACAAAAACAGTTTGTTTCTCCTTACTTCATGCAGCAGAAAAGTGAGACCTTATAGAGTCCTCTCGTAATTGCCAGTGCTTGCCGATGTTGTATTCTTCCAGTTGACTTCGCCTCTCAATAGTTATTTTGTATTTTTTTCTGCATAAAAGAAATGGGTAGCATAGGGTAAGAAAACCTCCTTCAGTTTAGGATAATTAGGAATATAACTCCCTTCACAAAAGAATGTCTGTGAAGTACAAATGTGTTCCTAATGATAAATGAGATGAATGAACACCATTGCCAAAAGATTAAAGAGGTGTGCCTTGAAGCATTTTTGCCTGATCTCAAAGTTAAGTTATATTCAAAGATTTCAGACAAATTGAATATTCTTCCACAGATCTGAAACTAAGTGAGCAGGAAGCCAGTATAAAGTGCAACAGATGCTTTGAAGTTAGGGCTGGAAATAGTGGAACCATTTAGTAGTTAGTTCTCTCAAACAGTTTTTTTTAAAGAACTGTTTCAAGATTGCAGCATATGGCTTCATATTGTTCAATGGAATAGATTGCTTGCCACCTCACACTGTTAAATATAATTTGTGTTCTGTATCTGTGTTCTTCAGTGAAATTGGGACTGCCCCATTAAAGTCCACTCACAATTCAGTAAAATCTAAATACTCAAACATATCTAATTTGCTACTTAATTGTTGTTCTGACTAAATTATTACATGTTGTTAGTGCCAAAAAATATTTATAGACCTCGTTTATAAGTAATAAACACTGAATGTATCTTACACTAACGGAATAATAATACAATTGCAACTATAATAAAACAGAGTGCAATACAAAACTGCTCATAAAGTTCACAACATTAAAAAATCAGCAATATTAAGTACCCGTCCACTCCTCAAAATAAATAAATCACATAAATTAACCACAGATGATTCAACAAACCATGGCTTGTTTCTCTAATGATTGATTTGCTTTATACAAATTATAAAATGTAGGCAATATTTTCCCCCAAAACAGAACCAACCTGAAAAAGTAGAAAGCCATCAACAATCCTGCTCCTAGCAAGGCACCCACAACAATTCCTGTAACTGCTGACTCTCCTAGACCACCTGCTTGAAAAATTAAAAAAGAAATAACCAATAGCAAATCACAATGAAATACGTTCAAGCTCACAGAATGACTGAATAAATGATCAATGTAATATTATAAACAAATCTATTCAAAATCCATTTTGAAAAGTGCCCAAAGAAACTTTTCTATAGTTCCAACTGCTTTTATTATCTTCCTTTATGTTTACCTTGGAGCTTATTGTTGTCACACTCTGAAGTGCTGCTGATTTATTTCAGTTATTTCTAAGCCACCTTTCAAGACTATACAAGGCGGCTTACATTAAAACAAAGATACAGTTTCCATTAAAAACAAACATTGAAATATGCCATTCAAATCACAATAAATCTGTCAGCTAATAAATTTCAATAAACGCTAACAGAAATCCCAAAGTTTAAAATGAAACATTTTATTAAAAAGCCAAAGAAAACAGGTGCGTTTAAAAAACTTTCTATAACAGCAGAACTGAAAGAGTTGAACTGAACTTTTTAAAGGGAAGGCATGTATTTTCTCTCCAACACGCCTTGAGGACACTGGGCAACAGTAATTCTCAGTCAATAATGAATTACCTTAGGATGGGTTGCAATACAACTTTTTACATCCATATGCTGTTTTTTGCTGTGATTTTTTTTTTTGTGTGTGTGTGTTTTGAAATGGTTCATCCATGCAATTCAAATCTTCTCAAATTTATAAAAATCTGCCTTCTTTTATATTGATGCTGGGAGATAGGGAGTGAGCCAACAACATGACTACCACCCTGGCTGCATTGTGGGACCTGCTCCTTGGTCAGCTAGCAAATGCCAGCTGGGCATGGATAGGAGGTGGAAAGGGAGTGGTGCTAGGTGGCGAATCATTTGCCTTTCATACAAAAGGTCCCAGCCTCAAACCCAGGCATTTCCACCTAGGACTGGGTAAGACTCTGGAGAACTACTGCCAGTCAGTGTAGACAGTATTGCACTAGGTGGAGCAAAGTTCTAACTTGCTCTAAGGAATTCAGTCCATCTGGTGCACTTCTGGACTATAAATTCTGGCGCCTATACTGATGGGGATGAGGTGGAGAGTTCTTAAATTGCCCTCCCACTCTCCCTAATTCTTGGATGTTTCTTCTCCTTGATTACTTTGTTATGGGCTAATTGCCGGTCACTGGGTGATAGTGCCAGGAAGGAATTTTACCTGCATTCCTAATCAACCATTTGGTTCTAGGATTTTTTTTATTTTTTATTTTTTTGCCTTCCTCCTAAGAAGGATATTTTCTTTCACAGTGCTTTCAGTCTCTTGCATCAATAATTGTACCACAACTTGCTCTACTGCTGGGGCACTGGGCAGGGAGCATAGTTTGAGAGCAGGTGGCAGTGATTTCACTGAATGCCTTCCTTGGGAGAACCCTTAAGGGCTCTGGGGATAATGTCTCGCTTCTGGACCATTTTGGGTACCTTGGTACCATTTACATTCTATGGTTGGTCACAGCAGGTAGAAAGAGCAGTCAGCAGTGAAGAAGATGACTTTCCTCTCGACATAGTTAGGCTATAAGGCAGGCTGCCAGAATGCTTTGGTTCCCTCGGCCATTCTATGCCAAACGTTTCAAAGCTTAATAAACTTTGGGCCTGATTCATTCTTGTGCCTGTTCAGCATTTACACTCACCTCATGACAGCTTCATTTCAACTGCATCTCTGTATCTTCTCCCACTTACTCCTTTATCCCACCTAGCTCCATCTGCAGCACCACTATTCTCTTCCGGGAGTTTCAGCAAGGTTATTCATTTATTTATTATCCCACTTTTCCTCCAAGGAGCTCAAGGTGGCGCACATAACTCTCCTACTCCCCGTTTTATCTTTATAACAACGCTGTGAGGTAGTTGGGCTGAGATACAGTGATTGGCCCTAGGTCACCCAGTGAGTTTCTTTGCTGAGTGGGGATTGGAACCCTGGTGTTCCAGGTCCGACACTCTAACCACTACACCACATTGGCTCTCTGCTTTGCAACCTTTTGCTTGGGAAATCTTGATGCTATTACAATATACAAAACCATTTGCACATACCCACTTTGCCAGTGTTCCATCTTCACATTTTGAAAGAAACTATCCCAGATTTTCCCATGAACATTAGCTATACGTAAATTGAGCCTCAGTAAATTTCCTCTGGTCAGGTTGTTATTTGTAGTATTGATATTGATACAGAAGTGTATCTGAGAACAAGCGCAATTCCTTAACATGGACTGCTGTCTGTTGCAGATTTGGAAAGGAGAAGTTAACCTCAGTAAACTTACATGATTTGCAGGGTGTGTTGCTTGGGTGTTCCAAACCTCGGCTGTCATCTGTTCTTGCTTTGAGCTTCCAGGGGTAATTTACATTTGGAAGCATTTCAAGCCGTCCATGCTTTCCATAATAGTTCCAAATAACCTGTGAAGAAAATAGATATATAGCAAAATGACAGTCTATTTCCAACCAGCTTCTGGAAGTAGGGAGAAAACTGGGGTATATCAGCTAGCTTAACTTCTGTTATATATAACATACACTTTTCAGAATTGCATCCAAAAATCCATCAATTGAAAGACGTAATTGCTGGAGCCATGCATTTTTGGATCATAAATCCCTCCTTGCCCCATTCTGAAATTTGGAGGGACCAAATGTCCAGCACATAAACTTTTGTTTACTTCACCGAATGGTGTGTAAATTATTGCTGCCATTTGTGTATGGCTGTCAGAGCTCTTTGGGCTATGTGCTTGGCTCTTGTTCTCTACCACCACACCTCTATTTTTTGTTGTCCCAAACTAAAATGTATGTTTACTTCATTTTAGGTTCATTTTATTTATCATATTCTAGACACCAAATTATCAGATAAAGATTTGCTGGTCAAGCCTAAATTGGTTTGGCTGCATTCCACTTAGAAACTAAGGTTTTCATGACCAGTGGGAATGAACCTTCCAAATAAACTAATATTACCACCAGCACCATCAAAGAGAGGTCAGCATTATAAATTAGGATGAGACAATCCCAGCAAAATGGATGATGTCAACAAACACAAAATGGAAAGAAGCTGGAATGTAACATGAGTGAGGCTTCCAAAGGGAAACAGAAAGGATGTACTAAGTATACAAAAAAGTCTAATCATGCAATTGCTGGATTTCCTGTCATAGATGAGAGCTGCACATAAATATATGTGGAGACTGGGGTCAATGTTATCCTTCCCATGTGCACTTCCCCTCCACTCAAAGGTTTTGGGTTAACAGGCTGTGTCCTTCAGCCTTTCCTCAGATGACTTCTGGGCCTGTAATAATCTTTATAGTTCTTTTCTGACATCTTCCATGTTATCAGTCAGTCAGGTCTTTGTGTATGGCCAAGGCAGCACAATATTACACACACAAATCAATCAAAAGCACCATAACAGCAAACAGTCTGGTTGACACCAGATCAAACCAATTCACTGTCCTTACAGTTAACAGGTTTATATGTACAATTTTCCAACTAATCTTAGCAGTTTATGCAGCAAATGACATTACTATACTTTATAAGCCATTATTTCTATTTTACCAACATTCTTCTTGAAATGTATGACATCTAACTAGCTGCGGCTGCTGACCCCTGAGGCTGGTGGGGTGAAAGAATGAGCAGAGGGCAGGGCAGCTAACTGCGGATGGGGCTGGGGTGGGCAAAGTCAGGGGTCATCATAGGCCAGCCACATGTGACACAGAGATGCAGGCAGGCAACCAGGCAGGCACGCATGCAGACACATGCAAACAGTTTAATTGGTGGTGAGAAACAGCAAGATTTGGGTCCGGGAGGGGAAATACACAGGTTAAGGAATGGAGGGGAAAGAAAGAGGCACTAGTGCTAGGCATTCTGATTTTTAGTTCACTATGACATTCTGATTTTTATAGGATTGCAGTTTAAGGCATTTATGTTTTTGAGGCTGAAGTTCTATGTGTTTAACGAAGAGGAAGCTCAACTAAACAGCAGATTTTATGTCTGAATGAATATGCATGGGATTGTTCTGTATAAGGCAAATAGTTGGATTTTATACACTCACTAGCTATAAGTGATCCATGTTATATCATTAAAGGTTAAAGCAGTAGAATAAGTTTAGTGCTGATAAGAAATTAAGAGCTGAATATATTTCTGTTTTACCCTGGGGAATTTGCTTCCCATGGCTTCAAAAATTCCAGAAAATTTCACCTCTCTGCTGCCTCATATTTATTTTCTTGTTCACTGCAACTAAAACCTTCTGAACAATGCCACTGTCTAGGATATTATCCACATCTGATATATCTGGATTTTCACTCTAGCATGTAATATTATTGGTTGAATGCTGTCTTTAATTTCTACAGATGAAGACCATGACATTTGTAAACCAAGGACCCTGTAGTGCTATTATGCAATTGTAGTGTTTAATTTCACAGTACCAATACTCAAGGCACTCTCCTTTGGCTGCATTGTATCTCTTGCTTTTGATGACCAGCCTAGCTAAACAAGGTCATGAATACTTTTCATTTTCTTCAGAAATGTATGCAGTCTCCCACATTCATTAAGATCTTGAATTCAAGAGTCTAGGTTGCCATATCATCTTTTTCAGGCTGATGATGATCCAGTAATAATCCAGTAAGAAATTGTGTGTGTGTGTGTGTGTGTGTGTGTGTGTGTGTGTTTTAATGGCAGTTTGTTCCAATGCCTGCACATCAAGCTTTCTTATGAGGTTCTGCTGAAGGGTTAGTAAGAAGGACTTGTAACAGTGATCAGTCTAAATTCTTTCCTTAATTGGTTTAGTAGAAATGGAGACTGCAAGAGACATAATATGTCTTGCCCACGGTAGAGTCAATAAACATTTTTCCACTGAATCCTTGTTCCAGCCTAGCATTTAGCATTATTTCAGCACTTACCTGCTGCATTCCAGTTTCTGGATCAGTCATTGCAATCACAGAAAAATCTCCATATCTTTCTCCATTGGCATCTATGGATACTGGCCCTGCAATGCCTAGAGAGTGGCAGGTGAGAAATTTAAAAATTAATGAGTTGACAGCACATAATGCTTCCAAGAAAAGCAAATGGCAGAATTATTAGAGACTGATATGGCAGGAAACCTCATTAGTCTTCCAGTACTTCTGTTGGCATTCCAAAAGAAATTGTAATTTTACCTCTGGGGCTGCATTCCTAAAATTCCTAACATTTCTTCACTCACTCACTCACTCACACACACACACACAGCCTGCGGGGCATAAGTCCTATTTCAGAACCCCTATTTTGCTGATTTTTAAAAAGCCATTAAGGGGCAAAATAATTTTATACAGGAAAGTCTAGGCCCTGGAATATTTGAGGATGCTAATAGTTTAATGCATCTACATGTCTGAAGACAAAAGCCAAGCAAAGAGTTCTAATAATAATAATGATAATAACTTTATTGTCATTGTACAACCTGTGTACAGTGAAATTAACAAGCCTCCCCCCCCCAAACACTCAATCTCTTATCGAATGTATCAATCTCTAATACATTCACCCTTTGAGATGGCATAGATAATTTAGAGAAAGAGTTGCAACTATGAGGCTAGAAATCCTTAACAGCATGTTACATGGTTCTTCCTGCTACCCTTCTATCCTCACAGCAACTCTGTGAAGCAGGCTGAGAGACAGAAACTGGCTTAAGGCCTCTTCAGTCTAAATCCAGCACTACTCACTGCACTACACTGGCTAACTTCATAAGCAGTCCCATGTTTACTGCACTGGTATAATGCATGTAATATGCATATGGTACTAGAATAACCCTTAAGTTTTTAAAGTAAAATCAACACTACTAATATATTTAGGATAATGGTATCCTGCTTTGTAGCCCTGAAAGGCTCTCTAATTAAGTTAATAAAAGGTTCTTACAATAAAAATCACATTCAAGTTGAGTATCAGGAACAGAAATAACATCATCCTCAGGATTCTTTGGTGCAGCCCTTCAATTTCTGCCTATTATAATTTTCTACCATTCTTATTTATTTCATTTGTGAATCACTTCCCATAAAACATTCCAAAGTTAAAAAGATAGCTAAAAACAATTTCAAGTTCAGTACAGAAACAGACTGGGATTTTAAAAGAATATCCTCTTGAAAGATTTGTTGAATAAGGGAAGGGCTTCAATAGGCACCAGAATGATAACATACAGTGGTGCCCCGCAAGACGAATGCCTCGCAAGACGGAAAACCCGGTAGACGAAAGGGTTTTCCGTTTTTGAGCTGCTTCGCAAGACGATTTTCCCTATGGGCTTGCTTTGCAAGACGAAAACGTCTTGCGAGTGTTCCGATTTTTTTTCGCTCCCCCCCTTTTTCTAAGCCGCTAAGCCGCTAATAGCCGTTTAGCTGCTAATCCGCTAAGCCTTTAATAGCCGCTAAACCGCTAATAGCGCTAATCCGCTAAGCCGCTAATAGGGTTGCTTCGCAAGACGAAGAGACTCACGGAGCGGATTAATTTCGTCTTGCGAGGCACCACTGTAGATACTGCCAATCTGTTATGTGGTGGGAGGAAGAGCCAAAGGGTAGTTGCAACCACACTAAAGACCTGATTCCAACATCATGCGGAATGGTCCTCCTGAGGAAATGGCATCTGAAGGAGGCCCAGCCCTGCAGAGTGCAGTGATTGGCTGTGTATATAAGGCATGAGACAGCAGAGTCCACTGATGCAAGAGAGCAGCTAAACTCTCTTAACCCATGATGGAGACTCCTTCTTCCCCTGCTGGTAGTTGGCTAACCCATCACTATTTGTTACTGTCTTTTGATCTACAATGGTACCTCGGGTTAAGTACTTAATTCATTCCGGAGGTCCGTTCTTAACCTGAAACTGTTCTTAACCTGAAGCACCACTTTAGCTAATGGGGCCTCCTGCTGCCGCTGCTGCACGATTTCTGTTCTCATCCTGAAGCAAAGTTCTTAACCTGAGGTAATATTTCTGGGTTAGCTGAGTCTGTAACCTGAAGCATATTTAACCTGAAGCGTATGTAACCTGAGGTACCACTGTACTGAGGTTTGGATTATGTGGATTATTGTTGGGGCTCAATGTGTTGAGCTCCTGGATCCTGAGCGACTATGGGGTTGAGGTGCTCATCTCGCTTTCAGGCTGAGGGAACCGATGTTTGTCCACAGACAGCTTTCTGGGTCATGTGGCCAGCATGACTAAACCGCTTTTGGCACAACGGAACACCGTGAGAGAAACCAGAGCACACGGAAATGCTGTTTACCTTCCCACCACAGTAGTACCTATTTATCTACTTGCACTGGCGTGCTTTTGAGCTGCTAGGTTGGCAGGAGCTGGGAGGGAGCAACGGGAGCTCACCCTGTTGCGGGGATTTGAACCGCCGACCTTCTGATCAGCAAGCCCAAGAGGCTCAGTGGTTTAGACCACAGTGCCACCCGCCACCTGGATCGGTATAAAGAAGAAGAGTTTGGATTTGATATCCCGCCTTTCACTCCCCTTCAGGAGTCTCAAAGCGGCTAACATTCTCCTTTCCCTTCCTCCCCCACAACAAACACTCTGTGAGGTGAGTGGGGCTGAGAGACTTCACAGAAGTGTGACTGGCCCAAGGTCACCCAGCAGCTGCATGTGGAGGAGCGGAGACGCGAACCCAGTTCCCCAGATTACGAGACTACCGCTCTTAACCACTACACCACACTGGCTCTCCACAAGACTTGGACAGGATAAATTTCTTGTCCTTTCCAACCAAATGCCTCTCCATTACTGTGAGAAAGAAAAACTCACTGAAGCCCAGAAAGTGGTCCATTATGTTTTTCATATCTGTTCCAATTTCAGAACTCATTGTTGGGTTCTTATCTAAAGGAAATATTTCCTTTCAGTTTAAGTACTTCCACTGGAAATTGTGATAATCTTACACGGTAAGAAATGACAGATGTATCTGGCAAGAGCAGCTTGGTCTTACCAGTAAGGTCCAGCTGACCTTACAAAGTTTAATGCACGGGTGTGTGTTCTGGAGTTTGAACATATTCATAGATTCTAAGATTGGCAGGATGTGGGTGGGGCAGAAGGGCCCAAAAGGTTTGGCACTGAAAACCCTGAACACTTTGGCATGCACAATCAAAAATAGCAAATGGAGACCTTGAAACATTTCTGAACGCACACACAAAAAGCTGTTCAAAATCTAATACAGCAAAGAAAAGGAAGGGGGACTTGGCATTTTTGCATTTCTATTAAACCCAGCTTTTCAGTTATAAAAACTAAATGGAAAAGATGAAGCAATGTAAGGAAGCATGCTAATATATGCACATGAAAGAGTCAAATGGCTACAATCTTCAAAAACAAGGAAGGAGCCAAGAACCTTAATGATGACAGCTAACCTATTATTAAAACGGTTTTCTTTGTATATAAAATTACTGACAGTGATGCTATAAAAATGTAGACAACAGGGGGCTATTTAATGTAGTTTCTTAATATCTAGTGTGCAGGCATGCTATCTATACACCCTGTTTAAACATGTCACAGTCTCCATTTTCGCCTATGTTGTCCCTGTTAATACATACGTATGTGTAGATAACCAGAAGTAGGGAGACCCTTCCAAACACAACATGTGAGGCATAAGGTGGTATGTAAAGGAGTGATAAAAAGCTGTCACTGCACATGTAGATGGAAACCATTATCTTCTTACATCCTTATTACAAGTTGCCACTTCTTTTTTGTACCAATAATGATCTACTAGGAATCCTTAATTTATATCTCATCCTTTCAAGGAACCACATTATTCATGGTTCTACCCCCTTTCCCCTTTTTTATTGCTGGAAACAACACAACACAACACAATCATAATTACAACAATGGGGGTCTTTTCTACCCTGAGCCCCACATTCCAGCAGTGGGTGTGCCAAAGCAAAAAAGGGAATGGTAACCCCCCTGTAATTTGCATTGGAGAGAAATCTCTCATTCACACCAATAGGAGTCCCAACCCATGCAAATTGGAGGCACTCTGAACTTAAGCTGGATCAGGACCCTCCATTCTCACATTGGCATTAATTTGCTTCAACTGAACCTTTTTTGTGTGAAAACAAATTGCAAGCAAGAGCTCCCCAAGTATGGTAGGGACCACAGCAGGGAGCAAAGGTTTATAACCCTTCTACAGCACTATGCCAAAGACTCTCAGCCCCTGAAATTTGCTGCTCTTCTCCATCCTCCCATGCTAGCATGGATGGGATGGAAAAGGCATATGGAGAGGTGATGGAGGCCAGGTAAGAAATCTCCAAGGGTCATATCTAGCCATGGTGTGTGTCAAAGCTTTCCCATCCTCTCAGAAAAGAACTTTTTAACAACCAGTGGGGAATGGATGCTCCCTCGTTTTTCATTTTATGGTATGCTATCAGCAGGAGGTGGCAGGTTTTATTTTAAGAAGCTAGATGGTACAACCGAAAAGTTACAGATTTCCCCAAGACTGGACAAACAAAATCACATCAAGCACTTGATTATTCCTACCTTCGTATGTCCTATTCCATGTCTGATGGACAATCTTTTCTCCATCTTTCTTAGTGAAGCCATTCTTCAAAACTTCCCGTAGAGCCAGAACATAGAGGATAATAGCATCATGGAATCCTTCTACAAACATGTTAACCTAAGGACAAAGCAAAGCTTTATTATTATACTGAGCCATAACAAAGCGGATGTTTGCAACATTCAGCAAAATCCCACAATTTGTACAAACTGATTAAGATCAGTCAATTACTGGTAAATAGAAAAAAAACAACAAGTAAACTTAGTATGTCTCAGAAGTTGGTAAAAATATATCCTGGTATTTCTCCTTATTGATGAAAAATCTACATTAAAACTGTGGAACCAAACAGAATGTCATTCTTCAGGAAAATTTTAATGGGCTATGTACTTTTTCAAAATTATTGTATTTAAGTCTTATATGCCAAGGATAGGAAGCCTGCGCCCCATGGGCAACATCCTCACCCAATTGTTTTTTTTGTGCAGCCCCAATGTTTTTGTTTTAGAGTTGTTGTTTTAAAGATACTGTATATGTGTGTTTATGTGTGTAAAACTTGGCTGGGGGCAGCAGGGTGAATTTCAGACTGCCTTTAGCAATTAGTTATCAACAAAGATTAGGCAGACATGCACTGGAGTAGCCAACATGGTACCTGCCAAAAGTTGTTGGATTACAGCTCCCATTGATCTCAGCACACATGACTAGCATTCAAGGATAATGGAAGTTGTAGTCCATGTTGGGTGCCCCTGCTTTATACAAATCTGAGATCTTAAAACTCTCTACTGGCCTTACTCTGAGTCTACAACAATTACACTACTTCAGTTGTATGTTTATACACATAATCCTTTAAATCATCTATAACTTTACCTGGAAGTAAGTCCCACTGACCGTATCTACTTCTGAGTAGGCATGCATTGCACTGTAACTCTGCTTTATCTTGTTGAGGGTAGTGATAAAATAATCTGTCATTGCTCAAACCGTGAATAGCAGAAATGCTTCAGTGCCTGCTTTACAAAGCACCTTCATTGGCTATGGAAATACTGTCTTCCCGTTGTAACTGTGGTAGTTTTTTCAGTCTGTGCTGGTTATTTTGTTTGTCTAATGATTGCTCTCCCCCAGCTCTAAGCCTCCCTTACACATCTGTGAACTCTGGACTTTGCTCAACAGACTCCTTGTCTGTTGGAATATGAACCAGCAGCATGTTTTCTAAAGCGGTAAAACAATAAATAAAAGTTCCCCATCTTTTGTGGCCCTTTCAGTAAATGGCATGAGCTAAATGAAATGTCACTTTCCACTACAAATCTCCAAAAGAAATAAATGGATTTGTGTTTTATAGCAGTTCGGTCAGTATTGTCCTACAAGGAATCCAACTGTGAGTGTACTCTCTCAGGGTTGCATTTACTATGCTTGGCCTTTTGGGCAAGCTCCTGTGGATTCAGAAAAGATGTAAGCAGCCCCTTCAAATTGGCAGGATTTGTCTCCAATAGCAAGCTCGTGATACACTTTTCACTGTGTATTGATTTTTGTCTTTTTATTTCGTTCCTCCAATATGTTTGAAGTACACACTGAAAATTCAAGTTCAATATAGCTTTGAAACAAAAGTCAATGTGAAGTAAGAAAATTCAGGCGTGAAGAACAGGAACAAAAGCAAGTAAAACTAATCAAAAGTAGTGGAAAGACACTTTAAGAATCTTTACTGTCTATTTTAGGAATGCAATGAAGTTGCTTCAAAGGGAATAATATCATTGATCCATCCAGCTCAATATTTCTACATTGACTGGCTCTGACTCTCTGGGTTTCAGGCAGGGGTCTTTCCCAGCCCTACCCAGAAATGCAAGGGTTTGGAGCTGCATACTTTCTGCATGCAAGTGTCTACTGTATTCTACCACTGAGCTACACCCCTTCCCTTTGAGAGTAATCCAAAAGAGGGCTGAATTGCACATTTACTGAGTGTATACAGGAGAACACCTTAAAGGCAATTTGCTAATTTCAGGAGCTATATACTCACAATACATAGACTAGAATAAAAAAACTATACAATAATCTAACAGATGATTTATAAGACTGTTAAGGCAGCAGTTATATTCAACCAATAACACCAGATTGAAAATCCAAGATTCCATTTCGTTGATGGAGCAATGATGTGACATTCAAACAGTAGGAACAGACAGAACTGTAGCATACAAATTGGGGACATGTGGAATCTCAGCCATGTGAGGCAGGAGAAAGGCTCCATCTTGCCCATAGTCTGATTATCTTTCCATGGGCCATATGAATCATATGTGAAGACCTCTCTCTATGGAAGGCCGATGGAGGCGATGTGGAAAGTTTCCCCTCCTTTCCATTTCAGGTAATGTTTGCTAGAGGAGCAGGACAATTCAGTGGCAGAGAGTGACAGAGCACAGGAACTACCCCCACATCTACAGTCCCATCACTCATGATGACTGGGCAGAAAGTGTGGGGGCAGCCTATCGCTCTCAGCTATCAAGCTTGGTTCAGGCCTGTATCATTAAGTGGTAGCAAGGATTCCAGTCTGAGCCAGAAAAGGGCCTGAACAAACTGGTACTGATGGAGTATATAAAGGATCTGTGTGTGTTTAGATGAAAGAGAATGGGCATTCCTGTATGGGGGAACATGAAATGCAACTCCTGGACATGAAATGCAACTTTGCACCTAACTTGCAATATTGAGAAAATTCCTCCTACTGAAGCTGGTATATGCTTTGGGAGGAACCCCAAAGAGATGCCTGCAGCAGAGGTAAATGGCTAATAGGAGAAACAGTGTCAAAAGGGGCTTAAGCAGGAGGGCAGAGGACATAAAAAGTTCTTTAGAGAAGTTGGGAGACAGGGTTGCCTACTCCTAAACAAGGGATATCCATATAAGAGTAGTTCTGATGCCTGAAGGCATTGCTACCATTGCTTATCAGAGAACCCCATAAGGCAAGATAATAATAAAAAAATCAGACAACCTGCCACTTACACAAATGAGGAAGATTAAATAGCCCTTGGAAGTGAGCCACCTAGTTACCAGGATTTGGTAATGCCAGATGTTTTCATCAGCTCCTTCTGGGCAACTAGATGGTATGCAGAAATAAGAGGGGGGTGGGGTTATGATATTAACTGTCCACTCCCCAGGTCTCATATATTTACTTAGCTAACAAGCAGGAACAGTGTTATCTTTTGGCACAAGGTTGGCAATTACATCACTGGAATTCTAGCATTTCACTTTCCAGACATTATGGGCGGCTTTCAAATGCAAAACAGTGGCCTGCTCGCTAGGGTGGAAAACCTGAAGGTAGACTGTACAACTTCAGGCAGCCAGAGGGGGCTCATGACTTCTCTTCCATGAGGGGGCAGCGAAGAATATAAAATAGGGGGGTTCTAACTTAACCTTCCTGGTATGCATTAAGAAAAAGATGCCTGCACAAATAAAATTGGCATGAATGGAAGAAGGCTAAACCAGAATTTAGTTCCCCGATATTTAGTTTTCTGCTTGAAGAGGGGATTGTGTGGAGAAGCATTCAATCGTGTGAGCCCGAACCTGCAATCTGAAATAATACAGAACTCCAGACACAGGTTTACCATCTTAGTGAAAACTAGGAACTGGCGGTGCTATGATGTCTAAAAAAATATGTCCTAGATTTTGGGCAACACTTATTTAGCTTTTGTTTTATAGCGCAAGAGTTCAGTACAGATAAAATAAATGGTATTCAGAGACCTCGAAAAGAGTGCAGTTCATTACAAAATTTCATAACTTCAGCACACTGTGAACACTTAAGATGCTTTTGCAATATTTGTGCGTGTTGATGAGCTCTTATCTCTTCCTAAGGTCAATGGCATTTCCTTTAGTCCATTCTAAAGATTTCAAAAGGGTGATATGAGGTTACTGTGCCTAGTGCTGGCAACAGGAACAAGGAGAAAGCATGCAAACCTACAGCCCATACACATGTTCACTGCACATAGAGGTGGAGGGGGAAAGTCTTTTGCTTGAGACCCTGGAGAGCAGATGCCGGATGAAGGCATGCAAGGTGCCAGCCAACCGTCTTAGGGACCTCACTCCAGATTTGTGTAGGGTTTGCTTCTTAGCCTTTTCTTCTCCAAAAGATATCCCGGAAGGCAGCAAAGGTTTAGGATCAGAGTCTTCCTTCTCCTAGGTCTAACTTCCCAGGTTGATGAGACCCATCTACCCCTCACTTCCCTCTACTGCATGTGCAGAAACCACATTGTATCATAATGCTTATATTCATAAGGGTTTGGGAAAGTGCCCATTTTTTTTAGTGAATTGTCATGCATTACAGGTACGTAAGGTGCTGAGATTTCCTTAAGCATTTGGAGTCTTAAATTCCATAAAGGATCAGGAGCAGCTCAATAAAGTTTGTCCTCTGAGGCAGAACAGCAAATGGCACTTGCCCTCCATTTACTCTCAGTCAAAGTCCATAGTACCTAAGCTTGGCCAAATTATTTTGGCACCTGAGACTGAAGATCCCACACCAGCCTTTTTCCTGGGAGTTAAAATACAACAAAAAATAAACTAAATAACTAGCAATTCTGTCTTTTTGTTATACCTAAAACCCGCTGCCTGAGGTGACTGCCTCATTTACCTGTAATACCATAATAGGTACTTTGGGCATTTTATCTAACACAGAAAGGTAGGCTAGAAATGTTTTTAATTTTAATAAATAAAAATTCATTTGTAGAGTAAACATGCCCTAAGGGTTATGCTTCCTTTGAATAGTCATCTTGTTTTTGTAGCTCTAGGAGGTAAATTAATTTGTTTTGATTCATTTTTGGTTGCTCCCCACCCTTACATTTCAAAGTTGAAAATTTACTGATTTTGGAACAGCCACAGCCTGTCCTTTTGATGCAGTATAAATCTATCCTGCCCCTGGTCTGTGCAAGAGCGCTACAGTAAAAAAAGGGGATTATATATATACGGTACCACAGTGACAAATAGCTTACAAACAAGGAAGCAAAGTCCTTTATCTGCAAACAGTAGATCTTATTAGGGTTCCCAGTTGTATCTTTTTTATTACCACACTGTTTTTGAAGTGATTAACCAGAAAATAAATGGCTGTAAGCTCCTGGCGATGTTTACTTGTAAACTTACAATAAATCCCATAAATATTACCCCCCCACACACATACATCACCAATGGTTCCTCTTATTGTCTTCCTACTATTGAAAAACAAATTGCCACTTCATTAGATTTAGGATCCGATATGAAGCCAAGGTTTGTTTTTTAAAAAATGGATTTAAATAGGCTTTGAATCAAGCTCTAGGGGAGACAGACCCTTTGGCTCTGCATCAGACATCCCATTCCTTCCAGAATTAAGCTGACATCACTTTTTGTTACAAAGAGCAAAGGAAAGCTAGGTTGGTTCTATTTATCCTTACTCTATTTGTTATCTGAGTGGCCAGCCATACTCAGTAAGGTTCACAAGCAGGGCACACTGGCAGTATTTGTCTCTTGATAATCCCAAACACTTGTCAACCAGATAGATGATGAAAAGGTGGTTATGTTAGGCTAACACAGGGTTGGGGGTCGGAAGAGGAGCCTGCTGATCAGGCCAATAGCCCATCTAGTCCAGCATCCTGCTCTCCCAGTGACCAACTAGATGCCTGTAGGAAAGCCACAAGCGGAACCTGAGCTCATGAGCTCCACACCTGCAATTAACTTTCATTGTTATCTGGTGTTCAAAAGAGGCATTGACTCCTATTATTGTTGTTATAGGAATTCTAAGGTCTTATATATATATACAATAAATGTTCATAAATGTACAAGGTAAACACATACATAAGTATATAAGCCACGTGTCTGAAATAGCACAGGAGAACAATCCTGAAGCCATTCTGACACTCCCAAATTGACCTCAAATATTTCTCTGCAAGGAGGAAGGAAATGGGAAAAGCTTTCCAATTGTCTTTGGACTGTAGGGGCTTACACCTCCCTGTAAATACAGTCTGGCAAGTATCTGTTAAGCTGAGCACACTATCAATATGCATAAGAGATCCAGGAACTAAATATTTACCATCTCAGCCAGGCTACCCAGAAAAGGCAATCAGATAAGGCATTATCAGGTATCCTGGCAGACAGGAGAGAAGCAACACACTCAAATTTTTGCTAGGGACCACCTCTTTCTGTGATGTATGTATGTTTTGGGGGGTGGTATCGAGCTACAGGGTAGGCAATTTCAAAAGTCTTTATAAGAGCTTGCACACCAATGTTCTGGGTTCCTCTCCTCCCTCCATACGTGGAGTAAGCGGGGGACCCTGCTGCAACAATTTAATAAAGATCATGCTTACTAGCTGCCTTGCTTCTCAATATTCTCTGGTTGGCCTTTGTTATTTTCTCCTACTGATAGAGAACCTACATAAGGACTCTATATGGGCTTTTGGATACCCCATAAGGGAAAAAGGAGCAGTTTTTTCTTATAACATTATTGTTACATGTTTATTGCTCCCTGTGAAGATGAAGCTTGTATTTAACTTGTACTGGATTATTGTGTTCTGAGTATGCATGCTCACTTTCATTTGGATACCCCATGTGTTCAAAACACTGTGCAGTGTACACAGCCTTTAGACCCTTGGGAGAAAGGCAGATTATCTACCGTATTTTTTGCTCTATAAGACGCACCAGACCACAAGACGCACCTAGTTTTTGGAGGAGGAAAACAAGAAAAATATTCTGAATCTCAGAAGCCAGAACAGCAAGAGGGATCGCTACGCAGTGAAAGCAGCAATCCCTCTTGCTGTTCTGGCTTCTGGGATAGCTGCACAGCCTGCATTCGCTCCATAAGACGCACACCCATTTCCCCTTACTTTTTAGGAGGGGAAAAATGAGTCTTTTCGAGCAAAAAATGTGGTATGTAATACATAAAAAATATGGCCAGTGAGCAAACAGAGAATGCTAAACATTCAAATTAAATCAAAGGCTGTGCTTTGAGTGGGCCAAAAATCCACACACAGAGACATACACAAAAGGCCGCTACTAGAGACATTCAATCTCAACTAAACTACACAACCAGGAACCCAACGCGACTCAACCCTCATGCTCCAGAATGGAATGTGGCATCCCTCGCTGTGGCTTGTGTCTTCTCAAAGCTTCCTCACTGGGTACGCACCATTCTGTCATTGGCTGGCACTGATTGGGCTACTGTCATGCATACAAAGGCTGCACAGTCTCAGTTGGGAGATGTGTGTGGTAATTTGACCTAAAGTCCAGCACCACCCAGAAGGTCACAGGTTCTGCATCCTGGCTAAAAGATTATTTATGGTTGAAGACACCCAGTGAGCTTTGTGGCCCCACAGGGTTTTGAACGCAAGCTTTCTTGCTTCTGTCCATCCACTAGACTATACTGGTGGTAACAGCTAGTAATAGTTCTCCTACCTCTCTCTGACTACAAAACCCCTTACTATGTCACCAAAATTAGCTTTCTGCATGATTCATTCACCAGTTATCACAAATCCACATGCCAGCTAACTTGGAAAACAGCAGCTACAGAATTTACACCATGGAATGGGCATGTCCACCCCAAGTTAAATGTGTACCGACATGGTCCTAAAACCGATGCACACTTCGGATTCTCTGCACATCTTTTTTTTAAACAAACAAACAAAGGTCTGTGGCAAATCTTAGAGCCACTGCACTTTTAGCAACTGGTGTCTCTCATATCAGCGATAAGTCTGTACAATAAAAACCACAGGAAAGTTAAAACAGACATCAATTAAACATTGTGGAAGGATGTATTCTTAATTACCTGCATAGGCCTGGGGGAATAGAGAAATTTTCAGAAGATGTTTAAAAGTTGGCATAGCAGGCCCATGTGTGTGTGTATTTCAACTGTTGATTTAGAAAATTGGAAACAACTGGGGGTTTTTAGGTTAGTTTTTTCTGTTTTTATTTTTTGTATTCTTGTGTAGCTACCTTTTTTTGCATCTGTTTTTGTATTGAATGGAAATAAGAGTATAAATATACCGTACTTATTTCTGTATTATACTGTATTATAATTAAATCATTTTGAACTGTATGTAACCATTACTAAGTTTATATAACTTTATTTAAAAACAAACAAAATACACCACTATGGCCAATGGACAAGGACACTTTAAGAGTCACTGCCATTGCAGAAATCACACATACGACACCCAGATGAAGTCACTAGTTCATACAAATGCCTCATCCATTCAGCCCCTGTGGTGGCACACTCCCAATGTTTATTACACTGGAGCTGTCTTCTCTGCAAACTTGCTCTAAGAATCCCAAAAGTCAGAAAATATGCACTGATTAAAATAGATCTGACAACAGAGGTGCTTCAAGTCTTGAGAGAGAACTAGGGATGGAGGAAAATTTCATCCTGCATTTTTAAGTGAACTGACCTAATTCACACCTCCTAGATTAATACATAGATTGGAGCATGTCCTGAATTTTGCAATGGAGTTCTAAAAACATACCAAAACCAATTAAAAATGTGTAATTAAGGCTAAAGTAACCTTAGACATGCATGAACCACTATAAAAATGTAGTTAAAAATGTTTGAGATACATATGGAATAACATGCATTTAAATATTTAAATATTTATCTTCATACATTTTTTAAAAAAATATCACATTAACGTATAATCAAGGCAAAACTGCCTTATGAATGATGAACACATGTGAAACTGACCTGAAATCAAATCAGAGAGATCTGTCCATTCCTATTCAAAACACACAGGTATAGCTTTCTTGTGTTTCATTCTCTCAGTTTGAGGCTGTATTGCAAGAACTTCGAATTCAGATAATCAAAAGTTTATATTTTGGTTTTGGGTACACAGAAAATAGTACTATAAAGTCTTAAAGTACCACAGGACCAAACTAATGGTTTGAAGGTGCATAGGATGTTCCATTACTGGATATGTTCCATTGTGCCAGAAGTGGTTTAGTTCTGCTGGCCACATGACCCGGAAAGCTGTCTGTGGACAAACGCCGGCTCCCTCAGCCTGAAAGCGGAGATGGGTGCCGCACCCCATAGTCACCTTTGACTGGACTTAAGTGTCCAGGGGCAGCGATGGAGTTAGCTGCATGAACACCTGGAGCAGCGGCCATGCCGTGCACCCAGTGGGGGGTGAGCTGCGCGGGGGGGGTGATCCACTGCACGTTGCCGCGCACGGGGGCGGCAGGGCGAGCCCCCCATGGCGTGCCTTTTTGTCACCCCCTCAGGGATGACACCCAGGGCGTGCCACCCTGCCCCCCCTTCCTACGCCCCTGTCCATGGGTCCTCTAGCTTTACCATTTTTAAACCTGGGGACTGCTTCTTTATGTGCTGCTTGGAGAAAGAATAGAATACACATATACTCAAACTAGTTTGGACAAGCTTTCAGTAAATGGGGACTAAATGTAAGGCTTGGAGTTTTAATATTGTTGGTTTCAGGACGGGGAATTCTGGTGTGTTTTTACAAGTGCTGTTTTAAATTGTTAAAGTATATTTTTAATTGTTAGTTTTGTTTAACCAACACTAAGACTTTGGGGAAGGACTGGGTGTGACTGCAAATATATCCAGGGAACACCAAGTTAACATAGATTAATTACATAACCCTGCCCAAATTAATAAACTCAATTTTGTTAGGAGCCCAGGGTGAGGGCATTTTCTCTCTCTCCCAACATTCAAAGCCACAAAAACAAGGTAGGATCTAGCCCTGCAAATATGTGCAATTTAAAGATGTTGCCTTAAAAATGATTAGACACGGTCACGGAGGATAGCTCAATCAACAGCTATGAGTCATGGTGGCTAAATGAAACCTCTGTGTTCAGAGGAAATGTATCTCTGAATACCAATTGCCAGGGGGAACAGCAGCAGCAGCAGCAGATAGTCCTCTTACTTTTGTGCTCCCTAGCAGATTTTGACCTGCCACAATGGAAAGCAGTATGCTGGACTAGATGAGCTTTTGTTCTGATATGCAGCAGGGCACTTCTTACATCATGGATGGGTGGCCTTCTAGATGTTGTTGCATTGTAACTCCCATTGGCTATGCTAACTAGGACTGATGGGAGTTGGAGTCCAACAACAACTGGAGATCCACAGGCTCTCCATCCTTGTCTTGTCTTAAATTGTTATGTGTGCTACCATTGTGCACTACAAACACCACTGCAATGTTTGCTAGAGAGCTCCCAACAGTTCAGGCTTAACTTTTCATTATGTACCATTTCAACTTATTTTCATTATATTATCATTTCAACTTCTTAAAAAAAAATACAACTCCAGATTTTTGAAAGTCACTGTTATTATATATTTGAATGAAGCAGAATTAAGGAACAAATTAGATGTCATATTAAATACATCTTTGCATTTAACACACAAGCTTTTTAATACAAACCTGCTGGTGTGGTGTGTAAGTGTGTATTGTGGAGAGGTGGGGTTTAACTCTTTCTTCCCCTAATATGATCCTAACAAAAGTCTATCAATGGGAGATTCTCTCTCATTCAGACAGTGGCCTCAGAAGAGTGATTGTCAACTGCATGAAGGGCAGAAAGGTTTAACAATTCCCCCGGCTCTCGCAACCCCAGTAATTATCAGCTGCTACTAGCTGCATTTTAGAACACTTGCATGCTAAATGCATTTAACATCTAGTTTGGCCCTAAATTTCAGGTGTCAGAAATGGTAGCAGTCAAAGGTTAATGTATTGGGGTAGGTACAGAATTTGTACTGGGAGCATGAAGGCATTCATATAACACACTCCAATGTTCCTCCAAACTTAACGTTCCTAAATATATAAGTTTAGTCATAGCTGTAAAGGTTCACAGTGCTCAGAAGGTCTCATTGCCCTCAGGAGATTTCTCATTGGGACAGACGTTTTTAGCATCTAATGGAAACAGAAAGCTCAAAACACACAGCTTTTCATTACAGAGAACCAAACCACAGTATGGACTCAAATATCAATGCAGGTTCCTTCATTTGGGGTACAACATGTCCAGCACTGAGGGCTACACTTGAAGGATACCGCACATGAGAGAACCGATTCTACTTTGTATATTTTTCTTTCACATGTTGCATTGCTTGTACATAATCTTTCCTATGCCCTCCCTTTTCAAAACGTTTAACTTTAATCGTGAACAATACATGAGTCCATAATAGGACTCCGTAATAGGACTCCATCAAAACAAATTGGGCCTTTTCCACATCATATTTTTTTCACTTACCTTAAACAGAAGGGCTGCAGGCTTAGGATGCAATCCACATTTCATTCATGTTAAGGGCCACAGATTTTAATAAGAGTTGGACCCCATGCCACAAAAATATGCCTCAGGTAGGATCCATTTGTTGCCTTCTACTGAATTTTATCTATTTTGTGCCATAGCATTTGCAGTTCTTTAAGAAGATTCCACAGTAAGTTCAACGGTGTTGATATACACACATTTCTTTTGGCACATAGATGTGCTACTTAATAATGCCCCTCTAGGCCAAAAGTAAGCATAGCAAGAGCTATGTGGCTCCTACCAGAAGCAACATCTCCTCTTTCCCCTCACAGCCCCTGTAATGTCTAGTACTACAGAAAACATGACCTGATATTACTTACTGTTCCCATATCCACAAGTGGCAGACAGTGCAGTGGAGTGCAAGTGTGGAAACTCACAGCACAATGATGTACTGCTACACTTAATACTAAGCATTAACAGAGGACGACAACACATTGAATTGCTGCTTTTGGTGATGAGCGCGTGGCTCCTATATCTTCCAGCTCTGGCAGGATTTAAAGCTGACTGTTACCATGTCTTTGTTCAACATTGCTTTGTGGTTGTTTTTGATCCTGCCACTAATCTGCTACTGCTGGTGTATGAATTTTGTATTTTCTTATTTTACTGTTGGCTTCATTTTGATTTTGTAAACCACTGTGGATCTCTTTGATTTTTTTAAATTTTTTAAATTGTTTTATTTTTTTATTTTTTTTATTTTTTTATTTTTTTAAAAAAAAATCTGGATTTTTTTGTATGTGGGGGGTGGGGGTGGGATTGATGTTTGGTTGGGCTTGGGGACCTGCTGGAGGCGGTGGCCGGCTGGGCCTTGGAGTTCCCTAACCTATTGGTATTGGGGGACTTCAACATCCATGCTGATGCCACTCCCTCCTCACAGGCTCTGGACCTGGTGTCTTCCATGGCGACACTAGGGCTCTCCCAGTTTGTTTCGGGCCCCACACATCAAGCAGGCCACACGCTGGATCTGATCTTTGGCGCTGGTATAGATGTGATCATGTTTCCTTCGATGAAGGTGCCATGGTCTGATCACTATGCTATGAAAGCCAGGATTGATGTTCCACCCCCACCCTGCTTAGGTGGTGAGCTGATTTGGGCTCGCCCGCGGAGGCTGATGGACCCTGATAGATTCCGCCAAGCCTTGCGGGACCTTTCTCCCCCTGGCGACTCATTGACTGAGCTTGTTGAGGGCTGGAATACCCAGCTCCTGGCAGCCATCAATGAGATCGCACCTAAGCGCCCTCTGCGACCCCGCAGAAACCGGGCTCCCTGGTTTACTGAGGAGCTCCGGAAAATGAAGCGGGACCTCAGACGGCTAGAGCGAGTATGGCGGGGTGCCCGTGACGGAGCCTCAAGAACATCTTATAGGGTTTTTATGAAAACCTACGAGATGGCAGTGAAGGCCGCTAAGAAGTCCTACTTCTCGGCCTCCATTGCATCCGCTAGCTCTCGCCCGGCACAATTATTTAGTATAATTCGGTCTTTAACGTCCCTCGAAGGACAGCCAAATTTAAATAACAATTCGACACACAGCTGTGAGGCATTTGCGAGCTTTTTTGCGGAGAAGGTCCTGTCGCTCCGCCATGACCTCCCTGCCAATTTGGATACAATAAAGGAACTGGAGGCCCCTCGACTGTCCTCGGGTCCAGTACTGGACCACTTTGACCGGATATCCCCAGCCGATGTGGACAGACTCCTCCGAGCTGGAAAGCCCACCACTTGTCCTCTCGACCCGTGCCCGTCTTGGCTGATTAGAGCATGTCCAGACGAGGTGCGGGCCCCCCTGGGGGATATCATCAATTTGTCCCTTGGCACCGGGACATTCCCAGGGGAACTGAAGGAGGCAGTGGTGCGTCCGCTCTTAAAGAAAACATCATTAGATCCCTTAGATCTATCCAATTACCGCCCAGTTTCGAATCTTCCATTCCTGGGTAAGGTGATTGAGAGAGCGGTTGCTGAACAGCTTGGTAGGTTTCTGGATGAAACATCGGCTCTGGATCCATTCCAGTCCGGCTTCCGCGCTGGTCATGGGACCGAGACGGCTCTGGTCGCCCTAACAGATGATCTTCGTAGACAGCTGGATCGAGGCGGGTCGGGGCTGCTGATTCTTCTAGATCTGTCAGCAGCTTTCGACATGGTCGATCATGAACTTCTGGACCACCGCCTCGCCGACGTGGGGATCCAGGGCACAGTCCTTCAATGGCTGCGCTCGTTTCTCTCTGGTCGGGGACAGAGGGTGGCGCTTGGGGGGGAACTGTCATCCCGCCACTCCTTGGTGTGTGGAGTGCCTCAGGGTGCGATTCTCTCCCCGATGCTTTTTAACATCTTTATGCGCTCCCTTGCCCAGCTTGTCCGGAGTTTTGGGCTGGGCTGCCATCAGTATGCTGATGACACCCAACTCTATCTGTTGATGGATGGCCATCCTGACTCGGCCCCAGACACACTGATCAGATGCTTGGAAGCTGTGGCTGGATGGTTACGTGGGAGCCGGTTGAAGTTAAATCCTTCGAAGACAGAGGTCCTCTGGCTGGGACGGGACGATATGGGATTGAGGGGGCAACTCCCATCTCTTGCGGGGGTGCAATTAGTGCCAGCACCGTCCGTCAAGAGTTTGGGTGTAATCTTCGATACCTCCCTCTCTATGGAGGCGCAGATTACAGCTATAACAAAGGCGGCATTTTTTCATCTCCGCCAAGCTAAGCAGTTGGCCCCTTACCTCTCTCGCCCTGACCTAGCCACTGTGATCCATGCGACGGTCACCTCCAGACTGGATTATTGTAACTCGCTCTACATGGGGCTGCCCTTGAGACTGACCCAGAAACTCCAGCGGGTGCAGAATGCCGCAGCGAGACTCCTTACGGGGTCCTCGCTGCGAGATCACATTCATCCGGTGCTATACCAGCTGCACTGGCTCCCGGTGGAGTACAGGATCAGGTTTAAGGTGCTGGTTTTAACCTTCAAAGCCCTATACGGCCTAGGACCCTCGTATCTACGGGACCGCCTCTCCTGGTATGCCCCACAGAGGAACTTACGGTCCTCAAATAAAAACATCTTGAAGGTCCCAGGCCTCAGAGAGGTTAGGCTAGCCTCAACTAGAGCCAGGGCTTTTTCGGCTGCGGCTCCAACCTGGTGGAACGCTCTGTCACAAGAGACAAGGGCCCTGCAGGACTTGACATCTTTCCGCAGGGCCTGCAAGACAGAGCTGTTCCACCAGGCCTTTGGTTGGGGCACAGCCTGACTCCCTCCTTTGGCAATCCTTACAATACTTTAGTTTATGGTTGCCATCAATTCTGATTTTAATTAATTCTTATGATGTTTTTATAATGTTGCACTATTTTAGTGTTGTTAGCCGCCCTGAGCCCGGCTTCGGCTGGGGAGGGCGGGATATAAATAAAATTTATTATTAATGCAGAAATATTTTATGAAAGAAAAAAACTGGCATTGGCACAGCTCTTAATGCCCTGGGTTTGAAGTTGATTAGGTCTGCAGAATGTGAATCTATCAAAACTGCCTTGCAAAAACGTATAAAAATCCTTCAGTTACAACTTAACCTACACCCTAGCCGTATGTTACCATAAAATTAATTCCAAGCCTCAACAACACCTTACAGCAAGGATGGTTATACCTTAGAGCAGTGGTTACTAGTCATGGTGGCTATGATCTGCCTCCTTGGTCGAAGGCAATAATGCTTCTAAATATTAAGTTACTGGAAACTACAAGAGAGGAGAGTGCTCTAGTGCTTGGGTTTTGCTTGTGGGTTGTGCCAGCAGGAACAGGATGTTGGACAAGATGGGCCATTGGCCGGATCCAAAAGGCTCTTGTTATATTCCTATGGGGAACCTGTGGTCCTCTAGATGCTGTTGGACTACATACTTCCATCATCTGTGACCATTGACCATGCAGGCTGGGGCTGATGGGATTTGTAGTCCGGGAGGGCTGCAGGTGCTCCTCATCCCTGCTTTATAACAATATGTTGAATATACTACCAGGTTAGTTTTCTTCCAATCCTACTTGCTCTAAACGTCTCCAAGTATTGCATTCAAAGGAAAAGATGTCTATGTTCTAACACTCTGACATTCCAACTGGGGATAATTTGCTGAAAACCAATAAATGGACCTAAGGATTAGGTTGCTAAACTACTAAACATAACATTGAATGCGCCTGGCCTGGGTAGATGTAGTCTGTTTCCAAATGTCCACATAAATAAGGGACAAAAATGCATTGGGGCATAAGGAAAAATAAGAGTGTAATTTTATTCATTGTCAGTAAACATCAGATATCTTGGGCTTTATCCTCTCAACAAAGATAGTGGGAAAGCTCTTGCTGACTTTGGTGGCTATACAGTCATACCACAAACTTCTAATTAATAGTGGATTGATTCTGTCAGCAAAACATAAGCTGCCATGTGAATTCGGTTTTTCTTGCCACTGAAAGCAAATCTGCGGTTTGCTTTTATTCTTTCAAAGACAATTAGCAAAGCACTCCAGATACTGAAAAGTTCTATTCATTTGTACAAATTATTCCTTGGCAGCAGCCTATTTATTTCCTCTCCTTTCTCTCCTGATGCATTTAAAAGAGGACACAAAAGCCTGCCTGTCATTAATCCTACTTGGCTGGTTTGGAAAAAGACAAGTGGTGCACACACCACTGAACATGTAACATTTTTGCTTTCTTTTAAAGAGATTTTTAGGAAGTGCTTAGCAATCTTCCATCACCTCCACTCTCTGTGACTGTATAGTCCCAATTAATGGATAATGGGTTTTTTTTGGGGGGGGGGATGCCTGTGTGTGCGTGAGAGAGAGAAGTTGGGGGAATTGGAAGACAGATAAGTGGGAGTATTTGGCATGGAAATTATGGACCAGCTGACAAGCATTCCAATTTCTGCTGCCTCCCATGTAGCTTTTTAAAGATAATCAACACAATGCTAAATTGTTGCTTCAGAGGACTGGCAGTGCCTTCAACTCTCATTGACAAATGTTGTCTAACTGACCTGCTCATTAGAGAGAGAGAGAATATCTGATTAAAATAATTAATTTAATGCACTGGTGCACATTCTTTCAACAAGAAAAGTTATAAATCAAATAAGGCCTGCTCTTCATTCTCTCCGACATTAGTGTTGCGGAAATGCCTCTTAGAGTGACAAAACTCTGATCCCACCAAACAATGCAACCCCGCTCTATCCAGCCAACCTTGCTGGAATGTTTGTTAAATTAGTTAATTTTCCCCTTGCTTTTAAATGAGAAGGAAAAAACAAGCCATGGGTGGCCTTGCTAACCTCAAAAGGCCAAATAGCCAAGGTTATAAAATCATCCCAGCTCAGAATACTGGATCTGAAATAAAAGCAGCATTTATTAAATTCTACCCCCAAACCAGTAACAGAGGTAGCATTAATAATTTTGAAAAGCAAAGCCTAAGCCAATTTCCTGTAAGAGTGCAGAATCATTTAATAAAAATGGACTGTGCCTGAACTTTAACTGAAAAACAATTTTTAGTAAACTAGGTATGTCAAGATCTATTTTTACTCTGGGGTTGTCCTTACTTTTTACAGGCATAACAACACTATAATGGGTACAAGCCATCACACACTCATTTTCTTATGCATATTCTAATCATACCCCTCTTTAGCACTCATATAGTATAATATTAATGTTTTTTAAAAAATTGAAATTGTGGTTTTATAGCATGAAGAATGGACAAATTATTCATTTGTTGCAATACACTTGTTCTCCAGCCAGTAAGGGCAATTTGTGTGCATGTTTTGCGGTGGGGGATTCACACGTCTTCCCACAGCTACTGCTTCCTTTGTAGCCAAATTGCACTTCCCAGCAATAGAAATGTGCAACTTTCCTAACATCCAACCAACTGCAGGTGTGCCTGGAGGAAGAAGATTATCTGGACCCATTTCATTCTGGCTTCAG